>NC_084504.1:31046433-32246433 GCF_024500385.1 Phyllopteryx taeniolatus | reverse complement strand
CATTGCAAACACACCTGAAGGTACAGTCACTTCCAAATCGTACCATATAGTGTCGCAACTGCTTGTCCTCCCAGTCGTACCCGCAAGCATATTTTTAATATTCTACTCACCACTCATGCGCTTTGAGAATTTATGTTATGGGAGTAATGTCTCGTCACAGTAACTTTGAGACCCGTTTTTAATAACATGCATTTTAATCACAAAAATGCCCTCTTGTTAACGGCGGGCATTGTTTTTATATAAAAACATTCATGTGTAAATAGGGCTTCATAGTTTTGGATTGATCTTGTTTATGGAGTGATTGTTTTGATATTGTTTTTAAAGGAAAAACACCTTTGCTTCATGCCTTGGCAAGCAGTGATGGCCTAACTGTGAACAACACTGAGAACATCCAGCTTCTCCTTCAGAGAGGTATTGACCACACGTTGCTATGATCACTTCACATTCTTGACGACGCATTGATTAAAAAAAAAAAACATCAAACATCATCCTACATCCTGAAGACTTGGGCCTGATACCCACATGAGTTTTCATATCTTAAAAGATTTTTGTATCTGTGGCAGACCCCACGCATAAAGATAAAAAAAATCAGCCATTTAACAGTTTTGGTTGTATTTTGCGTGGTGTGTTCCGATAATCTCCCCACAAAACACCACGCGCACAGATTCTGATACACCGTCGATCACCATACGATCTTACGTGATCTCACAAAAACGGAGACGTGTCGATCTTTGCCGACGGCTGACTGTTGCCGAAGGGAATGGAGGCAGAAGTGGTGGAGATAAAGAAAACAACTTGCTTGGAAAATACTTCTTGCCGCCTGGGAACCAACTTTTATACACAAAAAAAACAAAAAAAAAACAACATTGGGTAAGACATTTGTTTTCATTTACTGCCACTTCGTTGCTCCTCACTCAGGGTGCTTCTTTGAATGGCTACATTCTCTTTCACGTCACAATTCATGGCGGCATGACTCGGGCAGACGTTGGCTTTCCTCACGCAGGAAGAGATTGGGTTGTAAATACTGAACGCGTTCACGAGGGAGGAATCCACACTTAACACACCTAAGGATGATAATCTAGGATAATTTTATAAGAGTTTGATGTGCTTTGGTCAGGAAAATCAACCCGATGGTATTTACGTGCGAGTTATTTTACTCTGACTGCTTTGGGAGTTTAAAAAAATGACAGATCATTTGATCATCATTAATCATTTGTCTAAAATATGTATTTTATCGATATGTATGGACATGCATGTTCAACTAAACTAGAGCAGAGGCAATTCTGTATTCCAACAATGTAAATAGCAGGTTATAAGGACACTCGACAGCCCTGCAGAGAATTTCAGTACATAAACTCAAGTCATAACTTGTCTCTATTCTACATATTCACTAGAAGCAGTTATTTAAAATATACTTAATGGTGTAATATTTTTGATTTATTTCAAATAAATATATATAACTCACCGATCTACATATTTCGATCGAGTCAAACTCACATGATGGGTGTGTCCCATCTGTCCATTTACGCTGCAGTCACATTTCAAAAATTAAATCCGTTAACAGATTTCTTAATAAAATTTGTGCGTTTATACACTTTGCACATACTTTATTATTATTTTTTTTTTTTAAATAATAAATTCTGCCTTTTACTTACGAAAAGGAGTATTGCGAGCGCCCATAGAAATGTAACATTTTCAAAAATCTGCATGGCCTGTTCGCAGACTCATTTTTGGAAAAAGAGAACAGAGTTGACCTGTTGCAAAAGTCATTTTGGAATACCAAAACAGTGAGGGGAAGAAAAAAAGTTGGAACCAGTAAAGCCTTGTCATATCAAAAGATAGGAAACTTCAATTCAAGAATGTGCACCTTCTGCACAGGTGCTGACGTGAAAGCCGTTACTGAAGATGGCGACACAGTTGAGTCCTCGTTGGTGTTTCTGGTCAAGGAGGCGCTTGACGCCGACCCCGAGGACGCTGCCCAGATTGGAAGATTCTGCCTTCAAACCGCACGCTTACTGCTGGCCCACGGCGTGGATCCAAGTTGGGATGCGAACGACTGCGAGTCCTCGCTGCCCCGAACGAGCCTGGAGCACTTTGACCTGCTCTTCCCCCTGGCCGTGCTGGTCATCCAGAGCGGAGCCTCTTTGGCGTGTGCCCACAGCGACTCCTGCTGGCGAGCTTCCGCCATTATTTTCCAACGGCTGCAGACGGCCCTACGGCAGTGCTCTGATCCGAATTACGCCTCTGAGCTCCTCGAGCGAGCCGAGTTGTTGCTGGACCTAGCGAGGGTCAACCACCCCACAGTCAAGCTGCGTTCCAGGCCTCAACCGCTTACGTTTGGACAAGACCCTCACCCATATAGTCAAGCTCTACAAGATCTATACAGCCGGGTGGTCAAGCATGATGCGTCCCCTCCTGCTCTCAGATGCCTTTGCAGGGCTTTTATAAGGAGCCACCTGCGACCCTGGCCACTGGAAGAGAGAATCGATGCTTTGCCCTTACCAGACAGACTGAAAGGATTCCTTCTTCCTGAACGCACATCCAAGCCAGAACCTGGTTGGGACTGTTTTAAGCCTCAGCAAAGCCCGCTTTGATCATCTGATGCGTACTATCACCATTTTGTTTTCGTACTTCCTGTCAATTATGTACAATAATGTAAAGCAGCTGTACGTTCCATCAACTACAGCAGAAGACCTGCAAACTATCGAGGCGTGTGGCTTAGATTCAATCGTGGTGTATTTGTGCCTTCAGTTTTTCAATTGAGTCAAATTGATTGTAGTGATTTGCGATGTGATCAAAGATGTGAGGCTGTTAGGGTGCTGCAATTCAATATGAATGTCACCAGGTGGCAGTATTTCTCTATTGGGTATTTACGCTGCAGCCTGCTGAAGTTGTTGTATTGACCTATCTCCGCAGTGATTGTGTTGTGAAATTAGTTTTCTTCCCACTGAAAATGAAGCTGGACTAATAAAAAGTCGCACACACGCTCACACATTGTGGTGATGGACTATTTCTGTTTGTCAACACACTGCACAAAAATGTTACGACGTAGTAATTCCCGAATGATGCGGTGAGAATGCAGCATATCTACCTTCACCGACTCTCATACATATAAACTGCCTAGTTAACCAAACATTGTAGTTAATGTTAAAAAGTGTGAGCATGAGGTAAAGTGTTGAAATGTGGCGAGTCCAAAGGTGCAGCTCGAGTGCCCTATGGATGGATGCTTGCTTGTACTTGGCTTGGCTTCGCAGTGACATGGAAAGTTTGACTAAGCATTCTTAATTCTTATGTTTAAACTCAAATGAGTTTAGGGATGATTTCTTTCCTCTCATGCGCTCCCTCCCATTTTCAGAAGAAGCCTGTCTCCTCTGTCTCTGTCTCCTCTTGGACAACGGCACATATGAGAGACGGCTTGTACATGGGTTCCATACGCTATATGGTGCTGGCATCCGTGTGTGTGACAAGCAAACTAAATAGGACATTGTGTTACACAACTAACCCCATCCTGACATTGCCGAGGCTGGAGTGGCTCCAAGGCTTGCAGGCGCTCCAGCTCCTCTCGGTTATCTAGGTCACAGCCTCTGAGGAGAAGCGCCTCAGCAGCAGCAGCAGCAGCAGCAGCCCTGCATGACACACGCTTCACTCTCCTGTCTGCCTCAATCTGCCTGTATCCTCTTGACAAAACCTCAACACCGGCCCTGGCTGAAGCAGAGGAAGGGAGGGGGTTTGCAGGAGGCACAAGCTTTTAAAGCTACAGGGATGAGCAAAGCTGGCTCACATTTTGTGCGATGTACAAGATGTACAAACACAATCCATCCAGTCAACAATGGCGTATTTGTTTTCATTCCGGACAAAACGGCCTCCTTCCACAGTCTCCACCGCCAGCTTGATAGAATCGAGATAGTCGGGCGTGGGCCGAAGTCTGCTGTCTCCATCCAGCATTTATTGGAAAACGGTGCGGGTGAAGCTCTGAACTGAAATTAGTTATTGATCTAGTCTCTCCCTGAAGCCCGTGAGTCTTTCCAGCACACCTGCTCATTCTCTCACAGCCTTTTCTTTCACACGAGCTTTCATTCAAGCCCCTGCATGTTTTCTAAGGCCTTTATTTTCCTCAAATTATACTTTTCCCACACAGACTTCGCTACATAATTAGGTCCTGCTCATAAAAAAGGAACCACTCACAGTTTTGAATTTAAAGGTTTTAGCACGTTTTGGTGCACACTTCGGTGGGGAGGAACAGAAACTCTTGCATACTTTATTGCTCACGATTTCTTCTTAATAACGCCAAAGTAATAATGTAATAAAATAAAGTCTTCCTTGCTATTTTATTGTCTTGTCTACTGTCATGCTGTTCTCTGACAAGGAGCTAAATGGAAAAATTCGCAACGTGCGTTTGATCCTTGTATCAGCCAATACATTTCCAAGGATGGTCAACTTCTATGCCTTTCTGTGACTCTTCCGGTCTCTCTCAATCTCTGCTGCAACCCGCTGGTGACACTACAAGCAAAGCTTCCACTTGCCTCTGCGAACATCCCGTTGGAAGCCTCGCAACGGCGAGCCACTGTGGATCTTGGTCAAAGTCCAAATGTGAACATTATGAGGACCGGAACTGAACCAAGACCAACAATCTGTATATCAAATTCACTGATGCTCTACAATTCTGCAGCACGGCGAGTCATGTGGCTAGCACGTATTCCTCATAGTCAGAAGTTCTGGCTTTGAGTCTGGACTCAGGCTTTTCTATGTGGAGTTTTTACATGTTCTCCCTGTACTTGTGTGTGTTTTTTCCAGTTCCTCCTACACACACACACACACACACAAAGTGCCTCTTGAGTTAATTCAAAACTAAACCGAAAGAACAAGATCCCGGATACAAGCAGCCAAAATGAGTTCCCGGGCTCTCGCTTAGAGAACTGGTGAGAAGCTCGGTCATCCGGGCTCAGAGTAGAGCCGCTGCTCCTCCGCATCGAGACGAGCCAGGTGAGGTGGCTGGGGCATCTGATTCGGATGCCTCCCGGAAGCCTGCCCGGTGAGGTGTTCCGGGACACGGCAGAGAGACTACGACTCCCGGCTGGCCTGGAAACGCCTCGGGATCCCCTCGGAAGAGCTGGATGAAGTGGCTGGGGAGAGGCAAGTCTGGGCTTCCCTGCTGAGGCTGCTGCCCCCCGCGATAAGCGCAGGGAAACGGATGGCTGGATGAACTGCTCATAGGTGTGGATTGTTTTCTGGCTGGAGTCAGAGAGGGAAGTAATTATTTGATTTGCTGCTGAATTTGTAACTTTCCTAACTACCCAAGTCTCTACTATTGATGTTTGTTTATAGATTTTGACTGTTGAAAGAATATCATTAAAAAATGTTTGGAAAAACACAAGTTACAAAATGCAGTGCAGTTTATTGCGTGAAATAAGTATTTGATCCTCAAGCAAAAGACAGTATAGCACTTGCAGGCAAAGTCGGCAATGGGATCATCCTTGTTGTTGGTCACCAGGACACAGGTCAGGAGGGACTTTTGCCCACTCCTCTTGACAGAAACTCTCTTAAGTCATTGACGTTTCTTGGCTGCCGCTTGGAAACTTGAATCTTCATCTGCCTCCTCAGGTTTTCTGTTAGGTTCCCAACATCTGGACACTGACTAAACCGCTCCATGGACTTCTTGAGCCACTTCCTTGTTGTCCTGGCTGTAAGTTTGGGTCATTGTCATGCGGTCCACAACTCATCTTCAGTGTTCTTATTGAAGAAAGGAGAGTTTCATCCAAGATTTTACAGTGCATGGCTCTGTTGATTGGCGCCTCAACGTGGTCAAAGCTGCCATCTTCTGATGGTTTGGTGGATTATTTGGGTCGTAAACAGATTACTTTCGAGTCTTCTCTGAGTCATTTAGATGTTCACTGGCAAATTTAAGGTGTGCCTTACAGGCGCCACAAGACTTCACGTGTTCTTGGTGATTGCATGTGGTCTCAAATGCCTTCAGATCGATAGGTTTTGCGTGGTGTACTTTGAGGCTGTTCCCTTACTTTCTATCAGCCTCACGTCACAAGACAAGATTTTGTATCGTGCACCAAAGCCAATTACTGTAATGGCCATTTTTGTGTCTTCTCCTGTAAAAATAATGTTTGCTGATGGGTTTTCTAATTCATTTCAGCCTCGCGCAGGTCAGCGAGCTCCTCCATGATATCCTTTGTCAGCTCTGCTGTCTTGTCCATAGAGAGTGGAAGGCCACAAATGTATTCCTTGCACAGGTTTTAAACATGACTAGGAGAAATGAATGAGTACCTGATTTTGTCTTGGAACTCGGTTGATTGTGTGCACGTACGTGCCACATGGGACCAGCTAATCTGTGGGAATCAGAAGTCTGGCTGAGTTGTAGAAAATGAGATCCTTATTTTCTTACAAAAAAAATGTACACTTTTTTATATTCCAGATTATTATTATTTTTTTTTTTTTATATAAAATGCAGTTGTGACTGACATTCCGTCTATTACCGTAAGCGGTAGAAAACGGAATGATGGACAGTTTCATGAAATTCATACAAACTCACAATACCTTACAGCATTTGACACATTATTGTATCATTACAATTTACATTTGACATCTCTGAGAACCACAAAACAAAAACTGTAGTTTTGATCCTTCTTTCTGACTTTTTTTTTTTGTTAGTTTTTTTTCTCTCTCATGTTCGACTACGTCACCAGCTGCAAGACCTCGCATGTGTTCCAGCAGGCCTATTCTCCTATAGAGCGGTGCCTGAGCAGAACGTGCATCACTAGACGTTGTCTAGACACGGAATAATTGCAGACACCACTAAACACTCAGCTGCTGCCTCAAGCCTCACGGGACTTGGAGGTGGACTTGAGAGTCTGTTAGGGGCTCACGCCCCTTCAGATTGAGCGCTTATTTGTTTGCCGCTGCGAACTAGGCGCTCGCTAGTATGGAGGCTAGCGATGCTTCGTCGTCGTGTGGGAGACGGGGAAAGAAACGAGGGAAAGAGAGAGCCGGAGTTGAAGCACAGAGCACTTAGTGTTCGTAACCGCAGATGTGGTGACTTCATCAGTTGAAAATGTACCGCGTCCTATTGCTCTTCTGGTGTTGATGGAGAACACTACAATGAATGGTTGCTAAAAAAATAAGATGAAACCATGGAGTTTTTTTTTCCAGATCCCAACGTCCCATAGTCCCGGTCGCCTAAACATTGTGTTGTAAGATCATTCCTAGTTGTTCTATGCGTGTGTGTGTGTGTGTGTGTCGAGTGTGGGGGATGTTGGCTGTTCTCTCAGCTTTGAGAGATGGTTGCAGGTCGACGGGTTCAACCAGGGCCTGGGACTAATCTCCATGGGGGTGGACAGGATGCAGAATAACCGAATCCTGTTGGGACAGGACACCTTCTTATTCGACTTTTGGAGAAAATGCTTTGTAAAGTCATTATGTGGCCGCCGTTGCTCTCGCAAATGATTGTGATTGTACAGATTCAATTATGACTTACAAGTGAGAAATCTACAAGAATTGATCAATCTGCGCAAAAGGTTTTTATTAACACAGGTTGAGAGGTATGAATTTGATATGGTCTTTGTTAATTGATTAGAGCTTTATTTTTTTCTGAATTTTGTTTGTGTAGAACTGTATTGCACGTTGGAATGTTGAAAAAGAAGCTGTTGTTAAAGTAATACATCTCTGACAGTGTCAATCAAACTTTCCCATTATTGGAACCTAGCGGAGTGAAAGGATAAAAACAATGGATTGGATTTCTATAATTGAGACGTGAATGAAAAGTTGGATTAAGCCAAGTCAGTCCAAGGAAGACATGTTCTCGCTTTTCCTCTTGGAGTACGACTTTGGACGTTTCCAAACCTTTTCCACCGTGAAGTCGACTTCATTGAGTTTCAGCTTTGACTTAAACAGAGGTGGGAAGTAACCAAGTACTTGTACTTGTAACCAGGTTACTGTACTAAAATGGATTTTTCAGGTATCTGTACTTTACTTGCCTATTTATTTTCCTGGTGACTTTTTACTTCAACTGTGTGTACTTTCTACTCCTTACATTTTAAAAATGAGCTTGTTACTTTTAAAAGTAAGCGATGATGCAGCGTAAAAAGCCCACTGCCGAAAAACCGGAACTTAGTTAAGTGCATAGTCATCGCGGATACGACACTCCCCACTGAGCCGCGTGACTATGGTTTGTTTTTATGTATGCAAACTTGATTGAAATGTGTATTTTATTTTTTATGGCTGGTGTCTTCGGACAAAAGTGAAATACATGTGTATCATTTACTTATGCAAATGTGATATATGTAAACACGAACAAAGTCTAAACATCGAATATTGCCATCGTCGGTGGCTCTGTGGTGACATCTTCTGTTTGGATTAAAAAAAAAAAAAAGAATGTAACTATCGCACGGGCGCTTCGACATTCACCCGAACCGGGAGGAAATGCTCTTGCCCAATGCGGAAGTCGGTTGCGCATATACTGGATGAGGTGGCGTATTATGCTGTACCCTGACTCCTCCTACTTTTCACTTTACGTATATCATAACTATAATACAGTAATTTGGAGATATCGGCTCGGACACCTTGTTTTCCACGTTCCCTTTCCATGTACGTTTCCTCGTGGAAAAAGCGAACCAGCAAGACTCGAAAGTAACAATCCGTTTTTTGGGGGGTCTTGAAAGTGTCGACTGCAATTTTAGAAGCAGACATATTCACCACCCTCGTCATTTCTGCAACTGACGCCATTTCGCAAATTCCAGACAACTGGCGCCTGAGTTGTGCCTCCAAGAAGGACATGATGAATAGGACACACCCTTGGTATGCTCGTGAATAGAAGGCAGACTGCAGTGTTGCAGTCCACATTCATAAAACTCTCTAATCGTAGCTCCCGGCTCTTTGGAGTCGACTTTTCTGTGCTTTCCTCTCCCCGCCTCATGCTGCTCGCCTATTTTTAAAGCTTGAATTTGAGTGAAATGCACTCAGGCACCAGGAAGGCGAGCCGCAGCAGCTCTTTCCAGTGCTGGTTCCTGATCCACCCCTTTGTTGTGGTCTATGCGTGCCTGCTCCAGTCACGTGACTGCGTTTCTATGGCAACTCGGGTTTGAGTAATCATTTGCGTTACGACCTTTATTCCCTTGAGGAAAGGGGAGGGGGAGGTTCGACTGAGCCTGTAGAAAGAGGGAAAAGCGAAGACAGGCAGAAGGGGAGCGGCGTTGAAAAGAAAACAGGCAAAAACTGACTGCGCTCTCCTCTTGCGTCTAATTTGGTCTTTTCTGCCTCTTTCTTCATACTGCAAGCCAGATTCTGCCTCAACACATTTGAGTGAAAGAGGCTGCTTGTGTTCCTCCGTTGCACCGTAATGTCTGTGACTCATTGGGCGAAAAAAAGGCATGTATGTTTCATAAGGCCGACACACACACACACACACACACACTTCTTGTCAGAGGAAAAGCAGCACTGTGCCACATGTGCAAGTCTCAGCAGAAACAGATTCTGTATGTTCCTGTTTCTCGCTCTCCCGGCTGTGTTGCCATGGCGACCGCGCTAGTCCACCAAGGCAAGCTCTCTGTTGCTCTCGCTATCTCTCTCCCGTCAGTTGGGTCGTGTCAGCGCCTAGGTGAGCTTTCAAGCGCCAACATCTCTCCAATGTAGTTTTCGGTTTGGGATTGTGACTTTGAAACCACAATATCCAGTAGTGAGGCGTAGACATTGCGGGGGGTAGCGGGGACGCGCTGATGCTTTGGAGGTGGCGGTTGTGGCCGCTTCCAGGTGCCTGCGACTGGGGCTGAATATGAATGAAGGGCCCCGGTTCTCCAGAGATGCCAGTTGGGGAGAGAGCAGCTCAAACCAGAGACCGGAGGAGTCTGACTGCTTGAGAGGCCCCCACAAGCTGCTGACAGAAGCTCGAGCTAGCCATCACGTTAATTAGCCTAGTCCTTTTTTTCGTTTTTTTTTCTCCAGCAGCACCAAATAGGGGGAGTGGGTCAAAGGGATGTGGGGGTGGTATATGACTCATAGACACAGTATGGTTTATTCATGATGGAGGAAGGGGTGTGTGCGCGTGTGCGTGTGTGTGTGTGTGTGTGTGTGTGAGGGAGAGAGAACATTTGATTTTCACAGTCCTGCGTGTGTGTGTGCGTGCTTTGGTAGATTACTGATTGGCACCAGGCCAAGGTATTATTATGGTTTAAATATAATAACAGCCATGTGAGCAAGTTCATGTGACATATATTTACACACACACACACAGTATATATGCAGTGTATATAACATGTTGAATGTAGAATCAGTTCCGTCTGCATCGGTGCTGCGTGTATTCAGATGCGAAAGCAATTTTGGAGAACTTTGCGCTGTGAAGTTATTCATTTTCTTGTGATTGCACACTTTGAGGATGTGATGCGAGGTTCTCGCGTCCTGCCCAGGACTCATCAGACCAATGAAATGGGTTGAAGGTTCCACTCTCACAGGTGACCCGACCTTGTCGTCTCTGCCTCTGCCCCTGACAGTGATCCCCCCCCCCTCTCCCCGAGGGATGCAAGGGATCAATAGTTTTGTCTTTGACGCAAACCAATCACCCGGGATTTCCCATCCTCGTGCAGCACAAAGTGAAGACCGCGGCATTAAGTCGAGCATTCACGAAAAGCTTCCCCCGGTTGCCTTTGCTTTGTTCTTGTCGTCAAGAGCGGAGATTTGCAGGCTCACGGATTTGCGTGCAAAGAGAGGGTGTACGGGGAGGTTACATTACAGCTATACTACATCCTAATTGTCTCGTCTTATCATCAGTGACAAGCGTGACCTCTGTTATTGGCATATCTGCATTCTGCCTCCACCACACGACGCGCTGCATTTTTCTCCCAAGAGCGGCAGGGCCCATGCCTCATAAATACAAACACAATCTCTCCTACACCTCCTGACTGCAGGACAGGACTCCACACATATCTGCCCGTGGAGCCGAGTCCATTTGCATACATATTAAAGTGACGCCTCGGAAAAAAAGGAAGAGAGAGAAAGAAGGGGAGGGGTGGCGGCGGGGGGAGCGGGTATATGCAAACAAGGCTTTCATCTAATATGCAAGAACCGGCATTGCTCTGGCATAAATCTGCATCTCGGCTCCGGCGAAGAGCGCGCGGCCGATTTGACAATGAGCGAGCCCGCAATGGCTGACAGACGCACGGGGAACGCGGCGCCCCTCTGAGGCCCGGCCCGTTGATCACTTTGCCGCATATAGCCGCGTCGACTTTGAACAATACCACATTTCAATGTGCTGACGGCAACCAAATTATGGATTGGCGTGTTTTTGACCTTTTTCTGCTTAAGCTCGTGAGGGTCAAACAAAAACTTTTCCCTTTTTTTGGTCACGCAGTTTCTCCTCCTACATTTGATTGGGAATTTCAGATTTATCAGCGCAATTTTGTGACATCAAATATACGACTGTTCTCAAACTTGATGCTTTCATAAGCATAAATACGTTTCACTCGATATGATTAATTGTACACCATCACAAACTACAACGGCAGTAATAACCATATTCATTCAAAATGAATTTGTACAGCAAAGATGATGATGATGATTATTACAGCAAGTTAACCATGTAATATACAGCTCTTCTATTGATTGTCCATTAGTTTGGGCAGGTGTACGTTATTAATATTGTGGTCTTTGAGTGTACTGTGTATGAATGAGGGCAAACAAAATAGGATCGTTGCCCAACATCACATTTTCCATTCATTAACCCCTCAGATTCATTAAAAAAAATGAAATAAAATCATGATGTTCTTATCATTTGGGCCAAAGCGTGTGTGCCTCTCGTGATTTCTGGTCCGACCGACTTCAGCCACCGACCTCGCGACCCCTCACCTCTCAACGTATTCTAGAAAGACTGCCGAAGCGGCTGATGCTCTGCAGTCCACAAATGAATTATGCGTTGGAAAAAAAATATTGGAACAAAAAAAAAAATAATCCAAAATCCTCTTCATGAAGAAATCAGGCATGAGAGCGTTTAGGTCTCCCTTAAATCTTATTTCTTCATCTTGCGGAAACATTTTGGAAAATTCTATACTTACCGTTTGGGAGAGGCCAAGGTCCTTAAAGGCTTGCTTGGATGACTTTGGTGAGGAAGAACTCCTCACAGAGTCCTGACCTCAACCCTATCAAAAATCTATGAGATGAGCTAAAAATAGACCTTCTAGAAGACTACAAATGAACCGAGTTTGTGATCTGGAAATCCTCATAAAAACACTCTAAAATGTAGTATAAAGTAGAAGTTGGAAAAATGCAATATAGTATTTTGAACTACTTTTAAAGTCCCTGTCAATTGAAAATAAAATGTCTTTTCAATTTGACACACCCCAGTGTTGTTAACAAGCCTGCTAAAATTTGAATGGAAAAAAAACAAAAAACAATCGCCAAGTACAGTGGAACCTCACGTTACGAGCTTAACTTAGTCCCGTGACCCGAACTGTTCGCAAACCGAGGTCACGTTTCCCATTGAAATAAATGGAAATTTGATGAATCTGTTCCAACCGCAGAACGTTATATTTACCTTATTTTGATCCCTGTGTGGTTAAAAATAAATGCTGTGCAATATAGAAATAGATGCAAACACAATTTATGGTGATGAAATAACAGTGGATTCTTGTCTGAATACGCTGAAAACAAGGCCCACTAATTTTTCAGCTGTCAATCAAATTGGTGCGTACAAATGCGCTAAAATGTCTGTAGTGTGAGCAACGGACTGAATAACGTGTGCTGCTGTGTAATAAACGGTTAAAATTTCCCTGAAATATCTGTGTTGTATGTGTGTGCGCACATAACGTAGCGGCGTGGCTCGCTAGCAGGCCAGCGAGCGGCCCGGCGGCCGGGTCGTCTGGAACGACAGGAGGCCCGACTCATGCCAGAAAGCCCGAGTGCGTACTTGAAAAGCTGAAAAAGAATCAGAATCCTCTTTATTTGCCAAGCGTGTCAAAAACACGCAAGTAATTGAACGCTACATGTCAAGAAATCAGTACTCAATTGTCAGTCTTTGCGCATGTTTGCAGCACTTCAAACATATTTAGTGTATTTTGAAACAAGTCACTGAAATGACTTTTGTCTTTAATGCTTGTTGGACTCTCCGCAAAG
Source organism: Phyllopteryx taeniolatus (assembly GCF_024500385.1). NCBI lineage: Eukaryota > Metazoa > Chordata > Actinopteri > Syngnathiformes > Syngnathidae > Phyllopteryx > Phyllopteryx taeniolatus. The sequence continues at coordinate 32,233,329 of NC_084504.1, read as the reverse complement.
TGTGTGCTGCCAAAATATAAACCGAAACGTTCACAAGCTAATCGAGAGCACAAGTAAAACTCGCCTTACTTTTCTTCCGAAGGTGGAGTGCTGCCAAGAGCGCTGGGTTTCCCCTAACTCTGCGAATTTCATGTTGGACACCCTTGAACTCCTTTTCCTGTTTTCCTGCCTGAGCATGTCGCACTCAAGCACGCCATTCTGTCTGCACAGGTGATCTTACGCACGGGAAATGGAAACTCTGAATGTGCGTTCCAGCGTGTTTCTTGTTTGTGTTTGTGTGCGTGCACACTGGGATACGGGGGGTGGGGCGGGAACGGGCCCGACACAGGATATGTTGGGAATAACACAAAGCTAAAAAAAAAAATAATAAAAAAATAAATAATGGGGAAAAAGGAGAAAAAAAAAATGTCACATGATCTGACGCACGGAGTTGATTTATTTGGATTCAGAAAGAATCTGTTGCATGTGGTTTGGAGGAGAGAATGTTTTCCTTCGCTGCTCTCAGTGTGCTCAGACACAACACATGGAAACATTTTCGGAGAGGCCACTGCTCTCTGAGCGAAAGGAGGGGAGAGAGAAAAAAAAAAAACTTGAGACCTTTTACTTCTCCTCCCACTTTTCACGTGATTAAATTGCATACATGTGCTTGCCATATGTAGAAATATCTCCTCAGTGTATATTTGTAATGCACTCTGGATTGTCAAAGAGCAATTTTAAGAAAAACAGAACGTCCACCGAGCAAGGACTGGGCTCCCCGCGATGGAAGTGTGCCGGAGATTTATCAATAAACAGCCAATGTACAGCCTCGATTTCAGCGTGTAATAAATAGACTTCCCCCCAAATGAGACACTTGCATGTCTGCTCTATTGTCTGCCATAAATATGCTGCGAGGCTCGCTTAAATATTGATAACGCCAATTTTCTGCATATCGCGCACACCCTCTCTCCATCACCACCACACACGCTCACGCACACCAAAGCCCTCCTTCTTTCTCTCCTTCTATCCGGCAGTTGTTTCACCCTCACAGTAACCTTGCTTATGCATATTGCATATGTAAATAACGCAAGCCAACTCTGAAGTAATCGGGTGCATCGTCTACACGGCCAACACTGGAGTGCTTTTCTTAGCAGACATTCTTTTCTTTACGGGCTCATTCAACCCAAAACTTTGCTCTCATTTGTCCAAGCGCAAAACAGTATGAGGTGATTTTATTTTATTTATTTATTTATTTATTTATCTTTTAAATCATCAATTTCCAAATAAGTGCGTAGTCATTTGAGTTTAGGGTTGCGTCGCAAATCAGGTTTATGTAAATTACCTAATCATTTTTCATTTTAATTTCAAATCACTAAACATATTCTGTCACAATTAACTGCAAAATGTGTACTTCTTGTATAGAAAAAGATTGTCAGTATATATGTAGTGTCTGTCAAGCGCTATTACTGTATTGTCAAACGTGTTTTTTATCGGATGCTTTGAGACATCTAAAGTGTGGGGAAAATGTGTGTGTATATATAAATATATATATATATATTTATAATTTTTTTTTCAGTGCCTTTATTTATTGCAAATCATTCTGTTCGCATGAATGATACCTTGCAAACTTTTCTTGCATTTTAAATCGAAGTAAAATACCTCTTTTATGCCGTATTGACAATAAGTAGTTAAATTGTGTTTCCACTAAAAACAATCACATCCAATTGTATTTATTTTTAGATTTTGGATCTTGACGTTGATAACTGTCTGCTGAACATGATCCTTTCTTTTCACTTGGTTTGTTCACTGCATAGTTTTTGTCCAAGAGTGATCAAATACAAAATAGGATTAAATCAAGCATCTCTGTATCTCTTGAAATAACGTACCAGTATAAGTCTGGATGTAGAAATGTTTGGAGTGGGGACGCCCACGTCGTAATAGTCGCGCAAAACAGCAGTTATGGATTAACCAAGTGTCACACTTAATTGCGAATGCTGTTACTTTTGCTTTTTAAAATTGTGTATTACCGACAACATATTATTCCAAACAGCTGACTTTATGAGCTCAAATCTGTTTGACTTTTGGACTTTCTCATAAACTACAAGCTGTGGTCTCATCCTAGCCCCCCAAAAAAATTTTTTTTTCAGTATATTTTTGGATTAATAAACATACTCTAAAATCCGTTATCAGATCCATGATGTCATTCAAAGCTCCGCAGTATCTTTGTCAAGCACAATTTTGATACTATTTTAGTATTGAATCTCTTTAGATCCTGCACGTGTGCAGTGTGTATATGAACATTTGCTTTTCTATATTTCATAATTTACCTTTGCTCCCTTGACAATTCGTATGTATGTTATGAATCGAAGAAGGCGTTCTGCAAAAGGGTTTTAATTGATTTCGTCAGGACCTTTATGTCACTCTGCTAAACTATACCACACCTTATTCTATATAACCTATTGTTTTAGTGGCAGCACTGGTGTCCTAAATGCAATAATGTCGTAACAGTGGCCATTTAGTCAATACCATTCTTATTTAACATCATTACAGACGCGCGCTAAATGAAGCTAATCGGCCCGCTAATACTTTTTCATGAGGTGCTGAAGCGACAATCCAATACCGTGGCACACATTTGTAACCATCTGCTCAGTGCATTTTCACATGAGATCCCTGAGAGAGCACATACACGCCCAGGCTCCAGTTGACACTATTATCCGAGCCTGATAACATAATAGCGGCAGCCCTCATTCACCTATTTTGGCAGCAAATCAAAGTCATAGCCAGGTGTTGGGGGTGATGTCAGCCATCTGCATGTGCAACACAAACAGATGTGGGATGACAGATCATCTCTCTACTAAGCGCTTACACCTCGCACCTCCCGAGTTTTCTCACAATATCTCCATTATCAGAGGCAGTCCTAATGACATCACTGACAGGTTCAGACTGTGCAGTCATCATTTGCTGTGTAATTTACTGAGCCTATGCTGGAAGGTACATGGATGTATCCTCACTAAGAACGCCACACGCCATTGGGTGGACTTTCGCACTGTATTAACACCCACATTAACATCAGAAATCTTTTTCCTCTCATTTAGCTAAAGGGGTCATTTAATATACTGTAATTTGATCCATAACAGCAAAGACACGTTTTTAAAAAAAAAATAATAATATATAAAAATAATCTAATTTGGCCATTTTTTATGCTCCTTTGGTTTTATATGGTGAAGTGTCTCCCATGCTTAGACAGCCACGTTTAAAGTCCCATTTTCAAGAAGTTATTGTTGATTTCAAATTATAGGCATTCATAGTCAAGCAATCCTTATTGACGGAGCAAACGGTGGTGGCCCATTGAAATACATTTCTTTTTATAACGGCAAAGACAAAAACAGCTTCATAAAAATTGTGGGAGTTGCACAATTTACATTCAAACTCTGAGAATACAAACGCATACAGCAGCTGAAATAAGTATTGAACACGTTTTCCCATTTAATATATTTCCAAAGGTGCAATTGACCTGGAAATGTCACCAGATGTTGGGAACAACCCAAGTAATCCATACATACAAAGAAAGTAGAACAAATAAGCTCAGAAATTAAGTTGTGTGTAATAATGTGAGACGACACACAGGGAAAAAGTATTGAACACGCCAACTGGTATTTCTTGAATATTTTGTACAAAAGCCTCTAGACGCCTCCTGTATGGAGAAACTAGTCGCACGCATTGCTCGGGTGTGATTTTGGCCCATTCGACCACACAAGCAGTCTTCAAGTCTTCTTGAAGATTCCGTGGGCTTCTTTTATGGACTTTTGAGTTTCAATTCTTTCCACAGATTTTCCATTGGATTCAAGTCAGGTGATTGGCTGGGCCATTCTAGCAGCTTTCTTTTTTTTCTTTCTTTGAAACCAATTGAGACTTTCCTGGGCAATATGTTTTGGATCATTATCTTGCTGAAATGTCCAACCTCGTTTCATTTTCATCATTCTCGTCGATGGCAGCAGTTTTTTGTGCCAAGAATGTCTCGGTACACTTGCCCATTCATCCTTCCTTCAATAATGTGAAGTTTACCAGTACCACTTGCTGAAAAGCAGCCCCACCCCATCATGTTCCCACCTCTGCACTTCACTGTTGGTACGGTGTTTTTAGGGTGATGTGCAGTGCCATTTCTCCTCCAAACATAGTGTGCATTATTAAGAGTGCCTGCTAATTCCAGGTCTCTTGAAGCTCTCCACAGGTGGTCCTTGGCTCTTCTGATTATTCTTTGCACTCCTCTGTGAGAAATCTTGCAAGGAGCAGCTGAACGAGGCGAATTTATGGTGGTATGATTGGCTTTACATTTTCATATTATTCATATTTCCGTTCAGAAGCTTTAGATATGCGCCCGTAACTAATGCCATCGTTATGTTTTGCAACGATTAAGGCCTCTTTATACTCCGACGACGCCCGCATTGCATCACGTGACCGACGAATTGAGATGTGTTTTGACCAACACTTTGGCAATGAGACCTTTTTGTAGGCTATCAATTAGGACTGAACCAGCTGATATTCATTTGCTGGATTGCTGTTTGATTATTGATAGATTTGAGGTGTTTCTTGGCTTTCCGTGCCTTTTTGCACCTCCCTTTCTTCACGTGTTCAATACTTCCCCCCTGTATCGTTTCACATTTTTACACACAACTTAATTTCTGATCTTATTTGTTCTACTTTCGTTGTATGTGTGCATCACTTGGGTTGCTCCCAACATCTGGTGACATTTTCAGGTCAATAGCACCTTTAGAAGTATATTTAGTGAGAAAGATGGTGACGCGTTAAATACTTAATTCAGCCGCTGTAAATGATCCTACTCATTAAACCCATCACACAAACATAATAACGGTAAAGTCGTGCAATAGTTCAGACACTTTAGCGCATATTAAATTGTGTCTGTTATTGTGTGCTGCAGAATGGCTGCCTGATCCTGGCACTTCAGCTCACAGATCCCTCTGGTGTATTGCGACAAAATAACGAGGCTCTTTCCAGTGGCTTTAACGGTGAAGACGGACCGTGTGTCAAAGATGCAAAAAAAAAAAAAAAAAAAGCAACTCACAAGACACTAAGATGCCTTCGGGTTAGTTTTCATGGAAAAGGCGGAAAATCCTATACGTATATAAATTTTTTTTTAAAAATCCGCGTCTTCGCTGCTATTGTTCACACTACCGGATATGAAAATGAGCTACGACTCGTTTTGTCCCATTTAGTCAAAGGTTCTGCCAGATGCAAGACACAAGCGCGACTTAAGCAGGCAACCCGAAGCGGGCAAAATGCGATCCGACGTCAAGGATCATTTTCGCTGATTTAGAAAGACGTTCGTGACCGCAGTTGTGGCAACTGCATCATGCCGGGAGATGTTTTAAATCATCAAATTCACGCTTTCAAGTACGTCACTACAACAAGATTAATAAGAAGTAAAACAAAATAAAAATAAAAAAATTGGATAAATAATTAATAATAAAATAATAAAAATTGGATAAATAATTAATAAATAATGAAATTTTCAATCAAAAGTGACTACGATTTTTTTTTGGGAGACGTCTCTTTATTGGCTCTCACGTGAAAGCGTGCTTAATTGTGTATTGCGCATGAGTACGTTCACATATACCGTATCACTAAATATGTATCGTTTCGACGTTATCCGTACATTTAGAATATACGGTGCTTTCGCCTCGATTCGGGAGATGTCGGTTCCCCCCCCCCCCAATGTGCTTTTGCCATAATAATATCGTCCAACGGCACACCGGGCTGTGTTTCTATTTAGCAGACTGCACTTCTCCTCGTCTCTATCGCGACATCCTCGACAGGCTCCCTTATTGTCTGCCAATATCCCGTCGTATCGCGCCACCGCTTCAAGTCCGATGACGGTTGCCGCAGCAAGATTCCCAAATCGGCGATATTCGCACCGCCTCCCTCGCATTGGACAGCGTCTGCGCGAGGGCGCGGCGAGGAAATGTGAGCCTCGCGAAGACGTGCCCTCAGCGAGTAGACATGGAGCGCCGTGTACACGGGCTTCTCCTCCGAGCAGACAGGAGCGTCCGCTAGAAGGCTCGGCGTTTGAAAGGGGCCCGTCGAGGATGGAGAGCGCTTTGGACGCACAGCACCTCATCTCCATTTCGCTGAGGAAAATCCAGAGCTCCAGGACGCAGCGAGGAGGCATCAAGCTCCACAAGAACTTGCTGGTCACGTACGTGCTGAGAAACGCCAGGCGCGTTGATATGAGCGAGAACTCGCCGCGGACGCAGCGCTACGAGGACGTGGCCGCGGCCCGCGAGACGCACCAATACCTCCGGCTGACCGGCGGCGGCTTGACGGGCTTGACGGACTTCTACTGCAACTTTGGCGGCGCCGACGCGGACACCCTGCGCCGCGGAGCGCCTCCGCAGCCGCAGCCGCAGCCGCAGCCCGGCTGCCAGTCTGCGGAGGCGATGCTTCCTCCGAGTGACTGCGCAGAGCTCGCGCAGGTGTCGGAAGGCTTTTGGACTCCCGCCTGGGAGCCGCCGCACGCCCCGAGCGCGCACGTCAACCACAAGACCGTCCTGGACCTGGACACGCACGTGGTCACCACCGTCACCAACGGATACTTCCACTCGGACTGTTGCGCGCAGCCGAAACACTTTCAGGCCGCCAAAAAGAGAGCCGTTGTGGAGCCGCACTTGTATTTGTCGGACTTCGGGCCGGTGCCGTGCAAGCGGCCGAAGACCGACGAGGAGCCGCTTTCGGACCCGGAGCCCTCGGACTCCAGCAACATCTCCAACCTGATCTCGGTCCTGGGCTCGGGCGGACTCTCGGACTTTGTCAGTTGGCAGCACGCGGACCTGGAGCAAATCTTTGCCTCTCCGACTTTGAGTTTCAAACACACTTTGTTGACGGCCAGCGGGTGGACGCGAGCGATCGAAGCCTTTTGATTTCTATCACTGTTTGCTTTGTGCGCTTTCATTTGCTTGCTTGTGAATAAAACTAACGTGTCGCCACTGAAAAGCCTCCCTGTGCTCTGTTGTTGACACATTTCACACGTAAACAAAATCCGCCTGACGTATAAATGGCATTTGGACAGCAGAAAATGCCATGAAAATAAATGCATTTGAAGCGGCGCTGACGAGCGCGTTTCGAGCGACGTCGCGAGAGCTCCCCCGCGCGGCCAGTGCGGGGAAGTGCACGCTCGCCAGCCACACATCCTGTTATTTTGCCCACCCGGGAGCACGATTAAGTTTCCAATCGCATTATTGACGTTGCTTCAAAGATGCTCATTCGGCATTCTTCGTGCCGAGTGTAAAACGGCAACGACTTGAAACAGCTCGGTGGGGTACAAAGGCTATCATAACGAGGTTATTGGCGTGCGGGGTGCATTCAGGAAGGGCAGGTCGGCTGCACGGTATTTAAAGGGCCCGCAGTCGTCGCGGCCGATTGGCTGGCCGGCTGGGGCGGCTCAGAATAGAATGCCAACCGAAATCGCTGCTGCGCTGCTCGTCCTTGAGACATGACTGCCGCACGCTTTGACGTCTTCCAAAGACATCAGCGCGTCGTCGACCCGACACCATGTTGGCCCTCTTCGCCAGGACCGCGGTGAGTGTATTTTGCACGCAACCGAGACTGTGCGACGCGCTCGCGCGCGCGCCATCGTCTCTTTCCCAAACACTCTCGCGTTGCCGTGGCGCAACCGCAACCCAAAGCAAAACCAATCGGCGGACATGCTCGTGCTCGCGCTCGTGCGGCCTGCGAAACGGAACCGTGACGCCGCTAGCCGACTCTGAATTCAGACTTTGACATTTACACTTGACCGCGTGCGCCGCACTCCAAAGGATTAAGCGGAAGTTTCGTCACAAACGCGCTTAACATGAAAGACAGAACGATTTCCTTCGTAGGCACAATGCGGACTCGGTCATATGTAAGTGCTCTTGCGCATGTTTGTCATTGGAAATAATCACATTGGAGCCGGCGCCCTAGTGGTTAGCGCGTGTGCCTCACAGTGGTGAGCTTGCGGGTTAGAATCTCCGCTGCGGCCTCCTGTTTGCTCCCACACTGCACAAAACAAAACCTGCGCGTTCGCTTGCTCGAAGAACGTCAAGTTGTCCAGAAGTGAGAACGTTCGTCCGCGCGTGTCCTGCGATGGGCGGGAAGGACAGCCACGCCCCCTCCTGCGCCCCAATTCCAACAGGGAGTGCAGAAAACGGATGGACATATTGCTGCTTATATCCCGAATAGACAATATCAACAAGAATGTCAAAAGTTGGCGAGTGGCTCCAACTACCGGAGGCAAATTCCTCGCGTGTCTTGCAGCACGCTTGGCCCAAAAAAAAAGCTGCTTGTGATTGGGGAAAAAAGCGTTTGTGGCGTTAAAGGTGTCGTGCCACAAGAGCGCGTGTGACGGCGACGAGCGCAAACTTTATTGGGCTCCGCAGATTGCTGGCACGTGCCAGCGTTCGTGGCGCCATTCCAAAGGGTCAGCGTCTATTTTAAGTTGGCGCGCTGCGCACAAACGCGTCTGCTTCGCCGCTCAGTTGTTTTGGTGTCCATTTTGTCTGCAAGCGTGGAGAAATGACGTTCACGGCACTAAACAAGCTCCTCGCATTGCAAACGAGTTCCTCCTCGCCACCCGGGAGTCCTGTTAGGTTCCGTTAATGTTTTACACATCGATTGATGATCGTCAGATATGTAGGCCAGTCAGTGCTCGTGCGCGTATCCAAATGATTCTATAAATACTCTTTGCGTACTCCTTTAGCTTTTATCTCACTGTATGTTTTAATCTTCCAAACGCTTTTCCCAGCTGCGGCCCGGCGCGGTGAAGCCCCGCCGCCTGCCGGGGCCCGTCGCGCGCGCCCAGGTGAGGCCTCTGGTTCGCCAGGAGGGTTTGCCCAAGCTGCCCGTGCCGCCCTTGAAGCAGACGTGCGAGAACTACCTGGCCGCGCTGGAGCCCATCGTCAGCGGAGAGGAGCTGGGGCACACTCGGAAGCTGGTGGAGGAGTTCCTCCGAGGTGGCGTCGGGGACCGCCTGCAGAAAGGCCTCGAGCGGCGGGCCCGAAAGACCGACAACTGGGTAGATGGCTTCAGAACAGATTCAATTCAAAACGTTAAGAGAACGACACAGCGGGGAGGCGGGGCTCGTCATAGCAAAGCCGCAGCTGTGTTGTTGTAATGCACCCATTCCAGCCTAGGGGGCGACAGAAGCTACGCATTGCGCCTTTCAGTTGAGGCCAAAGTCGAAGCACTGATTCAGCTTCTTTACTGAAGTAAAAGTGATGAAGTACAGGCTCTGAAATGAAATGTAGAGTCAAAAGTAAAAATTACATTTGACTGTCAGCTATGCACTATAGCCGTTTTGACAACTTAGCAATTCTTTTCTCTAGAAATCCAAACGCTGGACCCGCACTCAGAACAACGTGCTCCCGTAGCTTGGCTCACCCTATGAACTGACTAAATGATGAAAACAGAAAGAAAGAAAGAAAAAAAACATACCTGGTGGTTTTTAAGCTGGCACAACACAGTCGCCACGGGTCCTTTCTCGGAGCTGACAACATTAAACAATGATCCTTAATAAGGCCATGGATGGGGAATATCTTGCTTCTCTGAATCTGTTGCCATTGTCGTTAATGCTCCCTGCTTGATGTTCCCCTATTGCTGCTTTCCTTGTTTATTTATTTATTTTTTAACGCCTTCTTACTCCCCAAAAGGTCAATCCATCAATCAAGATCCAACCCACTTGACTCGGCTCTTTATTTTCCAGCTATCCGAATGGTGGATGCAGTCCGCCTATTTGGACTGTCGGATGCCGGTGGCCGTCTACACCAGCCCCGGTGTGGTTCTGCCACGCATGCGCTTCCAGGATCGCCAAGGACAGATGAGGTGAGCGACCGTCGCGTTCCCACCGTTGGAAACACAAGTGTCGAGATCGAAAACCTCAGCGTGTTATTCCCACACCGTGTCGGACGTAAATCTTTGCAGATAATTAATAATGTAGTTCCCGTGTGAGATTAACAGTGTTGGGGAGTAACTAAGTGCATATAGGGAGATGGCGTCATTTATTTATACAATATCAGTCATTGTAGTTCATTGCGTAACTGTGAGAAAATATGCAATTAAATGACAGTCGCTTTCAGAAATTTCCATGATTGCAATTTTAGTTGCATTTGAAAGACAGCTGCAAAAGCTCAAGATTTGATTTGATTTTTTTCACATCACTTCCTCCTCCTGAAGCCGACGCTTGTGATTGGCTCTCTCTGGTCACCTGGCATTCTGCTCTGGTTTCAAACATGACATACGTTTCCAAATACAGCATGACCTTGAAACGCCACCTTGTGGCGCAATCTTTTAGTTCGCCTGAGAATTTGTGAAGGTTAGAATCACTGTTGCACTTTTGAACACACAAAATAACACTGAACAGTTTCAGCTTTAAAATTTCTGACTTCTTTGTGGAACATTAATTTATCTGGTTTGTCATACGAATCCGAATTGTCTAAATTGTGCACATTTGTCAAGAAGTCGACATGGTATTGTGTGCTGCTTTCCCACATGCTGTCCACATGCAACAAACATTTTTAACCATGCATTTATATCACGTTTTGTTCTCATTGTATTATTTGTGTAAAGAGCAAATATGTGTTTCATTCCAAAATAATGGTCAATGGTTTGAATCCACTTTTTCCAAGGAAACATCCAAAGGGTCCTGTTGATGCATTCATTCAAAATTAAGAAAAGTGGTAGCAATGCAATCAAATGCAATTAGTTATGTTACATTGAGAAAGTCGTAGAAAAAGTTACACGACTACACTACTATTCCATTTTCAACAGGGTAACTTGTCACTGCAACCAACCGTATTTCCAAAGTCATCTTCCCGACACTGGGGCGTTCATATGCAGCTGTAGTTTCAAGCCGACCTTTGCGCAGACTTTCTTCGCCGCGCCGGGCTATTTCAAGCGCGCTGCTCCGAGCGTTGCTCAGCTGTTTTTGACCGCCGTGACCCTCGGGATATGCAGCGGACACGACGGCCGCGCGCGTGCGGCGGCGGCAGTCTCGCCTAAGAAGATTCAGCAGTGCATTGTTTTCATTCAGCGCAGCACGGAATTTAGTGGGACTAGTTGAAGCCATCGTTTGTCATTGTTGATGTGTCAATAACGCAGTGACGTACGTCTCCTCTGCAGGTTCGCAGCTAAATTGATCGCAGGAGTGCTGGAGTTTAAAAAACTGATTGACAGGTGAGTTTGAGCAGCGAGTACAGCGGAACCTCTAAATTGAATATCTCTGTCGGTCCAACTTGGAATTCAAATCGGATGTAAGCGTATCACACTAAGACTTCACTTCAGCGAGTATCAAAGAATGACCTCAGCACGTTTTGCTCTTTCTCCGACAATGATTTCAAAAAGCGCCACCCTGTACGAGAGCAGCATTTCAGATTGCCCGTCTCGTTCGATGCAGTAATACTCGAGCTCAAACATAAGACACATGCATATTATGCATCTTCATTTATTAGCAAGGTTAAGGCAGAGTGTGTTGGTGTTTGATGGTTTAACATCAACATTTAAAAATGTTGGGAAAATACTGCGAGTGATGGTGAGTGTCATTTTTTGTATGCGCTTGTCAACCAGTGTTTTACAGTTTTTTATTTCCTAAAGGGAAACTAAGTTTAGTTTAAATGTGTCTGTCCAGTTACAGGGCAAATTGGGCTTTTTGCTTCTTCTTGAAGTATTTTGATTCGGATTCTCATTCTGAAATGTTATATAATGGTCACAGTTTGACCTTGGGGAAAAAAAAAAAATTCTATCGTTTCCAATGGGAAGAGATATTTCAACGTTCATCATAGATTGTGTTGGGCCTGCAAGGTTACACTGTATCATACTGTTCAAGCAAACCAACCGGATTATCATGCAAACTAATTGATTAATTTATCCCAGTGACACCCTCCCAACGGAGTACCTGAGCAAGAAGCCGCTTTGTATGGACCAGTACAACCAGATCCTGTCATCTTGCCGTATCCCGGGAACAAAGAGAGACACTGTTCTGAACCAACCATTTGGCAAAACGCCTCCCACTCACATTACTGTCGTTCATAACTTCCAGGTACTCGGGACGGCACCGTCGTTCTACTCATACTCATACTCATACTCATACGAAGAGAGTGACGTGATCCTGGCTGTATTCCCTTGCAGTTCTTCGTTTTGGATGTATACAACAGTGACGGCACCCCGCTGACGGTAGACCAGATTTACATGCAACTGGAAAAGATTTGGAACACCTCTTTGCAGACCAACAAGGAGCCTGTTGGTATCCTAACGTCGCAGCATCGTAACACGTGGGGAAAAGCGTATAACAATCTCGTTAAGGGTAAGGGGACACAAACAATGGCCTTCGGTCTACAGAATCCCTCGCTGGACATTGGTTCGTTTATTGCGGATTCAATGCATCGCCCGTTATTATTATTTTTTTGAATGGTCAATGTTACTCGCACGTCTCTGATACTGTCAGAATAAATAAATTCACAAATACCAACCTTAGCCTGACAAATAGCTAATGCACACACTCATATAACATTATTGAAATGCAAGTAAAGAGCAATGTTTAGCTTGATTTTCTACAACTACGGTACTGTAGTTTAAAACATCAGCACAATTAATTCTGGGTACCCATAATGCTTTTGCTGGCTACATTGCCAGGACTGTGTGGAACAGTGCAAATGGGTAACCCTTTTCACATCATATCCGCGTGGGCTGCTGTTCACGTCGTTCAAGCAGGGCATTCCCAATAGGCTTGTGCTTGTGTGTGTGGATGCCAACCTCAATGGACGAATAAAATACTCGCACCTCTCTCTAAAGTGCATATTCACAAATTGTCACTGGAATGCATATAAAAATAGTCACTATATACTGCTTTTTTAAAATTTTTGATTTTACTGCCGTGGGGGCTTTCTGGAACGTTAAGCCCCGCAATAAACGAGGGTTTACTGTACTTTGAAATAGTACTAGGATAGCATCACAAAGAGACTGTTCTGTTTTTTTTCCTACCTGTACAGATAAGACAAATAAAGAGTCAGTTCGCGCCATCCAAAAAAGTATCTTCACTGTCTGTCTGGACGCTCCGATGCCTCGTGTGTCCGACGAGCTGTACAAGAGCCGCGTCGCCGCACAGATGCTGCATGGCGGCGGGGCTCGCTGGAACAGCGGCAACCGCTGGTTTGACAAGACCTTGCAGGTGAGGCAATGTCTTCATCTCTTGGTCAACTGATACAAAAAATGCTGAGGACGAAGAATAACCTTTTTTCTTTTTTTTTTTTATGAATCATCCACAGTTTATTGTTGGGGAAGACGGTACCTGTGGACTGGTGTATGAACATGCACCTTCAGAGGGTCCTCCCATAGTGTTTCTCATTGATTATGTTGTTAAGTACATGTAAGGTTACTTTTATTCTGTTCAGATCAATATTCCCACCATTCTCAAATGGACTGGGGATGATTTTTACTTTTGCTTTGTCACAGGCAGAAGACAGAAATAGTCCGTTCCCCCATGGTTCCTCTAAGCATGCCTCAGAAACTGCGTTTTAACATTACCCCTGAAGTCAAGAGAGACATTGAAAAAGCCAAACAAAATATGAACATGTATGTGTGCGTGTGTGTGTTGGAGAAAATAGTATAACGATCAGCTTGTTGTGGTCAAATATTTGACGCAACTTCTTTTCCTTGCATCGCCAGAATGGTGCATGACCTGGATGTGAATGTCCTCATGTTTCCTGATTATGGAAAAAATGTGCCAAAGCAACACAACCTGAGTCCAGATGCCTTCATTCAAATGGCTTTCCAGCTTGCCTATTTCAGGTGAGACATCAAAATTGATGGTGCACAGTGATCGTGTACGCCCGGTCAATTGGTTGAACTTTTGCGTTTCAGGATGTATGGCATATGTTGCGCTACGTATGAGAGCGCATCGTTACGAATGTTCAAATATGGAAGAACTGACGTACTACGCGTAACCACCAAAGAGTCGTTGAAATTTGTCCAAGCAATGCAGGACCCAACAAAGCAGGTGTGGTTACTTGTTGAAATATACTCAGGACATTGAATCGATCGCAAGTGGACTGTTCTGGTTGTCTTAGAAGATGTTTCCTCTCTCATCCGAGCACGTTTCATCAGTTCATGCAACAGGGCTCGATGGGACAGCTCTCGCCTGGTAAAGCAAAGCAAAGCAAATTTATTGATACGGCGCATTTCATACACAAGGTAACTCAATGTGCTTTACATGATTAAAAACATTTAAAAACAAAGAAAAAAAAACAGCTTATAAAAAAATAAAAATACATTAAAACGGCGTAAAGTGCAATAAATGTCATTTAAAAGTGGAAATGCTCTAAAAAGCATGGGGGGGAAAAAAGAGTTTTTGACCTGGACTTAAAAACATGCACACTTGGGGCTGACGTGACTTCTGTTGGCAACTTCTTCCATTTGTGTGCAGCATAATAGCTAAATGCCGCTTCACCATGTTTGCTTTGGACTCTGTGCTCCACTATTTGACCTGAGTCTGTCGATCTCAGAGAACCTACTGGGTTTATATTCCATTGGCTTTTCATTCATGTATTCAGCATCTAAACCATTTAGTGATTTATAGACCAGTAGGAGAACTTTAAAATCTATTCTAAAGCCGACTGGAAGCCAGTGTAAAGACTTTAGAATTGGAGTAATATGCGCTGACCTCATTGTTCTGGTCAGAACCCGAGCTGCAGCAATCTGAATGAGCTGCAGCTGTTTAATGCTCTTTTTAGGGAGTCCAGTCAGAAGACCATTACAATAGTCAAGTCTACTTGAGATAAAAGCATAGATGAGCTTCTCCTGGTCTGCTTGTCATGCAAGCCTTCACTCTGGATATGTTCTTCAGATGGTAGAAGGCAGTTTTAGTAATTGATTTGAGTCGGAATCTATCAGAACACCAAGGTTTCGTTTTTTTAAAGAGAGTGACTGCAGGTATTTCCTAACAGCAATCCTCTTTTCTTTATTGCCAAGAACAATTACATGGGACATGAACTAATGAAGCCCGCTCAGATAAGAGGCCAAATGTCTTCTGACAACAGGAACATTCCAGTTGCAATCGATTCAGTACCCTGAGAATACAATGACCTGGACGAATGAGAATATTTACAGGCTTGTTGAAATGTCGTTTTTACTATATTTACGTTGTTTGACTGAGCATCAAATCTTGCCAACAGAACACAGAGAGATTGGCACTGCTCCAGAAAGCTGCTCAGAGACACAAGGAGAATGCCTACAATGTGAGAACCTCAAATTGCAATCTCACAAATATACACTTGATGTCAGTTTGGCTCATAAGCAACAACTTCTCTCTTTTCAGGCCATTCATGGACAAGCCATTGACAGACATCTTCTGGGACTGAGGTTGCAGGCTATTGAAGACCTCACATCAATGCCTGAGATATTCATGGACACTTCTTTCGCTGTGGCTCACCATTACAATATCTTAACCAGTCAGGTATATTCATGTATATACACTGAAAAAAGATGACAGTCTGATTTAAAAAAAAAATAATAATAAATCGTGTGAATGCTTTGTGATTGAGGCCTAACAATCATCAGTTCAGTATTTTAAACTGCATAAATATTATTTTGCAAGAAGATAAAATGCAAAATCCTGATGTACATAGCTATTAGCGATGCTATTCCGCTCACAGCCCCTAGTGATATAATTTCATGTTGCTGTTTTGTATTACTAAGAAATAAGTAGAATTATCAATGATGACAGTGTATCCCACCAGGTAGCTTCTTTCTATATGCACTATAGGAGTTGTTCAATAAAACATTGTTTTCAATATTAAGGTCAGCCTAAATTAGACTGCAGTTTTTCAATAAAGGCGGAACCTCGATTTAACGGACCGACGGGGGGGGAAGGCTTGCCCGTTAAAACCGTTTATTAATTTGAAGCACTTTTGTTTTCGTGGCCTAAAAACTCCCCGCACAGTCCTAAACATTGCAAGTAAATGTAAGTTGACCTAAACTTACCTTTAAACATCGTGATGGTGGTTGAAAAATGCCACAAAAGTGCCGTGATCGCAGTGCTTCGCAGTTGCGATAACGGCGTCCAGCTGGCGGGAGAAAGTTTTTGTGCCGCGGTGGCGAGTCGGCGTCGCTTTCGGAAGCCGCGAGGATAGCGCGCTTCCTTTTCTCACCTCCGTTACGATTGGATGCCATAGTGAAGGGCTTGACAACAACAACTTTACACTGTACCAAAATCAGTATTGCATATTCGAGAGACGGCGTACGCGACAAGCGGCCAAGTAAACGACGGCGTCTATTCGTGGAACTACGAGTGCCCGTCTCTGCCCGTCGATTGCGCCAGTAAACAACAGCGGCCAATTCTGGAACTAAGGAACTTTGTCCGTTGCAAAAGGGGCGTTTTGAGTTCCAGCCGTACGTTGCTTTTCTGTCTATTAAATTCCAAGTCTGTTGTTTCCAGGTCCGTTCAATCGAGGTTCAACTGTACTTTGATGATGACATCACATACATTCCGAAAAATAAACAAAAACAAAAAGCTCGCTCCAGTACTGTTTTAAAAACACACAATACGAATGGGATCCAAATAAGTGCGCAGATGACCGCGTGTTCAGTGTATCACTGGTTTACAGTTGGATACAAATAGGTGTGTGAATGCGTCAAGAGTTCTTCCATTATTTTGACACCGTATGTGGCCGTTGTTCTGCTGACGTAATAAATGTATTGGAGTCCTAGAATCCCATATTTTCCATTCCTTTTTGGGATTGCATCACATTTGTTTACTCGCGTATGGGCCGTCATCCTCACCGCGTCTGTTGGTTCCAGGTTGGTTCCAAGACCGACTGCGTGATGTCCTTTGGTCCGATGGTGCCTGATGGCTACGGAGTGTGTTACAATCCCATGGACGAGCACATCAACATCGCCATCACAGCCTTCAACAGCTGTGAAGAGACCAACGCGGCCAAGTACGCAAACACTGTAAATGATGCACTGCTGGACATGAGAGCTCTTCTGGAGGACACAGCTCCGGCCGAGCGGTGAACCCGCCTCACTGACGAGGAACCGCAATGCACTGAGAGTCCGCGGAGGAAACCTATCGTTTGCCAAGTTTCTGAGGAACCGAAGTTGGGACTGTTGAGGCAGGGCCATTCAAATGAAACACAAGTCTCACTCATGGAAATGAACTGAATTTTGCATTTATTTTTAAAATGAAACATTTATAACATTCTGAGCGGCACGGTGACCGACTGGTTAGCACACCCGCCTCACAGTTCTGAGGACCGGGGTTCAAATCCCGGCCCCGCCTGTGTGGCGTTTGCATGTTCTCCCCGTGCCTGCGTGGCTTTTCTCCGGGCACTCCGGTTTCCTCCCACATCCCCAAAACATGCGTGGTAGGTTGATTGAAGACTCGAAATTGTCCGTAGGTGTGAATGTGAGGTGCGAATGGTTGTTTGTTCGTATGTGCCCTGCGATTGGCTGGCGACCAGTTCAGGGCGTACCCCGCCTCTCGCCCGATGATCGCTGGGATAGGCTCCAGCACGCCCGCGACCCTCGTGAGGAGAAGCGGAACGGAAGATGAATGAATGAATGAATGAATAACATTCTGACTGCTTGCTTGCATTTACTTGTTTCATGACAACAGTTAAGTTGGCTGTATCAGATGCGTCTTATGCAGGAGAAACAATTGAGAAAGCTTAATAAAGTTATACAAAGGAATATTCCGCTCTAAAGCTTCCGGCTATGCGCTGGTAATCTCCATGAAATTCAATCTCAGCCATATTTCCAGAGGACTGCCACAGAAACAGCTGTGGGCCTTTAAACACGTTGGTCTTCAGCATATCCATGTCCCGGATCTGAACAACACACACACAAGACACGTTGCACGAGAAAAAAAAGAAAAAAAAAAAGAAGTACGACAGAGTATTTCCTGTAATACGATGGCTACGGTGCCCACCATAATGTATGAAGACTGCGCGTTTGTGGCGTTGAAGAGCAAGCCGACGTGCACTGCTTGGATTCTGATCTTCACTGAGGGCGGAGCGTTGATTAGCACCCGACAAGTGCTGTTCCTGTCCCATGTTGGATTCTCAAATACCCCGCTGGGGGAAAACAACTGCTTGTCACAATCTTTGGGGAAAAGCAAAAATGGTGTTTCATCAGTGGAGAATACATCTTCTGCTTAGCGATGTTACACATGATACCGGTAACTTAGTTTGTGTTGTGTGGTGTTAAATGAAGCTAACCTGTACCCAATTTACTCACACGACATGACATTACAAGAACTGCACCATTGATTCCGCCTTTCCTTTTGTTGTTGTTTTGAGGGGAATTCATTGAACAATGTCTTCTGTTGCGGTTGCAAAATGCTGCGGTATTCAAATGTACTGCATCATACTGAAGGCCGTGACGGGATTTGACTACGTTAGGCTTCAAAATGTTCAGTAAGAGTACTGTACTTCACAAGTACTTTATGGTAAGTCTTTTTCATACCATCATTCTCAAAAAATGGGCATGATTTTCATTTATAAATAGTCAGAGTGAATTTGGGCAAAAATAGCAAATAAGATTTAAAAATCGACATAATGCCGTTTCGTTTTTTCTTTTTTTTTTGTGGAATTTATAACATTTTTCTAGCAAGGGCGTAATATAATATAGCGACTCAAAGCGGGCGCATTCAGTCAGCATGTTGGTGAGTTTTCGACTTTTTCTTGTCCTTTATGATGCAACAAGCATTTTTCGAAATCACGCATTTGTTGTCATTGTGGCCGTTTTTCTGCTGAATCAGCCTCGCATACGCCGCCCACACTTGACATACTTGGACGGCGGCTCCTTTTCATGTTTCTCTCTGAGCTGTAGCTGAAGACAATTCCATTCCCAGAAGTGAGCAGATTCTGCTGCACAAGAAGGACGTTGGTTCTGGTGGTCAGCGTGCTTCCCGCTATCTGCTCACACTTCCTCACAAGCGCCAGCCGGTCAAAAAAGACCGCATATTCTCCTACGGGAACACATTCAACAAGTTAGTTTGGCCTTCAGCTTCTTTCTAGATAAAGCGTGTTTGCGTGCTGGATTTACGCTCACTCTTCAGGCAGTTCAGGGAGCTCGAGTGTATTTGGACGCGGATGACCTCACCCAGGGGTCGGCCGAAGGCCACCGTGCAGGGACCGGTGGCGTTGCTCAAGTCAACTGTGCCGGATTCTTGCAGGAGCAGCTGTCCGCACGCATCTGGTGAGGCGCAAACACTCTTGGGAAACTGCTTAGATTTGCCGCCAATGAAGGTTGAGCGAAGAGAGCGATCGAGCTTAATTATTACTGGCTTGAGGCGAAGGTCTGGCCGTTGTGTTGGACTGCAGGCAGGTGACTGATGGACTTCCAAGACAGTTGCGCCCGCGGAACCTTTTAGTAAATGTATTGCGAGACGGGTGGAAATCCTCCTCCAATGTGGGACGCGTAGCCGGGATGACGGGGGACGTCGGTGTCGCGTCCGCGCAGCTGCCCGTGCTGCAGCCCTGGATGGTGATGGGCTTGGGCATGTGCATGCACATCAGAGGGCTGAGGGGCTCCGGCTCGGACGGGCCCACGCATGACACGGTTCTGGACTGAATGCCGTATCCGCACGACACTGAACACTGCGCGCGCCAAGAAACGGCAATTGCGGGAAAACACACTCAAGATTCACAGACATGCTCAGCACAATGTCAGTAAATAAGCAAATAGTTTGTTTGTTAACGTTGTAATGTTTATCGGTGGTTCTCAAAGATCGGCAGGAGGTACGCGGGCTCCTTCTCGTGGTACGTGAAAGAATCACTGCAATAAATAAACTTTGCAGAACGTTACTGTGGCTCTCAAGTTTTCTTTTTTTTTTTTTAAAATCCAATACAGGGAGGGCATTTGTTAACTACAGTTCAGTTATATTTACTTTTAAATTCCATACATTTGCATTTAATCTAAAAACAACGTGTGTGTGTGTAATGCATTTGAGTTGAATCTTTATTTAGGTAGTTTTTATTTGCTTTCCTGTATTTATGCAGTGTTAATGTTCATACTGTGCATAACGTTAGTGTCTTAAAATAATATTAAATACATTTAGGAACACAACCTGTGCCTGGATTTTGAGGAAGACTTAGGCCTACTACGCTTCTGTATTTGAATGTCGTTCGTTCTGTTGGTACTCGGAGAGACAAATGTTATTTGTAAAATATTTTCAGGTCGTAGAAGTTTGACAGCTACTGTTGATATGATTTGACTTGACTTGGTTAAGCGTGGCGGGGTCGTGGCTTGCACGAGTACGAGAGGTTCCAGGTTCACTTCTGGACTTCTGCCGGCCTTCCTTCTCCCTGCGAAAGATTGTCCGTCGGTGTGAATGCTTTTGTGTGGCTTTGCGAGGAGAAGCGGTGAAGGGAAAGGACGGCCGGATCGTAGCGGTATTGCCAGATTTCAGTGATGAGTTGTGTGTTTTTCGACTCCATTTTTGACGCATGTACCTGGCTCCATGGCTTGGCCTCCCAGCCCAAGGTGCACACCCGCACCAGGCAGGGCACCGTGGTCGCCGGTTTGACCGACATACGGCAGCTCTCCTCCAGCACCACACTTTCCTTGCCTTGGACGAAGTGGACACAGGACACGTTCCTGTGAGCTACACCCAGGTTGCAAGACGCAGAGCAGGGCGACATGCTCTGAACCTTCCACCTGGACACAAGAAAACCACGCTGCCGTGATCTTTGCATTGGCGACAAACAACCAAAAGGAGTATGGTGTGTGTTTGCGTTACCTTGCCGGGCAACTGCGGGTGTTACATGACACCACTGCTGCGGGTTTAGGAAAGTCACTGCACTCCGAATCCTCCAGCACCTCCTCTTGCTGTCCAGCTGTCTGCCGAGCACAGTACAGCACCGTGTTGGCCAGCCCTCCGCCACACGTTGTACTGCAGATGCCTGGCTTAGACCGCCACCTGGTGGTGGAAGATAGATGATCGCTGTTATTCGCAGACCCAGGCCCGAAACAGAATTTGATTTCAGAGCCCCCTCCCACCACTGCAGCGTCACCTGTGATTGACGACTGTGCCACAAGTGCCACACTTGTATATCATATATCGAGTTTTTTGTTTCATATGCTTAATGTGCTTGTGCACTTTTGGCCGGTGGTGTCCAGGCAGTATCTTAACATGCTTTTGTTGACGACCGACACGAGATAACCAACAGACAAGACACACCTCTCAGGAGGAAGTATCGTCACAGCGCTGCAAGTTTTCGGCACGATCAGCAAAAATTTTATTATTTTTCATAGTTTCTCACATGGGAGGGCAAGGGAGCGTGTTGCAGTTCTTAGTTTTAGGAGGCGGTTGGGTTGAAGGGTCACAGTCGACATCCGGTACCCTCCATCTGGTCTGATGGTCCACACAGGAGAACCGCGTTTGCGTTGTTCCTATCAACGGAACGTACTTTGGGTGAGCGACGAGCACACGACGCTCGCGATCGCCGAACACGTTGTTCGTACCGTTGCCGCAGGTCTTCGAGCACGGCGTGACAACCGGACTCCAAACAAAGACGGAGGCTTGACCCAAGCGCGGCATGGAGCCCGACGGCGACTCAGGCCGGTCCTGTTCGCGGCAAACTATTCAAAGACACACTTCACACTTTGAAATAAGACAACACGGTCATCTGTTTACCTCCCGCGTCACGTTCCACCCAATGGGGCAGACGTCCACGACGCAGGGCGTAGATTCAGGAGGTTTTATTTGACTTGAGCAGAAACTTTCATCGACTTCAACCTCTCGGCTGTCGTCTTGTCGGACACACGACACGTTTCTTTGGACTTCTCCGGGCCCGCACACCGCTGAGCAGTCCCCTGCCTCCCGCACGCGCCATCTTAGAACACAAAGAGTTGGCTTCCTTCCTTCCGCTCCGCCCAAATGTCTTCTATTGAGGCAACACGACGAGTTGCTGTTTCGTGTGCACTTCCTACCTGGCAGGACAAAGTCGAAGATGACATTTTTCAACAGCATCGGGAGCCGCGTCGGCCGGGCAGTCCGATTCCCGAACCTTCACAACATCGGCGCCGTGTTTCTGAACACACGTTACGGAACGGATTCTCTCTCCTGTACCGCAGGAAGCGCTGCAGGATCCAAAGTCTCCTGTGATCCAGCTGGAAATCAGTTACACGAGCGCCATACATCAGTGCCACAGGTCAAAACACGGCCGGGCCCTAACTGCGTCGTACTGGCCTCGGCGGGCACGCTGCGAGCTGGCAGGGCGTTTGCAGTGCGAGAAGCGGAGGAGACGCGGGACAATGACGTTCCTCCACGTGTGTGTCACTTTCTTTGTCCACACACACGTGCCGGTGCTTCTGCGCACCTGCAAGACAACCTTCCGTGAGCCTGCGCCGCGTAATCGTCAGTGTGTGATTTAGAGCAACGGCGGCATGTCTCTATACAACAACAACAATAATAATAATAATAACGAAGAATAAGAGTTCAACTGATTGCCGGTGATGTGCACGCCATCCATTTCTACTCGCCTTTTACCTCACAACACATGACCTAGTTACATTTTATACTAAAATAATGGACTTTGAATGAGCGGCGCAATGGCTCGTGGAAGAACAGCGACAATTGGAACCAATGTTTGACACTTCTTTGAATAGATTTGCTGAGAATCTTCAAATGTTCAACTTCTTTGACAAAGAAGTTCTTCTCCCCCAGATAAACTCGAAAAACGAATGCGCAGTTGAAGACGTCTTTAACCTATGTTGCTACACATTCACAATATCACATGCAACTGTTTTTCTGAGGAGAGAAGCCACACAGTGGAAAACTGCTCAATTTCAATATCAAATATGCTCTCTTCCATAATACAGTGAAAACATGCTGAATAATAATCTAATGATAATGAATGCAATGGTAAAAAGGGCCAGATTTCATCAGTAACGTGTCCATGATAATATTCTTTGAATATGTGTTCAGTATTTTACTGAGAGTGCCAGAGCAAGACTAAAGCTACGTACACTGGGATTATTAGTATCCGAATAAACAAGCGAATGGAGCGCGTGTAAAAATGTTGGCCTACCTAAACCGCAGGAGACGGAGCAGGGTGTTGTAATAATGCTCCACGTGCCTTCGCGTTTGATTTCGGTCAAGTCGCTGTGACCCCTGGGAACGTAGAACCGATAGCTAATGTCGGGGCTGGTTTTCTCTCCATATTCTTTTCCGTATTGCCGATAAACCTGCAATGCGAATACATCGAGATTTGAAACGGCGGGACCTTTTGCACAAAGTGTACATTCGCAGCAGTTTCTAGACCTGAATGTTTATCTGCCGTTGTACTGGTCCAACCAGCAGCAGCTCTTCCATTTCAGGCAAAAGGTCAGGGGTCAGATGGAGGCGGTACTCAAGCCAGTTATCATCCAGTGGGGAGGGATGGGTCATATTCATTGCCGTTCTGCCCGCCCCGGAGACGATATATCGATCCCCGTATAGTACAGCTGTGCATGCAGAGGGCAAAAACAATCGGAACTGAAATTCACAATCTTGTGCGCTTCTGAAGCTGAGGTGATGCCACGCACCCAGATGAGTGAACAGAGGTGCCCGGTTGACCATATAAACCTGTGTTGCGTTCAACGGCAGCGACAGGAAGGTGGTGTACTCTGGAAGGGAACGCGAGGAAAAAAAAACAAACGAGACCATTTGTCAGTCGGGGCTGTCGGACGGCACGGATGCATTATTCATGTATCATCTCAGCAAAATACATCGAAATGGGGGACTTGAATATTTCTCGACATTTCAAGATGTTGTTTCTGATCGATGTTTAGTCCAAAGATGTTGTTCTTACCTCTTCCCTGACCTCCGGTGAAGGAGTCAGAGGTCAACGTGCAGGAAGATCCGTCCCCCCCGCACGAGCCACACACATCTCTTACTTTCCCAGAGTGCAGCACGCCATCGCAGCCGAACAGCTGAACAGCCGCGGCGCATTGAAATAGAAAAGCACATGTAACGTTGCTGCGCGTCTTTTCTCTCGCTATCCAAATCATCTCTACCAGACATTTCCCTCGCAGACAAGCGGCCACGGAACCGGAAGGAGTTTGGCCGCCGGCCTCGCAGCGTGTTCCGTCGGCGAACTGAGATCCACGGCTCACGATGAAGGCGTCTCCCTTGGGCCGGCACATGTATCTGCAGAGCTCATCGCCTGGTCACGGCAAGAGTACGTTGACGGGGAGGGAGGGAGGATCTTTTTGCGTGTACCCACCTTTTGAGAAGTCCACCGCAGGGATCCAGGTGTAGAAGGAGGCCTGGCCCGGAAGAAGGTAAAGCGGTTTCGGGTCTGTTGCGGAACACTGCTCGGCCATGAAATCGAGCTGGGTGCGCTCGCACGCCTGCAACGGCAAAGATGCTTCATCAGCGGGGGGTTTTTGTTGTTGTTTTTTTTAAAATAGATTTTCTGGCGTTAATGATGAGTTCGTGAATTTACAGCCACAACTGCCAAGAGCTCTTGAGGCTTTTTTCATCGACTTTGTTGATAGATATATGGCGAGTCCGCCCCGAGCTCATGGCTTCCACTTCCGTTATCTTCCTCTCCACACGGAAATAATTGGGAGGCTTTTTTTTGGGGGGGGGGGGACCCAGAAGAACACTTACGACAATCCACTGAGTAAACAGCACTGGCCTATTGCCTAGAGGCCCTATGTAAATATGAAGAGTCAGTAATCACCTGCTGGTTACAAAGTTCAGCCTCAATACTCAGCCCCACGCAATCGTCTCCCCCAAACGCGGGTCTGGAAACATCATCGTTATTATTTCGGAACTTGTTGAAAAATGCTGTCTTGTCAGTGACTGTGAATTGTGTCAACCTCGGGTTGTTGCACCGGCGTGTGCGGTGAGTGACTCCCCCGCCGCATGTTCGTGAGCAGCGCGAGAACCCAGACCAGCCGGACCAAGAGCCGTGCACCACCGCGGAGGTGCTGAGCTGGTCCGGGGACACGCAACGTCCCTTCAGACACCACTGCAAGGAATTCAAAAATACATTTTAAAAAAAGTCCCGCGTGTGCTTCACTTGGATATTTACTCAAGGTTTTATGATATTACTTGATGAGGTCCGCATTGGGTGCCATCAAGGAGCGGTACCAGAAGACGTTTGCAGAAGCTGTCATCATTTGGTTTAGTGTGACAAGATAGAAACCTACACATCGGCTGATGGGGAAGGAAGGAATAATATCTGTAAAAGGTCAACTGCTTATTAAACTGTAATAACATGGATTTTTTTTTTTTACCAGATCTGGATTGGTGAACGAGCAACTTCTCGCAGTACTTCCAAAAGCTATTCGACACTGGTCGTCGATCCCGTAATAAAGGCCAGGTTTCCAGTCCTGTAGGGAACTTTCCAAGGCTGGTAGATCCTTCACACATTCAGCATTTCCTGCACTGGGAACACAATTGCATGGGATCGACACTTTTCCATTGAGAGAAGTAAAACAGGATACTGAAGAACTGACCCGGCGTGATGGGTACAAAAATAAAATAAGAAAGTGTAGGTCAAGCGAGTGTAAATCAGAATATAAATACTCTTTGTTACATTGGGAAATAGCAACATCGTCGTTGGATTTTCTGTATGAGAAAAATACATTTTGGCAGACCTCACATTGAGGATTTTGAAATCTAATTCTGGCAAGAACACGATGGCAAACTAACGTGAAACATGATCCGTGTGTGTTTTGGAAGTGCAGCTGACCTGAAGAAGGCGAGCAGCTGAGGTCCGCTGCAGGGCGACCATGACAGATCCACGCTGTTGTAGCCTCCATCAGAAGCCATCAAGAAGCCACTCCAGCTGCACGAGTTCCCCACTCCGTCGTGGTTGACGCCGAAACTGGGCGACAAATCTTTCGAAATTGACTCGGCTCATTGCATTTGGTGGGAATACCGCTGGGCATTGTACTGTACTCCGACCTTGTTACCGTCAGTGTGTACTGACCATTTTGCGTGATCAGTACCTGTGTGCGATCTCATGAGTGATCGTGATCCCCAGGTCGAATCCGGTGTCCTCTGTGATCACGCAGCTCCATTCGGCGGAGCAAGCGCCTCCCAGCTGCGTGACTCCCCTGACCTGCTTGTTGCCATCAGGCAACACCAGGTCGAACCTATTCGTTTGCGGTACAATGAAAGACAATTTGCCCATCTCGGCCCTTCACACCAAGAGCGTGCCGCAAACCTCGTGATGTACAAGAGCAGATCGGCGTGCAGCGGGTCTGTGTCATTGGACGGGTTTAAGCGTGAGCCCCAGTCGCAAACGCTTCGGAGAGACGACGTGATGTTTGCAGACAATCGGATCTCTGACTGGAATAGGGAGAAAGGACAAGAATCTCTCGAGCGGGGAAAGCCGTTGTGTGTCCCAGTCGTGCAAGGAGTTGCGGACCTCTGCTTCTGACAGGATGATCATGCGAACCAGGTGCACCATCATGTTGGCTCCCAAAGTCATGTCTCGCAGCAGTTCGGAGGCCTGTGGGGACAGTCGACAGAATGGAGTCAATGGAAGATGAACCCCACGCGATCATCTACACATTCACACAAGAATTATAAGGTCGGAATTCAAATACTTTCACATTTTCACTTTTGGAATGAAATAGAATTTACACAAAGAAATGGCTGTCAACTGTACTTTTCAACGAGGTCGTTTCCCTCCAAAATGTGCCTCGAATGCTGGGAACGGCCGGACTGGACTTTATTGGCCACTTAATTCATCAAAAGTCCTGAGATCTTTGTGTGGAAAAAAGATAGGAAATCGCAGAGGCCACCAAAAATGTGGTATCAATGTTTGTTTTTCGTCTTCAAATGAGATGTATGACGTTTGCGTGTCCTCTATTTCTTACTGTTTTTGTTGTTTCGATTGGATTGAGTTTGATTGCATGTTATTTCTCGTTTTCCGGCGTCCCATGCTCACGTCTTGCTCGTTCGGTTTTCGTCTCCACCTGCTCCTTGTGTCTACCAATCATGTGTCTTGTCCAGGTGTGCCCCGTTGTCTCATCGGTTTGCTTGTATTTCGTTCCGTTTTCTGTCTCACGTCACATCAAGTTTTCCGTTGACTTTGTCGCGGCGACTCGTGTTTCGGTTCCTTTTGTTGACTTTTGATTATTTTGGAACTTGGTTAATTTTGTATTTAGTTTTTGTATTTAGTGCCTTTCTATTTTTGTAAAGAAATAATTTTTGGGGAGAGATTCATCCTATCACACTTTGTTCACGTTAATAGGTCTTGTTTATTATTATTATTAATAATAATAATAATAACACTCGTGAATGCTTGACTCTCACCCAATGATTCTCCCAATGAATATTTCTGTTGACAGCTGACATTTGAGAGGGAAAGCTCTGCGTGACTCCTTCCTGTATTTCTTGCGGTTGCCCCCACTTACAATGTTGAGGTTGGTGAGTATGTAGCGTTCTGTATCCTCCTTGTGGACCTGCTGGACATCGGATCCGACCACTACCAGCAGTTCCAAGTGCGTGACATCAGGCGGCGGAGTTGACCCACCAGGCCGACCTCTCGCTGTGCATAATGTACGTTGTTTTTATGCCCAAAACATTTTCTTTACGATTTATTCCTATTCTTTTTTTTTTTTAATTTATTTTTTTTTTTTTTACCTGAGATATCAGAAGAAAGAGTATACGAAGCCACGTCTCTTTGACTGCTCGAGTAATCAAAAAGCTGCAAAACAAACAAACCAACAAAAAAAAATCATGTTCATTCTGGATATTTTAGCAACGACAGATTTAAATTATGCACATGTTTTAAGGTTCCAGTCAAATCTAGTACAACTCTGCGGGTTGTGGATGTTTGACAGATGATAAACAGTTTAAAGTTGAAAAGTCCAATGTACTTAGCAGAGGCCTGGAGCAGTGGAATCAGAAGCCACGTAAGCTTTTCTCTTACCTCGGCCGATGGAGATCTCATTAGAGCGCCGAAGGCGGGTAGGAGAAACAGCAGCAGACGGAGTGGAGTCATGGACACCGTTGTGGCCCCCGTCCCTGAGCACATACCTGGTCTGCTTTAGTACTAGGACAGTATGTGCTCGTCCCACACTGCAGGCTGTGATCCCGGCAAGGGGGAATGACTAACTAACGTCTTTATGCAAACAGCAGGGACAAAGTTGATGGATGAGACATTTCATTTGCTGTTTTTCCCTTGTGTGGGACCACAAAGAGGCCCCTCATTGGTTGCCTCACCTGTGTGTATACCGTGACTGTAGTTGGAATTTCGGCACTTCTGGCTATACGGAGCATTACGTCCCTCTTTGATTTGATTCACGCTGTCATAGAGAGAATGAGGGA
Organism: Phyllopteryx taeniolatus; assembly: GCF_024500385.1. NCBI lineage: Eukaryota > Metazoa > Chordata > Actinopteri > Syngnathiformes > Syngnathidae > Phyllopteryx > Phyllopteryx taeniolatus. The sequence goes on along the minus strand of NC_084504.1, from coordinate 32,205,035 downwards.
TTTCTTCCTTAATCAGTAAACGCACACAATTCCCCCCCTCCCCCGATAGCTTGCAGCACCCACTACCAAACACTGGTGCTGTTATCTATTATTACCACTAGAGGGCAGACGTGAGCCTAAAAATGTGTGGGGGAGGGGGGGGGGGGGGAATTTAAAATGTGAGGATTAAAATCTGTCCACATATGACCACTACAGGCAGGATTAAATTTAAAGGCCTTCATTACAAGGCCATGAAATTACACTATTGCAGCATTTCTGTGCATGGACAGAAGTACTGTACAGGAAAACGTACATTGTGGACTATGACATACATTGTTTATGTAATACCATCCCAGTAAACATAATTATGATGTATGGAAAGGTATTTTTAATGTATTTGTTTTAAGGAAAATAAGAGTAAGTTATGTCGATTAGTTTGTGTAAAATAGTGTTGGGAAGATGACTTTGGAAATGTAGTTGGTTACAATAACCAACCCTGTTGAAAATGTAATAGTAGTGTGACTATTTCAATGATTTTAGCAAGTAATGTAACCAATTACATTTCAATTACATTTTTATGAGTTCATTTTGAATGAACGCATCAATAGGCCCCTTGGATGTTTCCTCTAAAAAGTGGATTCAAACCATAGATAGATTTTGGAATGAACCACGTTTGTTCTTTATAAAAAATATGAAACTCTTAACAAACATGATGAAATTTAATTGAATGTCTGTGTTACATTATACATATATACAGTACATTAAGATATTCTGTATGTGTCCAGCATGTGGAAAACATGATAGCATGTTGACCTAATGACAAATGTGGCCAATTTAGACAATATGGCTTCATATGACTATGAATATATGTGAATGTTTTTTCTTTTTATGTGTTCAAAAGTCTTACTATGAGTCTTATCTTTTCCAAAGCTCAGACAAACTCATAGATTGTACCACAAGGTGGCGATTCAAGGTCATATTTGGAAAAGTATGTCATGTTTGCGACTACAGCAGGATGGCACATGACCAGAGAGAGCCAATCACAAGTGTTAGCTTTCGATGGAAAAAAAAAAACAACGGAGGGATTTTTCAAAGGTAACGAAAATTGTAATCACGGACATTCCCAACAGCAACTGTAATTTAATGACACATTTTCCCGCAGAAATGTCATGCGTTACAATGACCTACATTTTGTAATTAAATTACATATTCTCGTTACATGTAATTAGTTACTCCTCAACACTGAACATAGACTATGTGGAAGTATTACACACCTTATACACCAAAAAAAAGAAAGAAAATGAAATTGGATAAAATATGGAATTTGTTCAAGTTTTTTTTTATTATTTTTTTTTATATATATAGTGTTTGATGGGGTTGAAGTCAGGGCTTACACGTCAAACTCATCCAAGCATGACATTTTCTTTTTGCACTGCAGGAAAGAAAAGGGCTTTCTAGAAGCTTTGTGAAAATGTAGGACACAAAATTCATAAATGTCTTGCGATGATCAAGTATAAATATTTAGGGGGTCTTGCCCAACCAGTAACGGATTTGTTAACTCATAAACTAAATACTTTGTTTGTTTATTCCCTGCTAGCTTAATCATTTATTGTTATACTACCACTATGTTCTATTATAATAGTATGATGCTCAACATTTTTCCTTTTTCTACACGAAATGCTCGCTGAGAACATGTGACCGAGCCACTCATCCTCTCTTCCGGTTCCTCCCAACTCTGTCAGCCCCCGAGTGGGATTTTATCTCCATGAAGCTTGGCTCGAGGCCCCATGTGACCTCACTGAGCTCCACGTCTGGCAATCTTCAGTCAGACTCAGCAGCTGCATGACGCTGGCGTCACCGCACCTCGATGCTTTCCTATATTCCAGCTTTCCCGGAGCGCGGTCGACTGTCATGAGTTTTGGTGGACTATATCGTGGCGATGTAGGGATTGTTAATTTATGATGTAATAAATTATATATCGAGAGCCATATGGGGTTTTCCAACGGGCACAACGTATAATGCCGCAGGAAAATTGTTGTTTGTTGGCAACACAGAGGACGTTTCTGAAAAAGAAGGAATGCAGCCCAAAATATCTGCTCTTCTCCCTTTGTTTGAAAAAAAATAAAAATACAAAAAAAAGCTTAGTTTGCCACCAGGGTATTTCGATTGTTGAAGAAGAAGCTACTATTTTAAATATGAAACTCTCTCATACATTACCAATGGGTTCCTGCCAAATCATATCCGCGGACTGACAGTTGGCTGGTGAAAGTTTTGACTGTAAAGTCCAACCTTTCAGTCATTCATTTCGAGATGATCTTAAGTAGAGTGGCTCGGTCTTGTACATAAAAAGATTCTCGTTCATCTGCTCCTCACTGTGGATCGCTCCATCTGTCATGCGAGTAAAAGATTCATGTCTTCACATCAACTATATTTAGACCGTCTACGGAGGTTGAGGACTCTTCTTCAGACTTTTTTTTTTTTTTTTTTCCCTTATCGCCAAATGCTATGATGTTAAGTTGATTATCTGGAATGTAAATCTTACTTTTAAGGACGAATGTGGCATGCCATCTTCAGTACAATGATCACTGAGTTTGGTCCTGCTGTTTTCTTATCTTGTCAGAACAGTCTTAACGGAGGTTTTTGCCGAAATCTTGCACATCTTTCATCACTGGCGGTCTCTTTGTTCAAACTTGGGCAGGCATTTATTTATAAAACTGTGACAGACTGACAGTGAAGGATTACTTTGAAAAAGGGTGCAATCATCCATGAGAAATAAAAGCAAAATCTCCAATGAAAGGTCACATATGATTTGTTTTTCGAATACTCTATATAGATCCTTCTTACAATCGTGGTTACTTTGTGAATCTGTGAACTCAGGAACTGTCACATCACATCAATGACTAAAACAGCCTTCTACCAGCTGAAGAACATTTCCAGTGTGAAGGCTTGCATGTGCCAAGCAGACCAGGAGAAGCTCATCCATGCTTTTATCTCAAGTAGACTTGACTATTGTAATGGTCTTCTGACTGGACTCCCTAAAAAGAGCATTAAACAGCTGCAGCTCATTCAGAATGCTGCAGCTCGGGTTCTGACCAGAATTCCTCCGATTCTAAAGTCTTTACACTGGCTCCTAGTCGGCCTTAGAATAGATTTTAAAGTTCTGCTGCTGGTCTATAAATCACGAAATAGTTTAGGTCCTGAATGCATGAAAGAAATGCTAATGGCATATAAACCCAGTAGGGCTGCGAGAACTACAGACTCGGGTCAAATAGTGGAGCACAGAGTCCAACGCAAACATGGTGAAGCAGCATTTGGCTGTCATGCTGCACGCAAATGGAATAAGTTGCCAACAGAAGTGACGTCAGAATGTTTTTTTAAGTCCAGGTTAAAAATGTTTTTTTAGAGCATTTCCACATTTAAGTTATCTTTCTTGCACTGTACGCTGTTTTCATTGATCTTTTTTCTCGTCTTAAATGTTTAGAAGTTGTTTGTCTTTGTTTTTCAATGTTTTTAATCATGTAAAGCACATTGAGTTACCTTTTGTATGAAATGCGCCATGTAAATAAATGCGTCTCGCCTTACTGAGGTCAGATGTTGTCAGACTAAATATCCGCTTCATCCGTACTGTATAATGTGATGCACATTCAAGTGAATCGAGGAGATTCCGGATACGAGCGGCCGAAATTATTTTCCTCCGCAGGGTGTCCGGGCTCTCCCTTAGAGAACGGGTAAGAAGCTCGGTCATCCGGGAGGATCTCAGAGGAGAACCGCTGCTCCTCCGCATCGAGAGGAGCCAGATGAGGTGGCTGGGGCATCTGAGTCGGAGGCCTCCCGGACGCCTCCCCGGTGAGGTGTTCCGGGCACGTCCCGCCGGGAGGAGACCCCGGGGACGACTCAGGGCACGCCGGAGAGACTACGTCTTTCGGCTGGCCCGTGAACGCCTCGGAATTCCCCCCCCCCCAGAAGAGCTGGATGAAGTGGCTGGGGAGAGGAAAGTCTGGGCGTCCCTGCTAAAGCTTTTGCTCCCGCGACCAGACCTCGGATAAGCGGTAGAAAATGAATGGATGGATGGATGAAGGCACTGTAAGGACAAGGCTCATATAGACAAACGTATTGAGACCCCTTCCTCAGTTGCTCTGAGATGAAAAGACATTTTGGAGAATTCTATCCTTCCAACTTGGTGGGGAAGGCCCTTTTCTCTTCCAGCATGACGGTGCCCCAGCGCACAAGGCAACTTCCTTCAAGGCACCCGTGGATGAATTTGGTGTGGAAGAATCACACTGTGGAGCTGGATGGAGGTCTGCAGGAAGTGTTCCTTCCTTACATCGTGTCAACCTCAAAAAGAAACCCCGCGCTTCTATTTGACGCCCTTGACGGCATGATCGAACGCTTCCACGAGCTCCGTTTTCCCGAACAATGACTGTAACAACGTTCTTTCTGTGGCAATTCTATGTCCTTCAGCCACTCTCGACTCCTTTCAACCAATCAGCCTGCAAGACCGCATGGAATTATTCCCAATAGGAAGCTCTTTCCGTGCCCATTAGACATGAAACCGGCATCCTTAGTCTTGCGAGTCCTGCTCACATTTGTCCCAATGACACTTTTTGTTCATTGTTCTTTGTCCTCTGGTCATGCTCTGTCTCATTTTACACATAACCCAATACAGCAATTATTGACAAAGTCCAAGCTAGACCTCCATAACTATTCCTGATACTCTGCAAGCTCCCTTTCCTTTAAAAATATACAAATGACATTTTGTTTGCTTGCTTGCCTCCGCGAGAGCCCCGGCCAGAAGGGAAACAGTCAAATGGGCAGAACCAAAGACCGTCTGCCGCAACTGGATCAGGATATGACCTCAGTGCACCCAACAACAATATTCTAGAAGAACAAAAAGATGGCAGAATTCCTTGCATGAGATCCCGTTCAATCCCGGTGTAAGATTGGTCGCTCAGTGACGGTCCCAAAGTGGGAAAGGTGACTTTAGAGCAGGGGTATCCAATGTACAGCGCCGGGGCCGTACAAAGGACCGTCGTCCATTTTTGAGCGGCTTACGCTAAAAGTAACAGTCGAGGCGGCCTATGTCGTTTGCCGGCATTCTGCTACGGGACTTACGGTTTAAAGTGCAAAGCTTTTGCAATCAGGCAAAGAAAATATTTACCACTAAAACAGTAATGACAGTTTTACTCATTACACCCCGATCAATAAAGATAATCCAGTTACTGCAGCAAATTGAATGAGTTGGGATTGTTTGCTCTGTTTTCCTTCCTTTGTCCTTCTAGTTTCTTTTGTACGTCTGTCTCTTGTTTTGGATCTGAACGCGGAGATGTCATTGTGCTGCTGCTCAGCACAGGGCTGTATTTATTCGAGTGGGATACCGGGACTCTGGCCAGTGGCGTCGCTAGGCCTGTTTTCAAAATAAACTAACTCAAATGTTCTTAAGCGCTCCCAAGATTAATTGGTTGTTTGTGGTTATGATGATTTTTTTTTTGGGGGGGGGTATTATCCCCCTCTAAAAAGAGAGAAAGAAAACCACTTATATTTGTTTGCCCCCACTGCCCTGTCGACAACAAGAAAGTTCCATCAGCACCCCCACCCCCCTCGACACAATGTTTTCGGTGTGCGACACCCCTCAATCCATAATACCTATTGACGCCCCTGCCTCGGGCCAGATCTTTTATTTGATCTTTTTAACTTTTAAGCTTTTAAGACAAATCCATATTTACATACACGGTGTAAACAATGAATAACGACGGAGTCTTATTGATAATTTTTTGGAGCATGTTAAGTAAATTGAAGTTGAAGAGAGTGAAACATTTGCGCGAATGTGGCCGAGTCGGGACACGCATGCGCGAGTCCCGGACGTGCGCGCGCCTCGGCCAGCAGCTCGCCTGCACGTCGTCGGTCCCCGGTCACTCCCTGTCGGCGTCGGCGGCGGCCGCGGCCATGCGCGAGGAAGCGGCAGCGCCAGCACTTCTTCATCCGTGCTCCCTTCGGGCCTGACGGAGCGACCGGACGGCGTCTTCGGTCTTCGGTCTTCGGTCTTCGGTCTTGTCGCGCGCAGGTACAATGTTGGCTGCGTTATGACTCGCGGCGGGAGGTTAGCAGCTTCATCGCGTGCAGCAAAACTGTCGAAGCGTTAGTGTGTCGGTTGCTATGGCATCGCCACTCCAGGCAACGCCGCTCACCATGTAGGCTTGCTTTTTTTTTTTTTTTTTGCCACGTCATACGTGAAAATACTTCAATATGTCTTCGCTCACGGCTTAAGTCGTCGCCATTCATTTGCTATTCACGCGCTCGTAGCAGTTTTCTCTCGCCACCTGTTTCTATTAGGGCACTGAATGAATTTCACTTTGAAATGTGAACTCCAACACTTTTCTTTCGTTCGACTACTTTAGAGCTTTTCCAAGCTTTTTTTTTTTTTTTTTTTGGTGTCTGCGGTTTCATTTCCGCTCCATCGTCACCGTTGATTTGTGCGCTCTTGTGTGTTCATGTTCACAGTGAAAGAAACCCAAGAGGTCGGGAAAGGACCGGAGAGCACCGGAGAAGGACCGGAGAGGACCGGGATGGTCGTTCCCAGCGCGTCTTCCCTCAGCCGGACCTCGCTGGCCACGGACGCGCGCAGATGTTTGCAGTGAAGGTGCTTGCACACATCACAATTTGGCCGGCGTGCGGCTGCCGTCATCTCAACATGCGGCCTCTGCTGCAGAGAAATGTCATCAGCAGCATGATCATTATTAGAAGAGGAGCAAATCACCGCATCACGTCGTCGTGAGTTACAGGATGAGGAGGAGAGAGCCTCGACTCCTCAAGTCTGTCTTAAAAAGCTTGATAGACAACTCTGCGCGTTGAGAGATTTTGAGAGCGAGAAGCGTCCCTCATATGGCACAATGACGCAGGAACTTCTATTTTTCCTTGCACATCTCTCTCTAGCGCAGAGTGCACGAGTGCTTGTTGACTTTTTTTGTTTTTTTTGCTTATACACCCTCTTATGTCTCGTGTCAAGAGAGTGTGTGTGTGTGTGTGGGGTGGGGGGTCTCATATGGAGCAGTAGCGAACTGGTGGGACGACGTGACGGCGGACGTGTGCTCGCCTCAGCCGCCGAGCGGCGACTCGCTTCCCGGGGCGAAGGCAGCGACGCATCCCGCAGGCGCTCTGAAATATGTCGACCACCTGACGAGCCTCAGTTCGATTCGAGCGAGAGCCGCGCTCACGATTCGGCACCGTGACCGACTCGTGTGTCCCCTTGGTTTGTCGTTGCCGGTGGCCTGAACCGGTTTGCCTTTGTGTGTTTTTCTGGCAGAGGTCATAAGAGGTGGACTCGAAGGTGTGGAGGAGAGCTGGAAGTCATGGGTAAATCCAACAGCAAGCTCAAGCCAGAGGTGGTGGAGGAATTGACGAGAAAAACCTACTGTGAGTATCCTTTGGTGGCTTTTTGCTTGTCTTCAACGAGTACATCTTTTTGGAACTTTTAAAGTTTGCACAGAAGTTCAAAAAGCAAAATGTGCATTGTCATGCTTCTTTCCGTGGCGTCATTTCCAGCAAATAGCCCCCCTCCCGCTGCTTCCATTCTAATTGAATGCAATAACGGAACGGCACTAACTGGATTCAAGCTGGGGAAATAAAGAACTCGAAACTTGGACAGATTGTAATTGTGAAAGGTCATGCTCTAAATTACACGCATCTTTTAATCATGCTGTAGCTTTCATTGAGCTGTCGGTTTTTAAAAAAAATGATTAGCAGTTTTTACTTGCAAGCAGTGCACCTTCTTCACTCCATGTGAGTAATTGGATTTGCACAAAGATAAATATTGTTAGAGTGCTTTACTGTGACACTGCAGAGAGAAATGGAAGAGCTCATCCACAGCTTAGGCACACTGTCGCATTTGCTCTCGAGGATTCTTTTATTCCTCCTTCGGAATATAAGACCAACATTACTATTCTCCCCAGTTTTGCGCTCAGCTCCGTTTGAGAATTACCAACATTTTGTGTGCGTTAGTGTTAGAGCACAAGGTGATCGTTATTGTTCTGATTCTTATGACTGTTGTCGTTTGAGCAGTGCGGTGTGCAGGTGTGAGTGGGAGCTGCCTAATGGCAGGAAATTGCTGTGGAGGAAGACGCGGCTTCGCGCTGGGCCCGCCTGCTTGCTGCCGTCGTTTCTCTCCTCCTCTCGCTCGCCCATCCGCTAATTGCCCTCTTCGAGCAGCGACGGGCAATTGCAGCGCAATTAGGATCTTATCTGGTTAGCTTCGCTGAGAGTGGCACCGAGCTGTCCTCCTCCAGATCGTCGCTTCTCCCGTCTCCTGTGAGACGCCCGTCCTTCTTACTTGGATTCGTCCTGCTGCCTTATTGTCGGTTTCCCACGTCAACGCTTTCCTTTGGTTTTTGACAGATCGGGGACTGAGGAAATTTCTCTCTCTATGTGTCTCTATGCTTCCGTGGTGAAAAGAAAGAGGGCGTTTTTTTTTTTTTTTCCATTTAAAAAAATAAAAATAAAAATAGCTTGTGTTGACAGCCAACTAACCAAGGCCTGGCCAGCAGTGAGAGCTGTCAAGTGTGTGATTTCAAGGCAGAGACATTTTTCTAAACTAAACATGAAGCCATTGTACAGTCACTGAAAAGCTTACAAGAGTACAAGAGCGCTTAAAGACATCCCCGATTAGGTCAGAACTAGCGTTGAGTCTGGCATCACATGGAAACACCGGCGGTCGTAGTCAAACATCTCCAGGGTGTAGCCTTGGCCCATCGAATAGCGTGACGATTCTTCTGTGTTGTCAGAGCCATGAAGAGGTTTCGCAGTGACAGAGTGCAAGCGGGAGGGTTTTTAGCAGACCCTTCAGGGCCAACCGGCCCACTAGGCCCCGGCGCTTTCTTGCATGGACGGATTGCGTTATCGCACATTGGCTCTGACCGAGTTATATAACGTTTGAAATGAAAATGTTAGCCATGTTGAACTCCCTCCATGTCTGACTACATCGGTGGAGCTGTAAGGGCAGTTTATCTCGGCTGACAGTCTGAGATTGACTGTGACACTCGATGCCAGAGGCCACATGGAGCCTTTCTAGGTGAGCAGTACACATGAACGCTAGCAGACTCGGCCTCCTGCGTAGCATGAGCAGCGATCGCAGACAGGACAATTTTATGCTTCGGGTGACACGCCTCGGCTGCAAAATATGTGCCGGGAAGAAACCTTGAAATTGTGCCCACATTTTGGGGACGTTTTGTCACTTTCTAACTACCCTTTGAACGAGAGCTACTTTAACGACTACTTATCGAACAGTTAACTAACTCGCGGGACGTTGAGGGGCGCTGGCTTTGACTTCAAGCAAACCGAGGGTCTTGAAGACGCCACCCATCCTCAGCAGCATGAATTTAAAGTCTCAACTAGTTGACCTAATTCTATTGATTTCCATTTATAACTTCCAAGGTGTAAATTTGCTTTGAAGACGTGGACAGTCAGTGCCAAGCTGGGAGGGTTTTTGTCGATCGGGTATTAGTCGAAAACGGTGCCTGTGCGGCCATGATAAGATGTCAAACCTTTTCAAGCGTCCTGTTTTTTGTTAATGCTGTGGCGGACCCTTCTATGCTCGGCCTTATTTGTCCTCTTGTCGAGTCCTGAGGGTTCACTTGCACTAGTTCTCTTCTGGCCTGGATAAATTGTTCTTTCATCAAACCCTCTGATACGCGATCGAGTGTTCTATTGATTATCCACTCAGTGGAACCTGGATGTTTGCTGTTTTCACTTAAGTGCATGATGGCACACTTTGAATTTCCAAAACAATGATCATTAATGATGCTATGAATGTTGTCCCAAAGCTAACGCCGCTCTATTTCTTTTGCAGTTACAGAAAAAGAGGTGCAACAGTGGTAAGTGTGGACTTTCATTCTTAATTATAGGACGCCAGGCAATCAAACTGCATGTTAATACTTTTGCCAAAAGCCCAAAGGGTTTACTTATGTATTGTTTTGTTTCGGTATACCGTTCTGAAAATAGAAGGACTTTTTCAGCCTTCCTGAGACCGAATAGCTTTCAGGTGTGGTATCGCTAACGTGTCCGCTAGCAATTTGCTCAACTTGGACAAGGGATGCCTGATAAGGGAAGAATGGCGGGGGCACAAGGAAATTTGACTTTCAAGAGTTTAATCACGGCAGAACTTGAGACTTCACACGGCTGCTGGGAACTATTCCTTCCATCTGTACCCCCATCTTTTCAGAGCACGATGATGTAACATTTACAGTACTTGCGTGGATCAAAGTGACACATATTTATGCGGAAGAAGCACCCCAGACCAGAAGAAGTCACAGGACACTGGTGAGAGTGATTATGACTGTGGAGGTGTGAATTTCCCAATGTAATTGTGAAGGCGCTATCTGACAGCCCGGGGCGCCGGAGGAGCGATCCATTCACCTTCATGACAAAGATGATTCAAGCTTGAGTGCGGTCTTCTCATTTGTTTGCTGAACGCTGCCGCTGGGATATTGTTGGGCAGCCTGAACAATAAACAACAAAGAATAGCGCATCTGATCAAATGGCTCATTGTAATAAAGCAATCATTGTCCAATGTTCACACTTGAATTCTCCTGCTTTGGTTTTGCATATCACAAGCTAATCATCATGCTTGAAAAGAGCGCTGCCTCTGCGAGATGGTCACTTTTCCCGAGTCCCATGAGGGATGGCGCGCTGGACGGGCCAAAGCCTGGAAGGTAGCTCGTCTCTGGCCTGTTTCTTCGGTGCGCTGGGGCAGAATTCCAGCCCCGGGCCCCTCCACCTCAGGCTATGCGTCATGAAGCAAGCTAGCCCACCGTCACTTCGTTTGCTTGAGTTGCCACTTGGAGATTAGCAGCAATCAACACTGCTGAGGGCGAGGGACGACAGAGAATCTTACCAGGGGAAATGCCAGATGGCTTGTAATTGGAGCACATGCGCAGACACAAGAATTAGCAGGGTTCGCAGAGAATCGCTTCCCCTTCGGAATTATCCACAAAAGAAACAGAATTAGAGTTCACTAGCCTCACCTGAAATGAACACCGACATGTCGTTGGGCGCTGCACAATCTCTAAGCAAGCTCCCCTAAGGCCTGAGGGTCTCAGGGTCCTTATGCCCAGTAGTACTTCTGCGTTGCGTTGTCCCTGCAAGTGCAGCACGACTCCAAGCATAGGCTGTGCATCTGTCACCATGCCAGATTTCGGATACACGCTCATGTTCTCGACAAGTGAAGCCGATTCCGATTCAGGCTGTGAAGAGCGGCTGACGCGAGTGTGCTGGCAATGTGTGTCCGCTCCGCTGTAATTCCTCATTGCTAGCTTGGTAAAAGGGAAACAAATTGTAAATGCTAGACCGCAACTGAGGAATAAGTCAAATATTTTATGCGCTGCATTTTAAAGCCAGTTTATTGAGGACATTATTTCAGCATTTGTTTACAAAATTTGATTCAAATGTTATATTTAGTAAGACATAGCAATATTGATTTAGCATCAGTAATCAGGTATCAGCATGTAGATAAAAAATAATATTGTATCAAGAATTTTCCATCTCCAATTATTTTGCAATAAAGCATGTCAAACGCATTTTTGCGGTTTTTGACCAGCGCCCAAGTATGACATTTTAGCAGTCATCAGCGGAAATAGGCGGCGTGTGAAAAATATCGGCAAAATCCTGCAACCGCTTCGCCAATATCTGCTAAAGGGGCGCGCCTACCACGCCACAGAAGTTAATGACGTTCCACGGCCAGATTTCTTCGAGGCACTTATTAGAAATGGGCATCGTGCTCGTAACTTTGTCGGTCAAAACGCGTTACGAGCAAGCGGCCACTCAATTTCAAAACTGTGAACAAACAACGACCACTTGACGACGGCTATTTGGAATTGATGCAATCATCTCCCAAAATAATCACAGAAGGATCAATCGATTGCTTCAGAAGGAGTAGGAGACAATATTGACTTCCGTTTTTAAGTGTCGGTCATATTTTCGTTCGAGCGACTTGGACAAAAAGGCCTCCTGTCAAACGTTTTGTGGATTGTGGATTGTGGATTGTTACTGGTCCTTGTAACATGAGATGGGCGCTGGCAAAGACGGCTGGTGTCAAAATGACACACAGGTCTCCATGGCTGTATTATCGTTTACTAACGCTGACTTCTGTGGAGACATTGTGTTCAGAACTATGTGTTAACCTTTTGAAATCATAGTATTGTTCAGTCAAGGCTTGGTATTTGGAATACATGTTGAAACTCTGGAATGCCACGGTGTGTGGAACTGGAAATGCGTTTGACTGGCAGAAAGCCCAGTCAAAGTTACGTACAAGCTGTTCTTCGTAAACAATTTGGTGTGTACTTCCAACTGACAAAGCCAGATGCCTCCGGCTGCCAGTAAGTGTCCATGGTCATGTACCATATTCAAGTAAAAAATAAAAATGGCAATAGTTCAACCGGAATTCAAATACAAACATAACCGACCTTAATGTTCCCGATGATCTGAAATGTTGACTTTACATTGTTTATCATGTACAAACAATGAGATAAACATCGTTGGTCAAATGATTGAATTGGAAGTTAAAAATGGCAAGTGATGGAACATGCCAACGTTCAAGTTTCAACTTGATGGCCTAATCATACCAAGTAAGGAAACTGATCTTGAAAAATTCACTAGTCCTGCTAACTTCTGATATCCACTGAATTCATTCACTTATACCTGTTAGTATTCAGGTCCTTCATTTTCCATGTTGTATTGTTAGTCAATGTTACACACATCTACATTTGCCCTAAGTACATTTTTTTTTTTTTTACTCGATACGCGATGCAAGTTGGACATTAATTGGTTTGTGAACCTACTCTAACCCGAGTATTTGTGGGAAGAATTGCCAAAGTTTTCATACAATAAAAAGCTTTCCATGTTCACATCTAGCGTCAGCGTTACAAGCGACCACTGGTCAAATCATGCTCATATTAGGTAAACTATCCTTTTTAAACTTTTTATCCCATGAACCCCTAAATGTAACTGCTATACTTCAAAGAAATTTGACTAGCATATTGTCAACAAAATGATTGAAGTTCTTCAATTTTTCTTACATGTCACAAATTGTGTACCACCTCATTCCATTCTAAATCGACAATTTATTCCGCACACACCTGATTACTTGACGAATTGATTAAATGCCAAACCCTTTTTCCCCACCATCCATCATTTTATTCCAATCCTATGAGACAATACAGACACTTTTTCAAACTTTCTTCCATAACATAGCAAATTGGGCTGACTAGTGCACCAGTGCAACATGTACGAAATATAAAATGCGGCTTTCTCAGCTTGTGCGCACCAGCGTGTTCTCTCAATGAATGCATTATTGTGTCTCCTAGATATAATATAATAATCACTGGGTATTAAAGCGGACTGAGGACTGCAGGTAAATTGCTTTGGCCTTGAAATATGATACGGCTTATACATGCTGCACCGCGAATCCCACTTTGGTTGTATTCATGTTAATAGTGAGCCGTGCTTTCATCCCCCCCACTTTCCTCTCGATAATTCAAATGCGAGATGGTTCTCGCTTCTTTTTCTGAACTTGGAGCAGCAACGCATCAAAGCACGGACTCCGTGGAGCTTGCTTTGCCATCGCCAGATTAGATTAAACGTAGTTAGAAAACGAGTGGCCGCTCGCCCTGTCGCATCTCCATCGCTCTGCCCCGGTCGTCATGGCAACGCGAATTGTCCTCTGCATTGGCTCCGCAGTACAGTGTGCGTGGGCTGAGCTGGGGCTCCCTTGCATGTGACAGAACTGCCCCCCTCACAAAAAAAATAAATAAATAAATGATTGGATTGAACTAGATGTTAAGTGTGCGGGAATTCTTTTTCCTTTGTGTATTTTGAGTATCGAATGCCGGAGACCCTTCTAATGGGAATTATTTAAAATTGTGATGTCTCTCTTAGGAGTCACTGTCAGTGTCGTGGTTCCCTCTCATTACTTCGGTGCAGGCAGTGTTTTGAGTTCAATTAACACTCAGGAACAGCAAGAAGGTGAAAGGTCGTCTGTCTCTAAATGTGCATTTGCCCTGTGATTGGCTGACGGGATAGGCTCCAACTCCCTGCAACCTGGAACAGGATAAGTAGTATAGAAAATGGATGTCTCAAAAAAAAAAAAAAAAAAAAAAGTACAGAATTCCATGGAAACATACATTAATTGCAATTGAAAAAAACTATTTGGTCATGAATGTGTCCAATTGACAGTACGGAAAAGAATGAATTTGAAAAGCTCACTCAATTCAGTGTACTGACTGTTTGTAGCCAGAAGAGACCGAGACACGAGTCAGTCTCTCACAGCAGCTTTCTGCACTTTGATTTGATTTGAACAGCCTTTGACCTTTACAGCACAGGAAAGGAGAAGTGTTAAAGTCTCCAGAACCCAAAGAGTGCTGGTTGCTCTTTGCTGCACAGCGCAATACGTCTAAATTTCACATCCCATATCGTCCAGGTTCCGTACGTTGTTCAAGCAACTCACTTGAGTGAAAAAGAACGCAACCATTTTAACTGCTCGCCACGCTTGTTTCTTCCGCTTACGTGCCTTAGCCTGTATCAGGGAACACGGTTTAACAAATTGGGAAAATGTTCAAATAAACATACGACTGAAGTGTCATTGGTTGCACAATCAAGTAGTTGGTGACCACTGCTGGTACAGGCGAACACGCTTTTGCTTGAAGTTCTTCGCGTTCAGTGGGGCTGCCTTGGTTCTTGATCGAGCCGTACAAGGAAGCTGCCCAAGTCTGTGTGACTGCACTTGAAATTGCTGATGAATTGCGTCAATATTTGCGTCTAATGTACATTAAGTAGCTCTCGAGATATGTCATTTTCAAGGGTTAAGGAGAAACGCTCAGACTTATCGGTCAGCCGTGCATATTATCAAACGAGGACGAGAGACTAATTCGATGACAGCACACCACCCCGGGCTCGCTATTAGATAACAACAATTGTCTTACCTGTGAATGAGACAAATAGCTGAGCACTTCACCTTTTTCATCAGACGCATCCCAGCTACATGTCCAGTGCCGACATGAGATGTTCATCATGATTACGCTACCCTCTCTTCTTCTTTGTACAGTTTGTGTCTATTGATTCAGTATTGTTTGCATCTGTCTGTTTTCCCGACAGGTACAAAGGCTTCATTAAAGATTGTCCCAGTGGACAGCTTGATTCTGTTGGATTTCAGAAGATATACAAGCAGTTCTTTCCCTTTGGAGATCCCACAAAGTTCGCCTCTTTTGTCTTCAATGTGTTTGATGAAAATAAGGTTTGTCATTTACTATCGCAGCAATGTAGGGCAAACCCTTGTCCATTTGTTGTCTAGTGATTCAGTATTATGTCGAAAAGGTTCTTCTTGGACACAGGTGTCAAACTGGTGGCCCGGGGGCCAGATCCGGCCCGCGAAAGCGAATCATGTGTGTCGACTTCATGTTTCTTGTGAAAATACCAAAATTGGTGTCGTTACTTGTATAATGTTGAGATATTGCAAGCCCTTTATGTTACCAATCACCATTTTTTATTGGCTTCTGATTTTAAAACTAGTTATCCATCACTTTGTTGTGTATATGTCATTATATAAGACAATATTTTATATGGGTTGACAGTCATAACGGCCCCCCGAGGGAAGCCATAACTATAATGTGGCCCGCGACAAAAATGAGTTTGACACCCATGTTCTACAAGGACAGTTGCTTGCAACAGACACGTTAGGTACTGGAGTCTGGGGAGCTTTTTCCATTGTCGGATACAAATCATTTGAATGGCTTTCTGATTGATTTTTGCCATTTCATATCATTCAGAAGATTCAGTTTCCTGAAAATGAATGCTCATTAGGTGCTTATTAGAGTCACAGGTCAAAGGTAGACGTTTGCGACACGTTCATGCCAAATCAGATTTTCTTTTTGCTGTAGTTGACTATCTTCTTAAGCGTAGGGACAAAGTGTACGTACTTTATTAATGTTACATACTATTCATTTCATTACAGTCTGTAGAGACCTTTAGAATGTCATTTAGGAGACAAATTGTCTTTCAATTTCAACATCTGCCTATATGTAAGTAAGCCCTGCAGCGTGATTGGCTTTGTTTAAGATGCTTTGTGTCTTGAAGATGAGACAGCCCCCCTTTGGCTGATGTTCATCTTTTACCTTCATTGACGTCAAACACCCGTTTGTTGAAGAATGCACTGATCTTTGCAGTGTTTTTAATGACTTACCGTATGTAATGAGAAGACTTTACACCGATTTTATCGGCCTGATCGGTATCGGCCGATAATTAGCATTTTATGCTGATCGGCTTTAATGTCATAATTCGCCGATCCGATCAGTGACGTCATTGATTCGCCATCGTGCACAGTATATTTGAATCCAAAAGCTAGTTTATTTTTAGCCTTGTCGCGTGTCTTTTGACGTAGTACTGTAAGTATCTGACGGCCAATTAAGTTATATAAAAAGAAGAAAATTAAAAAGCATGTCGGCGGTGTGGGACAGACAACACGTCTGAGACAGACAACACGTAATGCCCGGGTCAGACTACAAGACTACAAGACAAATTTGCTCTAAAATCTTGTATTCCGATACCACCGCATCCCGTTTTTTACGATCACTGGGCTTTATCTTGTCAACTTAAATGCGATCGGTTATTGGCCCCAAAAATCCTGATCGTGTAAAGCCTAGTAATGAGCATGTCTGTTGAGTCTACAGCCATCGAGAATGTCTTGACAGGCCACGTAGAGCACACAGCTAAGCGAAGGTAACGTGAAGCCGCTTTCAATGAGATGGTCGCTGTTGCACGGCGCACGCTACTACTGAGTGATAACTTGAGCGATGAGCTGCCGTGAATCCACGGCACATTTGACCTTCCTGTCCAACCCAGTCCACAGTACAAAACAGCACACATTATGAGCTGGAGATCATGATGAAGTGCCTACCATATTCTTGAAAACCCTATAAGGATTACTCTTCAGTACCCAGTGTTTGCTTAGTGTAACTTTTCAGACTGGGAGCCATTGGCATCCATCTAACTAACGACCGGAGGTGACGTATTTCTGCCCCCGGAGAGATCGAAGTGCAGGGAAAAAATAGCAACAAACCGGAAGCGAACGTCTGGCCCTGTTTTAAGCGGAATGCAGTAAGGACGTCTCTGAGGAAGTGTAAATGTGAAGTTTCCTCGCTTGTGCCATTTTCTAGGATGGACGCATCGAGTTCTCAGAGTTCATCCAAGCGTTGTCTGTGACTTCTCGGGGAACTCTGGATGAGAAACTGAGATGTAAGATGTACCCTCTATCGCTACTGCTGACAATTACATGACAGGATTTAGAATTGGGTTTTACTGTTTTGTGCAAGACACTCCCGCATGACCTGATGTGATGACCTTTTTTTTTTTTTTTTTTTTAAATTAGCAAAACAGAAAAAATACTTTATCCAACGTATTTTTAGTTGCCTGCCTAAGTTTTTTTTTAAACTAGCAGCTTTATTATTCCTTGCTGAAGACCAATGGTGCATAATATATTTTAAAAATTGTTTTCTTGTTATATTTATTGAGGTCATAGTAACTCTGGAATGATGACATTTGCTCACCAGCCCATATTACTGACTGAGCCTCTAGGCTGTAGTAAACCACCTACTTTAATACTTGAATTCTCTTTTCAGGGGCTTTCAAGCTATATGACTTGGATAACGATGGCTTCATCACCCGCGATGAGATGTTGAACATAGTAGATGCCATTTATAAGATGGTGGTAAGTTGACCAAAAAGTACATACAGTGGCACCTTAAAGGTCAAACGCTAGTGGTCGGACTTGTACCCTAAAAACCCAATCGCTATCCGTGTCGACAGTAACGAGTGAATCACTATCAAATTGTTACTCCTTGTACTTTTCCAAAATAAAAGTCCAAGAAATGAAATCCAATTTGATTATTTGAAAAGTATTTATTGAACCGCTAAGAGAGTACGCTGGCACGTTTTGACTGACGCATTTTAGCTGTTGCGTCTCCGTACAGAGTGTTTTTTTCTTTGTAGTTTGAAATGGCTTACTTTAACCAGGATCCCTTGCTGTACCTTGGCCCCAGGTAGAATCCCGCTTCTGTTTTGCGCTCGTCGGTGCCATAAATCGTCACGGACTGGACCACGCTGCTGCTTAGCCTGCTGGCTACCTAGCCGCTCTAACTTCACGCCACGCTGTGTTGGATCAACTTTCTCCCATTAAATCTGGCGCGGTCGCCTTCTCCAGCGATGGCTTGTATTGTTATTGTATATGTTAGAATAATAAAACTCCTCATTTTTAATAAAAAAAAATAAGAATGAAAGAAATATTCTAGAAAAAGCAGAATATGAATGAATACTTGCTAGCTGAACTGATCTCGAGTGGGTACGCCGACATCTCATCTTGACGTCAGATTTTTTATTTTTTTCTTAAACAATCTTTTGGGCTGTTTGAAAGTTGAGGTTCCACTGTACTCGAGCCTGCTTGTTTTTGCAACGGTAAGTGTAATGAGTTGGTATTTCAGGGAAACACCGTGGATCTGCCGGAAGAAGAAAACACCCCAGAAAAGCGAGTGGACCGCATTTTTGCAATGATGGACAAGGTTAGTGTTTCTGTTGCTCAACAGACTTGATGTGCACTGTGTTTAAGAGCAGTGCACACATCCCGTTTGCCAGTGAAAAAAGTGTAGCTGCTCCCTCCAGGGAATTGAGATGGACACTGTTCAATTTAGAAATGCCAGCGGTCTCTATCACAGTGTCATTCATACTGTCAACATTATCCAGTCTCTTTCCGCCCTGGCCCTCAGTGCCAGTGGCCATTCTCTGAGCTCAGGGAATCTACTCGTCTTCAGTGAATGATGAGCTGAGCCCTGGATGGGCGTGTCCAAGCTGCACTTGGCGATTCGTGTCAGTAAACTGGCTAAAATCCAAGCCCGCTGAGCCTACATCAGACCAAAAGCACTGAAATGCAGCAATGTGGTCCGCTCTGGGGGCCTCGTTCGCCCCCTGCTGGTAACGGTGCGGTAATGGCGTCTCTGTCTGATGTTCCTCTTCCAGAACGCAGACGGGAAACTGACTCTGCAGGAGTTTCAGGAGGGCTCCAAGGCCGACCCTTCTATTGTTCAAGCGCTGTCTCTCTATGATGGTCTAGTCTAAGAATGTAAGGTGAGCGGCGTATTCGTGTGCAAGCCACGTGCACGCCTAGCCAAGGGGAAGTTGCGACAAGCCAATATTTTGCCATCCTTGTGTCATCTCAGCAAATAAAAAAGGAAGAAAAATCAGCGAATGGCCTAAATCCGGAGCGAAGCAGCTGCTTTCGGCTCACAGTTTGTTCTTATGAATTATTCAAGCGACCCACTTGTTTGCTGGCAATCAAATGGTGTTTGAATGCCTCCTCCGCCGCCTCGTAATCCACCGGCCTCTGCGCTCCTCTGCCAATTGTTGCTGACATGGTGCTCGGCGTTTTGTCAGCTGCGAAGCCAGCTTGTGAATGCATATTTCCAACACACCATTCAAGTGATTATCGTGCATGGTGTGAGCAAAGACATGTTTTCTCCTAACCCCGCGAGACGGATCCGGTTTAGCATTGGAATCGGACAAATCCTGCCCCGTAAACGAGCGCATTGCGGCCTCCCAGCGATGAATCTCGAGTGAGTGGACTGACATTCGGCAGACGCGAGTTTGTGTCTCCACCGAGGATTGTGGACACATCTTCTGACGCCACTTCTACATGGTTCTGCCGCTACTGTGTGTGCTGTCTGTGCGCACACTTTCCCCGCCAAAAGTCCCAGGAGACGAATCCCTTTGGAGGCTTTTCCAGACTTTTTCCACAAGGAGAAGCAGAGAGCTGACTCCAGAGTTGAACATGGAAAAGTGTGTTACAAGTTGAACACTAATGGAAAGTTACAAAGCAGTGTCTTGTAATATGTAAATAGGGTATTATGCTAATTGACCGTAGTTCCTGCTTTGCTGCCTTCAAGAGTTGTTCACCTCTTCAAAAATAAATGAAGTTTTACTTTTCATCAAAGTGGTTGAAATGTTTTGCACTGCATTTTTTTTTTTTTTCCTTTTCGTCCACATTATATTTGCCCAGCTGTGTTTAGCCAGAGCATGTGATCGTGCCTTCTAGCAATCCTTAATCATTTCTCTTGCAGCGGTCACACGTCTTAGCACTGTCACTGATGTTATGCCTTATGCAAATGATAGTTTACTGAATGACAAATGCCATTTACCTGTCATTGATCAGTATGAGAGCACATAATAAATGCATTTAAATGGCTGCGTGTCCTTAAGTCTGTGTGATTTTAAATTCCGCTTAGGTTGCAATTGTTAGCAACGGAGACGTAATGTTTAGGACACTGTCGACGTATAGTATTTGTTGGGACTGAATGAATGAATAATGATGTGCATTTGTGTGTGTGTGTTTTTTTCCCGGCCTCTTTGCTACTCCCGACGTTAGAACGCACGCACACTTTTGATGCAAATACCTGTGCAGGCATGTATTCTTGGAGGAGTCCAACAAAGTAGCCACAAACGCTGTCGGAGCTGTGAAAACACAATGGGGATTTTTACAATGGGGAAAGGAGTCGTTCATGGTGGAACTGCCACATTTGGTTACTTGTTGTCATTAAACAGACGCTGAGCTGATGAGAAATGAAGTCTACTACATTTATTCTCAGAATCAATGAAATGTACGTAGATTTGATTTATGAGCAGGTGAACCTTCTAATCTGATGGATTTCGTTTGTTATCTAGTGAGGAGGCTCACCTGCTCATAAATGAAATTGACATACATTTCATTGATTGTGCATTAGAATCAATGAAATGTGCATGGAGTTAACTGTTATCACGTTAGTTTCCTGTGGCATGTTAATTCCATTCATGAATTCCTTGACTCCAGTCCCATGTGGATCATATAGACAATTGGATGAGTCCAAGTGAAGAAAGGATGCGTGTCAGTCAACACGAGGGTGAGACGATGTTCGAGGGTCGAGTTACGCGCACTCCCGCGTGCAAGTCGGGTTGTGTGTGCGCAGAACGTTTGCATACCGATCTCCGCCCCCCCCCCCCCCGGTTTGGAGCGTCAGACCACCAGAGCTCCGAGGCAGCCGCTCCACACTTTGCTGCAAACTTGACTTGACTTTACCCATTTTATAGCGCCACTTCCCCCGCCCCCCCCCCAACCCCCCGATTGAAAATCGAGTCCCACTCCTGCTCCTTGATACGTATTTTGAAAGGTCGAATCAAGTTCGCCTCATGGCCGCAGACGCGCGCATTAGAATCCACGAGATGAAGGGTTTCTTGATAACGTGGCTGGTCCTGGTGCTGTGCAGCGGCGTGCGCAGGCTGCGGGCATCCCCCGCTTTGGAGGAGGCTGACAGCGCCTCGACCCTGGCCTTTGTGTTCGACGTGACCGGCTCCATGTACGACGACCTCAAGCAGGTGATCGACGGCGCCTCGCGGATCCTGCACAAGACCCTCAACCGGAGGACCAGACCCATCAGAAACTTTGTTCTGGTCCCATTCCATGATCCAGGTACAGTTTGCGCCACCCGAAACGCTCTGATGGAGAAAATGCACCTTTTTGGGGAATGAATTGTGACTATTTGACTGCATTAATAAACTTTCAGCACGTCTACGTACTGTAAGTGGTGATGCATTTTTTTTTTAAAATACATGAGACAACAGCATAAAAGGTAAATCGATATACGACCAATACAAATACAAACGCTTAAATAGCTGTGTAGGCTATTTTATGTTATGTTTAACTAAAAGAGGTAACCAAATATTTGAGACACCTTTCAGATGATGGAGTGTATTTTAAAAGTACTGCAACCACATCAAAAGTTGTTCTGACGGCCATTAGAATAATATGCTATTATTAGCATTTCATTAAAAAAAAAAAAGTCCAGATTATTTTTTTTTTTGAAAGCAGCTCTTGAATTAAATCTCATTCGATCCCCAAAATGAATAATGCGGTCTTACTCAAAATGGTTACTTTGACACATCCTTTTTTGTTTGAGGGGCAAACTGGTAACAGACCTTTGAAGTTGTCAAAGTGAACCAAAAGCGGGACAGGTAAGGCTGCTGGCACCTTCCCTGTAGGCGGCCCATATGGGAAAAGCTCATGGAGCTGGAGAATAAGAGTGCTCGAATGGGGGAGGGTGTTTCGGGCCCTGATGAGAAGCACATGCTGTCTGCCTGTGTGTAATTACCTCAATCACCCTCCACAGCCCGCCCCCTCGCCACCATCCTAGCCTCCGGGAAAAACAATGCAGCCAGCCTGGGGGCGGTGGTGCCGGGAGGAGGGACTGTCCCCCTGGTTTGCCGTAACATCAAACAGTTGGTCTAATTTTGTTTAACGTGGCCCGCCACCGAGGACCTTGGAAAGGTTCTGGATTGCTGTCAGGCCTCTGACGGGTGCTCACGTGGAGCCGGTGAGACCGGGGAGGCGATGCCATGTCAAGTTCCGCGTCATTCCCCACTCGGAGACGGGCCTCGCAGTCTTGATTTACAAAGGTTTGTGCGTGCAAAAATGAGCGCAAACTTGATTGTTCACGCAAACAGATGATCTACTAACCGGGCGCACCTAGGATCAAGCGACCCAATTCAACCGCAATTAGTATTCTCAGGCATACACTAGAAACACTCATGCAATTAAGAGCTGTCCACCGAAAATACATGATGACTGAGACGCACTAAATGAATTAGTCAGATTAGTTAGGGGCCTATCCTCCATTATTTTATTTCCATTTTACCAAGACATGATGGAAAAATGTGTTTGTTGAAGGTCCCATTGTGTTCCATCATGACTGTCCCCCCAATGCATAAAACAAGGTCTGTAAAGGCATGCATGGTTGACTTTGAAGCAGTGGTGGGTTGGAAGGCGCTTTATTTACTTCGTTACAATGACTCAAGTCACATTTTGGATAAATTGCTGAAGCATACTTTTTACTTTTACTGGAGTATTTATGTTAAGAAGAAACGGTACTTTTACTCCGTGACGATGACTTACATGCCGTTCGCTACTTTCATTTATCAATAATTGCATGCACGATCTATTTTGAGACTTTTTCGTTCAACTTCGCCATCGGGCACGGTTGCTCCAATCCGCCGTGATTACCGCAGTGATGTTTGACTCAAGTTCACCAATCAAACGACACAAGAAAGTCACATGTTCTGTTGGGCTTTGCGGGCCAATCAAAGTGAGTCGTGACAGCCGCGCGCGACTCGTGTTTACATTACAGACGACGAAAAACAACAGCTTTAACATGCAGCGTAGTTTTGTCACTGCCCAAACTTGGAAATTTCAGCCCACTTCTAACTTGAAAAAACACCTTGCGCTAAGTTGCAGATATTTTGGCTGTTGTTTTGGCTGTGCATATGGCAACATTAGCACTATTTTATGGTCACAAGTAACTGTAAAACATGCATCTTGTTCTCTCTCTCTCTCTCTCTCTCTCTCACACACGCGCACACACACGTTTCTGTAAGCCCCTATGCATGTGTTGTTGTTGTTGTTGTTGTTGTTTTTTCCCACTTCAAAATGCAAATGGTGGCAGGTGTGTGTGGACTCCCACTAAACATGAGTGTGAATGTGATCTGTTACTTCTGAACACAGCCACGTGCCAGTTATAAGAGGGAGTGCATCTTTGTGCAACCAGATTTATTTGTATTTATCTTATTGAAACTTTATTTATAAACCAGTTAAAACAGAACGTCTCTTTTGCAACGGTGACCTGGCCAAGAAGGCAGCAAGTTAAACCAAGTCAATCACGTTCAAGTTTATTTCAGTCGTTTATTTTTACCTCCCCCTCTAAAAAAGATACACAAATAAATCAGTTGAATCGGAGAAATTCTAGGTCAGGTTAATGGTGGAAAGTTTTTTTTAAAAATGATTTATCTTTGGCAATATTTTTTACAACTCAAACACCTGGCATTTTGAAGAGGGGTGTGTATACTTTTTCTATCCACAGCAGCCTTGTTCGTGCCTAGTGAGCCGACAATATTGTGCTGTTGAAGCAGTGTAAATAATATAGTATAAGACCATTTCTTGGAGCTGAATTTGTTATTTTCCAATGGTTTTATTTTGTAAAGATTTGATGATGTTATGCCTGTGAATATTGTTATTGATCCGGGTCATTTCATTGTATCGATGGCAACTGGACCGTTGTGTTTGTCTTAGAAGACGTTTCGCCCTTTCATCCGAGCAGGCTTCATCCGTTCATGCAACAAGGATTGCATTTCTTATGTTCTAGATGAAGTCATATTGTTCATCAATATCTGAATTTGCACGTTCATATTTTATTGAAGTTCTGTTTATTTTATTTGAGATTCATTCTCTGATTTAAAAAAAAATAATTGCAAAGTTACTCACTGAGTACTTTCTTACTCTTACTCAAGTAATTATTTTGGAGGGCTATTTTTTACTTGAGTCATATTATTTTCGAATTAACAGTACTCTTACTTGCGTACGATATTTGTCTACTTTACCCACGTCTGGTTTCAAGGAACACCATGAAACACCTTTGTGATGGATGACAACAGAAATGCTTGTCTTCCCTAAAGAGTCATATATTTTGTACTCAACATGTTTCTGAAATGTTGTTCCAGAGTGCGTCTCTGTTGGAAATTATTTGGTCTATCTTTTCATCCTTGTAGATATCGGTCCCGTGTCCATCACCACCGACCCTAAAAAGTTCCAGCAGGATCTTCAAGAGCTGTTTGTTCAGGTGGGAACAGAACACGTGCAGCGATCATTGCGCCATTAATACACCACAATATTATCTCAGGCTTTATGTGAGTGTACTGTATGTGGACTGTGTCGGGATAGGGTCAATATAACGCAGTGAAAACAATAGTCTGATCCCTGAAGATTTGAAGCCAGGTAAAGCAGGAATGTCAATTTCAAGGGAGAATCTTCTGTAATCTGTACTTTGGACGGAAACTCAGATCTGCTATGTTAGCCACCTTTAGCTACTGTTGAAGGAGAATTCTTATACAACGATTCATCTTTTTATATTTGCATCGACGATGTCCTGATTTGTTGTTGTATAGAACAGTCTGTCCAGTGGTATTGGATGAAGCACATTAATCTTCTTTTCCCTTCGGCTTGTCCCGTTAGGGGTTGCCACAGCGTTTTTAATCCTTTTCCATGTAAAGATGAAGCACATTAATGTGGAATTAATTTACGCAGGGTGGGGGTGACTGTCCAGAGATGAGCGTTGGAGCCATTAAGAAAGCCTTAGAGGTTTCTCTTCCTGGATCCTTCATCTATGTCTTCACTGACGCTAGAGCCAAAGACTACCGTCTGAAAAGGGACGTTCTCCAGCTGGTGCAACTCCGTCAGTCTCAGGTAAACATCAACAACCTTACATGATTAGGAAATGACAAATTATGTATCTCAAGGTTTCGTTCACGCCAGATATGAGTCATTGTATTATAAACTTGGCACAAAATATGCATAAAAATCGTGACATTTTGGGAATTTTTGAATTACGGCAGCTTTTTAGCGCTTGTCAGAATAAAGTACAGTAAGTAGTATGTTATTCTTTGATTCGTTGTGATTCCAATCTGAAAATTCTGTTTCGGCATTCGTTTTTTTCGGCGGACTCGAATGCCAATTGGAGTCACCACAAAAATTATGTTCACGACATAGGCCGAGGAAATTTGGCATCACTGACTCGTTGTAACATTTGAGGATACACCGCTTGATATGCAAATATAAGCACACATGCTAACGTTAGCTTACCCTACTAGTGTTCCTTAGCTCTGGGCCTGGCGACTTTATTTCCACAGCAGGCCATTGTTTTACCGTTTTCAGTCTCTCCTTGATTGCAGTTCGGTTCCTTACCATAGCCTTAAGCAGAATAATACAGAAGACCTTTGTTCTCCTCACAAGTTGTTGTTTGTTAGTCTCATCTGGAAAACTGTGAAACACTCATACCACAAAGCGTAATTGGCCTCTGTACTCATGCAACCGCACGGGTTATATTTTGGAGCATTAAAAAAAGGAAATAAATAATCCTTTAAATACCTTACAACGTTAAATCCTTTGAATGCCTCCTCCTCTCCAATTGTCTCACTCTTTGACTAGCCATTATGCATATACAGTGGGCACGAAAAGTATTCAGACCCCCTTAAGTTTTTCACTCTTTGTTATATTGCAGCCATTTGCTAAAATCATCCATCCATCTATTTTCTGAGCCGCTTATCCTCACTAGGGTCACGGCGGTACTGGAGCCTATCCCAGCTATCTTCGGGCAGGAGGTTGCCAGCCAATCACAGGGCACATACCAACAAACAACCATTCGCACTCACATTCACACCTACGGGCAATTTAGAGTCTTCAATCAACCTACCACGCATGTTTTTTTTGGGGGGTGTGGGAGGAAACCGGAGTGCCCGGAGAAAACCCACGCAGGCACAGGGAGAACATGCAAACTCCACACATGCGGGGCCGGGGATTGAACCCCGGTCCTCAGAACTGTGAGGCAGACGCTCTAACCAGTCATCCATCGTGCCGCTTTCTAAAATCATTTAAGTTCATTTTTTTCCTCATTAATGTACACACAGCACCCCATATTGACAGAAATAAACGGAATTGTTGACATCTTTGCAGATTTATTAAAAAAGAAAAACTGAAATATCAGAGAGCCCTAAGTATTCAGACCCTTTGCTGTTGCACTCATATATTTAACTCGGGTGCTGTCCATTTCTTCTAATCATCCTGAAGTTGTAAGTCATGACAAAAGGCATCAGTGTCACGTAGGAGGTGCATGTAAAAAAAAAAAAAAAAAAAAAGGTACATGTCTTCAAAAGTAACTCTATTATCGCTTCTATCTTGTTGCCAGGTAGTTTTTGTGCTGACTGGGGACTGTGGTGACCGGTCTCAGCCTGGCTACAAGGCCTACGAGGAGATTGCAGCCACATCCTCAGGGCAGATCTTTCACCTGGACAAGCAGCAGGTCAATGAGGTGAGAGCGTGACAAAGAAGCCTTCGATTTCAGTCCTTCTACATATCGAAGGGACGTCTGATTGGACAGTCAACGTCAATGTGTCTTGCCAGGGGTTCTCACCTTAGGGGTGTTTAGCCCCTCATCAGATCCTCAAGCATACGGTACATTGCAATTAGTAAATGAAAGCAGTCCTTAATAATGGAATCATTTTTGTCAAATGAGCCTGAAACCCCAAAACATATTTTCAGAACATGAAGCGCAACAATCGCAACTGTACTGTGCGGGACACAATTGCACAACTGCAGTATGTGACATTGCACCGGTAGCGGGACGAGTCGCAGCGGTGTGTGTATTAACTACGAATAAACTGGCTAGTTCAGAAAACGATTGTAAAATGTTTTGTGCTCAAAATAAAATTGGAGTGCACTTTGTCTGCTTCTTATTAGAAGAAGACATCATTAGAAAATGCATTATAATTACTGCTATCAGTAATAGTTTATTTTTAGGGTTACTAACATAGATTAGATTTAAAGGCACTCGCGCACCCCTAAAATATTTCTAAATTTGGCCATGGCTCTTGTTGTTACATAACTAAATTCATTTATATTAGCTCTTCCCGTTCTGTGACGGCGCGAACGCGAGCGTCTCGACATGTCCCCTGTGATTGACTGGCGACCGCTCCGGGGTGTCACCTGCCTTTCGTCTGAAGTCAGCTGGGCATCGGCTCCGGCACCCCTCGGCCATGAACAAGACAAGTGGTTGAGAAAATGGATGGATGGAGAGATCTTTGACCTCGGATACCAAAAACCATCTTGTCTCAGAGTTTGCCCTGACACTAAAACCATTATAGTTGAAAGAACATGGAGCGAAAATTGTGTCCATTTTGACCTTTGACCATCTTCGTCAGATATATGTTTGAACCTTCAACCTCAAAGACAGTCCTTTTCAGAATGTTGTCTTTCATTTGGTTTAGCTATCAAATAAAATGTCCTCATAGAAAATAGGAGGAATCATTTCACGCCCAGCGACCCTAACCAGGATAAGCGCTGTTGAAAGTGGATGGATGGATGATTGTCATATAGGAGCAAAAAGACGTTAAAGCTTCAGGTACCGTCTCACCCAGTTTGTGTTTGGGTTCCTGACTTGGCTGTGGACTGTACCATACTATAGTTTTAGTTTAAATCATGAGTTGATTGGCCACAGAATTTTTCAAGTTGCATGAGGTCCACTTTTGATACAGGACAGTCGTTCTGGAAACTGGCCTGCAGACGGCGAGAAAACGAGAAAACATTATACTTAGATGCTGATAGAGTAAGACCAAATCCATTGTGTGGCAGGGATTATAATTTCAATCGCAAGAAAATCCCTCCTGATCCAACCTAATAAAAAGATTGCAAGGGATGATGTTTCACATGCTGGCAGTATCAGACGATTGCCAAAGACAGCCGTGCTCGCTTCCCAGGCGGACGTAAAAGAAGTCCGTCTTCCCTCGACAGGAGACGCCGGTATCCTGCCTTTCAGCACAGCACAGGGCTGGACCGTGCGGAACCCGAGCCTACAGTGTGGTTTTCGACTGAACCCGTGAACTCAAACGTGTGTGTTAGGGTGGGTGCGGAATATGTCGGTGAGGTCGAGGGGAGTTTTTGTTTTCCGTCAAGTTATGCATGCATGCAAGCAAACATACAGGCCTGTGTGGCACAACTTCATTCTCACTCAGTAGCCCTGTCAGAAGAGGAGTGCCTGTATGTCAGTTTGATTTGCATTGATTTCGTATATATTTATAGTTGTAGTGGTACACTCGCCTGACTTTTGTACAGGCAGCGTGGGTTCAGTTCCCACTCAGTTACGGTGTGAATGTGAGTGCGGACGCTTGTCCGTGTCTATGCGTGCCCTGCGACTGACCGGCGACCAGTTCAGGGTGTAGTCCGCCTTTCGCCCGAAGTCATCTGGGATAGCCTCCAGCGTCCCGCGACCCTAACCAGGATAAGCGCTGTTGAAAATGGATGGATGGATATATTTGTACCCGGGTTCAATCCCCGTCCCCGCCTGTGTGGAGTTTGCATGTTCTCCCCGTGCCTGCGTGGGTTTTCTCCGGGCACTCCGGTTTCCTCCCACATCCCAAAAACATGCATGAATTGGAGACTCTAAATTGCCCGTAGGCATGACTGTGAGTGCGAATGGTTGTTTGTTCCTATGTGCCCTGCGATTGGCTGGCAACCAGTTCAGGGTGTACCCCGCCTCCTGCCCGATGACAGCTGGGATAGGCTCCAGCACGCCCGCGACCCTAGTGAGGAGAAGCGGCTCAGAAAATGGATGGATGGATGGATGGATGGATATATTTGTAGTGTAGGGAATAGGAGACTAAATTCGCATCTCAACCCCAGGTGGCTTTTGCTGGAACTAGCATCTTGACGTGTTTTAATTCGATAGAAACGCGCACACTTGATATTTCGAAACTTGCTTGATCACAGGTCTCGGGTAGCATGGTTTTGGCAAATCAATGCAAATTGTAACTAATTGCTTCTAACTAGAGTTATGTTGTCAGGTCCTGAAAATACCCTTTCCAGCATTTTGTGTCCAAATCAAATATTCTTCACAGGGTCTTTGTCTGTGGTATTCGTGGAGTGAGAGTGAAGAGCAAACAAGCTTATATTACTCTCTAATCCCAGGATATGATCTGTCATGGTTTTTCTCCATCCAACAGCTGCCCGATGGGGCTCGTCCTGGTTCTGCACACAGCAGCTCATTGTCAGCTTTGCATTTTGCATTCTTTACGGTCCCGGAATTTGACTGGTCATCAATAATATCTTGCAGTGCTACATAACTCATTAAGATACTGTCCAGCTCGGATCATAATGTGGGATACTTCAAAATGATGCAATCATTAATCATTGGTAGCCTTGAGCATTGGTCAGAAATGAAGATGGTTGTTTTATGCAGATTACAGATTATCAAAGTATGATGGAGCCAGCGTTTTTTTTTTGTGTGTGTTCTACGCATGCACTCAACTTGTGTGTTTAAGATGTCGTTCATAAAATCGGCCTCGTTGTTTTCTCGTTAGGTTGATGCAGAGGGATTCAAGCATCTGTAATGGTTACTTGCAATAAAATTAAACCAAGGTTACATTTATCCATTAAGTCATCTTTGTGAGTGTGCAAAACAAAGGCCGCCTCACTGGAAAAACAGGTGGACTCACATAAAAGGTCTCGGCAGGTGTTTTGCAGCTCAATGAGTAGTCTCGGAGTCCATCTGGGACTGATTGGCTCTAATGATCTTGATTTGAAGTGGGACAGCTTCTTGCAAATGCTGGTGAGAGCAGTCGGTAGACCTTTGCAAATACAAAACGGACCCTTGCCCGAACAATGTAGTCAAGCTGTCGTAGTTGAACACCTGCATCATCAATTGTACTACTGGCAGCTCAGAATTTCAGTCAATGTGGAATACGATGGAGTCTCAACCTCTGCTCAGTTAATTTAGTCCATCCGTCATGCTTCTATGAATAGCAAAGGGAGTCTTTGCGAGAGCCCTGTAACCTTGTTCAACTGAGAAATCTCGGATGATGTTTCACAGGACTTTTGACGCTCTGCATTCCCAAAAGCTGAAACGGGGCCTAGCTACGCAGCTCAGCATGCTTCAGATGAGCAGTGTTGCGTGGACAGCAGTACTTCCCCCACTTGTTTTTATCTGTGATGTGAGGGCAGACTAATGCATACTCTTCTGTGCTCTTTCGTGGAGGCAATAGACACCTTTGTGGGCCAGATGTAGGTCACCTCTTAGCAGTTTCCTGCTCTGCAGGTGATGACTGCACATATGGCAGACATTACAGCTGTTTCCAGTTGTAAAACGTCAAAGAGGAACCAGCTGCTGTCAGCACTCGGTAGACCTCATAGACAAAATTGCATAGGTCTGATGATTATGTTATCAAAGGTTTCCTTGTTTTGGAGTTTCCATAAATGTCTAAAAATGTGTTGCATTTGGCTCCTTCATCCAAGGGCCCACTGCAGGCTTTGTTTTCCTTACAGATGCAGCATAACCACAACGCCTCGCTATACAAGGTCAAAACAAATGCTACACAGCAGTTGCTGGTTAAGCATTTGGAAGGTGGAGGACAGTGGGTCCATTGTGGCCACCACAATGAGACTGGGAAATGTCAGTGGGTTTTTTACTGCTTCTGTTTTCATTTTTCAGACAACAAAAGAAAAACTGTAGTCAAACACCTGTCCAAACTGTAATTCTATATACTGTAGTCCGATTTTTTTTTTTTCCCTGGAAAGCCACAGACGGAGGTTTACAGGCTGCCGTGATGACTGCTTTTCCAATTCAATGTAATCGAGCCATCACACATTGTTTTAGGACCTTTTTGAATACTTTTGCAGCAAGTGAGAAATAATGTTTGACTGAAACATGGGAATTGCCTGTCTATAACTGATTCTGAAATAGAGTTGTTTTTTAAAACATACACTGCTACTTTCTTCGCTGACATGCGAATGCTGTGATTCATAAAAGCTGAAATGCAGTAGACACTGTCTTGGGAATACAGCCTTGAAAGTGCAGAAACTTCAGGGTTATCAGTTTGACAGTTAAAAAAAAAACATCTGAGGAATACATTTGTGATGATGAAGAAGAAAAGTCCAAAGACAGAGAGCAGACCGCTGCTTGGGCAAGGTCACGATCACGCCCTTCCTGCCTTGATCCTGTTGAGAGGGGAACCTTGACGGAAGAGGTTTGACAGATCCCAGCTTCATCTCATTCACCAGCATGAAATTTCATGTTCTTCCCGTGCTTTTCTTTGCTTGCTAGGTATTAAAGTGGGTCGAGGAGACTGTTCAGGCCATGAAGGTCCATCTACTGTCCTCAAACCATGACAGCGCCCAGGAGAACCAGTGGGAAGTACCCTTTGACCCCAGCCTCCGAGAGGTCACGGTGTCCCTCAGTGGACCTGCTCCGCAAATTGAGCTCACAGATCCCCTTGGTATACAACATAACAGCTCCACTAGTGTCTCACCACACATTAAAGCTAGAATCGCTTTCTCGACTCTGCCTTTTAGGCCGTGTTGTAGGTGTTGATCAGGGACTTACAGAGCTTCTGAACATTCCAAACTCAGCTCGTGTTGTGAACCTGAAGTTTCCCAGGCCTGGTGCATGGAAACTGAACGTACGTGTCTAGGAATCTTTTATTAGTTTTGTACTTATGACAACAGGTTCATGGTTTTGCATTCATCCTAAAGGTGAGCTGCGGTGGTCGCCATACGCTGAGGGTCACAGGAGTCAGCAATCTCGACTTTCGGGCAGGCTTTTCAAGTGTACCTGTTAAAGAGTTCAACCAAACCAGGGAGAGGCCGATAAAAGGTGCTGCTAATGTTTCTGTTAGCGATTCGTTTGTCGAAAAAACGAGGTGGTGAAATGACTATATGATGGATTTTGTACATTTCAGGACTTCCAGCACATGTTTTGCTAAAATGCACAGGCCTGAAACCCCCAGGTCGGCTGAGTCACGTAGAGCTAATGTCTGGCTCGGGACGTTCCCTACGTACCATCCAGGTGCCTCTGCCCTCTGACCTTGGCCAACATGGGCTTTGGAGTGTCCCAGAGTTGTACACCCCTTCCCAGAGTTTCTTCATCAAGGCAACGGGCAGAGACGAGGATGGCTATCGCTTCCAGCGACTGTCGAGTGTCTCGTACACCAACATCGTTCCAGGTACGACTCTACCTGCCTCCAGACATGTTTCTTAATTTGGCTACACTGCAAAGGTTGTCGCACCTCATCAATCTCTCATGTGGCCTTTAACCTTTGTTTCCTCCCTTGTGTAGCTCCCCCAGCTGTGAACATGCCTGATGTGGTGAAGGGTTTCTACATGCAGCCTGCTATGATTCGCTGTTCGGTGGAGAGCGACATACCTTACAGGCTAAGATTCGCCAGAAGTGGAAGTACACTGGGGGAGGAGAAATTCTTCCAGTAACTTTTCTTTTATAACTTTTGATAATTGATTACATTCTTAATTCAGAACATGCTGCAGTTCTAATGAGATAATTATCACATATTTCTGGCACTGAGCACGCCTGGAACTGGTTAGCATTATTGGCTCATATGTCACAGAGAGCAAGATCGTAGAGTGTAAACAATACTCACTTGTCTTGATCAATTAATAATATGTCTAATCTATCCCAATGCTCAGCTTTGAATTACCGCAGACTTGTGGGGGAAATCCAAGTGTGCGCTTTCGAAACTAACTAAATGTGACGTGAAAGAAGATCTTGTTGCTACTGTCATGCTTAGTCACTGAACCAAGCTCGCTCGTTTTTGTATCAGGAAGTCTGCCACCGCATACTGGGATATTGACCATGCTTTAGCCGAGGATGAGGGCTTTTATGAGTGCATAGCACAGAGCGGTGCAGGACAAGGACATGCGTTAACCCAGCTGACTGTCAGAGGTACTGCACAACACTTACAGTACATGAAAGCTGATTCCACAGAAAGGGTAGATTTCAGCTTGTTTCACCACAATTTGTAACATTCAATCCTGATTTGGTCAACTTTTCGACCTACAATTGCATTCTGTGGCTTGTACTTCACTGTACTGCGTGGTGGAAACAAACAATGCTCCACACAATTCCTCATTGTTGTGCAAGGCGTGGACAAGTCAAGTTTTTACTTTTGTTTTTTTTTTCTATTGCATTTTTTGATTTTTGTTGCAGTTTTGTTCCAAACATTTATATTTTTGTCTTTTCTCCTGGAAAACAGAGCCTCCTCCTGTACTGAAGCCAGCAGTCAATGTGACTTCCTCAGTGGGAAGTGTGGCACTGCTGTCCTGTCAGGTGGAGGGCTCCATGCGCTACAACTTGACTTGGCATCGAGCAGGTCGCGCCATCCCAGCTCGCTCAGGGAGGGTGAGGCTGCTGTCCAACTCGTCCCTGCAGATTAGCGGCGTGCGGACTCAGGATGCTGGGGAGTACCACTGTGTGGCCTTGAATGCCCACGGAGACACCAGCATCACCGTATGGCTCTTCGTCCCAGGTACGCTCCGACAACACTCCGATGGTCATCTGTGTAAATACTTAACTGGGGCCTCCTAGTTCCTGTCGGGATGCTGTCATCTGGTTTCCATTACAGGTTGAGCCATCCTACAGTCGTACTGAGCCACATCCTTGTCAGAAATCATTTCTCATGATGCACGTTAAAAATGTGTGGTTTCTATTGTGGCACGGCCTCACACCTTCCTGATGAATTGCACAAACAGCAGTCTCAGTGCTGCTGGGTTGGATTGTTTACTGCTGTTTAAGCTGACACAGTGTCAACAAGGCCCCCCATGTAACCATCAACAATCTTTGGTTCATTTTGGACTGCAGAGGGACCTTCTGTGGTACTTCACCCCCAAAGCCAGGTCTTTTCCAGAGGGGATGAAATCCGCCTCGTCTGCTCAGCATCCGGCTCTCCCCCTCCTTTGCTCTTCTGGAGCCATGGAAACACGTTCCTTGCTAATCGGCCGAGGTAAGAGGGCTCTCAGCCCACTCAACACAACTGCACGAAGGACTCATTACATTCCACTTTAGCTACGAGAGATTGCTGCATCCTGTTTGAATCATTGTTCTGGTATAAGGAATGTTTTCCCAAACACTGTTTATGTGCTTATTGAGGCAAACGTATATTACTAGATACACAAGAGAAACAAAAAACCTTTGGACTAATGTTCGTTTTACAGTACATCTGCAAATGTAATCAGTGTGAGACAGCATCGTGAATTCTGCCAATTACCTGATGCAGGTTGAGTCTCCACCAAAATGGAGATTTGACCATAAAAGGGGCCATCCCGGAGGATGCTGGGAACTACACATGTCTGGCAAGCAATGTGGCTGGGACTGCCTCACAGTCCGCTGTACTTACTTATGCAGGTATCTATCTACAGTACGCCTTCTGTCTGTTACTAAGTGTGTTTTACATTTCAAGGCTTCTGTTAATGATGCTTCAAGTAAGGTATTGCAGGAAGTGTGGCCACGTTCTGTCTTCCATAATATGATCATTCTCTTGTTTTAATCACATTTAATGTGTTCAAATTTGAAGTTCTGACATGGTTGTTTCTAAAAGTCCTTTTCAAAAACATTAATCTGACAGATGAGTGAGAGCATTATGAATTATATACTATGTATTCAGGAATCTCAAACTCATGTGGCTCTTCTGACAATGATGTTGATGAATGTAAGCTTGGACTTGTTCGTCATGTTAGGACAGTGTAGAACTTTGGGTCAGGTTGTAAGTTTTTATTAGGTCACCAATTGTCCAGATGAAAGGATGGATGGATGCTCCATAAAAGTACTTGGCAACAGACTTTCTGAATCTTACTTGTACTGCATACTGAATGTCAAAGGTCTGCGAATACGTTACATCATTTTAGGAAGTTTTGTATTACCACTTTTGCCTCACGAATCTAAAAAGAACAAAAACCCAGGTAGAGTGTTAGAATAATTCATAATTGCACTTTAACTGCATCTGACTCTTGTTGTTTTCCCTCAGAGGTGCCTATTATAAAAGTGGTGCAGCAGGTCCTGCTTGTAGCTGTTGGGGGTGATGCCACTCTGGAGTGTCGGGCCAGCGGGACTCCACCTCCTCTTGTCCATTGGTTTAAAGGTAACTTACAGGATAACCTGCTTTAATACAATTTAATAAAATGCAAGGAAGAATTGATTTTGTATTTCCAGGGAAACTTGAGGTGGGCTCCGCCCCCTTTGTTGAGCAGGATGTCCAACGCGGGACCCTGCACATTCGAGGGGTACAGGAGGTAGATGCCGGTCAGTACAAATGTGTGGCCAGCAGCCCTGCCGGGACCTCCTCTGCCACAGTCGCTGTGGAGGTCGGAGGTAAGACCGGACTGCCCTCAAAGTCAAATCAAACAAGGGAAAATGGCTCTCTTACCACTTCTCGCACCACAGCGGGCCCTTTGTTCTCTGAGGCACCGGTTGACGTGGCAGCTCATGTAGGTGAGAACATCACCCTTCCCTGTGTGGCTCGAGGTTTGCCGCGACCGACAGTGACCTGGTACACTCAAGATGGCAGACAGATTCTCACAAGGGCAGAAACTCACAGTAGGAAAATGCAGCTGGAGAATGGATTCCTTCTGATTCACAGTGAGTTACCCACGGTGCATTGCCCCAATCCAGAGCATCGTTAACGTCATGATTACCTTGCAATGTATACATCAACAAACAAAACAAAATATCTTTGCTATTAATAGATGAAATAATTCATTGTCAACGGCACTTTCTTTTTTTATTAACCTGCATTCATTTAAGGAGACATCAATGTCTCACTCCATGTGCTTTAAGTTTGACTGTCTGGTCGTGGTCTGTTTCAACTTTGACGTGAGAATCTAAACACTTGATCTGACGAACACGTTCATCTCCCAGCATGACTGAGGGGGACGTGTGTGTCAGCAGGCTGACAGCACAGCCAAACCCATTAATCCTCTTCGGTTCTATTTTGAACTCCTAGTTACAGTGCAGACCACTTGTTGTGAAAGTGTGGACTTTTGTTCCTCAGAATTTGTAGAGTTGCTGCTTACGGCAGCCGTGCAGAGGGTGCCGTGTTGCTGTGTTTGAAGCGATCACGTTCGTGTTGAAATTTACTTCAGGTGTCTGGCTGGACGATGAAGGGCCGTACACCTGTGAGGCCACGAACCAGTTTGGAACCGTCAAAGCTGTGGCCAGAGTTAGTGTCACTGGACTGGGTAGGCTTGTTTACGATTTGTCTCTTGCTCTTGACTGGATCCCTACAAATTGCAAACTCTTGGTGAATGTTCATTCATCAATTACAATTGCAGAGCCCCCTCTCCTAGCTCAAGGCGCCCCCATCGTCACCACTGGCATCGGACAATCCCTGAGTATCCCATGTATGCTGCTGGACGGAATACCTCTCCCAGAAAGACATTGGTCGTTAAATGGGAAACATGTATGATGGAGGATCTAACTGCCAAATTTGATTACAGTATATTATCCAATCTTTAGTGTGTCACAGCACAGTCTTTTTTCCTCTGCAAAGGTTCAATTGAATGGGAGAATGTTTGTTCGAAGCGATGGAAGTTTGTACATTGAAAGAGCTGTCCCGGAGGATTCTGGGGCATATTTGTGCACAGCAGTGAATGCAGCAGGCTCGACGAACATCACAGTGATCTTGGAGGTCCACGGTAAGCAATGTTCCGTTTTCACGCCCTCTCCATGCTCGAGACTCCAAATAGATTTGAAGGAAAGTCGTTCTAGAAAACAACTGTAATTCTGACCGCTGGCTGTCATCATAGTGAGAGGCTTCAAGTTGTTACATGCTTTGAGCAGTGGGGTCATTTTGCTCATGAGAGGATAATGACAGACAAGCCAGATTATGGCTCATCACTTTGTAATGAATAAATGCCTCAAGAGCCGATAGAGTTGGCCTTCTAAGGCCAGTGATAATTGCGAAGGCCCGAGCAAATAGTCAGCTGTGGCCTACTTTCTTCACAGTGCCCCCTGAGATCAACGCCGGGCCCTACCGCTACATAGCCAATGAGGGCGTAGCCATCACGTTATCATGTGAGACGAGTGGCGTTCCTAAACCCGTTGTGGTCTGGTCCAAGGTAGGAGTTATGACCTTTTCAGTTATTTTGGCTGCATATTCCTTACTCTGGTTCATACGTCTCTTGCCAGCCTTTCAGATGAAATTAAAAAATTGGGAGGCCTCTGTTATACAACCCCAATTCCAATGAAGTTGGGACGTTGTGTTAAACATAAATAAAAACAGAATACAATGGTTTGCAAATCATGTTCAACCTACATTTAATTGACTACACTACAAAGAAAATATATTTAATGTTCAAACTGATAAACTTGATTGTTTTTAGCAAATAATCATGAACTTAGAACACGTTCCAAAAAAAGCTGGGACAGGGTCATGTTTACCACTGTGTTACATCACCTTTTATTTTAAAAACATTCAATAAACATTTGAGAACTGAGGACACTAATTGTTGAAGCTTTGTAGGTGGAATTCTTTCCCATTCTCGTTTGATGTACAGCTTCAGCCGTTCAACAGTCCGGGGTCTCCATTGTCGTATTTTACGCTTCATAATGCGCCTCACATTTTCAATGGGAGACAGTTCTGGACTGCAGGCAGACCAGTCTTGTACCCGCACTCTTTTACTCTGAAGCCACGCTGTTGTAACACGTGCAGAATGTGGTTTGGCACTGTCTTGCTGAAATAAGCAGGGGCGTCCATGAAAAAGACGTTGCTTGGATGGCAGCATATATTTTTCAAAAACCAGGAGCATTAATGGTGCCTTCACAGATGTGTAAGTTACCCATGCCATTGGCACTAACACAGCCCCATACCAACACAGAGGCTGACTTTTGAACTTTGCGTCCATAACAGTCCGGATGGTTCTTTTCGTCTTTGGCCCGGAGGACATGACGTCCAAAATTTCCCAAAACAATTTGAAATGTGGACTCGTCGGACCACAGAACACTTTTGCACTTTGTGTCGGTCCATCTTAGATGAGCTCGGGCCCAGAGAGGCCGGCGGCGTTTCTGGGTATGGTTGATAAATGACTTTTGCTTTGCATAGTAGAGTTTTAAGTTTAAGTTACGGAGGTAGCGCCGAACTGTATTTACTGATATTGGTTTTCTGAAGTGTTCCTGAGCCCATGTGGTGATATCCTTTACACATTGATGTCGGTTTTTGAAGCATGTGCCGCCTGAGGAATCGAAGGTCACGGGCACTCAATGTTGGTTTTCGGCCTTGCCGCTTCCATGCAGTGATTTCTCCAGATTCTCTGAACCTTTTGATGATATTATGGACCGTAGATGATGAAATCCCTAAATTCCTTGCAATTGTACGTTGAGGAACATTGTCCTTAAACCGTTGGACTATTTTGTCACGCACTTGTTCACAAAGAGGTGAACCTCGCCCCATCTTTGCTTGTGAATGACTGAGCAATTCAGGGAAGCTCCTTTTCTACCCAATCATGGCACCCACCTGTTCCCAATTAGCCTGCTCACCTGTGGGATGTTCCAAACAGGTGTTTGATGAGCATTTCTCAACTTTCTCACTCTTTTTTGCCTCCTGTCCCAGCTTTTTTGGAACGTGTCGCAACCATAAAATTCTAAGTTCATGATTATTTGCTAAAAACAATCAAGTTTATCAGTTTGAACATTAAATAAGTAGTGTATACAAATCATTGTATTCTGTTTTTATTTATGTTTAACACAAGGTCCCAACTTCATTGGAATTGGGGTTGTAAATACAGAACAGTACTGCTGACTTGCAACTCATACATAAACAAAGTACTCAATTAAACATGATGGAAAAGGGATCTACATTTTCTCAAGGAGGCACTCATTATTTGTCAATTAAGTATTTTGGCAGCATTTTTCAATCCAGTTCGGAGAGTTCCCCAAACTTCGACAATATTTTGTTAATTGCCTGACTAGGTTGCACATGAACCTCGAGGTAAGCTGCTGTTTGTGCAGGTTGTCTGCCATTTGCCTTTAAGTCAGCTTGGAGCCCCTGACCTTGAACAGGATAAGTCATATAGAAAATGATGTCAGGAAAGGATCACATATTCCCAACATATGTAATAGCAGTGTATTGCCTTAGGTTTTGTTCATCTCACATTCTTTAAATATATTCAACCATATGTTATGTTTTATTATTTAATTGTTGGCAGCACAGTGTGGCAAGTGGCTCGCACGTTTGCATCACGGTCAAGGTTTCTGGGTTGGAAACTCAGCTTTTTTGTGTGGAGTATACGTACATGTTCTCCCCGAGCTGAGATACAACCCAGAACCATTGACTGTGAGGCAGACAGGCTAGCCACGTGCTGCTACATTGCACAATACAATTTTGCATTAAGCTAATGAATGAATAGTAGAGAGCATGAATTAAATAAAGTCAATACAAAAGTAGTTTGTTACATGGTCGAGCGTTCTAAATTCCAAATGAAAACACATTGGTTTATGCGGCACTCAGACATGCATCTTTTATGGTTCTCTTTGCACCCATGATTGCAATGTGTTTAGCTCTCTGTTGTTTGCTTACCTTTGCCATCATTTGGTTACATAGAGCTTTCAAAACAGTAAAACGTAAATGCTGTACAAAGGCTGTGTTGTACTTTTAAATGTCACATCAGTGCTTTGAGCCAGATTTCTTTATCTTGAGTATTTCCTAAATAATTTTATTAGCGTGCTACTGCACAATCAAATACATTACAGTAGGCTACTTGCCAGATAAGGCTGAATCTGTAAAAGCTATTCAGTGTTCAAAGCAAGTGTAACTGCAGTAGTCTGCATTCTTGTATATTCGTAGTGAGGATAAAGAAGAGGTTAGAGGGGAGCCTTGTAATTATATTAGACATCAAAGGTTTGGCTGCAAACCTATGATGGAGCTCATTGCCCCTGCATTGTCATGTGTGGAGAGCTAGAGTGCTTTTAATGCACGCTGTCACTTTAGGGAAGGCAACCTCAGCCTCGGGAAAGCTCCTCGCTTCAGGCTGACCCCGATGGAGACCTCCACATCCCCCACCCCACCGCCGACGATGCAGGAATCTACATCTGTACCGCCACTAGCGCTGTGGGTTACGCCAGTCGAGAAATCCAGCTCAGTGTTAACAGTAAGGCAAATAAATGTCTGACCGCAGCCAGCCGAGTGCAGCAGTTTTTCTGAGAGCCTACACTCACAGTTGTTTTCCTTTTCCCAGCAATGCCGAAGATCATGGGTGTGAGCGACCGTGACAACACAGTCAAAATGGCTGCAGAGGTGGGAACGGAGGTAGTTCTACCTTGTGAGGCCCAAGGGAGTCCGTCACCGCTTGTCACGTGGAACAGAAATGGCCAACCCATCCCCCCTGTCACAGCAGGGTAAGTGGAAGGTGTTTTCACCACTGTGGCAACAGTGTCGCGTGTTTAGTGAAAGACAAAGGTGCTCACCGTGCCTAACGTCTGATCTAGCATCTGACTCAGACTCGACATGGGAGTCTGCCTGCCATTCATGACTACTCAAGTTTTTGATGATGCCCTTCGAAGCGCAGCCTGGCACAGTCTGCGAGGGAGTTTTGTGTAGCCTTGATTTGCGAGCTAAACTGAGGTGGAACATCTGGTCCCGCACGGCTCACGTTCACGTGTGGTCACACTGGCTGCAGACAGGCAGGCCGACTCAGTACGCACGAGACAAGATAGAAGACAGGCCCTCTGACGAAATGGGCAGACAGGAGGACGACCAGGGGGTTGAAAGCTGCAGCGCTGACTCAAATGCAGAATGGCTCGTCTATGTCAGGAAGAAGGGAAATGTGGGTGGCGGTGCGGGGGAGGCCAGGAAGAGGGGAAGAAAACTGACTGACAGAGAAGAGACACAAGCCCTGTCTGCCTGAAGTTGGGAATCCCTGGGGTGCGTTAGCAATAAAACAACATCTTGACTCTTTACTAGTCCTGTCTGATGAGAATAACATGTCTCTGTGAACAACCCCCACACGGGCCCGCACTCTGCAAATGGAGCCACTGCAGACACATGCAAGCGCTTTGGGACAGATCAGGCGAGGTGCAGATTGTTGCATCATGTAAATTAGGGCAGTGGGCAGATTTCCATCCATTCAAGCTGCAAGGTAAAGACACAACTATTGTGGTCTTGTTTCCAGGCCTGACCGTTGCCAGTCAATGTTTGTATCAGACTGTGTGGGGACTGATGGATGGACTTAGGGGAGCTGTCCTGTCCTGTCCTGTCCTCTCCTGTCATGTCCTGCGTGCTTGAACTTGTGTAATGTTGCACAGCAACATTTTGCGCAAAGCGCTGTCGCTTGGCCCCATTGTCAAATGTCGCTGCTGTTCTTTACACGATTGGTGGTCTTGGGGTAACTCTGATAAGTCACAGCATGGAATAGCAAGCCATTTTTGTTACAAGCTTATTTCCACTCAAATAAACATGTTATTGTTATATTTCAGTTGCCTAGCAAAAACACTTATCTACCATAACTGGGAGAGGTCTGTTTACATTTGTGTGTATTTTGCATGTATACAACTCAACCTTGATGCTGTTCAGACGAACACAAACCCTTTTCAAGTTACTATCCTGGGTTTTAGTCCCTGAAAACATGTCCCAGCTGGCATGTTTTAGCTACAAAGCATACTTTTTGTTTGTCTCTTACAGGCCAACTAATGGCTACATTTGCATGAGCTTTTCTCAAGCAGATGTCGAAGTGATGTACATGCTTCTAACGCCATTGTCAGGCCTTTCTTTGAATCGAATCACCCGTGACTCCTTAGTGATATACTTAACACACTGTAGAATTCCATTGATGTGGGCATCCCTGCGACTTTTCCCAGGGTGACTACATCAACTTAAACTCTGGCTACCCTTTTACACCGCAATTACCTTGGACAATGGTAACGAGTCACAGGGGAGATCACTCGACCCTGGAGGAAGTCTGCATTCCACTGAGTGCTGTCTTTTTTAGATCTTTCATGCATCGCTCAGGGCGGCACAGGGTCACCACTCAAATTCAAACTGCTTTTTGTAGGGCACCCAAACAATGAAAAAAAGTCATTGTCATCAGTTTACAAAATATTTCTGTGACACTCTCTATTTTGTATCTACTTTGCGTCTCCTTACTACCCATTATCTAGTACAATGCCTGAGGCACAGGCCCTTCGAACTAAAAATACATACAACCACTATACTGTATATATTTTGGTGTAAAAAGAACAAGCACGTTTGAGGAAAAAATATTCCTTCTAAAGAGCAACATGTCCTTGTCCATGTTACAAATGTTCTTGAAATAACAAGGGAATTTGAGAAAAATGTTTGTCTTCAAATCAGGAAATGTTCCGTTCTACAAAGTTTGTAGATCTTCACCGACTCAACTTAAGTGTTGTCTATTTTTGTGTAATTTTCTTGCCCTTTGCCCCAGGTTCACTGTTTTGCCCTCAGGCTCCCTGAAGATAACTGATGTCCGCCTGATTGATAGCAAACTCTACACCTGTACTGCAGAGAACCCAGCCGGCAATGTGTCTTTAAGCTATAATTTACACATCCAAGGTAACTTTGTGGGACTTTATTATGAAGTCAGAAACACTAAAACATGTCTGTTAAGAACTGTCACGTTGCTCAATCTCATAGTTAAACATCACTTCTCTCTTTTGAAACTATGTTAAAAGTATACAACCCCAATTCCAGTGAAGTTGGGACGTTGTGTTAAACATAAATAAAAACAGAAGACAATGATTTGCAAATCATGTTCAACCTATATTTAATTGAATACACTACAAAGACAAGATATTTAATGTTCAAATGTTTTTATCAAATAATCATTAAATTATTTTAGAATTTTATGGCTGCAACACGTTCCTGGGACGGGTGGCAAAAAAGACTGAGAAAGTTGAGGAATTCTCATCAAACACCTGTTTGGAACATCCCACAGGTGAACGGGATAATTGGGAACAGGTGGGTCCCATGATTGGTTAGAAAAGGAGCTTACCTGAATTGCTAAGTGATTCACAAGCAAAGATGGGGCGAGGTTCACCTCTTTGGGAACAAGTGCGTGAGAAAATAGTCCAACAGTTTAAGGACAATGTTCCTCAACGTACAATTGCAAGGAATTGAGGGATTTCATCCTCTACGGTCCATAATATCATCAAAAGGTTCAGAGAATCTGGAGAACTCACTGCATGGAAGCGGCAAGGCCGAAAACCAACATTGAATGCCCGTGACCTTCGATCCCTCGGGCGGCACTGTATCAAAAACCGACATCAATGTGTAAACGATATCACCACATGGGCTCAGGAACACTTCAGAAATCCAATGTCTGTAAATACAGTACAGTGCTACATCCATAAGGGCAACTTGAAACTCTACTATGCAAAGCAAAGGCCATTTATTAACAAAACCCAGAAATGCCCGAGCGTCTGGTCATCTCAGATGACCGACGCAAAGTGGAAAAGTGTTCTGTGGCCCGACGAGTCCACATTTGAAATTGT
Organism: Phyllopteryx taeniolatus; assembly: GCF_024500385.1. Lineage (NCBI taxonomy): Eukaryota > Metazoa > Chordata > Actinopteri > Syngnathiformes > Syngnathidae > Phyllopteryx > Phyllopteryx taeniolatus. The sequence goes on along the minus strand of NC_084504.1, from coordinate 32,161,131 downwards.
TTTTGGAAATTGTGCATGTCATGTCCTCCCGGCCAAAGAGGAAAACAACCATCCGGACTGTTATGGACACAAAGTTCAAAAGCCAGCATCTGTGATGGTATGTGGCTGTGTTAGTGCCAATGGCATGGGTAACTTACACATTTGTGAAGGCACCATTAATGCTGAAAGGTACATACAGGTTTTGGAGAAACACATGCTGCCATCCAAGCAACGGCTTTTTCATTGACGCCCCTGCTTATTTCAGCAAAACAATGCCAAACCACATTCTGCACGTGTTACAACAGCGGGGCTTCGTAGTAAAAATGTTGTTAAACGAAAAGGTGATGACCCTGCCCAGCTTTTTTGGAACGTATTGCAGCCATAAAATTCCAAGTTAATGATTATTTGCAAAAAACAATAAGGTTTATTAGTTTGAACATTAAATATCTTGTCTTTGTAGTGTATTCAATTCAATATAGGTTGAACATGATTTGCAAATCATTTTATTCAGTTTTTATTTACGTTTAACACAACGTCCCAACTTCATTAGAATTGAGGTTGTGAATAGAAAGTATACGATGCATGTTAAGAATGTTCTTTTGTCCTCAGCCAAGCCCAGGATTCAGCGCGCCCCCCGTCTGCTGAAAGCGCTGGTCGGGCAAACAGTCACACTCCCGTGTGTGGTCCAGGGGCAGCCGAGCCCAGAGGTCAATTGGTTTCACAATGGTCTTCCTGTCGGGATCAAGAACACGTCGCCCCTTCGAATCCAGCGGGTCAGCCTGGCTGACAAAGGAACTTACCGGTGTGTGGCTCGGAACAGCGTTGGACAGGAGACTTTGGAGATCACACTGGAAATTCTTGGTGAATACCTGTAGCCTAATACCAGCCTTTTACATTGTCTACCACAACAATGTTTACACAATACACTTTAAAAACTGATGAGGGCCCCACTTTTAACCTTTGTCTTGTCATTTTAAGAGGAATGCTTCAGGGACGTCTTCTTTGCCTCCAATGACTCATCGTATATTTTTTAAAAGTGTAATGAATTTGTACGTGTCAAGTGCCACGTTTTCCAACCTCAAAATAGGCCCCGGTTTACTTTGTATTGGGCTACCAAAAGAGTAAAATGCTGTAAGACATTTTTTTCCCCTGCTCATCAAGCAGGAACCCAATATGTTTGGAAAATTTATTTGGATTTAAGTTTGTTCCAATGAATACATGGTTAGTTCATGTGATTATGCTGATGTTATGAAGTTCATGATGAATTTGAAGTTTGGGTTCTGGGGAGGAACTAAATTTGTGATTTGAAACTTTGGTCTATCACGATACCACTGTGGCCTTTGCAGCCCTTTCTCAGTCTTTTGACTGTGCATTTGCCCTGTTTTTCCCCCCACAGAGGCCCCCTCTTTTGCAGAACCAGGAGATGCAGTCATGGAGAAAATAACTAACAGCAAGGTCGTCATCCCCTGCCCTGCTGAAGGTAACAATGAAATTAATGAAACATTCACACATAAATGTAATATTATGGTAATGAAAACTGTCGGTCTACATTTGTTGGCACAGCCTTGTACTCATCAAATTGCTTTATCATTATTCTGATACGTAGAGAGACACTGTTGCCTTTGCGTCTGTGTGAATACGTTAGCCTTCAGGTGTGATGGAGTGAGCTTGCCATTTCCCGTCACTACATTGCATGTAGTCTTCGTCAGCAGAATTCCTGGTGGATGCTTGCCCTGTGACAGTCCATGCAAAAAGGGCCGTGTTTGCGTAGTTGTGGGCCATGGTAACCTGCTCAATGGGAGAAAGTCTAATGTGCAGCAACAGCCTGCCTGCTGCCTCCGTGAGCCACATCTGCTCTCGTCGGCATCTAGGCCCGCTGGGAGAGGAATCCTAATTACTGGCTGCTGCAAGCAGATAAAGGCCATACACTGCATGTCTGAGGTGCACCATGATGCACGCAAAGAGCCACCGGAAGCCAACTTCCCCTCTCTGCATCGAAGTCAGACAGGCAAGCTGCGTTAGCTCACTTGAAACCAAGCGCGTGATGCTTTACAGCCAGAGAGCGAGGCAGTTGGCTGCGGGTAGTCAGAATCCCTCAGGTTGTTCTCCAGATAACTTCCTTTTAGAGGAAGATTCAACCCAGTTTATGCCTGAGGGGTGTTATTATTCTCCGACAAAAGCATTGCATTTTAAAAGAGGTAATCATTTTCGAAACACATGGTGAATATCAGTCAGTCTATGTCGGCCACAGCAAATAAATGCAAGAATCTCTTAAATGAGGTCTAACATGTTAAACAAAACATCTGTTTGCATTTCTCACAGCAATGACATAAATTTGCTTCAGAGCTCCTAAACTATAAACAGGTGTCCAAAAAGATGCCAGATGATAACATCATTTTTTTTTTCTGCATGACCTTTTATTTTTATTTATATTTTTGGAGGAAAGGTGTTGTCTTCATATGTAATACTTCTGTAAATAGAGAGATCCACAACATTTGGGTCTGTCTTTACTGCTCTCATCACTCGTCCTCATCATCCTGTGACTCTGTTTGCTGCGAGACCCCCCTCCTCCTACTGTTTCCCCATTCCACATATCTCCCATTTACCACTTGTAGCTCTTGCACCCACTAAAACATCTGTTTCAGGCTCCTGAGTGTGAGCGTTGTGCTTTTGAACTACTCTTACCGCTTAATACTCCCCCTCTGTGTTTGGTGCTAAAGACTGAGAACATGTAGCCCTAATCTGCCATCAAACCTTAATTCTACATGTTGATGATCCTTTTTTTTTTTTTTTACCTGTGATAGTGTCCTTGAAATTTCAATCTGGCAGTGAAATAAAACTGAAACAATTTTGACATGGCCTGCCCCGCTCTATAACACGTATGTGCTTTTTGGGGGCTGAGGGTCCGGGCTGGTTGCCCATTGCTCAGAGAGAATCAAATATGTGAGTGTTACTTTTAAACATCATGCGTCTCTGCCTTGCAGGCTCTCCACATCCCAAGGTGCGCTGGTTCAAGAATGGCCTGGAGATGCATGCCGGACAATCCGGCTTTTCTGTGACGAGGGACGGCGATCTTGTAATTAGCAGAGCGACTGCCAGTCACAGCGGCGACTACAAGTGTGTGGCGACGAATGAGGCGGGCTCTGTGGATAGGAAGACCAGGTTGAAAGTGAATGGTAAGACCTCATCTCCATCGCTATGGGGAATTACAAAACACAACACAAATCTTCTGTTGTCCTGTGTTATTTCAGTTCCTCCTGAAATCCAAGATGATGGCCAAGCACGCAACCTCACTTTGACCTTAAAGCAGCCTCTCACTCTAGGCTGTGATGCCTTTGGTATTCCCTCTCCTGCAATTACCTGGACTAAAGATGGTCATCTTGTGAGTTTGTGACGCTTGCTCGTCCTGAACGGGAACAGCACGTTAATGCGTATACTCAAGCCATAAGTAGTTCCGCAATGTCATCATGTGCTCAATTGATGTAACTACAAGATGACGCGAGGGGCAGTCGAGATGGTGCTGATTTCCATCTGTCCAGGTCAACGGTCCTGGGCTGTATCTGCAAAATGGGAACCGCCTGCTCAGAATCTACAGGGTCCAGCAAGAACATGCCGGAATGTTTGCTTGCACCGCCCAAAACTCAGCTGGAGAAGCACGAAGGGAATATCATATTGTGGTGCAAGGTGAGCTGACAATTTAGTCACTGACTGCATCGTTTGCCAGGGACGTTGCCGTAGATTTGAGGCCCCGGGAAAAATATCACTTTGATGACTCCTGTCATTAGCATATCTGCACAATCTCATTATATCAAATGCAAGAGATGTATATAAAAAGAGAATAATTCACATTTTTGTTTGCATTTGTGTTAATGTACCAATATACTAGTGTGGTAGTAGCTTGTAGTGGTGAAGAACTGTACTGTATCAAACTGAGTGATGCGGCTAATATTTTGCTGCTTTTTTTGTAGCTGAATATCCATAATAGAGTTACCTCACGGTACAGTGCATTGCATTGTACTCTATGTATCGCTCCTACAAGAACCTATTTTTAAATACATACGCTATCTCTTACGTTTACAAAAACATGAATTGATCCAGCAGCTTTACTGGATTTCAAATATTGTAAGCTGTGCCCATTGCTGTTGTCAGTGAGTCCATACAAGGCAAAAAAAACTCCATTTTACCCTTGCTATTGTGCTGCAGTAGGCCTTAGTGAAAATGCTAATACACTGTACTTGTCCTCGTGAAGACAAGAGTGAGCAACACCTTGTTGTGTGTTAACCTACTGTTGCAGCTCCGCCAGTGATTTCAGGAACGTCCAAACTACAGGAGATAACAGCCGTCCTGAGCCAGGAAGTGGAGTTGCAGTGCAGAGTCAGCGGGCGTCCGGCACCCAGAGTGGAATGGAGCCGCGACGGAGAGTATGCATTAATCAGTGCTCAGACGTTCAATTCCAAAACAACTCCAATGTTTTGATACCGGTTAAAAGCGATATCTGTCGTTCCTATTCTCAGGGTTCTGTCCCGTGACGGAGATCCACATGTGGAGTTTCTGGAAGACGGCCAGGTGCTGAAAGTGAAATCGGTCCGGCTGAGAGATCAAGGACTTTATCGATGTCTGGCCAGCAACAATGCAGGGACACAGATGCGCCAGTTCAGACTAACAGTGCAAGGTTTCCATTTTTTTTCTCCTTACTCATATTTGTGATGTGTGTGTGTGTATGTATGTATGTATGTATGTATATATATAATTTGCACAAGACATCAAGTATGGTATAATGACAACAGGGTGCATTCATAATTTTGTTGACAGGACATAGCACAGGAAAAATGAATGAAAGTAGTTAATTACTGAGCCATTTAGTTTGAGATTTTGTTGTTTTGGGGATAAATATTTCAAATGTTTTCTTGGGTGAAATGTTTGCTTTTTTTTTTTTTTTTGCAGCTCCTCCAACGATCAAGGGTCCCAGTGAGACCTCAGACGTTTCAGTGGTACTGGGCTTCCCGATAGTTCTTGTGTGTGATGTAGAAGGTTCCCCCACGCCGAGTATCACCTGGTTGAAAGACAACCAGCCCATTGTGTCGAGCCCCCAGCTGACGTACATGCAAGCTGGGCAGGCTTTAAGGGTGGGCTCAGCACAAGGGGACAGCACAGGCCTCTATACCTGTCGGGCCTCCAATCCGGCTGGCACCGCTGTCAAGCACTATTCTCTCAGTGTTCTGGGTAAGACCGATTTCCACATGGTAATGAGGCCAAATTGGTTGTTAAACAATCCATTTGATTCAGCTTTTCTTCCCTCTCAAGTGCCCCCACAAATAGATGGTAACTCAACATCTTTAGGCACTCGGGGAGAGAAAGTACGAATCAATGGCAGTTTAACTCTCTCCTGCCTTGCCAAAGGTTTCCCTGAGCCCAAGGTTTCCTGGTTCAAAGATGGGCAGGTTTGTTAAACACAGCATTTGCAAGATTCGTTACACTAGACGTTTTCCAGCACAGACACATCCTATGTATGCCCTCTCTGCGCAATGAACATTGTACAGTTAGCAACATGTGAGCATACCTTTGAATCTAAGTCAGTTTTTACCCTTCAGTTGTTGACAGGAAACAGCCATGTTGGCATTCAGGAGAGCGGGGCCTTCTTGCACCTTGAGAACGCCATGTTGTCCCATGAAGGGCAGTACACATGTGTCGTCACCAACTCGGCAGGAGAAGACAAGAGATACTTCCATGTTGCCATACAAGGTGTGTATCAAAGTTATGTGACGCACCAGTTAAACAAGGCTCTGAACTAACAGAAACTTGGTACCGCCTCGTTAGTTCCTCCAGTCTTCCACCGCGTGACCAACAGAGAAGCAGCCTGGGGTGCGGAGGACAGGGAGGAGGACGAGGACAACGAGGACATGGTCGAGAAGCGCGAGGTAGTCCTCGGCCATCCCATCCGCCTGTCCTGTGAAAGCAACGCCATACCACCACCTAAACTCAACTGGTACAAAGATGGACAAAAGCTCACTACCGCTGATGGAGCCATTTTACTGCCAGGTCAGATTACAAGTCTTGTGCGATCTTCATCTTCTTCACAAAAGAACCAAGTGCTCATTTAGATTGGTCCTCTCAGGTGGACAGGTGCTACAAATCGCTCGAGTGCAGAAAGAAGATGCAGGAAGGTATACCTGTGAAGCTGTCAATGAGGCTGGAGAGGACCACATGCATTTTGACCTGGAGGTCTTGGGTAGGCATGGACATATGCCTATTTTTGATGTAATAATAAGCAAGTGGCAATGATTAGCAAGGGGGAAGTTAGAAAGGCACTTAAGAGGATAAAAAATGGAAAGGCAGTTGGTCTTGATGATATATCTGTGGAGGTATGGAAACATCTAGGAGAGGTGGCTGTGGAGTTTTTGACCAGCTTGTTCAATAGAATTCTAGCAGGTGAGAAGATGCCTGAGGAATGGACGAAAGGTGTGCTGGTGCCCATTTTTAAGAACAAGGGTGATGTGCAGAGCTATGGGAACTATAGAGGAATAAAGTTGATGAGCCACACAATGAAGTTATGGGAAAGAGTAGTGGAGGCTAGACTGAGGACAGAAGTGAGTATTTGCGAGCAACAGTATGGTTTCATGCCTAGAAAGAGTACCACAGATGCATTATTTGCCTTGACGGTCTTGTTGGAGAAGTACAGAGAAGGTCAGAAGGAGCTACATTTTGTCTTTGTGGATCTAGAGAAAACCTATGACTGAGTACCCAGAGAGGAACTCTGGTACTTGCATTTGGAAGTCTGGAGTGGCAGAGAAGTATGTTGGAATAGTACAGGACATTTTTGATGGCAGCAGAACAGTGGAGAGGTGTGATGGAGGAGTTGAAGGTGAAGGTGGGAGTGCATCAGGGATCAGCCCTGAGCCCCTTCCTGTTTGCTGTGGTGATGGATAGGCTGACAGATTATTTTAGACTGGAATCCCTGTGGACCATGATGTTTGCAGATGACATTTTGATCTGAAGGTGGAGGAAATGTTAGAAAGGTGGAGGCATGCACTGGAAAGCAGAAGAATGAAAATTAGATGCAAATAAAACAGAATATATGTGCATGAATGAGAAGGGTGCGGGGGAAGAGTGAGGCTACAGGGAGATAGTGACGGTGGAGGACATTAAATACTTGGGGTCAACCGTCCAGAGCAATAGTGAGTGTGGTCAGGAAGTGAAGAGATGAGTCCAAGCAGGTTGGAACGGGTGGAGGAAGGTGCCAGGTGTGTTATGTGACAGAGGATTCTCTGCTAAGATGAAGGTCAAAATTTAGAAGACAGTGGTGAGGCCAGCCGTGATGGACGGATTAGAGACAGTGGCACTGAAGAGACAACAGGAAGCAGAGCAAATGAAGATGTTGACGTTCTCTCGAGGAGTGAGCAGGTTGGATAAAATTAGACATGAGCTCATCAGCTCATCAGATGTCGATGGTTTGGACAAGTCCAGAGGAGAGATGGTGAGCATATTGGTAGAAGGGTGATGGGGATGGAGCTGCCAGGCAAGAGAGCGAGAGGAAGACTAAAGAGAAGGTTGATGGATGTCGTGAGGGAAAACGTGAAGCCACTTGGTGTTAGAGAGGAGGATGGAGGAGATAGGCTTACATGGAAAAGGATGACACTCTGTGACAACCCCAAATGGGACAAGCCCAAAGGAAAAGAAGAAGAATAAGTAATTGAAATCATAAAACCAATCCATTCCAACACTTGAAATTCTCAGTGTCACCTGTGATCATGGGGCCGTCCGAGGAGTTTATGGAGGAAATAGGAGCAGTGGTCAACAGCACCGTGGCCCTCCATTGTGATGTAACTGGACATCCGAGCCCAACTATCTCGTGGCTGAGAGATGGACAGCCAGTTCACGCAGATTCACAGCATCTCATCAGTGAGGACAGGGCACAACTGCAGGTAAAGCAGCGTGGACCCAGTGAGCCGATGGATTGAAACATGACGTGCTGTGTTTTGGAATAACTCTGGTCATTTTGTATAGCTCCTCAGTGTGCAGGTTTCAGACATGGCTGGGTACCTGTGTATAGCAGAAAACAAGGTTGGGTCAGTTGAGAAGCTCTACAGTTTAACTGTTCAAGGTAAAACATATTTTTATGTTGTTCAGATGGATTACATGGCGTGTTCAACATTGCTGGATATGTTCTGTACTTGACATGGTGACTGATATCTGTAATATGTATACAATCGACTGTTTTTTTGTAACAGTACCACCAAGAATTGTCAGCCCTAAAGAGGAGGAGCTGAGTGTCACCGAGGGTCACATGGTCTCATTGCTGTGTGACGTGCAAGCGTATCCTCCACCAGAAATCACTTGGACCAAAGATGGGCAGATCCTCCACTTTAATAGTGGGATCCACATATTGCCAGGTTAGATCTAGCAAACAACTAGTAACAATCAATAATGATGTTCCAAATGGAGGTTTTTAATGTTATCATGTTCTTCATTGTTCCTTTGTTGTTTCTTTAAAGGAGACTATTTAAAACAGTTCCCAGGTATCTTAACAGAATATCTGTGACGTGGTTTTACCAAAATACCCCAAGGGTAAAATAATTATAGGGTGATGTGCTCAATTTATTGTTTCGTTCGTTGGTAGAGTTCGTCACCGTGACGATGAGGGTCGGAGGTCGCGGTGGCTAAGCTGAGAAGCTGAATTCCACTTGTCAGTTAGTGTGCGTATGCACGACTGTGGCACATGCAGCAGACATATCGGCATCCCCACTACATGGCCACCTGGACTGAGCAATGTGCCACTTATCAGAAGATAACACAGTTAGCTAATGTAAAACAGAAAAAAATGATTTGGTTGTTAAATTTCATACCAGAGAATGTGTACATGAACAATTAAAAGTAGATTTAATATGTCACCTTTAATACTATAGGTGGCCAGATGCTCCAGCTGCCCCGGGCAAGAGTTGAGGATGCAGGACAATATGTGTGCACGGCCACTAACTCAGCTGGCCAGGACCAGAAGAGTCTTGTCCTCAGTGTTTACGGTGAGCCATCTGCACACGTCAGCTTCATACACGGATGATCAAATCTGAAAGAATTGTCTCAGCAAAAAAAAAAAAAAAAAATCTGTTTATCGCAGCTGTGACGGAGAATACATACTTTAAAAGTGAATCACGGCAAGTTGGAGTGAATCACAAAGAACTCATGTCCTCCTTCTAAATGCAAACCAACAGTCGTGCCCACCCTGAAGCCTCGTCTTGATGCTGAGTCAGATGTGGTGACCCCGCAGCTTGGTTCTTCTGTCACCCTGCAATGTGAGGCCCACGGTGTCCCTGAGCCCGAGGTCACATGGTATAAAAATGGACTCCAACTAGCTACAGGGAATGGACTCAAGACAGATCGCCACCAGCTGGAGATCACAGGAGTTCAGGTCTGTAAAACTTTGAGCTTTCGAACACCACTTGTCAAGCCCCAAAGTCATGCTATCGCTCTTCTCCACTCTTACATGTGAAATCTATACTTTGAAAATGGTTTTGCTCCCAGATGGCAGATGGTGGCACCTATACGTGCAAAGTGTCCAATGTGGCTGGCCAGGTAGACAGGACATTCAGACTGGCAGTTTATGGTGAGAATTTCTCTTGTGCTCCTGACAACAGTAGTGAAACAAGAGTGGTGAAAACCGTTTAAACTGGAGTACAATGATGATTTCATAGTTCCTCCTGTCCTCGATGGGCCTGTCCAAGAGGCCCTAAACTTCACCCTGGGTTCTCATGTATCGCTTCGTTGTGAGGCTTCAGGGGTCCCCGTTCCAAGCATCACATGGCTCAAAGATGGAACACCAATTGGTAAGACTGACAAAGAAATGTAAATTCTTTAGTACAGTGGACCCCCACATTCTTGCGCTTCAGCAACCGCACATTCACCTATCTGTGGATTTTTTATTTATTTTAATTTTTTTGTGATTTAATTTTTTTTTTAAAATTTGTTCAATGTTCTTTTCAAATTGTGAATTTTTCTTTTTTTTTTTTTGAGGGGGAGGGGTACGGACCCTGAAAACGCTTAGTAGTGGTTTATCCACACTTATTCAAGAAATGATTAGGTTTAAAAAAAAAAAAAGTTTTTTAAAAATTAATTAATTTTTATTATTATTTTTTAATTATAATGGGTGTCAATTAGCCGCGGATCTTCGCTATTCACGGTCTGGCCCGGCTCCTATTCCCTGCAAATAGTGGGGGTCCACTGTAGTACCATCCAGTATAATGTCGTATACGTCCCACTATGACATCGTACACGTCCCATGCCTGCTTCCAGAGAGCAGCCTGCAGTGGCAGTGGTCTAGTCGAGGGAACCGCCTTGAGCTGGGACCTCTTACTCTGTCTCATGCCGGAACGTACACCTGTGTGGCCAAGAACAGTGAAGGACAGGAACAAAAGGATTACATTCTCTCAGTGCAGGGTAAAGAATGGCAGCAATTAACGGAAAGAATGATGATCATTATCATTCGTGAAAGAACATACCTGTAATATTATTTGAATTGAGGGCTCAACTTTTGCCTCCACAGTGTCGCCTACTATTCTGGGCTCTGACCATCCATCTGAAGTCAGCGCACCCGTAGGAGAAGAGGTGACACTCGAGTGCAACGCAGCAGGAAACCCCGTACCTCACCTTAGCTGGCTTAAAGACGGCTTGACTTTGGAGGGGTCAGATACTCGTCACATTGTGTAAGTTATTTCCAGTCCACATTTTCTGACAGAACACTTAATGCACTGTATGATGTCATAGTCTTCGTCAATTGTTGGTCTTTACAAAGTACCTCAATTTGTTTTACAATAGCCATAACTATTAATCTTTGTCATTCCCCAAAGGTTTGGAGAATAAACTATAAATCATTAGGGCTGAAGGTTGGAGGCAAATGTGATGAGAGGCAAATGGATTTGTTTATGGTACAATCATGGAGGACATTAATAGCAGCTGGTTTACAGATGTTCAGTAGCTTATGATAAATGTAGTGGAACAGACACAACCACGTGTTTGACCGTGAGGAAGACGATAATAATGAGAATGTTATTCTGGTGTTCATAGCATGTCAACCATCTTGTACTTATTTAGCAGTTTGACTCCTGATGGCAGCAGGTTAAGTTTACTCAGGGTTAGTCCCGAGGATTCTGGAACATACACCTGTTTGGCTGTCAGCCCTGCTGGCCAGGAGAGCAAGCTCTACACCCTCTTTGTGCTGGGTCAGTTTTAACATTCAACTGTCATAGTTTTTGATCAGATCCAATGTTGTTGTTTGGAGCTTTTGTTCATTTTGTCACAGTGCGGCCATCCATCTTGGGTGAGACCAGCGAGCCCAGAGAGGTGCAGGCCGTACAGGACAGTGCTGTGACTCTTGAGTGTCGTGCTGATGGGAACCCTCCACCTCAGATCAGCTGGCTCAAGAACGGGCACCCTCTACTCTTGTCACCCCATACACGCCTAATCTCTGGTGACTCAGTACTGAGGTCTGGCTACCGTGCTGATTTGTGAACATGTTGTCAAATGATGGCAGGAAGTCATGCTGACTGTCCTTTTGTCTCTTTTAGGATTTCTCCCGTGCAGTTGTCAGATGCTGGAGTTTACACCTGCATAGCTCGCAGTGGAGTTGGGCTCGCTGAGCTTAGCTATGACGTCCAGGTCCAAGGTACCAATATTAAACACGTTAGCTATTGTTAAACGCAACTAGCGCCAACTCATTCAGTTCGATGAACTTTCAAACCTGTAATAAGCATGGCTATCCTACAGTACATCAGATATTATTATTATTATTATTATTATTGTTATTACTACAGCGTAGCATTTTGGATTCAGACTCACTGTTATATGTTCTACAGCGCCCCCTGGTGTGGATCATGTGGAACCAGTGGAACCAGTGACAGTTGTCAAAGGATCCTTGGTGACGCTTACGTGCGAGGCGCGTGGCGTTCCTCCTCCGACGTTGACTTGGATGAAGGACGGCCAGCCGCTGTCGCTTCACCGGAATCTGCTGCTGGACGGCCAGGAGACACGGCTGCAGCTGCCTGACGTGGCGCCTTCGGACGCAGGCCTCTACAGCTGCGTTGCCAGCAACCGGGCTGGAAGCAGCACAAAGAGTTTTAATCTCACCATTCTTGGTAATAATAATAATTTTTTTAAAAATCGGAATCGACTCAATACGTAAAATATCGTTTGTGTCCAAGTAAAAACACATTGCGACAAAAACCCCTTGATCAATTCTGATCCAGAGCCTCCAAAGATATCCAAGTCTGGTGCCCCAGAAGAGCTGACGATTGCAGTAAACAACCCGCTGGAGTTGGAGTGCTTTGCAGAGGGAGTTCCACCTCCCACGCTGAGCTGGCTCAAGGACGGTCGCCCACTGGGAGGGAGCAACGGCATACGGGACGACGGACACATTCTCAGTATTGGCAAAATTCAGGTACAAACCAACAACATCTGACAGCAACTATGAGTAAACTAAAGCTAAAGTGCATGTGCAGTGTAAACCTTTGTTGGAAAATCGTGCACCGTGGCTGTTAGCTCTCTGTAAAATATACCATGATGAAGACTAGGGTTTGTCTTTAAAGAAAAGAAAATCTCAGCGCAGATATTTGGATTCAAACAGAGCTGAATACAACGGTCGTTCAGAAATGGTCACACATTCCAATATACTAACATTTGAATCTTCATTGTTCAATTCTCGTTAGCCAATGTAGACAATGTAGTATAATACATCTGTTTTCTTTACAGTGCAGTACACTAGTAAGAAATACAAAACCGGGCATGAAGTACACAGCATGACAACCTCTGTGTCTGTGTCAAGGTTGAGGATGCAGGTCTGTACACCTGCTTGGCCAGCAGCCCAGCTGGAGAGGATGGAAGAAACCACTGGGTTCGAGTACAAGGTGATCCATTGCTCTGCAAACTTTATTGGAACTCCTCGATTTGCGAGGCGAGATTCCCTGTCCACCTCTCACGCTGTCCCGCGCCCACATTTACGTCTTCTGAGCAAGCATGCACGCTGCCGAGTGTAAATTGTGTGAAAAGAGTTGGATATTATGGAAATGTCATGTCCTCCTCCAAAATAGTGATGATACAAACATTGTTCACACTTCAGTCCCTCCGACCCTGCTCGGCGCTGAAGATGTGAGGACGTTGTCGATGCCGGTTAATGGACATTTGACCCTGGAGTGCCTGGCTGACAGTGACCCCCCTCCTGATATCGAGTGGTACAAGGATGAGGTCCAGATGCAGGTACGGGATGTGAAAGCGTTCACAAACAGCTATTGAAGGAAAAGAACATCCTTCCTACCATCCTTCTGTCCAATTAGCTGGGTGGCCGTATTCAGCGGCTCGCGGGAGGCCAGTACCTTGAAATTCAAAACGTCAGACCCGAAGACAGCGGCCAGTACACTTGCGTGGTTACCAACATGGCAGGCAGCACCAGTCTGTTCTTCACAGTGGAGATTCTCTGTGAGTTGCTCTCTTTTTAACACATATTGTTCTAACCAGGTGTACACATTTGACCCTAATCATACTTCTGCTTCTCAGTGCCACCGGTAATCAAGGAGAGCAGCGCGGTGGTGACGGCTCATTTGGACCAGGATGCAGTTTTACCTTGCGAAGTCGAGGATGGCACGACTCCTACAATTATGTGGAGGAAAGATGGCTTCCCCGTAACCCATGATAACAACAAGTAGGTCGTTATCCGCGCACCTTTTCCAAGATCAAATTATAGAAACATTCATTTTTAAGCTTTTCCAGTAACAGCTCTGAAACACATTGTGTACATACTCCAAATGATTCTTTAGGAGATGAGGTTTCAAGATGGTTCTGTTCCTGAACAAAACAGACTCCTAATTTCTGTGAATTATTATAATATGAAGCACTTTAATGAAGTTGAATTAAAATCACAAACGGTCAAAACTTCAAGCAGACACTGAAGCATTTTCAAACAACATTACAATTGATTCGTAATACAAATACAATCGCATCATACACATGTTTATGGATGGCATTCAAATCCCATTGGATGTATTTTATGAAGATGGCTCAGCATGTGGCATATTTCAGGTACACCGTGCTGGCAGAAGGCTCCTTACGTGTGCACCAGGTTCAGCTGAGCGATGCTGGTCGCTTCCACTGCACCGTATCAAACCGGGCCGGCTCAGACCACCGGGGAATCGATCTCCGGGTGTTTGGTAAATATAGCAAAAGTGGAAACTCTCAACTCTCAATCTGGTGATTGTGGTCAACATGTTGGAGTCTGCTCTTTGTCCTCCTAGTGCGTCCTTCAATTAGTCCAGGCCCGTTCAACATGACAGTAACCGCAGGCATCAGAGCTGTCCTGAGCTGTGAGACGGCAGGCATACCTCTTCCTAAAGTATCTTGGAAAAGGAATGGCTCTCCTCTTGATGGGAGCCAGCAACCTGGTGCATACAGGTAAACACACACGTTTGCAGCTGTTTCATTAAAAACAAAAAACAAGCATGACACGGTTGCTCATTTTTGCAGGTTATTATCTTCTGGGTCCTTGGTACTTTTATCGCCATCCAATGAGGATGAAGGTTACTTTGAGTGCACAGCTGTAAATGATGTTGGAGAGGAGCGCAGGGTCATTGAGGTCAAGCTCCAAGGTATCGGCTTTAAGGGGGTACAAGTACACAACGGTTTTAAATGATTCAATTCAGAAATTTGCTCTTGTAGTCCCGCCGACTATTGAAGACGACGTCACAACAGTGACGGCTGTGAGTCGATCTCCTGTGGAGTTGCCTTGTCGTGTTAAAGGACGACCTCAGCCGACCGTCGCCTGGACGAAAGGTGGAGCCAAGCTGGGATCTCGAGGAGGAAGCTATGGCATCCTTCCTACTGGTAAGCAAAAAAAAATAAAAAATTGTCTACTTTATTGTTCACCGTTACCACATTTCACAGGCAGATATATTATTTGTACTCTGTAAACTGTGCTAATCAGTTTAAGATAATGACAACAGCAGCAGTAGAATGCTGCAAGGAATCAAATACAAATCTCTCTATTTGTGTGCATAGGTGGGTAGAGTTGGCAAAAGTTGTACTCAAGTAAAAGTACTGTTACTTCAGAAATACATAACGCAAGCAAAAATCAAAAGTAACCCTCCAAATAATTACTTGAGATGACAGCGCATGACGAAGCAGTTGTTTTTCGTAGTCTGTAAGGTAAACATTGAATGCGAGGCCAGTGGTGTTTGTGCTCCTTCTGACTGCGACTACGCCATTGTTTCTTTCATCCATGGTTGACATGAATCAGTCATTTTGAAACTTTGCTTCTGTGTGGGGCCGTGAAGACTTTGTGTCCGGTCACGTGACTGCCTGACTCTGTTTGATTGGTGAAATGGAGTCAAACGTCGCCAGGGCTTATGTTGGATTGGTGAAACAGAGATTTGAGACAGTGCCCGAGGCACAAGGTTCTCTGACGAACCAAAATAAACAGATTGCCCAAGCAATTGCTAGATGCAAATAAAAGTAGAAGATGTAATGGATTCCCACGTAATAGATTAAAAGAAGGCTTTCTTCTGAAAAAAACTACTCAACTGTGATTGGCTGGCGACCAGTTCAGGGGGACCCCGCCTCTCGCCCGAAGATAGCTGGCATAGGCTCCAGCACGCCCGCCACCCGCGTGAGGATAAGCAGTACAGAAAATG
The DNA here is from genome assembly GCF_024500385.1 of Phyllopteryx taeniolatus. Lineage (NCBI taxonomy): Eukaryota > Metazoa > Chordata > Actinopteri > Syngnathiformes > Syngnathidae > Phyllopteryx > Phyllopteryx taeniolatus. The sequence goes on along the minus strand of NC_084504.1, from coordinate 32,145,490 downwards.
GATGGATGGAAAACTACTCAGTAAAAGTAAAAGATGTGTTGCATTGAAACTACTCTGACAATTACAATTTATCCAAAAAGTTTCTTCACTAAGTGTAATGGCGTAAATGTAGTGCGTGACTACTCACCTCTGTTTCTACGTGACAACTGCATAAACTTACTACGACAATACTCGATGCAGGGGTGTTGCAGATAACCGCCGTGCTACCGCGCCATGCCGGGAGGTACACTTGCTCAGCTCGTAACGCGGCCGGAGTGGCTCACAAACACATCTCACTCACGGTCCAAGGTGGGCACCCATTTAGTGTATTGGATCCAAAAATGCGTCACATAAACAAGTTGAAACATAATATGACTGTACATTGATGCGATAGAGTCTCCCGAGATCAGGCCAATGGCAGAGGAAGTGCAAGTGGTGTTACATCATGGGACCATTCTACCCTGTGAGGTTCAAGGATTTCCTCGACCGTCCATCACCTGGCAAAGAGAAGGCGTTCCCATAGCAGCTGGTAACAACAGCACGTTATAAGTTCTCAGAAATGGTCCAACAACATGATTCTAAAAATGCTTTCACCGGTTTTACAGGTCACAGGCTGGCTGTGCTCTCAAACGGCGCCCTTAAGTTTGCTCGTGTTACTCTTGGAGATGCAGGGATGTACCAGTGCCTGGCCAAAAATGAAGCTGGTGTGGCTGTAGGAAGAACCAAACTCGTCCTGCAAGGTATACCTTAGCTCTCATACATACCTTATCACTTGTATTCAAATTGTATGACATTATAATCGCACAACTGGTGTGTTTGCTCAGTTCCACCCGTGCTGAGTGCGCCCCGTGTGGAGTACACAGCTGTGCTGGGCCAACCGGTCGGTCTGGAGTGTGCGGCGGATGGTCAACCCCAACCAGAAGTTACTTGGCACAAAGACAGGAGGCCTATAGTTGACAGTGCTCATAGTCATATATATGCAAACGGTACACTGGTGATCACTTCTACCCAGCGCAGTGATGCAGGGACGTACACGTGTACCGCCAAGAACCTTGCTGGCAGAACCAGCCATGATATCAGACTGGTTCTTCAAAGTGAGTTACGGCTCTTATACACTACGCTGTGTATGTTGAGCACAAGTGCAGAGAAACGGCAAGAACTGTTCAAGAGTGACAATTCAAGTTGGGCTCTGTAAAGAAAATGCTGGGTTTCAAGGATATGGCAAGACGGGAATTCAAACGCTCTTCTGCGTGAATGAGATGTGAAAAAATGTTAGGCTACTGTAAAACTTAAAAAAAAAAATATGAAGCCATTACTGTATATTTTCGGAAAGGCAGGATGCATATACTAAACTGTAAGTCCAAACCCATAGACAAAGCATGTCCATAGGTTATGATTGTTGCGGTCTGAGTTAGGAGAGATGCCTTATACAGGAAATAACTTTGCCATGATCAAATGAAAGATGGGATAGGTGGGAATGAAAGCCTACCAGAGTTTGGGAAAACAGAGTTCTCTTGTCTTTGTGTTTCAGTTCCCCCCATGATTCCTCCTGGGCAAACGGAGATGTCAGTCATTCAAGGATTCCAGGCCTTGTTACCTTGTGCTGCTCAGGGTTCACCAGATCCCAAAGTATCATGGGAAAAGGATGGTGCGCTTTTGCTCAACCTTCCGGGCAAATTCACGGCCCTGCGATCCGGAGAGCTGATTATCGAGAGGGCCGAGGTGAGCGTGGGAACCCGAGCGGCATCGGTGTCAGCCCACTCTGGATCTCCCAATGACTCTAATCTGCTTTTGTATAGCCAGGAGATGCTGGAAAATTCACATGCGTAGCCACCAATGCAGCAGGCTCCGCAAGACAGAATATTCACCTGTCCGTCAACATGAGGCCTGCCTTTAAAGAGCTACCTGGTGACGTCACCTTGAATAAAGGACAGGACCTGGCCTTGTCCTGCCACGCTCAGGGAACACCTCCTCCTGTCATCTCCTGGACTGTCAACAACATACCTTACCGAGGTATCGTTTACTTTCAGTGGTGTTGCTGTAAAGTTCTCAGTATGAGCGGAATACCACAGTACAAATTGAAGTAGCTTTCCAAATACATGTACAGCAAAACTAAGTCAAACAATGTTTGTCTTTCCACTGCAGCCAAGACATCTTTACCACTGAACGAGTTGATGAATTATTTTTGCTCAATCCCATTTTGTAGGCGCCTCTGTCGACGAAGCGGGCAGGAACACCGTCATAATCGACAACGTTACCGTGAGCGATGCTGGGACGTATGTGTGTTTCGCGGAAAACAGCGTAGGCTCCATCCGAGCGCTCTCCTTTGTCCGCATTCGAGGTGAACTTTCACCGATTGACTGAAAAGAGGATTACTCTGTATCAACTTGATACTGTCTGCTTTTCTCAGAGCCTCCTGTGCTGAAGGGTGAAGCCCACATGTCTCAAACGGTCATTCAAGGTGGCGCCGCCGTGCTCGACTGTCCGGTCCACGGAGACCCCAGCCCCGTCCTCCGCTGGCTCCGAAATGGAAAACCCCTGCAGCGCTCTTCCCGCGTGCAGACGCTCCACAATGGATCGTTGATCATTTACAGCATCGCTGTAAATATAAAGTTCACTGTCACATTTTATTCCTTGCGTGCTAGCCAAGTTTAAATCACTTAGCTTCCAAGAGGAGACTGAATGGCGGTGCATTCATTCAATGCAAGCTTCATCTGTGTGGCTGACAACTGTCTCTCTGGCAGTGTCCTGCCCCCACCATAATCTGATTGGAGCCACTTCAGTGAGAAACTAACAGCATTATCAACAGAGGGAGGAGGTGAACAGAGAACCGGATGTTCCCAGACTCTGGCCTGCTTTGCTTAGCCTCTAACCTCGTTACGTCCTTAAAACCGCTGCCGTAATTGCACAGACTGTAGCTGAGATTCTCACAGACAGATGACTCTGTGGGAGATTTTATTCTTCTTGGTCTGATAAAGTTTTGCTCGTCACATAAACGCTTAAGCGCCCAACAGTATAGCATGATATTTCTTTCACCAAACAAGTTCATATTCAAGAGCTGGGCAGCTTTGTGCTTCTGGGGGCTGCTAGTACAATCCTCCTTCTACAGTCCAGTAACGTACCGTATGAAGACGTTAGTGTCCGTGCCATTGTGAATGGTTGGTTGTCGATAAGCACTCACAATTGAGACCCTGAACAGTGTGTTTGAAATTCCTCTTTCGTAGAATAATTAAGGAAGCAATTTTGCCTTTATGTTGTTGTTTTTTTCATACAAAGAGCTATTTACGTGACATAAACAAAAAGAGACAGAGGGAAAAAGATGAGGGACAGCAGGAGATGGCCGTCTGCATTCGTGCTCTTTGCAAGCCCCCACACATTTTCTCTCTCTGAAGCCGAAACTTCGGGGTGTTGGGGTGGGGGGGAAAGGTCTTTCTCTCAGATTCAGTAAATTTCCATAATCAGGACATCCCCACCAGCTTCCCAGCAAGCTGTTGTAGCCCACTGGAGAATGTCTTCGGATAAGACAAACAATGGCTTGCTGCTTTTAGCAAGGCGAGACATCTCAGAGACGTTACACCAGAGTTACGGAACAATATAAGAATACATTAGACTCAGAATCACAATCATCATTATTTGCCAAGTATGTCAAGAACACACGAGGAATTTGTCTCCGGTAGTTGGAGCCCCTCTAGTACGACAACAGACAGCTATTTTGACAAAAAAATACTTTGGAGACATTAAAACATGAAAACACATTTCAGAGAGACACTAAGTATAAAAACACAATACGGAGAGTCACTGAGCAACAAATGGTTACCGGTAATGTGCTAATGCTGATACAATGATAATTGTGCAAATGATGCAAAGTCCTCTAGCAATTAAGAGCAGTTTGAAATGACTAATAGAGCGATAATCTGGTACAGTGACAATTGTGCAATTGTTGCAGAGTCTTCAAGAAAATGTAACCCGTTTAAAGTCATTTATAGTGCAATAATCTGCAACAGTGACAATTGTGTAAATGGTGCAGATACTCCTCAAGCACATGAGTGACCAGTATTGGTCAACAACAGATATGCAAATAGTGCAGTGGCGAGACTACTACAGTAAGTGCAAGAATAATGTAGAAAAAGCAGGCTTCCAAGACCGTGTTCAACTTTGCAACAACCCAGAATCATTAAACCTTATAAATGTGACAATAATGAATTTTGTCATCTCAACAGAATAACTCTTTTAGATTTATGGGTGGGTCTATAAAGTCTTATTTTGGTACTGATGTTTTTTTTTTTTTTTTAAATGAGAGCAAGGATTTTCATAGCATTGCCAATCATATCAAACAATTCCTGTCTGCCATTTCGATCTACAGGCTGCAGATGAAGGCGATTATGAGTGCGTGGCTGAGAGTGAAGCTGGCTCAGCTGAGCGGACCATAACTCTCAAGGTTCAAAGTGAGGTTTGAGTTTCTAATTAAAGTGTTTAACGAAGGGACTTGTCTCACACAGCATAGCCTCTCTGTCAAAGTAAATTCCTTCCCACGGACCCTCACAGACTTTGTTACTGAAACTGTTGTCACCACATTTTATTGAAAAAAATATCCGCTAATGACCGCAATCATTTTGTCTCTACGTCTCAGTCAATGGAGGCTACTCCAACTGGCAGGACTGGGGTCCTTGTAGTAGCTTATGCGGCCAAGGCTTCCAAGAGCGTGTTCGGCTTTGCAACAACCCCGAACCAGCTCATGGTGGACGATCATGCAGCGGGCCAAGCATCGACTCAAGGAAATGTCAAGCTGGTCTTTGTCCAGGTATAACTGAAATACGATCTTTACCTGCTGTGTGTACAGTGGAGATACAATTAACAAGTTAGAAAAGCCAATCTGTAAAATATTCAATATACTGTCCAGGGAGACTGGTCAATGTGTTAAAAAACAAGGGAAATAAAGCACTTTTTTTTAACGCTTTGTAAAGATGCATGAGGCGATAGAAGTCTTGTTGCAGCTCACGCAAATGAGCCACCGCTCACTAAGCAACCCTCTACTGCGAGTTGTGTTACCACGACGCCCACGGGACAAGTTATTGTTAATTGTATTTAGACTCGTGGAGGTGACATTTGGCTGAATTTCACTTGTCAATTAGTGTGTGGATCTGTGCATGGGATGTATACAGCGGACACATTGGGACATTTGTTAGGTTCCGCTGACTCTCATTATCCGAGCATACCAATAGAGTACTGTACGTGATGCATCTGTAATGGTTTTGTTTGTTTGTTTGTTTCTTTCTTTCTTTCTTTCTTTTCCGATGAAAGGTGAAGCCCCTCGCACAACCAGAGGCAGCCTGATAGGCACGGTCAATGAGAGGGAGTTCGGAGTGTCCTTCCTTGAAGCAAACATCACAGATAATGAAGAGGAAGGCAGCAGCACTTTGCAGGCCCGTCTTGGCAACATTCCGCCAAGCGTGGGTTAGTGGTCACAACAAATACAAACAATTCAAGGAGTAGCATATCATACAGCCGTGGCACGAGAAGGGACATCTTTTTGGTTTGCTTGGTTTTGTGGACCATGGTGCTCCTACGTTTTAGTGGACATTTTACTCCCGCTGTAATCCAGTTTATTGATGGTGATGTGACTAGGTCCCTTGCTGCGGGTGCTGGTGTCTGTTTTTGCACCCATCTACTGGACCACTGTGCTGCAGAGTGAGCGCACCAGGAATGGCTACTCCTTCACACACGGCCAGTTCAGGCAGGAGTCCCGAATGGAATTTGACACAGGTTTGTTCTGGATCACCCTCCACACACACACACACACACACACACACACACGCACACACAAACAGAAATCACTATCTTATAATAATACTAACAATCTTGATGCTATTTAAAGGTAATTTAGCATCTGTTTTCTTAATGACGTCGACGTCATGATGTTCGCAAAACAACCAGAAGATGGCGTCATTAACTAGTGCTGATATTCAGGAGTGTCTTTGAAGGAAGGAGTTTCAGAACTGGATGTGCAATGTAAACGTGGGATAATATCGTTTGGCGTTCCTTTAAACAGGGGAGGTCCTTCGTCTCACTCATGTGGCCAGAGGTTTGGATTCTGAGGGAGTTTTACTGATTGATATTGTAATCAATGGATCTGTACCTCCTTCGTTGACAACCTCGCATCTGAGCCTGCAGGTGTGTTGAGAGCGCTCCTTGTTATCTGAGGATTTTCAGCAGTTTTCTCAATGTCTGCAATTGAATTTTGCCTCCCGTAGGAGTTTGATGAGTCCTACGTGCAGACAGGCCCAGGGCAGATGTACTCATGGTCATCACAGAGCCACCAGAGGGGAGGAACCCCCATGGTACTGCGCTGCAATCACACCATTATTTACGAGGGTGAGGAGAACCGCCAGGGCCCTCTGCTCCAGCTGTTGAAGGTTTCTGGAATCAACAGTGTCTACAATATGCTGAGTCTTACGCTGGACTTCCACTTCACTGCCGGCCTTCTCATACCAGGTCAGAGGAAATTATTATGGGGGAGAAAAGTTCAAGAACGAAGCAGCGTAAAAAGGTTTTCACGCTAAACGCTTCTGTTTGCAGATGGCCATGAAGAAACATGTCCTAAAGGTTTTGTCCTCGACACAACCTCATACTGTGCTGGTGGGTGGCCTCTGCCTCCTTTATGGTTTGGCAATATTTAACATGAAATATATGCCATTGTGCCACTTTATTATTGTAATTCAATGTGTGGTTATGATTAGATGAAGACGAATGTGCCCTTCAGTCTCCCTGCTCTCACTCATGTAACAACATCATGGGAGGATTTTCTTGTGTCTGCCCTTCCGGCTTCACCATCTCCACGGAGACCAACACATGCCAAGGTGAAACAGGCACACATGATTTAAAAGTTTTTATTTTATTTTATTTTTTATTTTTAGTACGCACTGCAGTGTGGATAGGTTGTATTTTGTATAATACATGTGAAAATTGCTGTCCTTATTCATCAACTGAACCCAACAGATATTGACGAGTGTGCCCAGGGCTCACACATGTGCCACTACAACGAGCAGTGTGTCAACACATTGGGCACTTACCGCTGCCAAGCCAAGTGTGGAGCAGGATTTAAGCCCAGCATTACAGGAAACAGCTGCGAAGGCAAGTCACATTTCAACCATGTTCGCTATTTCATCCATCGATTCATTGGACCGATGAACTCAGGCAAGAAGCCAGGTGCAGCCTGGAGTGGTCGTCAGCCAATCTCAGGGCACGCAGACAAGCATTCATATTCACACCTCCGGACAATTTACCTATCCCGGCTATCTCCGGGCGAGAGGCGGGGTACACCCCGAACCGGTCGCCAGCCAATCATAGGGCACACATAGACAAACAACCATTCACACCTATGAGCAATTTAGAGTCTTCAATTAACCTCGCCAGCATGTTTTTGGGATGTGGGAGGAAACCGCAGCGCCCGGAGAAAACCCACGCAGGCACGGGAAGAACATGCAAACTCCACACAGGCGGGGCCGGGGATTGAACCCCGGTCCTCAGAACTGCGAGGCAGATGTGCTAACCAGCCTCCCCCAAAACGATTCAGTGTCTTGAAATTGAGTCAATAACTTTTTAGCCAAAAATTCAACCAGTGTGAGTGTGAACCCTAACCTGCATGATGGACATTGCAAGCAGGCTGATGAATATGGACGCCTAATTTTGTGCTTCAGATGTGGACGAGTGCCGTGAGTCTACCCTTTCACCGTGCCAACATCAGTGTCTCAACACTTTGGGCTCCTTCCGCTGCATCTGCCATCCTGGATACCAGCTGTCAGGACACCAATGCATCGGTCAGTCATCTAAACCAATCAGCGGTTCTTTTGTACCACAGGTACTGGATACTGGAATTTAACTTGACTGATGACGTAACAAACCTTTTTTTATTGTTTTTGTTTTTGTACAGACATCAATGAGTGCATGAGGAATGTGTGCCCAGCTCACCAGCAGTGTCACAACACTGACGGAGGGTACCAGTGTTTCGACAGCTGCTCTGCTGGCATGACCAAAGCCGAGAATGGAGCGTGCGTGGGTTAGTGTCTGTTCTTCCTCACTTCATTCCTTTTCGAGAATGTCTACAGCCATTCCAGTTTTCTACTCTGCAGAGGTTAGATTATGCAATATTATCGTTGAACGCTCCAGGAAATTTTAGAAACACTTACTTTCTTGAGTGGGTAGAGATGAGTATGAGCCTGTTGGCGCTGCATTTCACATTGTGTAACAGAGTCCGATTTCACAGGAAATCTGCTCCATTGCTTAGAGGCAGCATGAAGCCATTGGTTTCCCTCCATAAAGTCAGCAAGAGCGTTCTTAAATGCTATAATTTGTTGCAAAGATTCCACAGAAAGATACTCAACAGGAGTACGAACAGACTAAATATAAAGCCACATTTTAAACAAGTGGTACAGTTTAGTTCAGCTCGCCACGTTACATTTGGAATCGTAAACCCTGATCTGGCTTTTGTTTACACCTCGGGAGGGAGTAGCCAGCATGGCGATAGTTTGCATCAGCTTTGTGCAAACCCCGATTCCAATGACGCTGTGAAAGGCTAAAAAATGAAAATAGAACCGAGTACAATGATTTGCAAATCCTTTCCAACCTATATTCAATTGAATACACTAAGAAGACAAGATATTGAATGTTCAAACAGATCTTTTTTTTTTTTTTTTGGGGGGGGCAAATATTCAGTCATTTTGAACTGAAGCTGTACATCAAGCGAGAATGGGAAAGAACGACAATAGTGTCCTCAGTTCCGAAACGCGCATTGAGTGCTGTTTAAAGGGAAGGTGATGTAACACAGCGGTAATCATGCCAGCTCTTTGGGTTAGGGTTGCAGATTCAGATGAGAGAAGATTTACACAAAAAAACAAACTGTAATGTTCATTAGTTTGAACATGAAATAGCTTGTCTTTGTAGTGTATGTGAGGGAATATAGGTTGAAAAGGATTTGCAAATGTTTTTATGTACATTTCACACAACGTCCCAACTTCATTGGAATTGGAAATTGGAAATAGTGAGACGTTATATTTGCACAACACAACGTAACTAAAAATGAACGCAACACTGTACAGTGGTGTACGTTGTCATAATTTACAGTATTTTAAAAGTGAATGTTTTGGAAAATGGGCTTTCACTTGTATAGTGCTTTTCTATCTCCAAGGTACTCAAAGCGCTTTAACGCTGTCTCCTCATTGGCATAGTGATGACGCAGCATCAGGAGCACCTTAGTGTTCCGTATCTTGCTCAAGCGCACTTGACATGGTCACAAGGGCTGAGGGTCGAACCCACAACCTTCGTGTTGGGAGAAGACTACACTACTGCCTGAGCAATTAAAATGAGTAGTCCTCTTCGTCTCCCACCGTTGCACCCAAGTTTCATAATTCTGCTGACCAATCAAGAGACTAGGTCCTCCATTTAGGTACTGTTACTCTGCAGGTGACCAGATTTTGGTGGTGGTCAGTAATTCTGGAATTTTGGAAAAGCCCCAATAACTGCAAACTGCACCCAACTCAGTCTGTACTTCTAGAGGTGTGTTTGAATACCCTTGACCTGTCGTGTTTTTAGGAAACTGATGGACCTTTTCTCGGTTGTTTTTCAGATATTGACGAGTGTCAGGATGGAAGTCACATGTGTCGCTACTCTCAGATCTGTCAGAACACAGTCGGCGGTTATGGCTGTCTATGTCCAAGAGGTTACCGATCTCAAGGAGTTGGTCTGCCATGTCTGGGTAGGACATTTTTATATCTCTTTCAAATGAGACACAAATTGAGTGCCATGTCTTTTTATTCATGATTCTGCTGTACACGTTTAGATGTTGACGAATGCCTGCAGACACCAAGCCCATGTGTCTATCAGTGCCGCAATGTGCCTGGCAGCTTCAGGTGCCAGTGTCCACCTGGAACTGTGCTGCTTGGGGACGGACGCTCTTGCGCAGGGCTGGAGAGAGGACAGATCTTCACTAATGGAACCAGAGTCAGGGCGAGACTTCGGCCGCAGCTGGTGTCATCCCTCGGCAGGCCAATTTTGTCCCGCCCTCACGGGTTGTCTCGTATTACCAGGCAGAGCTGCCCTGCAGGATACACCGGCAGAGACGGCAAATGTGTCGGTAAGCATGTATCAAAGGCTGCCTGTACCCTTGACTAATTGGATGGGGGTTTATTGCACAGTAACTCTTAGTTGAATTGGAGCCTTAAACTTAGACGCACAGAAGTGAAGTTGACTTGTCGACTATTCGCTTTAATCCCTAATACGAACTACCCCGAACAAGAAAGTTAACACGGCGAATCAAAACCAACATGAAATACTCGGGCTTCGCTCTCCACTCACATATTTCTCGCTATACTGTCTTGTTATTTGTTTAGATGTGGATGAATGTCTGCTCAGGAAGCCCTGCCAACATGAGTGTCGAAACACTCTTGGCAGTTTCCACTGTCTATGTCCTCCAGGCTACCAGCTGCTACCCAACGGCAGGAACTGTAAAGGTACCAGAAAATCCATTTGCAATGATGTATCATTTGTCTTCACAATTACGACAAGTTCCCTTCCTCAATGTAGACACTGACGAGTGCCTAGAGCAAGGGATTCAGTGTGGCCACAATCACATGTGTTTTAACACCAGAGGAGGATACCGGTGCCTGGACACTCCCTGTCCGGCATCTTTCCAGCGTGGAAGAAGCCCAGGGTAAATCCAATAAAAACAGATATTTTTGATAATATATTATATATATATAATTGAGAATTAATTGCAAAAGCATTAAAGTGCATTGACATCTCCCTCCTCTGACTCTTTCAAAGGACATGCTACAAGCCGTGCGCTCTAGATTGTGCCACTGGAGGCTCGCCGATGCTCCTGCAGTACAAACTCCTCACGCTTCCCTCCGGCATATCAGCCAATCACAACGTAGTACGGCTATCCGCTTTCTCAGAGTCTGGCATCCTGCAAGAACGCACAAGTTTTACCATAGTAGAGCAAGACTCCGAGAAGGGTCAGCTGGGCCGGGCGTTTGGCATCCGGGACGAAGCGGGCCGGGGGATCATCTACACGCTGCGGCTTCTCGACAGACCGGAACTGGTGCGGCTCAAGGTGCGGGCCACCACCCTCTCGCAGCAGGGCCGTGTGACCTACCAGAGCATTTTCATCATCTACATCGCCGTCTCGGCATTTCCCTACTGAGCATCTACAGCTTCACAGGTGACTTTGCCCCTAAAAGATCGCGAGATACTTTTCAACCGAAGGCAATGCCCCTGCAACCTGAGCGTCAGGCGCATTATGCCCTTCCAAAGACACTTCAACATACAGTAAGCAATATGATAAAGAGGACACTGTCAGTCAGAGAAGATTTGGACGTATCTGTGACTGACAAATCCTGCAGACACTAAAAAAACCTATGACTGAAACATGGTGAAGAAGAACTAAACGTTGTTATCGTCGATAGGCCTGACCAAAGAAAAGTAAAACTGTACTTTCCCTCCGAAATGAAAAGCGCAATGCATCAACCATTAAAGCAATAATATTAGTTACTATTGATCAGAAAGCATCAGAAACTATATCTGCTATTTACGTGAGTCAACGTCCGTTGGTACGGTTACTGTTAATGTCTAATTAGGGTGAATATATATAAAATGCATAAGTAGCATAATCTTTCACAAAGCCTGTTTTTATCTTCACCATTAATGACATTGGACAATATTTAGATTATTAATTGTCCATTTCTTTCAACAAACAAAAAGAGAGAGACTTCTTGAGCTACCTACGCTCTCTAAAGTGTCACAGTGTGTGATAGCTCTTCATCGATGTAGTTTTTTTTCTATTGTTTGCATTTTTTTCAATGTGAATATGTTTAAAAGTGCCTTTCTGAATGTATCCCAGTGGACTTTAGTGAGGCAATTTTTTCAGGTAGTGGTATTGCACTTATGGGTTGAGGGTGGTGCATGCCTTCCTTTGCCTTAATGACATCATACATAATGCTGATCTGGGATTTTTGGACGCATAAGGAGAGGAAAAAGGTCATTTGCAACCCATGTTTGCCTGTGGAAAAAAAAAGACCCGACTCAAACAGGGTAAACACACATTTCACTGTAAATTGTATGTATGTTCAGTAATTGCAGAAATAAAATAAGAACATTTTTTAAGCTGTCCGTTATCCCCGTGCCATTGTTCTAATTAACGTTGGCAAACAGCAGAGAAAAAGCATTGAACCAATGTTTTGGATTTTCTTTGGCTGATGGCAGCAAATACTTGTTTCTGGCGCTGCCATTCGCGCTCAGAAGTGACATCCATATTAACCCATCAATGACGAGCTCTGAACAAATACACATCTGTTTCTAAGACAAAAAGTTGACGTGGAAAAACATCTTTGGTCATCATTAAGTAATGCGTTTGTTGAAGATGAAGAGCTGAGGCATCCAGACGAGACTCGGCTTTGTATTAGTGGATTGAGAACAGAGTCCCAGCACAAAGGTGCTGCGGCTTCTGCTGGCTACGAATAAAAGGAAAGGAGAGGTAAGAATAACGTCAACCACAGACTGTGTATGTGTTCCACAGCAGAACCATCATATCCGGGTCAACGACTGCTATCTGGAAAAGTCATAAGGAAACAACTATTTCCATGAAAACCTGGATTCCGAGAGCTTTTTGTACGCACAGGAACCTGATAAGGTTATACATATGGGGGAATGCTTGTGTTTATTATGTAGTAAGCGAAGCAAAGCACATTTATGTATATAGTGCATTTCATACACAAGGTAACTCAATGTGCTTTACATGATTAAAAGCATTTAAAAACAAAGAAAGAACAGCTTAGAAATATTTAAGACAAAGAGAAAAAAAAAATAGAAATAAAAATACAATTAAAACAGCGTACAGTGCAGGAAATATCATTTAAAAGTAGAAATGTTCTAAAAAGCACATGTCACTTATGTTGGCAACTTCTTCCATTTGTGTGCAGCATAATAGCTAAATGCCGCTTCACCATGTTTGCCTTGGACTCTGTGCTCCACTATTTGACCTGAGTCTGTCGATCTCTGAGCCCTACTGGGTTTATATTCCATTAGCATTTCTTTCATATATTCAGGACTTAAACCATTCAGTGATCTATAGACCAGTAGCAGAACTTTAAAATCTATTCCAACGCTGACTGGAAGCCAGTGTAAAGACTTTAGAATTGGAGTAATATGTGCTGACCTCTTTGTTCTGGTCAGAACCCGAGCTCCAGCATTCTGAATGAGCTGCAGCTGTTTAATGCTCTTTTTAGTGAGTCCAGTCAGAAGACCATTACAATAGCCAAGTCTACTTGAGATGAAAGCATCGATGAGCTTCTCCTGGTCTGCTTGACACATGCAAGCCTTCACTCTGCATATGTTCTTCAGATGGTAGAAGGCAGTTTTAGTAATTGATTTGATATGACTGTTGAAAGTCAGGTCGGAATCTATCGGAACATCAAGGTTTTGGACTTGGTCTTTGGTTTTTAAAGAGAGTGACTCCAGGTATTTACTGACAGCAATCCTCTTTTCTTTATTGTCAAAAACAATTATCTCAGTTTTGTTGTTCATCCAGATATTTATCTCTTTTACAACACCTCAATTGAACTGTAGTCATCTGGAGACACTGCTAGATATAACTGTGTGTCATCTGCATAGCTATGATTCTCAAAATTAAAGTTTCTGAAGAATTTGACCCAAGGGTAGCATATACAGGCTGACCAGGAGGGGTCCAAGAACTGACCCTTGAGGGACCCCACAGTATTCAACCCTATATAATTTACCACTTTGATAAGAGCAGATTCTGTACTGTGATGAGTTCGGAACCCCGATTGAAATTTGTCAAAAAGTCCATTTAAGTTCAAGAAATTGCTGAGTTGATTCAAAATAACTCACTCAACAATCTTGGCTATGAAAGGGCGATTTGAGATGGGTCTTTCCCTTGCTAACATTTTTTAGCAGAGCCTTAATGGCAGCTACTTTAAGAGCTTTAGCCTGACTGAAGTGAGCAATTGATTATTTGCTGAAAATCAGCTGGCACAGACTTCGCAATAGCTTTGAAAACGTCAGATGGTATTGAGTCAAGAGAGCTCACTGATAGTAATAAACCATCTACACACAGTTAAGTCCTGAAGTATTTCAACAATGACAGGTTTGAACCATTTTACCATTTTACACCAACACAATGAATTTGAATTGAAACAGGCAAGACATGATAGAAGTGTACAGTGGACACCCGCCATTTGCAGTGGATAGGGACCGCAAATAGCAAATATCTGCAGATAATTGCGTTGAATTTTTTTATTTTAATTATTTAAACCCCCCAAATTATTTCACAAGTGGAGATGAACAATTGCCAATGAACATTTTGGTGGTTGCCCCACCCCCCCCAAAAAAAAAAAAAAATTGAAAACAAAAATAAAAATCTGCAAGCGGGGGTCCACTGTACTATGAGCTTGAGATAAGCCAATTGACTTGTAGAATGAGGACAAGCTGTGTGCGGACTCCCATTTATCATGCGTTTGAATGTGATTGGTTCATTTTAAATACTTCCAAATCTCCAGTTATGAGAGGGTGTGCACACTTGTGCTAAGTTCATTATCTCAATTATTTTTACTTCCCTGTTCGTTTTATTTTTTATTTTTTTACAATTAAATTGAAAGGGTTATAGGTTACGCTAATGGTGGAAAAAGTTTTAAAATGATGTATCTTGGTCTCATTTTTTATATCAGAAAACAACTGACACTTGTAAAGGGGTGTGAAGACTTTTTATATCTATTGTACAAAGGCAAAATACCTTACCTTATACTGTGCAACACTAACTGTTTAAAGAAGTACTGTAGGTGGAAAAAAAGGCAACACTCAAGGAACTATTGGAAAAAAATGAGATGGAAATCAATCTGTGGCGCCAAACTGGCAGCTCCACTACAAGATGTCTGCCGTCCCTTCTTTTGAAACGGTTGCATCAACACCATCAAGATATCTGTCAACGCAGCCATCGTACTGTATATTTAATTTCACTCTTTTCTTGCGTTTCAAATATCATCACCTAGATGTCCAGTGATGCGTAATATGCCTCATGAATCTTTTTTTTCTTCTTTAAATCTTGATTTTTATCTCTTCTCTTGAGTGTTCTTTGAGTTGGTGTTTAATTGAAAAGCAAAAAGGAAGTTGGCTCAGGTAATACCTTAGCTTCTCAGCAGATGGCGCTGATGTCAGATTGCTCAGGAAATGTTTTGAACGGACCATCAGCGCTGCTGTGCTCAGTGCTGTTGTGTCTCTTTGCTGTCATCACTATCAGATGTGAGCTGCGGGAAGTAATAACTGTTTAGAGTGGAAGATACCAAAAGGAAAAAAAAAAAACAAAAAAAAAAGGCTTGCTCTCAGCAGGAGGCGTGTTTAGCATCCTCACTGGTATTCATAGAAAACCAGTTTTTATGGAATTAGCGGGTTTTTGCCATGTTGCTGTTCCATGGATGAATGTTGATGCAGTTAGTCATTTAAAAAAATAAAAATAAAAAATGTTGCTTGTCATTTCCTGGAAAGGAGCAAAGGCGAACATCGAGGTAGCTCGAGCTGAGCTGAGTGTTTGTTGAATGTTGAATGTTGAGTGTTGCCTGGAGTTGTTTAGCTTTTTGCTGCTTTTCTGATGTGGTCATTAGCTTGGACGCTATGTTTACTGGTGCCTGAGCACAACGTTACTGGCTGAGAGCGTTATGCAACTTCTATTTTACTTACTCCTAAAGATCAGCATTACATGATAATACCACTAGTATTAGCACAATGAAATTGATTTAATACATTTTCAAATATTTGTTTAGTGGCACTGTACACAGTAAACGCAGCATCATTGTGTTTTCCATGTCAAACATTCTCAATAACCAAGTTCCTAAACAAACAAAAAAAGCCATCCGCTTTATTCTACACAAGAAGCTAGTTAAAACAATTTGTGTTGTATCTTTAACGCCTGCCTGAATTGTAGCCATTAATTTAATCAGCCAGTAATCAGTAGTTTAAATAAAACTTTATCAGACGGGTTCCCAAGAGATAAGACCACATGCAAGGGCGGAAATATACCATCAAAATGCCAATAAAAGAAACTGGAAAATAAAAAAGTGCAACAAAATCAACTGTCTTTTCCATCAAAAACAGCAGGCCTTCAAATGAAGTTGTGTCATGATAGTTTGATAAAGCTTCACAAATTCACAGTCGCATATGTAATGCTTTAAGGCCAACTGGAGGCCATTACCATAAAACAAAACTTGAATGTTTGAGGCTGTTCAATGGCTTCCAGTACCGTCTCTCCTACTGCTTTACACAGTCAGGATGTTACTAATGAGCACAAAGTTACCACCTATTAGTTGGAAAAACCATCCGTCTTCAACATGCAAACAAAACAATTCTGCAAATATACAACATTTCAAGCACTGAACAATTTGGCTCAACCTGGGTGAGAGGCGGGGTACACCCTGAACTGGCCGCCAGCCAATCGCAGGGCGCGCATGGACAACCAACCATTCGCACTCACATTCACACCTACGGCCAAGTTAGAGTCTTCAATTAACCTGCCACGCATGTTTTTGGGGTGTGGGAGGAAAAGCCACACAGGCACGGGGGAGAACATGCAAACTCCACACAGGCGGGGCCGGGGATTGAACCCCGGTCCTCAGAACTGTGAGGCAGACGCTCTAATCAGTCGTCCACCGTGCCGCACATCAGAACATGTGATTGATTAATAATTAGCACGTCACATAACCCATACTATGAAGAAAAGTGATAGCTCACACACTTCATTTGGTTCTTTGACTAGGCTTGAATGTGTTTATTTTTGATGCTCTCACTCCGCCTTCAAGTCATCCTGTGAAATAGTATAACGTCTGTCCCACACCTCTGCTGACCGGACATTCTCGACATCTCGACTGTTCCGACAAGTTGACAGTAAGCCTGCTGACATCCTCCAGACAGCGAGGGGACAAAGTTAGCGACACATTTTGCAACAGAGCGTAGCGTTGGAAGCCACAGAAGCAGAGCTGTCCATCAAGTCCTTATGAAAACCTTTAAAGAAGACTTTTCAAAATGGCTGGAAAGAGCTCTCACGAATGCTAATGTGTTCACAGGTTTTCTGAATGACTAACTAGACAGATGTTTGTCGTTATCTCGGCGTGTTGTGCTGCCACCAACAGGCCAAGGGGAGCTGTTAATGCTATTTAGTGTGGGCCATTGTGTAAGTGTTAAGCTCGTGTGTTTGTGAGTGACTTTGGGTGGAGCGCTGTGAATGTGGGTGGCAGTTCTCAGTCTAAGCACTGACAAGCTTTGTTAGTGTTGTCATGAAACACAGTTAGATCGGCCAAGGTGCAATATTGACATGACAATATGGCCGAGAACCAGCACATGAGGTCAGTTGTTTCCAAGAAGATGGAAGACGTGTCCAAGACATTTTTTTCTTTGTCGGGGTTGTCACTGGAAAATAGCAGCTCAACTCTGAGTAATGCCACGGTTGCGGAAGGCCGTCTAACTCGTTTTCGGGGGGATTGAGTAACAGAGCGACGTCGTGATTACGATACGAACTGCAGCGTCGCCACGGCCAATTGGTCGTGCCTAAGTGGCGAGTTTTCCAGCAGCGTTGGGCACAGAGTGAGCTTTGAGTACGTCAACATTGTGATGTCCTTCCATATGCTTGTTCTCAACTTCTCCAGCAGAATTCGCAGAAAGATGAGCTCACACCATACCACAAATTTCAATTCAGGCAGGCTGTGCCTGCAGTGACCAAATGCGGCAATATTAGCAACATGCTTGAGTAAGTTAAATATGAACCTGAACATACTTTGTCAGCACTGCATGCACTCTGGAGACAAACGAATGAAACTAGAGTACAGTTCCAGATGACATATTATGTACATGTCTCTCTTCATACACTTGTCCAGCCAATAAATAATATGATAATAAATGCTCACATTTTCTTTCTTTACTGCACAAATGAAAAGAATGGTTGGATAATATTTACTCATTGCCATAGCAACAGTAAGCTGTAAAAAAAAACCTCAAAAAGTAGGTCAGAGGCAAAATACACAAGCATAGAGTTGACACACTCATCATGTATAATGAAAGGTAAATTACATTTTAATGCTCTGACTTGCACCTTAGTCATCATTCATAAGGATATGCTTAGAGCCCAAACTGTAGGGCAGAAGCGCCATTGAGCATGAGCTCATTGCAATTTGCAGCATCGGAACAAGAAGGTGCATAAAGGAAGCCCTCAAAGCAATCGGCCTTGTCCGTGGGGCAATAATAATAATTTTTAAAAAAACGACTAGCGCAGTGTGCGGTATACTCCTTGACGGCATTCGCTTTAGCCAGCTTGACAATATTTCTTGCACACATATGGGAGCGACTCACTAAATACACGAGGGGCTCGCGGCGCTTGTTGAGCTTTACAGCCAGCCGTGTACGTGGATTTATACGGCCACCTCTAACGTGATACAAGATATCCTCTCACTGTTGTGATCCCACTTGCACTTGCCCAACATTTGCCCCCAGGAGATGCAGTCTGTAGGGAAAATACTTTCATGTGTTCTAAACATGTTGGCTGCAGTGGAGCTGCTGTCTGAGTGCATGCGTCTGCTTGGTTTTAATGTGGGCCAGACTCTGACTTCATTGCCACAATGCTGACCGCAGTAGTTCCATCCATCCTGCTTCCCAACCTAGCAGCCAAGTCCTGCTTCCTATCATTACTCCCCGCGGCTGCCGACGGGGGAAAATGAGATGAGTAGCTGAACCTAACTAATTTTTTACTTTCAGATGGAAAGCGGTAGAAGATCAACACGTGATTAAGTAAAAGGAGACCACACACAAGCTTTGGTTGCTTTCCATAAATAGACTCGAAGCTTCTGTTCTGGGTTGAGACTGAATGCTGAGGTATTAAATATATAAAATACATGGACTTGCTTCCAAGTTTTGAGTTAGCATTTCATAGCTGCTTATCGTTCACGATAAAGCAACTAAAAGATTCCCGAGATTAGAGCTGTGCGTAGTGAGTTTGTGAGGTGTTCCGGGCACGTCCTACCCCGGGGACGACCCAGGACACGCCGGAGAGGCGACGTCTCTCGGCTGGCCTGCGAACGCCTCGGGATCCCCCCCCGGAAGAGCTGGATGAAGTGGCTGGGGAATGGGAAGTCTGGGCGTCCCTGCTAAAGCTACCGCCCCCCCCCGCGACCCAACCTCGGATAAGCGGTAGAAGATGGATGGATGGATGGATGGATGTAGTGAGTTTTTTGTGTTTGTTTTGTTTTTGTTTTTTTCTCCCCCTGCAGTTTGGAAGTTTAACTTTTTAAGAGGCAAAGGTGGTTGTAATCTAGCGTGTGAGAGCAGGAGGTCTGACAAACAGCTAAACGTGGCGGCAGTAAAGGGAGGGCCAATTTTGAAGTCTATTCAAAAATAGTAGCATCACCAGCAAAATGACGAAACAACAACAACAGCAACTGCAGTAACACCGCTGCTCTCTGGGAGTGCAAAAAAAGAAACATCAGTTTGAAAGAAGTCCAGGATGTCAGCTCAAATGCCGATAAGATGCTCCCGCAGATTCCAACTGGCCAAAAACTGAGTTGCACAGTTGGTTTGATGACGATATCAGGATTACTGCGTCAGCAGCTCCAAAACTTGGCTCGCCACCAGGAAGCAAAACATTTGGCAGAGCAAGCAAGTTTACTGCCCGGCCTTCAGGATATTTTGTGTCCGCTGTATCATGAGACCAAAGCCCCCCATTGCCAGACCTGCAGTCGTTCAACTAATCCCTCGGCTGAGATTTACCGCCCTGGTAGACAGGTAATTGTCAATGTTGTTCCAGTGATTACTTTCAGAAACAGACCAAGCTGTGTAAGGTTGCTAGTCAAGAATTACTTTCTCAAGCCAAAGCAGTGAACAGAACATCTCGGGCGATCTACAAAAAGACACATCAAGTTAAAAGCCAACTTGTCGTAATTAAACTGTGGCACAAGAATTGAGCAACTAACCAACCACTCTTCCTCGGCTAACGCAAATAATCCTACATATAAATTCAAATGTTCCTACTTGTGCTGCATTAAAATATAGTGTATCAAATGTAAAAAAATGTGTTTGCAAGCAGCTGCCCCATGCGCCCATGTCTGTAAAAAGGTTTCAAACCTCAAGTTTCTGTTGCTTTGAGTGTTTTCAACAGGTTTTCGCAATTCTGATGTTTGTGACGGTAGTGCCTGTTGACTTAGCGATTTGCTTTAATAATAAAAAATAAATAAATACCGTGACTACATCAGCAACCGACATCACAACAGACCGAACACAATACTTAGCGTTTCATCCACGGCACTGCAATGGCAAAGCATCAGAGCAGCGATGGAAATATCTCAGCCATAAATAACTTAACGATGCAATGGCGAAGAGAAAGCCAAGAACAGCATCGGTGCTGTCTTAATCCTCGCGCGCAGCCGCCACGGAATAACTTTGTTCAGGATATACCGAACAACCTGATGAGTAATAAGAGTCAGGCGAAACACAAATCCTCACCATCATTCCAAATGTCATATATTTTCAGCATGTACATTTCATGTAGACTTGTGAGGCTTTAAACAGATGTGGATATGATATATTATATGTATAGGAGCACTGGGATGAAGCTAAATCAATTATGAAATCATTCATGAGTTGGCCAAGACCCGTTAGTTCTACCTGAATCTTAATTTGTCATCTTTCCAAGACATATCGGACAGTTTGATGATTTCGACCTTGGTGAAATCCCTTTTCTGTCCGACAAAGACCCGTTGCCAACTCGTCTCCAGGCCAGAGAGATAGGGGTCTCAGTGAACAAGGAAAGATCCGACAAAGCGCGGTTGGATGAGTTTAAGTGTGGAAGAACTTGAGTGCACTTTGACATCAACTTACAGCACAAACACTAACCATTTACAGCCTCTGCTATGGGTTCTCTATTGTTGATTTATTTATTTTTTTTATTTTATTTTATTTTTTATCAGCGACAGGAAAGCACAGAGTAATTGCAGGCTGAGGTCAGCGGATACAGACTGGATGTAATTGCAACCTCACACCATTAGCTCAAGACAAAAGAATGAAACCTGAAGGAAAAAGAAAAAATGACTCCAAGAAAGATACGTTGTACAACTTCTTAGGACAGTTCTTAATGCCGACAACAAAAGACGTCATGAGCAATGTTGTTCTGGTTAGCATTATCAATGCGTTCTCATTAGTCGGGCGTTCACAGCGTTAACGTAGCCCGGATGCTCTGAATCGGAGTTTTTCCGTCCTGGAACTGTGAGCGCTCGTGGCTGACGTCCAGGGAGTCCTGACCTCCAGCGGCGCAACCTACAGCAACGGGTGGTACCGAGGATTTGACTGCCATTTCTCACAGTTAGTGGTCCCCTGGGACATGCTGTGGAACACTCTCTGGCTTTCCTCTCAGCGCCTGAAATCCAATCCACACTTAAATTTAGCTCGCTCTTTACGCTTTAAAACTTACACTGGTAAGTCGGGAGAAAGTTTCAATTCAATTCATGATTGGACTATTCACGAGAATACACAAGTCAGAAGTCTATAAAGATATATTGCTTCAACTCAACGTCAATGTGTCTCCCACTCTGACTGTTTTAGGCCTGTGCCTCTCACAGTACATTGAAACCTAATTGCTGGATTGGATTAGAAACCAGATATGAATGGTGAACATGAATCACGACGTACAATATGTTTGAGTTGCTCAAGATTAAGGTCAATACTGTTAAATGCAAATGGGAATGTCCTTCCGAAAAAAAGAGATAACACGTCTTTAACAGATAACAGTTCAAACTGAGCCAGGAGATATTATGAATGGATTTAGCCGAGAATCGTGACAAAGTAAAACATTGTATGTACATTTTGACAAAATATCCAGCCAGGACTGATTGTTTTAGTCGTAAGCTCCCCATGACTAAATGTTAAGTCAGATTTAAATAAAGAACAGCCAGCAGTCTCATATAACAGACATGGTGCCGGTCATATTTACATGCAAGTGCAACACATTAGCATTACATTTTTTTTTTACTGAATGAAAATCCAGCCATGTAAACCTGGAAGATCAACTATTAAAATAAAAAAAGTAATAATATATGGTACTTAAAATACACAACAAGCAAAATTTGAAAGTAAAGGACTTGCAAAAGTGAACAGGCTAAAGTTAGCAAGCGTGCAGTAGCCACCAGCTAACTTTCGTTCTCAATGAAAATCTCACAGCTACTATAAAGAAAATCTCAAACTCGTTAAAAATTGGTATTTTTGATTTTTGATTTTTGAAAATGAAATATTGTGCTTTAGATGGAAGATGGCATAAAGTAAAATATGCATTGTAATGTGAAGCTTTTGAAGGTGACGTTTCTCTACAGAGCATTGCTCTGTGTTGTTGATTAAATTATTGTCATTGAAAAAGAAGGTGCCTCTCAAAGGAAATTCTTTCTTCAATGAATAATTTCCCAAAGTAGCAGTTAGATAAGATAATTTAGTTGATTGATAAAAGAAAAACCAAGCTTGTCTGTGAATATGTAATCCAATTCCTTATCGGAACAACATGTTAGATGATTTTATGTATTTTCCACAAATCAGAACGGATGACCTCAGAAAAAAATGTGAAATAGTCTGATGTCAATTGGCTTTTCTCTGAGGGCCATTCCTCAAAAATGATGTCATAGGGAACCACAGGCCTGGAAAGCTGTAAAATCAGTCTCATTTATGGTTTTTCCATCAGCTCTCTTGGCTGCATTGTTTGGGCGTAAAACCAGTTAATTGGCCCCCATCTGTGTCCAAGGGTTGGATGGGGGTGTTGAGGTTGAACTAGTATAATACTACATTCTTCCTATATTGCAATCCCTACAAAGCAATTATTAACATCTTCTTAATACTAAGGTGTCAGTGCAATAAAACACCGATGGCCTGATTTACTTAGATCCCGAAAAGCGGGCTCTTGATTGCAAGTTCACTCACTCTAACAGATTGCAGTGATGTTCGATACCACCAATTTCTTTTCCTATTTGATACTGCATACAATTCAAGCTGGTATTGGAAATGCTGATACAATACCGATACTTTGTGCAAATACACCAAATGTGTCTTATATATTTCAAATCCTAGTTTCATGAAGAATACAAGACATAATTGATTTTTCATTTATTTTAAATTCGGAAGTTTACTTGCAGTTTCATAAGACTCAGTGACTCGAAATCAAATTGCCAGTTTTGTCAATACCTACATTTCAAAATATTAATTTAACAGTTAAAGCAAATGAGAATGATTATATACAATAACAGGCATAATTTATAGTAAAAAGTCTAGTTTCCTGTTAATGATATACATGACCTCAAATGACTGAAGTATCGAAAGTAAAGATATTTGGATTTGAGAATCAATTTTAAAGCATAAAGATCTGGTATGGCACCTATCGATTTTTAACAGTGGAAAATTTAGTAGAGCACCGCAAGCGCAAAATAAAGTTTGAAGTGATAGAATTGGAAGTACAGGGCAAACAGTGAGAGGAAACAAATCTAACACTCTGACGACTTTGGGGAAGCCAGCAACTGTATAAAAGCCATGTTTTGTTTGATTTACAGTACCTCATCCAAAGTACGTATGAATTGGATATACAGTATTTCCCCATCCTGCGTAACATTGCTCTTAAAAACTTGGTACCGCACATGCGAAAAACTACTCTGGGAAAGGCCAGCACCAACCCAGACAACAGGAAATGCAGAGTTGAAAAGAGTTTTGTCATTGGCGATACGGCATGACTCCTTCTTGCGACTGGCTCCGAGATCTTTCAGAAGCTCAAAAATGGAATTGCTCAAAAGATGATCAAAAGTTCTGTTCTCCTCGTCACCTCTCATTTTTGTCTGCACCTACTTCACGTCCTGGTTCTGCACAGCGGTGTCCTTCGCACGTGCCTTTCAGACGCGGTATCGAAAGACGCAAAATCAGCCTTTGCAATTCCTGCCAGGTTTGATAAATCATATTTCCCGTGCAGCAGTTTTGTACATTTGAAGTCACATGTGTGACTAAGCCCGTCACTCCAGGCCTTAATAATTGCAATGTTGAAATCAACACAAAATTAGCCTTGACGCTTACAACACTTCAAAATAAAAAGAAATTAAGCGGTTACATAACAGCCACCCAACCACCCAAGATTTACATCATTTGGGGAGAGTGAGTGGACAGAGCGATGAGTGTAACACAGTAATGTCTGTCTGGAGCGCTCGGTCTTTTAAATGGAAATGTTCCGCCTCGCCAGTGGAAATAGCCTGCTAAATACTGGTAAAATTGTCAAGACTAAACATTGGCTCGAGTACGTGGAAGTTATGACATTCAAATATTAGATAACTGTGGCTCACTCTTTGGCTCAAACATCTTAAACACTGTTCTTCTCTTTTAATTTACTGTCATTAGACAGAGAGTAAGATTTAATCATTGTTGGGGTAAAAGGTCATCTCTTTCCCATAGTGGCGTAAATGGATTAACCTAATACACTGTTGTCTCCCTTTGTACACGAGGTGCAGTAATCAAGTTTGGCCGCTCTCACACAGTAATGAAAGAGAGCCTACGTATGATTAAGCATCGTACTAAGGCAGTGAGTTAAACAAAGCGTTTCAGGTTATGCCATTAAACCTTCTACCTTAAGCTCTTGCACGGCAGAACGCAGAGCTGGATCCATGGACATGGGGAGTATTGCTCTGTGGGAATATATTTTATCCATTTATCTATTCTCTTCCGCTCGGTCGGGTTGCGAGGGATGTGCCCAGGACACGTCACCTGGGAGGTCTCCAGGGGCCATCCTAATCAGATCATCTGGCTCCTCTCGATGCGGAGGAGCAGCGGCTCGACTCTGACCGAGCTTCTCACCCCATCTCTGCAAAGGAAACTTGTCTTGACCGCTTGTATCTGCGATCTTGTTCTTTGAAATTCAACATTACATTTGAACAGCTGGTGACCATAGGTGAGGGTAGGAACGTAAATCGACCGGTAAATCGAGAGCTTTGCTTTTCAGTTCACATCCTTCTTAACCACGACTGACGGAAGCAGTGACCGCATCGCTGCAGACGGTGCACCGATCAGCCTGTCGATTTCCCGCTGCATTCTTCCCTCACTCGTGAACAAGACCGCAAGACACTTGAACTCCACCACTTTGGGCAGGATCTCATCCCTGACGTGAAGAGAGCGCTCCACCCTTTTCTGACTAAGGACCGTGGTCTCACATTTGGAGGTGCTGATTCTCATCCTAACCGCTTCACACACGGCTGCGAACCGCTCTAGCGAGAGTTGAAGATCGCAGATTGATGGAACCAACAGAACTACATCATCTGCAAAAAGTAGAGGCGCCATACTGAGGCCACCAAACCCGACCCCAGCTACGCTTCGGCTGCGCCTAGAAATTCTGTCCATAAAGGTTCTGAACAGAATCTGTGCCAAAGGGCAGATTTGGTGGAGTCCGACCCTCACTTTAAGTTTTATTTATGAGAAGAAGAAAAAAAAACAGGAACTAAACTGTTCCAAAGTCAATCTGGTTTACAGCTTTATGGCAGGAAACTAATAAAGTGAATGCTACTGCCAGATGAATATAATAATTGAGTATTTTCAGCAGTCATTTTATGTACCAAATTCAAGTCTTCACCAATGACATGACATTTCCAATGATCTGTCAAATGGCATTAATTATAAATGTGTAAACTGAAAACACAATGAACTGTACACATCTGCACGGAGCACGGTGGCTTTTCAGCAGAGAATAAAATACACAGATTGGATTGTGGTTTCATGTGACGTCTTACTCACTGGCAAAATGTTACTCCAGAAGTAAAACATTGCTGGAAGGATAAAATGCAATCAGGATAATATCCCCGGCCCAAATGTTGATTATGATTAAATTCAATCTTATATCTCGGGGGACCGTGTGATCGGCAGTTAGTTAGCCTGTTACCTCAACAAAGTCTTGCGTTTGATCCTGAGCTGGTGTGTTTCCGTGCGGTGTTCGGATGTGTGCTTGTGTGGATACTCCAGCCTGGTCCCACAGAGCAAAACATGTATGAAGGGCTAACTTAAGATAACTTAAGATAACTAATTGCCCATGGGTGTAAATGTGAGAGGCCAGTGGGAGTGGTTTTCTGGCTCTATGTGTCAGTTCTGTGATTGCGAGGTGATCAGTATGGGGGGTTTCCTCATCTCACCCTCAGTAAGCTGGGATACGTTCCAGTTTCCCTCTGATGCTGACCAAGAATAAGCCCTATTGGAAATGGATGGATGGAAACCATGATTTGCACTGTCGGCTTCAATGCTTTTACCAGAGAAACACCATCCGAAGCTCGTGTCTTTCAATACCGTGTCTACAACTCAAGAGGTTGAAAGAGTCAAAGACTTCAGTTACATGTCCATAGATGTTTCCCAAGTACCTCTCCAAACTAAACAGAGACAAACGGTGTCCACATTGAAAGCGCAGGTCTGGCTTTCTGTTGTAGTCTGACCTTATAGTACAAAATGCCTGCGGATACGCAGCCAAATTATGAGATCAACATGGGCTCTGACAGCCGCCAGCGCTGAGAGGATACCAAGTGTACACATGTGTTTGTTCAAATGTGTGGAGCTGTTAAGCTTGTCTACTTGTCTGAAGTGGTCCAGGAAATTCCTCATAGCTCCATGTAAGCCATGTTAAGGTTATGGCACTAAACCTTCTGTAGCCTGATTCCTCCACACTATGGGACTTGGGGCATCAGGAGCTTGTGAAATGGAAGATGTCACTCCACTTTACGCACAGTTAACAGATAACACTTCGAAGAGTGTACGTTTTTCATGAATTCGTCTCTAGAAGATGTGATATTTAGTGTGAAAAATCCATACTAAATGTCTCGAGAAGCTGATTTCTGTTCCAAAACCAATTCCAAACATATGACCTCATGTACAGTGGAAAATCCAATTCCCTTTTGTGCCTTCGTGGTGACTTGGGTTTTCTTCTGTGAAATTGGAGTCTGTCTTTCGAGTAAGAGCTTTGATCTGGAAAATATTACTTTGAGTGGAAGAACATGGGAAACAATAATACAAGGAAGACCACTTTCCATCCTCTGGGCACGCAGTGATTTGGTGAAATGGTGAAAAAAGTGTACAACGTGAAGGCATCCCAATTACTGACTTGGCCCTCACCCATTGTTACCACCTCAGTGGAAAATGAAGTTGTGTAAAATTGCTTTGGACCCGCACAAGAGTGCAAATCCCTGAGGTGAAATATTTTATTTCACACTTCGGTTGGTTGGCTTCACTCCAGGTTAATGTGAAGATGAATGTTTCGTTGACATTAAGCTGTCAGGGGAATCTGCCGTCCCTCTGCCAGTCAAGATGTAATAAAGGTAGATGACGCTGGTGTGTTCCTGGAAATTGTCCATGTGGCGAACTTTCCGTGTTCAGTCAAGGACTTCCTTTTCACACATGGAGAAGTAATCAAAACATGGAGACTAATGGGGCATGTAGGTCTCCTTCAAAGCAAAATCTTCCCCCCTGTTTAAGACATTGAGAGAGTCAAAGGTTTCCGGCAGCTGATTAACTACTGTTTTCACAGAGGAAACCATAACTAATGATCTGTAAGTTGTTGCCCAAGAAAAATCACCAAAGGGGCAATAAACTGAAAATCTAAACTCCGCTCTTACCACTGAGGCAAATACCACAGTTTAGGTTTAAGTGCAATAACAATTTGGGGTTTTGTGTTTCATGTAACAGATACAAAACAAGCATTTCCATTGGATTGTTTGCCAGTTTGTGGTACATTTATAATTCTTAATGGGGAATTGAGTATTTGCAAAACTCCATCACGATAATGCAAATTAAATAAGTTTCTTCAGCAAGAATTAGGCCTTAAAACACTCTGTATAGCGTCATAATCTTTTATTTGACTAGGTATAGCTCCTTTTTCCTTCTCTATGTCCAAAGAAATGATGTGCTTATTTGACAGCAAAAATGCACAATGGGTGCCAAAAATTGAAAGCCCCCAAGCTTGAGTTCAAATTGGTCCTGCATAAACCTGATCACAATTCCACAGTTAGCACTGGTATAGATTTGGAATTTTAGGTGTGAAATGATGTACATGCTCTCATACTGGTGTCCAGAGAGTTTAGCTTGTTTTGCACATTATAGCTTTACTTAGTAAACTCTAATCTGTCTGGTTTGCCAGACTATGACCAAATTAAGAGCAATTTAATAAATAGGGCAGGCGCTATTTAGAGTGATTCCTGCGGGACTAGTGATCAGGCTACTGATCATGGCTACTCAAGCAGTGTGTGTGTGCGTGTGCGTGTGTGTGTATCAGGTTATGACAACACTGTGAGAGGTTTTCGGTAACTCAGTTTAACTGTTCTTAAGCCTTTTTTTTTTGTTGTTCTTATTTTTGTTACTAAGCTGTAACATTTCACAATTTTGGCCATGATAAAAAGAACAAAGGGCCCACTCAAACGCCTGAGAAAAGTGAAAACATATAGTCAGTGGACCGTACGTAGCTAACATAACTAAGCCGGGATTCACTACCAGTCAAGGGTTTATTGTTGTCTTTGTGTAATTCCGCCCCACTGTAAAATGTCCAAATGTTGTGTGATTATGTGTTATTTGCCACGTGTTTGCTGCGTTCAGCTCGTCAGCCAGCAACTAGCGAACATATGATATAAAACGGGCCAATAAGAAAGCAACAGCAAGGTGTCAGTAATGAAAAACAGGCAAAAATGTGTTTTAAAACAGAAATGATAGTTTCTGCGGCAAATGCGTGACTGCTGAAATGTGCATTTGCTGAGTCAAACTTCCAAAGAACAGAGAACTTTGCTTGTGCTCAATACTCTTCTAGTCGGGCATTGAACAGGAAAAAGATAAGGAACCTAACAACAAAAATAGATCACTGTTCAATAGTTTGTAACTCACTGGAGCTAATTTAGCATCCCTAAATCTCTAAATCAACATTAGATGCGTGTGGGCCAAGCATCAGTATTTGACCTAGCGTGAGGTCAGTTTAGGTAGTATATTTTTACAGGTTGCACTGCGGACCTCAGTTTTCCAAAGAGGAGGTCATGGACGGGCTGTTTCTCCTAAAACAAAACTTAGACGCGTCAAAATGGGTCAACGAGGTACTTAGGCCACCATCAGTATCCGTGGGACGCCTGCAAAAGTATATTTAAATGTGTAAGAAGTGAGGACGCTGTATAAGACAGCAGACAAGAGTAAGACGTTTCACTTTGCAGCAAAACAGCCAAATTGTAACCTATGCAGGAGGCTCAAGCAAATACATGCGGTTTGGTGAGACACTTGTGGACACACTTGACTGAATTTGGTCACATAAACCGGAGCGAGTACTCCCTGGGAGTTTTAGGTCAATGGCTTTCAGTTGGAAACCGGCTCATTAAATTGGTTTTTCTTTCTTTCTTTTTTCCCCCCACAAAAGCAAAGACAAACAAAATGGAAAACAAATGGACATTCAAATATCAGTGCAATTTTGATGATAAGTAATAAAATGGAACACTCCCACAAGTAGGTTATGTTCAGTTACACCAAAGAGATTGTGGTGCAAGTCAAACAGAGGGCCGATAAGTAAAGGAAAGCAAAGGAACTCCCGCAAATGGCCATTTAGATATGCATAGAATTAATCGTAGTGTTTGATAAAAAAATAAAGTACCATGCTATGACTTTGTGCTGTAATAGCCAATTGCAATATTTACACCAATACAAATAGTATATATGACATTACATACAGGATATGGTCAGCTAACAAAATTTTGTATATATACTGTAAGCCTAATTGTCTTAGCCTAAACGAGTAATTTGTGTTTTCCTTCTCATCTGAAACACATATTGTGACCGCCTCGTGTCAAACGCAAGGCCCGGGGGCCAGATGCAGCCCGCCACATCATTTTACGGGTCCCGCAAAAGCAAATCATCGGAGTCCACTTCATGGTTCTTGCTAAGATTTGTTCCACAATTGTAAATTGTCTTCACTTTTAATGATGAGAGATTTCAAGCATTTTTTTTTTTAACCCAATGGTTAAGATCATCATGCCACCGTGGGGGACCTCGGTTCAAGACCCCGACTGGACCATCCCCCGGACTCACAGCTGTGGTGTCCTTGTATGCACATGACAATAAAAGGTGATTCTTCTTATCCTTATTCTTCTTATTTAGTTCCAGTTCACCCGTCAACCTAATGAAGACAAGCAGAAGAGAAACTGGATGGATAGAGGTCGACGATGGCCGTCGGTGGTTACACTTAAAAAACAGCTTTCAAGGTTGGCTTGAGCTTTTGGTGTGTGTGTCTCTGCTGCCATCAATTGTTCCACCAACAAGAGGGAAATGAGCAATAGTCTACCGTCGGGCTGCTGGTCTAGTCATTCCCCAGAACGTCCTCTCCCCAGGACTTCAGTCATTAAAGAGAGCAGACCTGCACCTAAATACGCAGCCATATAATGCGCCTTGTTTTCCACAGTTAAGTGAAAGAAAAAAAACATGTTGGAAAGCTGCACAAGCATGACTTTATTTCTTACTTTCCATTGAAAAGAACTATTTGTCTTGCTCGTAAAAACAAAGCTGTTTTTGGAACATTTGAAGTTACCATATTATCATCTCTCTAATAGCTCCAAATGTGGCATAAAGATCTAAATGTTCATTATGACAGAGATCCTTACGTTGTAGGGGCATACAGTACATTACACTCATATTCACAAGTACAAAGCACATTTTTAAAAGCTGGGGAGGTTTGTGGGGACTTTGCTTTTTGTATGAGCACTGGTCATCAGGCAGAAAAATAGGTCAAATATGCAGCTGACATAATCCACAAAGACACTCATAAACTACATGGACAGAGTTTTCGGAAACTTGAACCTTATTACTTGCACTTCCCCTGATGATTTAGTCATATTTCATTCTGGTGATGAAAGTTTTTTCAATCCGCATATTGAAATGGGAAATTCTAACGTCAAGTTGCATGACATTCAGGCTGATTATGTGTATCCCAAACAACAGCACCTGTTTGAAAGCAATTGTGTGCGTAAGCATGTTGACTTGGATTCTTTGCAAATGATGTAAGGCTGCGGTGGTTGTCAAATTTGATGACAAAACATCTGGCGCTCTGGAGCGAGCACTCATGACAAACAAGCATTGCAGCCTTGATCTTCAAATTCCATGGACAAGGGATGATGTCGCGGCCGTGTAGTGAGTCGGTTTGGCGGCTTTAAGATCGACAGAAGTGCATTCTTTATCTTAAGAAATAAAGTATACTGTATGTACTGTATATGTGGCTAAGTATTCTTAATGTTTTTTGCAGCCTCATCTGCAGTTCCAGAGGTGGCCACACATGACGTATAACAATAGACTAATGACGTCTGAACAAAATCCTTCTCCTTTGATTTCTCACACATTCCACATTTATTGGTCTCATTTGGTGCTTTCTGCAAAAGTTGGCTTGGGCCTGACAGTCCCGGTATTTCCACTCAGATCACAAGTCTTCAGCTTTTCCAACCGATAGAGTGCTCCTGCAGGTCCTGTCACCAACTTGACACAACAAGGCCCTGGAATATGAAGTCAACTTTTTTTCCCATACCATAACTCAGGGGACTTTTTTTTTGTTCTGAGTGCTGTCAGGTTGCTAATATAGATGTTCAAAAGATGTGTGGAAATAAAGGCCCATTACAACCATAAGTGACATAAATGATTTAGCATTTGGGAGTGGGGTGTCAATCACTTAGTCAGAAGAACCCGTCAGCAACACAGATGGTGATGACAAGGTTGCTACGGGTCACCAGAGAACCATCCATCATTTCAGGCTGACCGGGAGACATTCTGGCAGTTATATATATATATATATATATATATATATATAAAAAATAAAATAGAAAAAATACAAAAAAAATTGAAAAAACATTGCAAGTGTGGTCTCACTGACAAATGAATGAGATTGTCAATTTTCGTCCTAAATTTACTACCTCATTACCGTGGCAAACAGATTGATTTGAGGGTGGGGGGGTTTGTGGTTCCACAAAGAGCACTTCAAGAATTCACGCAACACATTATGGGAAACGATAAATGGGGAGTAGTGGCTATATGTGTTACGATCAATTTTGGGAAGATGACTTGTAATGTAGTTTGTTACAATGACAAGTTACCCTGTTGAAAATGTAGTGGAACTATTTCAATGACTTTCTCAAAGTAATGAAATATAATGTCATTTTTATTACTCTTCTTAATTTTAAAAAGTGGTGCTTTAAGGTCATATTTAGAAAACTATATCACTGTATCTTTGAGACTACAGCAGAAGGGCACATGACCACAGAGAGCCAATCACAAGCGTCGGCTTTAAAAAAAAAAAAAATCCTAGATTTTGCGGCTATTTTTCAAATGTAACGAAAATTGGAATCCAGGAAATTTCCAAAAGCAACTAATTAAATAGTACATTTTCTCACCAGTAATGTAATGGATTACAGTCACATCCACTTTGTAATGAAACTGCATAATCTCGTTACATGTAATTAGTTACTCCCAACGCTGTTTTTTATGTATGGCGTGTGACAACAGTGGACAGCTTTAAATTACCACAAGTTGCAGCTCCCTCCGAAATTGCATTCGAATGCCGAGTAAAACAAAATCCACGAGCTGAAATGCAAAAGATTAAAATGTACAAAAAGCCAATAGTGATGACACTGTTGCCCTTTTTCTTTCTTTCTTTCTTTCTTTCTTTCTTTATTTTTGCCCATGTGGTCAACATTCAAACAACGTTTTGCCGTGACACTTACATGTGCATATGCTTCCATTCTTCCGCCAGCTAAAATGTAGGAATGGAAAGATTATTAATCATAGCATCAACACCGCGGCTTTGGATGAGACCCAATAAGTCAGTCGCACAATAAGCACTGAAGAGAAAGTCCAGTTTCCAGCCACTGAATAAGAGGAACTTTTCACATTCAGCTGCAGTTGTCATCTACTCTAAATGGAGAGAGCCAAAGAACAGCATGAAAGGAATAATCCAAGTTTGGTAAAGGACATGGTACATCACATGGGAGATAAAGGTTCCTTTGATCAAACTTTTCCTGAAGGATAAACTTATGGACGTTATGGAATAAACGTGCCCCTATCTTTATGGCAGCGGATCTTCTGCCAGGAAATATGTCACATCCAGCCAGTTCAGCATTTTCATTGTGTCATCAGGGAAACATAATGCCTTCCCTTCTGCTGAGAAGGAAATAGGATAAAAATATGTGCCTCAAATATTAAACTGAATGTAAAATGTTTATTCTTAAATTCCATTGCCAGAATAACGTTTACTGTTGTAATCATAAGAGAGCTTTGTTGTTAAAGTCATGTATCTGTGCATGTATACTTTCCCTTCTTAACATATTTCACTAAAATTATGCAAGAAAGGGGTAAAAAACAACAACAAAAAAACATTGCTTCATTATTGGCCAGCCTTTTGATTGAAATAACACATGAATGCAATTTTGGAAGTACTGTAGCCAATGTTAAAAGCTCAAGGCTTAAAGGGAAGCATACATGGACATTTTAAACCAAAACAAATGGAAAATTCCGATTGTCTAAAGTGAATGAGAATTCCAAATAATTACATATAAAAGTGGGGATCAAGTCATAATTAGATTCCAGATGATTCGTCGACATTTTGTCTGGCATTTTTACACACAGCTACTTGCCTCACAGAAGCCGATGCTATTCACTTTTTGACAGTGAAAACAGTTCGACACACTGAAGATATGCTCAATTGCCGAGCGTATTATTTTAGACAACCCTGGAATGATTGTTGAGGTATTATTGCATGGTCGATAACCAAAATGGGACATTTGTTTGAAATGGATGGGTGATTTGTGCCCTGCAAACGTATCTGTTCAGATTTTTCCTCGCAAGAAGTTTATGGAGACAGGTTGTGGAAAAATTCTGTCATGGCATCACCTCAAATGCAGCAACTTCAAAAAGTTCCGAGATAGAATGGGTGAAAATTGAGAAAATAAAAGTACAGACCCACCCACGATAGGTGATATAATATTTTTGGGACATAGTTTTACTCCTGCCACACAGTTTCAAACCTCATTTGTCACAATGAATTACGTTCCAGACCCATTCACGATAGGTGAAAATCTGCGGTAGACCATAGGACTCATTTTGAGTTTTAACCCTTTCATACACTTTAAACACATTTATACTTATTAAAGCACACACACACAAAAAAAACATAGACGTGACGTAAATAAGATCGGGAAATTCCAATGAGCTGATTACAAGCCTCTCTGCAGAAAAACATCTGCAACTCAGGAATTCGTGTCCCATTTTAATTCAGATTTCACGTTTATTGAGGCACCATAAAGCCAATTTAACATCCCAAATACTACTTGCACCTTTAACACACATGGCAGAAAAAGAAAGAGAGCATACATCAATACGCACAGGCACTTATTCTCTGTGCTATGAGGGATAAACAAATATTTAAATGGTGAAACGTGGTATTGTAGTACACTGAAGGGGCATCCTCTTCTTCTTGCTCTTTACTAGGCTGCATCTCTTCCAGAAGACCTGAGTGCTGTCCAGCAACTTGCGGCACAATGTGGTACTCCACTGAAGGCGAGCAACTCTAAATTCCGATTTGTCTGTGTACTGTGAAAACTACGGCTCGGACTCCAGGTGTAAATCCCCATTCACGATTTGCATTGACCGTAACGAATGACACATGATGTAAATCACAATCGAATTGTTACGAGTTGTACTATCCTGAAATAAAGACATGTTATTGTCCAACAAATGAAAAATCCAATTTGATTATATAAAATAATCAAAAGCCCCCAGGTTACGTCCTGGTCACGGTTATTTTATTTTTTTCTGGGGGGTTGGCTCGCAGACTACAAATGCAGCCCTATAGGGGGCACAAGCCAGTGCAAACTGTAGGCTGGTCCCAAGCCCGGGTAAATGCAGAGGGTTGCGTCAGGAAGGGCATCCGGCTTAAAACTTTGCCAAACAAATATGAGCGTTCATCCAAAGAATTTGTGGCCCGGGTTAACACGTCCGCCACCGGCGACGTCAACCTGCAAGGCGACGGTGGAAATTCAGCTACTCTGGGTCGAAGTCGAAGAAGAAGAGGTGGAAAGCGGGTTCTTCGGCGGAAAGAGAAGAGGAAAGTACAGAGCCTAGAACTGAATGTGGGGACTTTGAATGTTGGGACTATGACAGGAAAATCTCAGGAGTTGGTTGACATGATGATTAGGAGAAAGGTTGATATATTGAGTGTCCAGGAGACCAGGTGGAAAGGCAGTAAGGCTAGAAGTTTAGGGGCAGGGTTTAAATTATTTTACCATGGTGTAGATGGGAAGAGAAATGGAATCGGGGTTATTTTAAAAGAAGAGTTGGCTAAGAATGTCTTGGAGGTGAAAAGATTATCAGATCGAGTGATGAGGCTGAAACTTGAAATTCAGGGTGTTATGTATAATGTGATTAGCGGCTATGCCCCACAGGTAGGATGAGACCTAGAGGTGAAAGAGAAATTATGGAAGGAGCTAGACTAAGTACTTCTGAGCATCCCAGACAGAGAGAGAGTCGTGATTGGTGCAGATTGTAATGGACATGTTGGTGAAGGAAACAGGGGTGATGAAGAAGTGATGGGTAAGTACGGCATCCAGGAAAGGAACTTGGAGGGACAGATGGTGGTAGACTTTGCAAAAGGGATGCAAATGGCTCCAGTGAACACTTTTTTCCGAAGAGGCACGAACTTAGGATGACCTACAAGAGCGGAGGTAGAAGCACGCAGGTGGATTACATCTTGTGCAGACGATGTAATCTGAAGGAGGTTACTGACTGTAAGGTAGTGGTAGGGGAGAGTGTGGCTAGACAGCATAGGATGGTGGTGTGTAAGATGACTCTGGTGGTGGGGAGGAAGATGAGGAAGACAAAGGCAGAGCAGAGAACCATGTGGTGGAAGCTGAGACAGGACGAGTGTTGTGCAGCTTTTCGGGAAGAGGTGAGACAGGCTCTCAGTGGATGGGAGGAGCTTCCAGAAGACTGGACCGCTGCACTCAAGGTGATCAGAGAGGCAGGGAGGACAGTACTTGGTGTATCTCCTGTCAGGAAAGGAGAGAAGGAGACTTGGTGGTGGAACCTCACAGTACAGGAAATCATACAAGGAAAAAGGTTAGCTAAGAAGAAGTGGGACACTGAGAGGACCGAGGAGAGGCGAAAGGAATACATTGAGATGCAACATAGGGCAAAGGTAGAGGTGGCAAAGGCCAAACAAGAGGCATATGATGACATATATGCCAGGTTGGACAATAAAAAAGGAGAAAAGGATCTATAGAGGTTGGCCAGACAGAGGGATAGAGATTGGAAGGATGTGCAATAGGTTAGGGTGATTGAGGATAGAGATGGAAATATATTGACTGGTGCCAATAGTGTGCTAGATAGATGGAAAGAATACTTCGAGGAGTTGATGAATGAGGAAAATGAGAAAGAAGGGAGTGTGGTGGACCAGGCAGTAGCAATGATTAGTGAGCGGGAAGTTAGAAAGGCATTAAAGAGGATTAAAAATGGAAAGACAGTAAAGTTATGGGAAAGAGTAGTGGAGGCTAGATTCAGGACAGAAGTGAGTATTTGCGAGCAACAGTATGGTTTCATGCCTAGAAAGAGTACCACAGATGCATTATTTGCCTTAAGGACTTTGATGGAAAAGTACAAAGAAGGTCAGAAGGAGCTACATTGTGTCTTTGTAAATCTAGAGAAAGCCTATGACAGAGTACCCAGAGAGGAACTGTGTTACTGCATGCGGACGTCTGGAGTGGCAGAGAAGTATGTTAGAATAATACAGGAGATGTACGAGGGCAGCAGAACAGTTGTGAGGTGTGCTGTAGGTGTGACAGACGAATTTAAGGTGGAGGTGGGAATGCATCAGGGATCAGCCCTGAGCTCCTTCCTGTTTGCAGTGGTGATGGATAGGCTGACAGATGAGGTTAGACTGGAATCCCCCGTGGACCATGATGTTTACAGATGACATTGTGATCTGCAGTGAAATCACGGAGCAGGTGGAGGAACAGTTAGAAAGATGGAGGCATGCACTGGAAAGCAGAGGAATGAAGATTAGCCAAAGTAAGACAATATATGTGCATGAATGAGAGCGATGGTGGGGGAAGAGTGAGGCTACAGGGAGAAGAGATAGCAAGGGTGGAGGACTTGAAATACTTGGGGTCAACCGTCCAGAGCAATGGTGAGTGTGGTCAGGAAGTGAAGAAACGGGTCCAAGCAGGTTGGAACGGGTGGAGGAAGGTGTCAGGTGCGTTATGTGACAGAAGAATCTCTGATAGGATGAAGGGCAAAGTTTATAAAACAGTGGTGAGGCCAGCCATGATGTACGGATTAGAGACAGTGGCACTGAAGAGACGACAGGAAGCAGAGCTGGAGGTGACGGAAATGAAGATATTGAGGTTTGCTCTCGGAGTGGCCAGGTTGGATAAAATTGGAAATGAGCTCATCAGAGGGACAGCCGAGGTTCGATGTTTTGGCGAGTGAGTTAGAGAGCGCAGACTTCGGTGGTTTGGACACATCCAGAGGAGAGATAGTGAGTATATTGGTAGAAGGATGATGAGGATGGAGCTGCCAGGCAAGAGAGCGAGAGGAAGACCAATGAGAAGGTTGATGGATGTCATAAGGGAAGACCTGAGGGCAGTTGGTGTTCGAGAGGAGGATGCAGGAGATAGGCTTACGTCGAAAACGATGACGCGCTGTGGCGACCCCTAAAGGGACAAGCCCAAAGCAAAAGAAGAAGGGTCGCAGACTATAATATATCACAACACCAGAAAGAGATTACGCTGATACAGTTCCCGAAAAAGATGTTACCAAAATGCTAAAATGGCTTACTTAAACCAGGATACCCTTGCCATATCTATTTTTCTCCGGTCTCTATGCCGTAAAATGACAACGAATACCATTAACATAACATTTTGTTTGTCATATAAAAATGCACAATCTTCTGTGATTGTTGATGCGAAAAATATCTAATCATACTTTTTTTTTAAAATACAAAAAGAGCCAGTGGAACAAAGGAAACCTATTGACATTATTGTCGGCCTGGCTAAAAGATACAACACTTTGAAGACGGAACGAAAACAAAACAACAGACAACATCCAAGGAAACGGTATTGAAAGCCAAATCCCAGCTTGCAAAATTCATTTTTAAGTTTTGGCATGACTGACCACACTGACGGCAATGTGTCATCCTTTCTCCACCAGCACATGGACACAAGCTAGCACAGTTTTGCCTCTGACGCAATGGCATCGTTATCTTGTGTTGTGATGTCATTCCACTATTTTTCTATGCCTCACTGAGCTTCAAGACACCTCTCATATTTCACCTTCAGACGATTAACCGAGGTGAGCAGACTTGGTCCGGCTTGAACACCTGGATCGACGTCCTACCCCGACAGCCTCTTTCCGTCGCTTTCGGGGCAGGTGCTCATTATCCTCTAATTAAGTTCTGACGGGTGAAACGCACAACTGTTGTCCAGCACCAGAGGAACCATGCAGTCCCAGACCAAAAATAGTGCTGATGAACCACTGATCAGTGGGCAGGGCAGGGGTTGGAAATTCGAGTGGAGTGCGTGTGTGTGTGTGTGTGTTCGCGTGCATGTGTGTGAGCAATCTCTTGTGCCATGAGGAAGAGGGGTGGAGTACAGGCAGCAAAAATGTGTTCAATATAAGAGAGGGGGAGGCTCTAAGCGCAATTCGTCTTCTTATTGAAACTGTGCTTGAAAGTTTTGATCATTTAAGAGTACCAAACAGGGAGAGAGTGAGAGAGCGAGCAAGAGAGGTGCAGCTGCGAGAGACAGCCCTCTTGGAGCTCTGAGGCAGAAGTGATGGATTCAGCTCACCACAAAGTGACAATCTTCTGAAGCGCCAAAGGTAGCGCACGACCTGGCCGGGACTCAGGATAGTAGCCAACGTCAATATTGTCTCTTAAGACTGATGCAACAAGTTTTTTCACAATCTGGAAGTCGACCTTCTGCTGACCAGATGATTTTTTTAAATAGTAGCCTTTCAAGCACTTTTACCTGTGCACTGCTGGAATGGACTGAGATGACAGAGAGCGAGTAACCAGACGAGGACAAAGCGCAGGAGGACCAAGCCGTCTCACTTGGGATGACTTTCCGTCAAGAGGAACTACAGTTGGCTCAGCCGGGAGAGAAAAGCAACTGAGGGAGTCTCCTCAACACCCTTCAGTTTTCTTGTAAGCTTAAATTCATCTACTTTATTATGATTAAATGACCTCGACATTTTTGTCACCTCCATTGATAATCTGTGTTGTAAACTTCGTTGACAATTGCAGGGAAGGTGTACTCAATTGAGTTGTTCAGTCTAGTATGAGTTTGGAACCAACAAATTGCTATTTGATGATGTTTGAGCTGTCAATTGACTTTGATCGATTTGGTTGAGCATTTAATTCAGCGCAAGGGGATGATGGAGCGCAGGCTCTCAAGGCTAAATGCTTTCTTCACTACAAATGCAAAGACTCACCCAGTTGAAGCAAATGATTAGAATTCCAGTGGAGGAGTGATGCTACATCATAAATGTTTATTTGTCATAGAAAAACAAACAAACAACATTTCCATCTACTCGATCTACAATTCCATTATATCTAGCAGTGTACAAGTTGAGGATGTTTCCCTGGAGCTCAAGAGGATATGGAGGCAGGCGCTTGAATCCTGTCTTTGTTTCTATTGCCAGGGTAGTGTTTGGATCGTAGATCTTTGAGGGAGAACTTATCAAAACAGTTCATGAGACCCCAACTCCCAAATTAACTCAGGCACTGTTTGAATGAGCTGCAAGAAAAGTCCCAAGACAACGTAGAACTCAGCTGTGCAGGTTGATGAAACTCATCATGCTCCAAATATGTTTGCATGAAGATTTACAAGCGAAGAAAAAGAGTGAGGTCACTGTTAAAGTATTAAAATGGTGATAATCACCTCAAGTTTTTTGGGGAGGGGGCTGAGCAATTACTAGCCGTCATGCAGGCGACAGACATTACTCAGCAGAGTTGATGGCGGTTTGAAAATGCCGCACAGTAGTCGTGTAAAGTGAACACTTCGTTTCAGCTAGTGAACAATAAGTGCTGCTGTGCAGTTGTGTTGCGGACACCGAGTAAGTAGGACACGGTACGTCGTGTAGGTGCGGCGGTCGAATGATATAGCGGTCCTGCATCGCCGAGGTCTAGGTCTCTCTCCATGTGTGCGCGGCCACTCGCTCTAATGAGGTGACTAAGAATGTGAAGAATGCCCCCATGCTCAAGCTGAAATCAGAGGGGCGAGGGTAAGCGACATCAGCCAGTCAGGGAGAGGTTGCCCGGCTTCCAGTTAATATACGCTGAGCGTTAGCCATGAGTGGGCAGGGGCGCGGCGGCGCTCAGAGGTACGCTGACCTAACGCTGACCTAACGGAGATGATGAGCTGCCAATCAACACGTGATTTTCACTGCACTTCTGTCATTCATATTTACATCCTCGGATGTGTGGAAGTGTATTGCACCTCTCAACACCCGCTAATCATATTGTCCGCTCAACAGCGCCTCATTCAACTGAGCTGATCTAAGGACCGTAATGAGCTGTGGGGCATGTTAACAACAGAGGCAGGATTAGGTTTTCTGTTGTTCCCTCTGGCAGGCTGCGGATGTGTTGATAATAACAGGCTGCCTCACAAGAGGCAGACGGGACTCTCTCTGGTCCCCGGAAGACCGAGCCCAGCGAGTATTGTTGTTTTAAAAAGGTCTGTTAATGGAAAAAAGAAAAGGCCACATCGCATGTAAACTCAGACAAACACACACGTCCTTGTGGGCTGCAAACACTTTTCACCTCAGCTTTGGAGTGAGATCACGACTAACGACGAGCAGCGGTGGAAAGTCGCACAACATTTCAGTGAGACAGGAGCTCACCAGTCCAATCACATCACAAGTGCAGTCCAGTCTGTAGGCTTCTATTCTTTCTACTGTAGGTACACTTTGACGATTCTATTTTCTCTGTAGGACTTCATTAATGCCATGATCATTTTTGCTCATTTCCAAAATACCGTCATACTTTCCAGAGCGAATTATAAGACAGGCATATCAAAAAATCTCCTTGAAGGAATACTTGATCATCAGAATCAGAATCATCTTTATTTTCCAAGTATGTCCAAAAAAACACAAGGAATTTGTCTCCGGTAGTCTGAGCCGCTCTAGTATGACAACAGACAGTCAATTGACAGAGAACACTTTTGGGACATAAAGACATTGAGAATAACAGTCACTGAGCAATAAAGTGTTGCTAGTTATCTGGTAATGCCGGTACAATTTTATTTTTTTTGACAATTGTGCAAAAAGATGCAGATGCATGTTAGACTAAAATCATAAACTACAACACATAAAACATAAAACAAACTACATTCATAAGTAATTTAGATTTTTTTTCTTGCATTCTGACTCTGAATTGAAATCACACTCTTCCTTTTGTTCCTCATTCCATCAGGCTTGGTGAGTTGGACGCAGTCTGATGGATACCCCTTCAATGGTCCTACTGGGGCTCCTTCTAGCTTACGGGCTCGTCTGTCAGATTCAGGGGAGTGTCTCGGACAGCCGCCACAGCTTTACGGGAGCCCAAGAGTTCGAGAGTAGCGACGATGGTCTGGAGAAAGAATTTCTATATGCTGGTAGAAACAAACGCGCTCCCGCGGACCAGCAGCAGGACAAATGCTCTTACACGTTCATTGTGCCACAGCAAAAAGTGACGGGGGCTATCTGCGTCAACTCCAAGGATCCAGAGGCCACGCTGGAGAATCGGGTCAATAAGCAGGAGTTAGAGCTACTAAATGTGGAGCTGCAGAAACAGAAGAGCCAGATCGAGACTCTACAACAATTGGTAGAGGTCGACGGAGGCATCGTGAACGAGGTCAAGCTTCTGAGGAAAGAAAGTCGAAACATGAATTCCAGAGTTACCCAGCTGTACATGCAACTCCTTCACGAGATCATCAGGAAGAGAGACAACGCCCTAGAATTAGCTCAGGTGGAGAACAAAATACTTAACCAAACTTCAGAGATGCAAACGCTTAGCAGTCGCTACAAAGACTTGGAGCATAAGTACCAGCACTTGGCCTCTTTGGCGACCAACCAGTCAAGTCTCATCGCCCTCCTGGAGGAGCAGTGCCAGGGTCGACCGCCTGCCCGACACGTGCCCGAGCCACAGCCGCGGGCGCAGCCGCCTCGACCGTCGCCGCCTCTTAACAGGCCTTACCAGCCAGCAGTCCTTCCTCGTATTAACAAGCCACTCAGCAATGAGATACAGAGTGATCAGAAGTCTCTACCGCCTCCGACTATGCCGACCATCACACACGACCCGTCCTCCACTGACAAGCCCTCTGGTAAGTCTCACGGCGAAAATCCAGCCTTTTCTCTCTTTTGCGACAAATCCTTACAAGTATGGTAAACGCTTGCTTGCGCTAGCTCCCTTCAATTTAGAAACAGAAGGTATGGCTGACGTTCCACTTTTCCTCCGAGTAGAACAGGAACTCAGCACCGAAGCTCGTGAGAATCACTTCTTCCGGTATTTTGCGGGCTAGTTCTGTGATTGTTGTTTTAAATAAGATGCCTTTGGGGGCTTATTTCATTGGCATAATTAGAGACAACTGCAAAAAATAATTGTGACATTTTTAGGGTTACAACATTTGAGAATTCTAACGTCACCGTTAGTTGAAAATGACTGGACCTTTGATGAACTAAAAAGGAAGAGTGGCCAAATGGAACCTCATTGAAAACACCCAAAGATATGCAATTTATATTTGTACACATAAATGACCACAGATGATTTAATTTCATGTTCAGAGGGTAAACAAGAAACAGCTTTTGAAAGCAATGATTAGCTTCACCATTAAGAACTTTTTGTTTTGAAGGCATCCATCACTGGATGTGCACTCATTTGCATTTTAGTACTGCAGTGCTGGGTAGTTCAGGTTAAAGTGAAAATCCAGGAGCAGTTCAAAAGTACATCATGAACTCACTCTACGGTACAAAAATCTTCATAAAACAATATGCCATGACCCACAAATTGAGACCAAGCCCGCTGACACATTTTGCTCCAAAATGCCCTGATAGTCATCAGCTTTCAAGTATTATTGAGAAATCGTTGGGATTGCAGTTTGCAATGCAACAAATTAAATTACGGGTTGATGTCATTATTTCTTTGTTGTTAGACCTCAAAAATAATGCCAGATTTGTCCATTGGTTAATTTTCAACACATTTTCAATTATGATTATTTTTGTCAGTTTCAAGTTATTTCAGCTGTTGCTTCAGTTTTTTGGGGGGGTGTTTTTCCACCTCAACGGGAGAAAATACGATTTTGTTCATGTGTGTCCGCTTATATTCGATACAATTAGAT
Source organism: Phyllopteryx taeniolatus (assembly GCF_024500385.1). Classification (NCBI taxonomy): domain Eukaryota; kingdom Metazoa; phylum Chordata; class Actinopteri; order Syngnathiformes; family Syngnathidae; genus Phyllopteryx; species Phyllopteryx taeniolatus. The sequence continues at coordinate 32,102,072 of NC_084504.1, read as the reverse complement.
GCAGTTAGATATTCCTATCTAATAATTACAATTAGATATTCTATCTTTACATGTTTCAAATGTACCTTTCTGTGCAATTTAGATTTAAGTTTCTGTTACGTTGGTTCACACCAAACACAGTCCAATGGCAAGACTACACCTTTAACTGCAGTCACTACCAGGGTCAAATTCAGGTAGTTATCAGAATATTTTGGGAAAGAAAGCAAGTATTGCAGTGAATTACACATTGAATTAAATATATAGATTCTCTCTCAATCATATTAACATAGGTGGAACTATGCTATGCTAAATGGAAGGTTATGTTTCACAATAGCATAGAGAGAATAATTTAAGGAAACCGATTTTATGCACATGTTCTTGCATGTTTTGTGACTCCATTTAACAAGCAAATTAACTATTCAGACAGCGGGTCATTATTGAAAAAACATACTTTGGCTTTTTCAAGTGCTTCTGAAAATTCAAGCATTTTTCAAACTGTTAGAAAATGTTAGAAATGTTTTGTGGCTAGCACTGATAGTGTAACAATGAGCTAATGCGTTACAGAGCAAGCCAGAACAGAGCACTGAAAAAAAAAAAAAAAAAAAAGGGAAGGGAAGGCGTGAGATACCAGGAGGCAATGATGTCATTTGTTCCAGGCAAGAATCAAGTCATATGTTTCCCCCAAAGAACTGGACTTATCAAGTATAAAAAGAGCACGGAAGGATAGTTCTCGGCCTTGCAACAAGTCAAAGACATTCCTGAAAGTAAATGAAAGGCATATGAGATATAATGGATCTACGGATTATGTAGCCAGCGTCCATACGATAAAACCTACATGCAGTACATTTGCAATGCCATCTTAGCAGGATTAATGCTGATAGAATAGTGTGCTGTATTGCCTCTAACACAACACGTTGACTTCTCTTCCAAAATGTTAAACGACCCCACCCTTAGATGGAGTACACCTCCTTATGACCCCTAATAGATGCCATCTCTGTTGCACCTCATTTATGGTGCCAGATGGCAGGCACAGTGCACAAGTGCTTAAACACTTTCACACTTAATTATGGGAGCTGTTTTGACGATTATAGTGTTTTGTCCTCGCCAAACAGGCTCACAAATGAAGTGTACGATCATAATAGGACTGAGAGGCACGAGTTATTGCAAATCTGTAAAAACAACACTCGCTGCAACATATTTGTACAATTCATTTTGACATTATGAATTTGATAATTCAAATGGTGTTATTACTTACTATAAATCTTTTTTTGAACACAAATAGCAAGTTGGATCCAATTTGATATGCCATGAGACATTAAACAAGTTCCCAATCTTTTCTTTCCTACTATTATTCCATTTCTGTCTTCTTCAAACCCAAATCGACGAATAAGGTAAAGCCAAAAATATCATCTTCTTATTGGGGGTACTACAAAATTGCTGCACTGTGAGGAACTAAAAGTGGATTGAAAAGTTTGCTACTGTTTCATCATTCCGCTGTCAGGGTTCCCTTTGCCCTCATGCCAGTGTTTCCTTTGGCTGCACAAGCAGCAGCCATTTCCCTCACGAGAGGAAAAGCCAAAATCAACTTTACTGTTAAAATGAGACGCACGTTGTTGAGGGATGGGATTCCCTTTGTCAGAAGCCAAAATCTATTTGCGGTTTCTTTGGAGACGCTGTTACCCCAAATGCGATGACATGGCTTTCTGGACCAAATATTACCTGCTTGACACAATGCCATGTTTCTATGCAGGTCCGTTTAGAGACTGCCTGCAGGCTCTGGAAGACGGCCACACCAGCAGCGGCATGTACTTGTTAAAACCAGAGAATGCCAACCGTCTCATGCAGGTGTGGTGTGACCAGAGACACGACCCAGGTGGCTGGACCGTAATCCAGAGGAGAGTGGACGGCTCTGTCAATTTTTTCAGGAACTGGGAGACATACAAGGTACACCAAACGAAGCTCCGTGTACTTACAAGAGCAAGTGGTGGCTTGTGTGGGGCTCTGACACTAATCCGATGTGAACAAATAATGCCTTATTTAACTCTGAAACAAAGTGTGTCGTGTTCGCGCTTGCACAAAACACAGACGAATCATTAATCCCATCTGCATCTGCTGCTCTTTGTGAAATTACCTCACATTTACTCGCACACACAAAAAAAGAAAGAAATTGAAATCTTACAATACCTGACTGGTGGTTGGGTAACTTTAGAATTCCAATTTTTTTCAAGAGCAGGAAACATTTGTTTACCGGCAAATCACAAGGTTCTGATTAAACTGTAGCAAAGGGCAGAAAGAGATATTTCCTAGACCAAATATTTTAACCTCCTAAAATCAGACATTCCATTCATGTGCTGATCAGAAGGAGTGTTGCGTGATTGAAAGCATGTGTGTACAACCGAGTGAGCTTTATGACTGATGCTCCAACAAAGCATTGAAACATCCCGATTACGTGCCTTGCTTTGTTTTCAATAACAAAAGAGCATGACAAACACTTACTGAACTCTCAAAGCTATTCCATGACTCATACACTCCTTTTACAACAATGCTTATTTCAGATAAACAAACAACAAGCTAAATTCTTGATTAGCTTTAGAGAACAACCTACTACCCTGAAATAATTCCAAACAGAGAATTTCATAATTCTACTCGTGTTTTCTTTCTTCTGCACTTCGCAGCAAGGGTTTGGAAATATCGATGGCGAGTACTGGCTGGGCCTGGAAAATATCTACTGGTTGACTAACCAGGGAAACTACAAGCTGCTGGTAACGCTGGAGGACTGGTCTGGCAGAAAGGTGTTCGCCGAGTATGCCAGCTTCAGAGTGGAGCCCGAGGCTGACTTCTATAAGCTACGGCTGGGTCGCTACCACGGCAACGCCGGCGACTCCCTCACCTGGCACAACGGAAAACAATTCACAACACTGGATAGAGACCATGATGCATATACAGGTATGAATTATTCAATAAATTACAGTAAACCGTTGTTTATCATGGGGTTACAGTCCAGAAAAGCCCCGCAACAAATAACATGCGCGAAATAGCAACGAATTCTAAATTATATTATTATATACATTTATATTTCATATATGCAGTTCAATAACAATATGTGATAACCTACATCGGTGCAGGTCCTTTTTTTGTCCACACACATTAAACAGGAACATTCATTTACGCTCTGCTTAAGTGACGTGAAGAACCGCCCACGGTGTGAACAGGCGATTTAATGTCTTAAGCATTGGCACAGTTCCTCACACCGACTGTACTGGCACTGTAGTCAGCTAAAGCATGATCGGAACTCAGAATTCATTGTGGTGATGTTTTAAACTACAGTATTGTAGCTGTAGAAAATCAAGCTAGACGTTGCTCTTTACTTGCATGGGTTCCTGTCGATATTGTTACGTGTATGTGCATCAGCTTTCCGTCGGGCTACGGTTGCTATTTGTCAATTTATTTCATAAAACTCTGACTGTGGCTTGTGTTTTAAAAAGTGGCTTTCCAGTCATGTTCTTTGTATCTTCAAGCAATTTGGTGACTTAGCAAATGTATGAGTTGAGATGACGCAGTAACATTTCTTTTTCTGCTAAGAATAAGAGCCCAATTGACCTTATGCGAGGCATTGCTGCCACATAAAAATCATACAGACAATCAACCTAACTGTATCGTAAAAGTTTAGTTGAGTAACTGCACTACGCTGACCTACAAAAAATATATATATTTGCAATTCGCTGAATCCGCCTTCAGTGAAGCGCGATGCGGCGAGGGTTTTCCTGTACCCCATTTAAAGTTGTAAGTGTTTGTATTATATGTATTCTGTTAATCGACCACAATCTCTCCAGGTAATTGTGCCCACTACCAGAAGGGAGGCTGGTGGTACAACTCTTGCGCCCATTCTAATTTGAACGGCGTTTGGTACAGAGGAGGACACTACCGAAGCCGTTACCAAGATGGAGTCTACTGGGCGGAGTTCAGAGGAGGAGCTTATTCACTCAAGAGAGTGATCATGATGATCCGTCCAAACGCAAACACTTTCCACTAGCTATGAAAAAATGTTCCCTGCAACAAAACATAAAGGTTCAAAGATCTACATCGTCTTTATTACAATCGTAGTATCCAATTGTGTTGGTATTGGTGCATTGCTCAGGTACATTACTGTTTAGTGCAGCGTGAAACCTTTCTCTTATGCCCCCGCCTGTTCGCACCCACCTGAGAGAAAAACTCACTCACCGCATTTACATCGTATTCACAGAAGGCAGCTGGGACTGAAAGATATTTGCCTGTGCGTTAACAAACATGTCATGAAAGAAACGCACTGTTAAAAGTCTTCAGTTCACTTGCACCGTAGCACAAATGTCTGCCAGGGAACAAACCACAAACAAGCGCTAATATTTAGAGTTCATGACATGGCCGGTATAGTCCACACATAAATGGTTATATGACACCGTTCAATTGACTTTTGTGTGACAGAAAATACAAGTTTGTCCATCCATCTAGCCGTTTTCTATACCGCTTGTCCTCATCGGCTGAGCTGAAGCCCGTCCCAGCTCACTTTGGGCCAGAGGCCGGGTACCCCTGGACTGGTCGTCAGCTCTTCGCAGGGCACATCTGGACAGACGACCGTTCACGATTTCATCTTCCATTCCTCTGAGATGCATGTCTTCGGATTGTGAGAGGAAGCTGGAGAAAACCCACGCAAGCTTACGGAGAACATGCCCAGTCCACTCTAGGGGGCCTGAGTCGAGAATCCAGGACCTCCCCCTGACTGTGAGGCAGACATGGTAACCACTACTTCACTGTACTGCCACAAGGTTATCCATAATTTCAAATTATATTAAAAAGGGAATTACTTGAGTTAATCAGATTTGAGACAGAAACGTTCCAATATATGTTCTACAGACACTACGTATATCCATTTGTACTATCAGACACAGGAAATGTATCCCATGACTATTTTTTAGCTTCATTCTAAATCGAAGTTGATAATTCATCAGAGCAGTGGCATTGCTTTCTACATGGGCACGTGTGGTCTATCAGCCAAGGGCAAAATATGCTGTACCGATATTGCAATTTTCATGTTCCCTGATGTTTGACTTGGTGGCATACAGAATGTTGACTTTACCTTCTTGTTATTTTTGAATTTTTCAACTGCTTGAACAGTCATCCACCGATTTGCTTGTATGAATCAAGCATTGTATTTAGTGTATAAATATGGAGGTTTGTTGATGTCAATGGAAACACATGCGTTTGTACATAAGATATTTGTAATATAATGTAGTAAATCCATTTTATGAAAACAAAAAACAATAAAATCTGTGCAGATAAGCTTTTCCTCCTTGTTTCATGTAAAAAAAAAAATAATAATAATCATCATTTGAGCCAGCATGAATTCCCCCCTATGGTTGTCTTTTTTTTTGTGGACCTAGCCTGGGATAAAGTCCAGATTTACGGTGGGGAAGAAGTTGATGAATGCAGTTGAATGCTTTACACTCATTACAGTCTTACATTGTCACAGGAATGAATTTGAGACTAAGTGCTCCCACTCAAGGATTATTGTTTGACTACAGAAAATGTTCTTTGTACTCTTGAATAACCACTTCACATCGTTGGTTCAGTCATCATCTTTTTAAGCGAGAGGAAGCGGGAAGAACTTGACGCTTTACATGCTGGTTTCCCCCCCCCCCCCCAAAAAAGCAATTCTTATTAAATCCAATTAAGAAAATGGCCAGAGTCAATATGCAAATACATCAATGCATAGTAAACACTCCTGGCATCATTATTTTTGTTTACACTGTGAGCTAATCATAATTTATAGTCCCGTGGTTAGTGGCTTTTAATGGCACTATATAAAGAAAAACAGTTTCTTTTAAAACCTAAGTGCAGTAAAGCACACCCGAGACATAATTACATGTTTATGATAAACTTACTTTACAAATTGATAAACGGCAGAGAAAAAGGGTCAGTTTAAAAAAAATTCCTGGCAGAATAAAATCAAGAAGCATGGTATAGATTTAGCAGGCTAGAAAAACGAGTAATGAAATGTGACAGGCTTGGCTTGTTCAAGTAATGCATCCAGCAGATGTGTCCACTGTCAGCAAAACCTTCCTTCACTTGAGTTAAAAGTGTCAAAGAGTTTTCCAAAGACAGCTGGAAAATGAGCCCCCTAAGTGATGAACAAAACCCCATCATGTCATACTTGGATGACAGACGTGAGGGTTTCCGACTCAAAACAATTCAGGAGGAATTCCTGTGACTGACAACTTTACAGACAATTGGACTTTTCTTAAGAGGCAAGTTAGCAACAGAGGAAAAGTGACATGCATGATTTAAAATCATTTTCTCCATATAAAACCTAACATCGCATGTTAGCACGTTGTATGGTTGATGCTTATGTTACAATTCCCCTCTCGTAACATTTGATTGACAAGCATTCCATTGACTGCTGAGTCTGACAAAAAAAAAAAACATGACAATCATTGCAGCTGCGCTGGTCGGTGACGCGACCTGCGCCGTCGACGAGAATGCACAGTTTTCCTCGTCACCAACACTCACATCTTAAAAGCGGTTGGCTTTAACCGATTTGCGGTTCCTCAAGGAGAATGTTTCATCGTCTCCATAAACAGAAACAACATGTCGGATGTCTGATGACTCACCACCATGGAAAAGCTTTAGCAAGGTTGGCCTGCATAGACCCCGTACATCAACCAACATGGAAAACCAAGAGCTGACACAGTGCTGAGTCAGCGCAAAGACGACCACATTTCCTGACTTGTCAAACCTGAACCTGAACATTCAAACTTCACATCTGCAAACGTCCCAAGTGTTAAAGAACCATTTTCCTTTGCCCTGTTCGATCTCTTCACATTCTTGTGTCTTGGTAAATCTTATCTTACCCGCACAAATTGTTGTATTGAAACCTTGACACTATCATACTGTACTTCCATCGCCGACTCCGAGGACTCGTCCAGTTTTGATGAAGAGGAGCAATTCTATTCAACTGTGAGATAATGTTAAAAGCCAAAATTCATTTAGCGTGAGAAGAGAAGATTGAGGTGGCTAACACATCCGCCTCACAGTTGAGGGTGTACGTTGCCTCACGCCCAAAGTCCATCTTGGAGACGCCCCAGTTGAACCCTTATGAAGGCGAACGGTAGAGAAAATGGATGAAAGGGAAACTGGTTCATAAAAGATACTGTTGGGAAGCGGGAAGTAGTATTCCACTTGGCGCTTCCGTACAACCTCAAAGGGTTGAACGCAAACAAAGTGTACATACATTTACAATCATTTGCAATACATACTATAGATGGCACAGTGACGACTGGTTAGAGCGTCCGGCTCACAGTTCTGAGGACCGGGGTTCAATCCCCGACCCCACCTGTGTGGAGTTTGCAGGTTTTCTCCGGGCACTCCGCTTTCGTCCCACATCCCAAAAACATGCATGCTAGCTTTATTGAAGACTCGAAGTTGCCCGTAGGTGTGAAGGTGAGTGCGAATGCTTGTTTGTTTCAATGTGCCCTGCGATCGGCTGGCAACCGGTTCAGGGTGTAACCCCGCCTCCTGCCCGACGAGAGCTGGGATTGGCTCCGGCCAGAAAATGGATGGATGGATGGAAATAGTCACAAGCGTGCTAAAACATTACAGTCATTTTCCATTCACGAACTTGCCTACGACATGCGGACTGAGGCATCGGGATTAGGTTAAGGTAAACCAGAAGTAAGTACTGTATGCGTGGACTGAAGAAAATCTTTTGGGATTTGATTTGACCAACTTAGTGATGGAAGAGTTATTACGCGCAGTTAAAATGAGAGGAGGAAGAGAAAGTCAGCCTTTCAGGGTTTTGACGTCCACGGCAGCAAAAGCACAGAGGAAGGAACTTTTCCCTGTGTGTATGTGTCTCATTTTCCATACTAAGGAACCAGCGCCACAAGTTTCGTTCTTGTAGCTGCTGCAAGTGCTGCACAGAATTCAACCTACGATACGATTTCGAATTATCACTCCTATATTTTATTGCTGTCTTTCTCAACTAAGTTGACACAGAAGTGATTTCTTTGAGCATTTGCCAAACTGTTGCTGAATGCAAGGTGGCATGCAAATACTTAACGCTAAACATAATTGGTAAAACAACTTAAATGGAAAAACAATAAACACAGCACCCGAAACGGTCAAAATCATGTGCTTGCTTTCATTCATAAAGCACCCTCTTGCTGCTGTAAAATGATTGTGATGCATATGGGAGTTATTAAGGATGCCTGAAATTGGAAAATCATAATAATGCGGTGAAGCGTCTCTTTGGGAGAATAGTCACCTCATTGTTTAGTGGAACTTGAAAATTCCACTTTCTTTCCATTTTCCAAGGGCTCAGCATTTGAACTGATTTCCAACCGTGGCTATGTGCAGAATTGTCTCCAGCCGAACAACCTTTGACCGCCGTTTGATGTTGTTCCAAAGCATCGCACAGTCGTAGGCGCACGCGTCAAGGAAATCTCTGAAGATGCTCAAACTATATTTCCCTTTACGTAGTTGTATTCTTTCGAGGAGAGGAAACTTTACTCAAAGGCGCACCCGCATGACTCTCAAGAACTTGGCATGGTTTTCGCGATATACGTATTTATACCACAACTTTTTGGTTGCTAAATGGACTCTTAAAACAATTTGTGTCCTGGACACCAATAAGTCATGGATTCATTCGATACTGCAAATGAGAACTGCTGTTATCCAGCGTCAGTCCAACCAATGCAATTAGCCCACACTTGAATAAAATCAGTATTGGGATTTAAAAATGGTCAAGATAATAAATATATAAAAGCATTACAAATAAAATACAAACTGATACACTTGAGTGCCTCCCACTGGCTGTTAATGTGCACCATGCAGTCCAACACATTTACAGCAGTACACCAATGGCCTCCAGACCATTTTTAGTCCATGAGTCAAAATGACAGGAAAGACGGATTAGTTCCAGTACACAACAAAAAAAACTCTGTTTTAATAACGGGAAAATATGAACAAGGAGAAAACGCTTACATCAGCAAAATGATTCATTTCTTGGAATTTCATCAATAGTTCTTTTGTCGCAAAGACTTTACAGTATGTCAGGCAACTTTATGTAGATTTGTTCAAACAGGATGTTAAACAGTTACCCTGGTACAGATACAGATTATACAGACTATATCCTTGTCTAGTAGTGCCACTGCGTGGGCATATATGGTTGTCAGTGGAACTGCTTGCCTTGTATTTATTTATTGATGATGTGACTGCTGACAAAGGCAGCAGCGTGAATTCTGAAGTGTTTTGGCCAATATTTTTCTGCTCATATTCAGCTAAATGTTTCAAAATTCATCGGACGGCGCTTCACAGTGCAGATGGAAAATGACCCGAAGCTTTTTCAAGGCAAAGAAGTGGAATTGTATGCAATGGCCAAGTCAATCACCTGACCTGAATGCGACTGAGCATGCATTTCACTTGCTGAAGACAAAACTGAAGGCATGAAAGCCAGCGCCTGGTGACATCTATGCGTTTCAGATTTCAGGCTGTTATTGACTGGAAATGATTTGTAACTAAGAATTTAAAAAGTGAAAGTTTGCTCGACGATTGTTAATTTGTCCCATTACGTTCGGTCCCTTAATAAGTAGTCGGCATATGCAGTATACAAACTGATGCGATTCCAAACTGTTCACCTGATTTGAATCTCAATACCCTCAAATTGAAGCTGAACGTCTGCAGATAAAGCACATGCAGTTTGTTTCATTTCTAATCAATTGTGGTCTTGTTTAGAGCCAAAACGATGTGTGCCGGTGTTCCAATATTTATGGGCCTGACTGTAAACAGCTTGATAGCAACCATTCTTATGATTATTATCATCACCTTTTTTTTTCTCCAGTAGCTCCTTCGATCCGAGCAACTGTGAGGAAGGAAGTGGAAGTGTTATTTATGTGCACTGGCATCGTCTCAGCCGATTTTATGGCAGGATGCAATCAGAGCGTCCCAAAATGAGACGCTCACTTGTGCTGTGTGAAGATGCACGGTTATGTGAACAGCCCCTGAAGCCTCTTGTAGTAAGTAGCAAAGCTGTCAAAGCTAAACAAAATGATCACAGAGACTGCAAGATCAAAGAGGGACTGCGGGGGAGATTTTGCGTTGCAGAGCCATAATACGTGAGATCAGTTCAAGAACCATTCAAAAGCAAGATTAGCCTGACTTTCCTGGCCTTACACTGTAGTTGCTGTTCTCATATTCCACTGCACACGGCGAGTTAGCACACTATTTCAGGATCCGCTGTCTGTGTAACATTATGAAACAATCAATCTAAAGTAGGGTTATCGGAATATTTCGCAGTGAGTGATGGCTACTTAGACGCCACATGTTGACATATTGCACGGAGGTGGAATTATTTATTGCACCTTGGACGTGCTTTGTGCTGCAGACTGAACTTATTCACTAATTCAAGAAAACGTCAGCAGAGAATACAGCCGGCCGGCTCAGGGCTTTATTAGACATTTGGCTCTTTATGGACTTATTTATGTAAAACGCACACGCAGTCGTAATCTGGGAGGCGGCTCGAGCACAGCCGTAACACTCAATAAAAATATTTCTCTTAGTCGTGTGTGTGTGTGCGTGTGCGTGTTTAAATTTGGTGGGGACAAGAGCAAAAACATGGCTGGGAATTAATCAGAAAATTTGAGGAAGAAAATGGACCTGTTATGTGACAAATTCATTATATTTGTTTATTTATTTTAGCCAGATGATGATGATGATGATGATGATGATTTTAATTGACACGAATGATCTTACCTTGTTCTGCAACTGCTGTGCTTGGGGAAAGTAGTAGAAAATAGAACAACAGCAAGTATTGGTCTCAGGTGGCTCGTAATAAAAGGAATTTGTCACATAACAGGTCCATTTTCTTACTCAAATTTTCGGATTAATTCCCAGCCATGTTTGGTACTTTAAATTTTCTTTTGTTTGTTTTCTTCTCGCCTTCTGCGCTCACGAGGATAACTGCTTCATTTTCCTCGCAACACGGCAACACGTTTTTTTTGTTGCGACTTTGATGTATTTTTAACGTGTGAATTATGGGGTCCCAAAGGTTTGAATCTTTTTCACGGTGTCACTGAATGCGCTGTCAGTTGCAGTAGCACCGCTGTCAGTGTCAGCCAAAGACGATGACCACCATCTGACCAACTAATCAGAGGACGGTTATTTAGCATCTGAGGAGAATTTACAATCCGGTGAAAGAAGCTCATTGTTAATTTAGTTAGTTCCATTGGCCAGCACTACGCACGCTAAAGGCCCTGGGGCAGATTAGACTGACACGGCAGCACATAGAGACTGGAATCTGATTGGACATCAAATCAGACTTGTTGGAAATAAATGAATGAAGTTCAGCAGAGAAGGCCGCGGCGGCCCACCGTTGCTTCCTTAACTGCAGGATTTCCGCACTCACGGAGATGCCTGCAGTCCTACGGGCTTCCTTGCTGGACGTCTTGATATTGCGTTCGCAAAGCCACACGGCACTGTAGAGATGATCTCGTTGCCTTGCGGTTGCAGTTTTTAGTGCTGTTAATCCTAACGACGTATGTCCAAGTTTGGGGTTGCAAAGGTCAAAGTAATGATCACGGTGAGCAATGGTTTCCATTTCAGCTGCCTGAATGAGTCGTTTAATGATTGAAAACACATGGAAGAAAAGGGCTTGATCTATTCTATTCTATCTCAACTTTTAAAAGTACAACAGTAATATGTTTGCCATTTTAGAATGGGATACATTGCAATTCGTTTTAACTGATTTTTCTTTTCATAACATTTTATTACGATTATTATTTTCCCTTGAAAAGCAGAAAGGCGACTTTGCAGCCACGTCATTAGAAATGAGTGATCACACAATTGGTGATCTGTGTCTCCCTCTAGAGGATGAAAAGTTTGTTCTGCAGATGGCGTTCAACCGTCAACCGCAAATGAACGGAATAACAACTAAAGCAAACAATATGATATTATTCATCTGAAATCTTCATGTTATAGTTTCTCGTGATAATTATTTCTGGCACTCACTGACGCAAGAAAAGAAAAACACACAACACAAACGACAAGAAATTGCCAAATCAGCGTCTTTATTTTACAAACGCATTTTTCTCTTGACATTTTTTTCCTTAATAAAAAAGCAATTTACAAGCTTAAGGACCAAAATGAAGCTGCACAGAATGATTATGAGTAAAATATATCATTTGAATAAATATACTTTTATTTCATGCTATAAAATAAAACTCAAAGAAATGGCAACAGATACGTCAGCTTGAGCTAGCTTCATTTACTTCATAGTTGTACAAAACAGTAGAGTTCTGAGGTTCACAGTTGGGTTGTGAGGTTGTGTGGAGAGTGGACAAAACAGGAGATTGGGCACATGTGCTGTCATGACTCATTTCGGGGCCTTCGCCGGACCTCGAGCTTCAGCTCTCCGGAACATAATCGGAATGGACTCATTGAGACCTTGAGGCAGAATGTATGGAAACCACTGACTTGAGGACACCTGAAGAGAAGCGCACGATTACGGACATAGGATGCTACCCAATGAGACCATTTTTTAAACACGAAACACCCTGAGTTGAAAGTTTGAAGTTTTTTTTGTTGTTTTTTTCTTTTTGCCTTGTCCCCAAATACATGAGCCAGAGACATTATAGTGTGTTGAGGGAATTGTTGTTGAGCTTATTAACAGCCCTCTCATCTTGATCAAATGCAAACTGAGGAGCCAGAAGTGTCCGCCAAATCAGAACATGACAACACACAGCCCGCTCCCTAAAGGTGGCTAAACAGCCCAAACATCCCTTTCGATATTTTGACACAGCTGGAGGTGCAACTCTGCCCAGTGCAGTCAGACGACTGAGCCACAGGCTCAGTTCTTCAGTTGCAGTTCACCGACTACCACTAGATTTCACGTTTTCTTTAATATATACACATTGTATATTTAGTAAGCTAATTATTCTTCTAAAGATGAAGCCAACCTGGCCAAAAGTTTTCAGCAAATATAGATATAAAAAAAAAAAAAAACAACCCTAATCAATATCAAATTATCCTGGTTCTCTTTAAATTTAACAGCTCCCTGACATGCAGTTTGTTTGATATGACAGGGCAATATTTCAATAGGCTTGATGATCCAAATGCACCACTTTTATAAAAGTTTATTGCTTTCTTTTTATAATACACAGTGGACAGACACTGACCCCCCACAAAAAAAAAAAAATGCTATGGAAGACGTAAGATTTTTTTTTTCTCAGCCGGTATATCAGTGTTTGTAAACTACCTGAAGTGAGTTTAAGAAGAGGATGAGCTGCAATTTCAAAAAGTAGTCTGACAGCCTTCCCTGTAAACACTTCCTTTTGATTACTTGTGGCCAATAATGCATCGCATGCATTGTGTGTGGAACTAAGGTTTGACCAAAAAAAAAAAAAAAAAAAAAAAAGTCAGAGATTGTGTCAAGGTCAGTTGGTTTTGTGTGTACTATGACTTAAGTAAATATAGCTACATGAAAAGCATTTAAACAATACCCCCGCCATTTACCTATACATGGACTTATATACTTATTTGATAAGAAAAAAAAACCTTACTAGCCCAAAAAAAAAAAACATTTTTTTTTTAAATATATATTTTTTAATGGGTTAAGGCCCCTGCTAAAGCAAATGAGGCCATTATACGTAGCTGGATAGATACAATTTCCAGATGGACTGTTATGTACTATTAACGAGAAGTGTTAAGTGCACAATCGAGGACAACTCAAGTTTCAAAAGTATCCATTGGCAATTGTATACAATTTTGTGGTTGCGAAACGTGCAATTTAACTACAGTATAGGGTACGCGTATTTATTTATTTATTTTTTTAAATGCACACATACTTCACTGAATATCCAAGCAGCTGCTCTCCAACCAATATTGGGGCAGGAAAGGGAAGTAGATGTGTGCGTTTCATGCATCTCCTTCCTTCCTTCATTCATTCATTCAAAGAGCGGAAAAGTACGGCACATGAATGGGATTGTCCTCACTGGCTAGAGTGGAGGGATAAACAAATCTCTCTCTGAGTACGGGGCAAGAGCCTCATTTGATTGTTATCACTTGCTACCTCAGATAGTCATTTGTCCCATGACAATAAAATCAAACCCGAAGCGAAAACATGCCTTTCATTTGATACAAAGGGAACAAGGGGGGTAGGACGTGAGCTGAAGAAGTACAAAATGGATGACACATTGGAGACGTCTAATTTCTTGTCGGTACGACTTTACAATACACGTGGCGAGGTTTCATCGAAGTCTCTCGTTTCAATTCATTTAAAAAGAAATGAGGCACATTCTTCTAAGTGCCAAACTCTAAAATGTAAAGCTTGTGGGAAGGCACTAGGTTTAAAATGCCACTTGTTGTGAAGTACGCTCTCTTTTTTGTGTGTTTACATTGGCTTCACACAATTACATTACCTATTGCACATAATGTATACCAACTACTACAGCTACAGTATTTATGGCTTCAATGAATGTTGCTAATTATAATTTAGCCTTCATCGCAAATTGTTCAGATTTGACACAAATGATTGTTTTAAGTTGGGAGTGTACATTCCTCTCAAATAGCAATTAACTCTGCCTACATTTAATGAATAACCCATTTGTCCTGATAAGCATTCACTTCTGAAATACAGTCAAAAATGTACACCTAAAATAATGTGCTAATCTTTGGTGTGAAGTCATGGCACAAGAGAGTTGAAACAGTTTGTACCTTTCACTCGCAAATCATTTCTGGGAAATGGCTGGCAGAATCAAATTAGACTCCATCAGCAGCGGACAAAAATAAACATGATGGAAATAAATGTAGTAAACAATTCTAAGATTAATGTTGACGTTGGGGGGAAAAAAACAAATTGGCTATCAACCAAAACTGTAAAGAATAAATGCCTACACACACACACACACACACACACGCACACACACACAAACAACAACAACAACAACAACAACAACAACAAAAAAGACGACGACCAAATTTGATTAAACTTCTCAACTGCCCAGTAAATATAAGGACTGCACATGAAAAAATGATAATGGCCATCCTCTTGATCCAACTGGGCAAAACAACATTTCATATTGCTATATAGCGAAATTGCACCACAAGAAAGGCATTAACTCATTTGGATGGAAAATAAGACAGCAACGTTGTATCAAAGAAAGACCGCACGAGCGGAGCTTTAAATGACCAAACCGCTTGAAAGGATAATCAATCAGGCCTTACAAGTGCCTTGTAAGAATCAACTATAAAATCACTATCAACATAAAACAGTCTTTGTATACTACCTTCTACCCAACGCCCAAGCCCTATGGTTCAATAAACCGATAAAACACAACAAAGCCTTTTGCGTGATTTGTAGCCGTTAGTAATCATGTGGTTGCAGAGTTTCATCATGTCGTAAGTAACTCCTGTGTTGGTACTACTGTCCTACTCTTGACAATGCAGCATCAGATTTAAAAAGAGATTAGCAAACTATCACTGGGACATCAATCCCACCTACTGACTATGCAAAGTGCATCAATACTTTGTATCACGTACTTCTTTCCACCACCTTGAAACAGTTCTCTCTCGTTTTAGCCACACATATCAAACAAAAAGTGGTATTGACTTCTGAAAATAACCTTGGTCTTTACATTTATATTTGATCCGCACCAATGCAGAGAACAAAGATGGCAGGTAGGACAGAATGAACATGAAATAAAACGGAAAGAAAAAACACAATAGTCCTTGTAAATAACGGAAGAAAAAAAAAAAAACACGTTAAAATGGCTGAGATTCCTTTGCTGCGTTTTGCATATTATTGACGAGTACTTTTGCTGTACTGTGTGTGAACGGATCCGGAGTTGTTGCGACGGCACTGAATGAATAACGAGTTCTAGCTTACCTAACCTAACTCGGGTCAAAAACAAGTTACACATTCTGATGTAAATTTGACATCCCAGTGTGGGGGCGGGGGGGACGTACAGTATGGTGGACTTCACATAAAAGCCGCTTTTCATAGTGAACAGTGTCGAAAACCGTGACTTATGGACGAGCATGCCACCAGGACTTGTGACGAGGTAAATATTCTGCGGTTTGTTGGAAATGAATGTTAGACAGCAAACTGCTATCTTTAAGTATCCTGGGCCATCTATTTTGTTCTCCTCTTTCTAAATGTTCCCAAAAAAACAAACACACTTTCAGACAAAATGTACTCACTTGAGCATATCTCCTTTTTGTTAGTCTAACCAATACAATCAACAAGGAATATTTCCCCCGTCTATGAAGGCTTTATATCGAGAGAATATTCTTTACACATGGTTTGGCAAAATACTGTACATACACCCTAAAATGGAGTTCTAACAGTGAACTTGTCTGCGCCCGGTAAATTATTGGCTATGAGGTAGAACCAAGTAAGTTCCATTGACGTGAGAATACTGTGATGAGTGTGTAGTTGTATCATGAGGTATTGAACGGATATGTCACAAAAAGCTATGCAATTAAAAAAAAGAAAAGATAATTCCTAGTGAGTGAGTGAGTGACCTCCTGTGGCCGTATGTGCAAAAACAGGTCAGGTAAAAAGGTGATATGACAAGCATCTTACCAGAGCTTTCACATTTTCAATTATTGCAACATGCCTATATAACTCTGTAAATATGTTTTTAAAAACATGGAAAGATATAAAGAGAAATCATCCTGGGGTGGGGGGGGGGGGGAGGGCCTAGATAAATGGGACCTCAGCAAAAATAGTACGACGTACGTAGCTCCCGAAGTAACTCGCTTTACTCTGCATTTGACACCTAGCGTTCACAAAATCGGCAGCAGCACCCCTTAAAGTAAGAAACGTCTATAGCAGAGGGAGCTGAAAAGTCCTTAAGTCGATTTGAAATTAACATTTCTTAAAGCTTCTTGAACCTGAAGCAGAACCTAATAATCACATCTGGATGCCTGAGCCTCTTCTGGACTGCATTTGGAACTCTCCTCCATATCAGTGGCCGGTGCCTCTTCTGCATATTGGGCCTCGTAGGCTATCCCCTCAGCGGCATCCTCCTGGTCCTTCTGACCCGAGCTTCCCTCCGTCCGCTCCGGAGAGTCCATGTGATTGCTGCCCTCGGACGCTCCCATGTGCTTCTTCCTCAGGTGCTGATTAAGGGTGCCCTGAAACGGGAAGCACTTTCCACAGATCTGGCAGTGGAACGGCTTGTTGTCCGTGTGGCCACGGATGTGGTACTCCAATTGGTCTTTCCTCGTATACTTCTTGCCGCAGAATTTACAAACAAAAGGCGTGATGCCCATATGCAGGCGCATGTGACGGTCGAGGCTCCCTTTCTGATTGAACGTCTTACCGCAGTAGACGCAAATGAGTCGTTCGTTGTACGGGTACCACTGACTCCTCAGGCTACGCTCTCGCACGTCGTTCTCCAACACGGCGGGTCCCACAGCGGGCTCGCCGTCGTCCGCACCTTGCTTGATGTGACTCAGTACCGCTGCTGGGATGGCCAGGGGGCGCTTTGCTCTGGCTCTACCACCTCTGAACCCACTGAGGATGGAACGGGATGGACTGGAGCTGCTGAGGTTAACAAAGCACGGGGAAGACAGCCCTGAGTAGGAATAGGCAGCAGACTGGATAACTGGACCGTAAGAACCCACGCTCACGGCCAGAACTTGCTCTCCGTCCACCAACTCGGTGTGGTAGCCGTCATCGCCAGCCGAGGAACTATCGGAGTAGGTAGGCCTCTCGGTTTTCTCCACTTTCACGTGCACATCTGTTACTTGGCCATCTTTGCCAATGAGTTCCACTTGCTCCATTTCTCCTTCCATGGGAACGTCATGCTCTGACACACTATCGGTGCTGCCACGATCTGACTGGCCTTCCTCTTGCTGCAGGCGCCCACGACCCAGGCCTTTTCCTGCCAGATCCAAGCGTGCTTCGTGGCCTGCGTGACTCTGACGGGAGTAGTAAGGGGGGGAGATCTGCGTAGGGTTGACGAAGAGGTTGCTGTCGTTGACCCCGTTGCGACTGCTCTGCGAATCATCCTTCTCTGGGCTGCAGGTATTAACTGGGAGGCTTATTTTGGAGTGGATGCTCTCAAGGATCTGAGTACACTTGTCAATAATGACCTGCATCTGCAGAAAGCTGGCGGCGGTGAGGAAACTGATAATGTCCTTGAGCTGCAGGGACATATGACCTGTGTAGCAGAACGCAAGAAGCTGCTCAAACACCTCAGGGCTTTTGATGACTGAGATTGAAAGGCCGCTCATGGTGCTGAGAGCCGAGTGGTCTCGAAAGTAGGGGGAGCTAGCTGCCAGGACGGCCTTGTGGGCGCGAAACGGCTGACCCTGAATGTGAACAATGATGTCACATAACTTGCCCTGCAGTCGCAACTCATTGAGCTGAGTCAGGACGGTGTTGCTGAACTCCGACACATCAAACTCGATGTAGCTGCCGTCGTCCATTTCTAGAATATGTTTCTCCAGTTTGTCAACCACCTGAGGGGGAAAAGACAAAAACATTTAGCAAAAATACAAAAAGGGTATCTCATTCCTATGTAATTCAAAACAATTCTGAAATACAAGGTGTACTTTATGCTGCGAAGAATAAACTGTTCATTTTTTTTTTCCAGAACAGAGGAGCCTTTAATTTCCTGTGAAGTGGTACAAGAGTTGAAAGAAACAAACAAACAAAATCTGGTACAATGGACCTTCAAAGTTACCCCCCCAAAAAAATATCAAAATTCATGACGATGTCATGGTTGACATCTTGCTTTTTCTGTGGCTTTTTCTGTATTTTTGGAATGCCACCACAGAGGGAGGAGAAATGTAATGATGTCCATGAAATCCTGAAAGGAAATGGTGCCATCTGCGCATCAACACCACGTACCCGGCAAACAGGAAGAGAATGCCCACAAAAAAAATTGCAGATGCGCATTAATCAGACGGCTGAAATACTGTTTCTAAGAAAAAGGGGAAAATATATTTCAGCTGTAGTTTCTACTTCTTTAAGCTGCAATTTCTTCAGAAGTTAACTTTCAGGTAAATCGTTTGTGTGTGTCAATACGACTACTGTATATACAGCAGTGTTTCTCAAACCTTTCTGTGCACAGTACATGTGACCACCGAAAAAAAATCTTAACTGTCCAACTACCGCCATCGTGACCAACATTTGTACACAGTTTGAATATTAACACTGTGCTTACGTAAATACAGGGAAGAAAAAACAGGCTGCTGGATAGGCTCCAGCACGCCAGTGACCCTTGTGAGGATGAAGTGGTATAGAAAATGGATGGATGGACGATAAAAAAGTTCACTAAAGTAAACTTTGTGATACTTTCACACGCTACCAAGGGGAAGAAGCTCGCGTCCCACTTAGTGGCGCTCGTACCATACTTTGAGAACCACTGATATACAGTACGCCCCCTTCGTTGTGATTTTAAGGTAACTAGCATACATACATGAGAAAATTCCTACTTTTTAGACTTTAAATGACCCCACGGAAACCCTGATAAGATAATGACAACTTTCTTTTGAATCCTAAATAATTGTTAACTTTGTAGGAGTTCATCCTCATCACACAATCAGCAGCAAAACAGCTCATATACATTACACCCCCCTCCAAAAATACTGGAACAGTGAGTTCTTTTGTTGCCGTTGTTACAGATCATGTGATTAAACCTTGCATTTTGATTGGCCATAACGTGTGTGCTGTTGCAATGCCAACCACTTGTGATTCGAAATTTGAATCACAGCCAGAGTAACATTTGGTCTGGTTGCTCGGCGGGCTGACTTAAATTAGGCAGAACGGGTCTGGCAACATTGTTGAGGTTGACAAGGGAACAATACAGTCTACATAGGCTGAGATCAAAAGTTAAGACTATCACGCCTTTCTGTGCACAGTACATGTGACAAAATGTAACACATTCAGGCATCTGGCATAAAAACTGTGCCAAACAAATCATGCGAGTGATTTTCTGTGGCAAAGCCTGACGGGACAAGCCAAAAGTCTCAACAACAAGAACTTTGCATAAATCATACCATGCCCTAGGATATACTGTACAGCGCTCTATAGAAAAGATGACTCCTCCTTTGAGAAGTTGGCTTTTAATCCGTTTCCCAATGATCACAACAACAGTTTTCTGAATTTGGATGATGCGATTGACCTGTTGTTAAAATTATCATGCAAAATGTATTTAAAATGTCTCTTTTCTAGACTTGCATTAATACGGACTAAATTTTGCAGTATTGCAAACTTAAAAGTGGACAGATCGAAACTGAATTGTAACTTAATTTCTTGCGTGCAAAGAGGTCTCTGGAATGCCTGAGATTATTTCTTTACTATGCCAGAGAAAATATGGAGTCTGAAAGGACACTCAAGGTTTCTTCTGTTGGTGAACTGTACAACAGAAAAACGGAACCCCACTGTGGAAAATGTGGACTACAACCCACTTCCGACAACAATTTCACCCCACAGTTCGCCACTGGAGAGGTTGAAAACAACCACAGAATCACAAATGGCACATAGAGAACAAACAGAAACATTTTGAAGATTTACAATTAGATCTAATTTAAATGACTTCACAAGCTTGAGCACTTGAAGAACGCAGAATCCTGTTGAAATATCAGAAAAACATCGACAATACTTAGAGGAGGCAAAAAAGAGTGCCACTTCAAACCTGTACACAGAATTGATTACATGACTGTAAAATCTGTCATGTCTGGACCCAATTCTATTCATTTTTCAATAATTGCTACTAGTCTTATGGCGGAACCTGAGATTAATGCTAAACTGATGGCGACGATAAAAACAAACAGTACCTTTGATGAAAATAATGGGGAAATAGAGGTGATTACAAAAGCCTGAAAGTATATGCTCCACATTTGCCAGATGAAGAAAGTCTGCTTTTACTTATGTGCAAGTTGCAAAAGACTCTCTGAATCAAAAGCCAAAAGAAACATCATAAATAATATGGTATGGTAGCGTTTTATTGTCATTCCTTAATATATGCGGAACATACAGATGGCCAAAATTACTTTTCCAAGAGTCCACTGTCACAAAAACAATAAAAATACCATATCATATTAAACCATATGGATTTAGAATGGGAAATGACTTACAATCATATGTGAGTCAAAGCAAGTGAGCAAATACTTTGGCAATATAGTGTATAATATTTCAAACATTTATTTTCCAACTGCCAAAACAAAACCATGAAAAACAAAACTGAAAATAGCTATAATTTGCCCATTTTCGACTAGTTTCATTCCCCCGTAATGTTTGGCAGTGGGCAAATGTGTTTGAAACAAATCTGGCTTTTTATTTTTTAACAACTGTATTTATGTTGTATATAACTATTTCAATAGTACAAATAAATGCTTTTTTTTCATTTAAGCGGACTTGTTTTTATTTCTTTGTTTGTTTGTCCATTGTTTCCCCCAGGGAAAGCACGCCAATCATCTGAAACAAAAGAAAAATCTAACTATGTATTTCATTATTTGGCTGGAAAATGTTGGTTTAGTTTTTACTTTTTTACTTAAGTACATTTTGAAGTGTGTACTATTATACTTTTATTTCAGTACTTTTACCACGAGAGATGTTTCTCGCACCAGTATCAGTATTTCTACTTTAGTACTGAAGGCCAGTACTTTTGACATCTCTGGAAGTATTGATATTTTTCAAGACTGTACTTGAATTCACCTCCCCCAAACCAGTGTAACGCGGAAAACAATTTCATGTCATCCAGCAATGTATAATGGCAGGCAGAACAATTCAAGAGCTCTTCCACTAGATGGCAGAAAGAACAATTAACCTGTTTTATCAACTTTCTGTGACATTTTTGTTTAGTGGTGTGCAGTGGTTTTGGATCAATATAAGTTGGGAAAGTTACGTTCAAACACAAGATGAAAGGCTCCCTCATTGTTGTGTGATGCTATTTCCAGCTAGAAAAAAAAAAAAACAATCCATAGATTGGCGTGCTTGTCATTAGGACAGATAACGTTTGCACAAACCTGTTCTCGTTGTGGGACTACCACAGCAGCGGATTCTGCATTGTGGAAATTTACGGTATTTGCAAAAAATCACGGACCTCTTCGTGTACGGTGGAATAATTCCCTGCTCTCCTTCTACTTTCATAGTGAGGGCTGCAAAGTTGTTCAAATTCCTCTTTGAGGCTGTTATTATTAAACGCAGGTCACATGAACAGCATAACAAGAGCCGCCTTTCTATAATGTCATCGTGACTCCTCCCTCTCCAGGCATGACTTCCGCTCAATCCAATTCTTACACTGGTCCTCCCTCACTTACCAAAGCTGTGCATTCAGAAAAAGAAGACAACTAATTCAATTCAGCACACTCGTCTGTTGCTACAAGCACTCTCCCTCCTCCTCAAGCCAATAACACGCGCTTAGTGACTCGTTGATGTCACGCTCGAAACAGTTTGTTGAATTCAGTCAGCAAATTTCTATGCACACAATTTCAGCATTTCGGCAAATACATCAGCTCTCCGACTGCCTAGTTCACATGCCCTTCTCCCATCTTTGCCATTGCTGCAACTCTTTCCAAACCCCTTGCTGCCAATTCAGACGGCGTTCCTGCAGATTGAGTCACAGTCAGCACTTCTGGATTGCAAATACTTTGTCCAGTCACCAAGGCACCTGTCCACTCAACCTCACGTCCTCATCTAGGCACCAGATGAGGAAAGACGCACACAGACAGAGAGAATTCCAATTTGAAGCTGATTAGTTTCCCTCGCTCAAACGCAGCCTTCTAAGTGCAACGTATCCATGTACGTAAATTGGACATTGTCCGATGATGCGAACCCAAACCAATTCCAAATAACTGACAAAACGGTGGGCCTTTTAGAAACTAGCTCCTCTGTTCAGAGCCACGTTGTTGTTGTAATGTACGCATTACAAGGGAACTACGCAAGTCATTAAGAAAAAAATAAATAATTTGACCCCAAAAGTCAAATTAATTGATTAATTGCCCAGCTTTGTTGTTTAACTGCCCACACATGCACTTTTGTTTTAATGGACTTTTCATCAAAGAGGGTCACGGCATATCCACTTGGACATAATAGAATTGTATCAATTTGAGCCAGGAAAAACCCTTTTACAAATTGGATCAGCTTGTAATACTCAGCATATCTCCTTCAGTACGTGTCAGCATGGGTGCAACAGAAGGACCTAACAGCTACAACATACATTTTACAATGTCTTCCTCACACCTGAGGTAATAGAAATAGTACCACATATATTACAATAAGGGTATGTCAGTAAACAGAATTATCGATTTGAAGGTTTCTGTTTTGTCACACAATATCACGAACACAGACCAACTTGCTAGCAACCTTAAGAATAATGTTTTTACTTAGCAACCTTTGGTCCAGTCATAAAACTGGAAGTGTGAAGTACGTGAACCAGGACACTGCTTTGGGGCACCAAACTACAGATGGGAACAAAGTCTTGTCCACATCTATATACATATTACATGGGATCAGTACGAGCAGAAGTAGCTGAGCTTCTTTGCCCACTCCTCTCTGCCAAAGTGAGTTAATCCTCAACTGAAGCCACATACCCATATAGCTTTACTTCATCCTGTCTTTCCTGTCACTTGCTTCAGTAAGACTGGGTAATACACATCCTAAATTGTCAGCGTTAGCACAGTATACAACAAGTAGTATTGTTCTTTGAGAATACGTGATATTTCAGCACAAGGAAGACTGGGTAGTGACAACTTTCACATCAGTGACGCATTTGATCTTGCCCTGCAAAAAGATTAATTTTTTTAATCCTCAAAATGTAATTAAAGACCAGTGCGATGGCCTGGCAGGATTGCCTTTGAGGGGGAAATTTTGTCGCTGTAGTCACCAATTAATTCCAACCTAACTTGACTTTAAAAAGGACTCATTAAGCATGTTCACCATTTTAAAACCATGTGTATTATTAATGTCTCTGACATTTGGTCTGGACCAACGTCCAGCCAGGCTGCCAAGTTATTGAGAAACTCGGTATGTGGGTGGAATTATGTTAATTAGCCCTACTGTTTCTTAACAGCGGGGGGAGTGGAGGATACTATAACAGTTAGGGGTGTCCCGAACCGATCTTTGAGATCGGGAATTGGTCCGATGTGAGCAAAAAAACAAGGATCGGACTGCATCTTAAATCATCCGCTTTTACCACTCTTATACAAGCAGTCCATTCCATGCTCTACTGCAGCATTTCTATCCAGCAGCGCTCGATGGCATGCGGAGCCCACGTGATCACGACGACAACTTGCTAAGGTGCTAACATAGTAGCAGGAAGTAGGAGTGAATGTTGCTTGCTTAAAGTCGTTTCTTGATGCTCGAGCTGAAGTTCACTGTAAAACTGAACTCGCATAAAATAATTACACCTACTGAATGCTCAAATACACCACATACTTCGTTTCTTTCTTTGTTTTTGTTTAAAAACAATAAAATAAAAAAATCGCAAGCTCAGCGCTAACACATAATGAATGAAAAAGATTATTCACGACCTAAGGAAAATTTGCATCCGACTCGTGGCACTTACATGACTCAAAATAATGAATACTGGTAGTCAATAAACATAAACGGGTAATACAACAACTATTTCCGGCATATATTAATCAAACTCTGTGAAAAACGTGTTACAATAACAATATTCGATCATGACTTCTTCTACGTTCTTTGTTACTGCAAGTGTGTATCTCACTGCGTGCCCCACACTGCCTCTCAGAGGTCAAGACATGCACAGCAGTTACCAATTGGCAAATAATAAATGAGTAAGTTTTTCTCATACCTACTGTTGCTGATCAAGCCTGTTCTAACATTCCCAGAGATGCCAACTTTTACGGATCATATGTATTTTGTTAGCGGCACGGTGGCCGACTGGTTAGAGCGTCAGCCTCACAGTTCTGAGGACCTGGGTTCAATCCCCGGCCCCGCCTGTGTGGAGTTTGCATGTTCTCCCCGTGCCTGCGTGGGTTTTCTCCGGGTACTCCGGTTTCCTCCCACATCCCAAAAACATGCATGAATTGGAGACTCTAAATTGCCCGTAGGCATGACTGTGAGTGCGAATGGTTGTTTGTTCCTATGTGCCCTGTGATTGGCTGGCAACCAGTTCAAGGTGTACCCCGCCTCCTGCCCGATGACAGCTGGGATAGGCTCCAGCACGTCCGCGACCCTAGTGAGGAGAAGCGGCTCAGAAAATGGATGGATGGATGGATGTATTTTGTTACGGAAATCACTGAACGCTGACTCATGATTTCCGTAACACCGATTGTTTCTGATATTGGGGGGGGGGGGGGGGGGAGGGGCGGCGGCAATATCCAGTGTCCGAGACTACAGTACGGCACTGTGTCCGGCCACCGTGACGATGGATTTGATGAAATAAACACTATTTTGTTTAAAAAAAAATACTTAAAAACCAAGCAGCTTGGGGACACTATATTTTATTACACCCCCCGGCTGCCAAGCCGAAGAGGCAAAAGTTCTCTCTGCATCAGGTGTCAACGCAATGTAAGTCACCGATCATCGCCTCCACGGTAGCGAATAAACGTCAGCACTTTTTCAAACACTTATACGTATAGTTTACGTTATCACGTAGGGAGAGCGAGGAGTGATGCTAATTGCTAGGCTATCGTGTCATGAAGTCGCAAAACACTGAAATAAGTGGACCAGCTGTACAGCTGTCCTCGAGGGTGCGTGGGAGTTCACCCAACCAGTCTACATGTGTTTTGCGGACTTCAACCATGTCACTCGGGGAGTCCTGTTGGGGGTGCTTCGGGAGTACGGGGTACCGAACCCCCTTATACGGGCTGTTCGGTCCCTGTACGACCGGAGTCGATGAGATCCTGCCCCGAGTGGAGGAGTTCAAGTATCTTGGGGTCTTGTTCACGAGTGACGGAAGAATGGAACGGGAGATCGACAGGCGGATCGGTCCGGAGTCTGCAGTGAAGCGGACTTTGTATCGGTCCGTTATGGTGAAGAAGGAGCTAAGCCGAAAGGCGAAGCTCTCAATTTACCGGTCGAGCTACGTTCCTACCGTTACCTATGTTCAGGAGCTGCGGGTCATGACCGAAAGAACCAAGATCCTGGATACAAGCGGCCGAAATGAGTTTCCTCCGCAGGGTGTCCGGGCTCTCGCTTAGAGATAGGGTGAGAAGCTCGGTCATCCGGGAGAGGCTCAGAGGAGAGCCGCTGCTCCTCCGCATTGAGAGGAACTAGATGAGGTGGCTCGGGCATCTGTTTAGGATGCCTCGCGGACGCCTCCCCGGTGAGGTGCTTCGGGCACGTCCCACCGGGAGGAGACCCCGGGGACGACCCGGGACACGCCGTAGAGACTACTTCTCTCGGCGGGCTTGGGCACGCCTCGGGATCCCCCCGGAAGAGCTGGAGGAAGTGGCTGGGGAGAGAGATGTCTGGGTGTCCCTGCTAAAGCTACTGCCCCTGCAACCTGACCTCGGATAAGTGGAAGAAGATGGATAAATGGATGGAACGACTGCTTTCATTGAAGGCAGAGGAGGGATTTATGAAAATGTCCTTATACCACAGTGAGTGCTGCGAGAAACCAGAAGCTGATACTATCTATGCCAAAGCATTTTTATTGCCCAAAAAATAGTTTTTTTTGTAAATAACATTGCACAGGTACATAAAGCTCAGAAGTGACTCGCTCTGCTTTACATCACAAACACTTGTGTGGGTGTGTCCACGTAAATAAAAAAAATATGAGCCAGGCTTCTGTGCAATAGTCTACGGAAAATGATATTGCCTAAAAGCGTCACAAAAATCACAAATTTAACGGGAAAAGCTTGCTGGGGGGAAAAAAACAGTTAACAGTAAATAATGTCCTGGGTGAACTCAGCTGTACTGAATAACCTGACTCTTCCCTGCACTTTGGTCTTTCCTGTCATACCATTGTAATAGCAGGTACGAGAACATGGAAAAAACAACTACTGGTACTTTAGTGGTTTTGGCTGGTAAAAGGGTGTCGTGTACACTAACTAGTAACTGCCATGTCCAGTATCACAGGCTGATTACCTAATAGGTCTGGCTGCCCCAGACAGTTTTGAATTACAATGGCAGTAGCGTTCACATTTTACTTTAGTAATTGTGTCAAACCCATCGTTTAAACAAAATAAATCGCGGGACGTCGATTGTCGGTGCAAAATGTAGCAAATGTGTGTCGTGCCAAACTTTAATTGTAATTTATTACAATCCAACGTGTAAGTAGCAAAAGAAATTGGAAGTGTGTCCATTGCTCGTGCAAACGGCAGCACAAAATCGAATCCAAATGAGTCATGTCGGCTGTCTCAAGCACTGGTATAGTGAAATGTTTGCCCAGATTATATCTGCATCGCTTCACAGGGCCGTGCCATACCGCGACCGAGCAGCATTCGAACATTCGCTAACTCCATTAGCTAGCTAGCTTCACATTTAGCTAGCATTTCGCCCCCCAAAAAAACACCAGACCTTTACACACACCTTGCGATGTGCACCCAGTACGAAATGACTCGACAGTCGGCTCGGCTTCTGCACAGTGTGCACAACATTGACAAGCTTTTCTACATTTTCAACGACAGGGTCGAACACAAGCGCTAGGTCGGCTGTCATTCGAGCTAGCTACAGGGCTAGCTCGCTCGTTAGCGCTCAAGCCATATTAGCCAACGGCGGTGGCTAACGCTAGCATGCAATCGCTGACACTAGATTGCACCGAACTACTCAAGTAAGACAGAAAAAACACGTTGACGTGACGAACCGGTGCACGCCGCCACATTTGACGCGAGCGGACTCACCGTGCTGCAGACTGACATTAAACGTTGTCCATTCCCCTTCAAATTCGCGAACAGCCACAGCCAGGCCTCCCCCCCTCTCCAGTCCAGATGTGTCAGACAGTTGCTGCTGCAATTTTTTGCATCAACAGGAAGTGTTCTTTTGGCTCTTTGCGTTCATTCTATCGGTGAGTTTTGCAGCAGCCCCTCCCTTGCTCACCCGTGCCAGTGCAATGTATAGAGACATAATGTTCCCGACACACCGTGCAAGTCATACGCACCATAATAAACGAAGAGGAGTCGCGATCCAGTTTGTTCTCGATCCACAACGTGGCCATGGGAATGTTCTTGCCTCATCCACTGCACCGGTGGCGAGCAAAATATCCGCTCAAGTCTGCTTTCGTTCCACAATCCCAAGGATTTGTGTGAAATTCTGTGTTGGCGTGTACCACACATGCGCACCTTTAGCTACCTCGCGTATTCTTTGAACAGTCGTGCTTTGACATTTGTGCACCAAAACCATACGTGCGTTGATATGCGTACTATATACCACCTCATATTGTGATAATGATAACCAAAGTATCAGTTCCAGTAAAAGTGATCTACAGTCGACTGGGTATATTTGACTATTCAATACCAGTCTATTCAAAGTTGTGCCTATTGTCGCGTGTAATAGTACATTTAATAACCTGTAGCTTTTCTTCATAAAGTACACGCGCAATTCAAATATCTCCAACCCCAATGGGAGCGTCGCGAAAAAAAAAAAAAAGTTAAAGAACAATCGCTGTAGTTTTGAACTTTTTTCGACTTATTGCTGTGCGCTGTACTTTGCAGGTATTCTCTATTGCGACCTATTGTTTCTTTGGAATGATCTTAAGTGTGTGCAACATAGTCATAAAAATCCCCTCTCATCTAATGACACGTTTAAAAAAAAAAAAAAGTATTTGTGGACATGCCACAAAGGGGCGCCAGAGACTAAATTGTAACAAACGCACAAAGCGCGCCTCCTATACAATACATAAGAACAAAAACAGATCCTGAATGCATAATGTCAGGTCACTGTTTCTCATGTCCGCAATCAAATACTGGATATCATGTGACATTTTTACTTTAACGAGGCACGGTTATCAAATTAAAGGGCAATACAACATTTCCACGTTTTGTAAACTAATTGAACATATTATTCGTTCATAATATAACCAACACTATCCAAAACACAATCAATCTTCTGTTGGTTTGAAATGTCTTATTGGAAGAAGTTGAGACAATCCAGTGGGAGCTCTCCTGTGTCATCTGCGAACATTGGTTTTTTTTGTGCCATGTTCATTGACAATTCAGTAACCCCTTTGTGTGTATATTGGAGGAAATAATGCCCTGTAGTTGTCTGTTTGGGACAATTAGGATTAAAGGAGTTTGCAGTGTATGCAACAAAATGTGGTCAATTATTTCACTAAAGTATACTAGACAAAACAAAGTGACTTATCACTTTCAACTATAAATTGATCTTTTTTAATGAGTGCTGTGTGCAAACCATTACAAAAACAACTCTACGTGATTGTTTGTAGTCTTTTGCGTAGTAATTTCATTCTTCATTAATTCTTACTTTGAGTCTTGGCAATGTGCTCCACGGGTTTACCTTTAAAATGTCACAGTCGTGCAGATATCACTGTCATCAAATATGTTTTCAGATTTCTGTCCATTTTTCAGATGAAATTGTATGAAGAGCGTATATTTTTTTAGCAGCCTTTGGAAAACCTGCTCTTCAAACAGTAAACCCTCAATCCAAGTCACATACAGTATAGATCTTTACTTCTTTGATCGAGAAAGGTGGCGTAACCGTAGCTTTGTTTCTTTTCTTGGGTGCATCACATGACACACTGACGTCGACTGCACTTTAGCTCATGCATGGAAACATCTGCATTCGGTAATTCCTTTCTCCCTGTGTGCTAATTGAGAACATTTTGTTTTTCCAAAGTTTTTATTTTAGAAAGATGAAAATCACGTTGACATTTGGAGAATTTGTAACACAAAATAGTAATATAAATGTGTTATCTAGTCTGTATTAAAGTAGACAATACATAAATCCTAATACTTATACTGTAGTGCGCTGAACAGCAGTAGTTAGTGAAGATCCAAATTTGTATGAGTACATTTTTGCCATGCCAATATGGAATTTACAATCCATTTACTTACCCAGGCAGTTTATGCCAAAGTTTATTTTTCATAATTCTAATTTTGTGAAATGTCACTGATGTAGTGGTCCACTCGCCTGACTTTGGTGCGGGCAGCGTGGGTTCAGTTCCCACTCGGTGACGGTGCGAAAGTGAGTGCGAATGGTTGTCCGTGTCTATATGTGCCCTGCGACGGACTGGCGACCAGTTCAGGGTGTAGTCAGCTGGGATAGGCTCCAGCGCCCCGCGACCCTAACCAGGATAAGCGGTGTTGAAAATGGATGGATGAATTTTGTGAAATGTACTCCTCGATAAGTCAACAGGTTAAGTCTAGTCTACTGTGTGTGCATGTGTCCGTGTGCCACGTGTGTGTGTGTGTATTTGCATGTACGTGTGCACGCGTGTGTTTGTTTTAAGGTGAATGACAAGTTGGCAGCACAAGTGAATATTTGACCTAATCGTGTGCAGGTGGATGATCAACCCAAAGAAAGAATGGCTTTGTCATCGCACGTCCCTCCTCTATGCTCAGCTGGGACCTTTCCCTCCTCTTGCCTCTTGCAGCGGAGAGGGGTGGGGGGGGGGGGGGATTGATGCACAGCTGAAGCCACAGCCAAAAATTTGGTCATGAGAGATTGTTTGTCTGATCAGGAGGAATGATGATGGCATTGATAAGGTCTCCAACAAATTCTCCATCAAAGGGTTTCCTGTTGAACTTGTAATCTTTTCTCAAACGGGGCCTTGTTAGCTGTGTGTCGTTTGCTTGAGCAGGAATTATTTGGCAGTATGATAATGGGGCTCCCTTTGGGTGGTGCAGCTCCAGGTATCATCAGGGGGCTCCAGGTGGTGTGGCCCGGGGCTCTGATGTTCTGCTTCTTTTTAATCCCAGATGACATTGCTAAATCCCCAAACTCACTGCCCCTATAGATGAGTGTATAGCGATGGAATGATTTGTTTAAAGAGCACATATCATGTATCAAACTGAAGGAATAAGGAGCTCCACTGTTTAATGCTAAGCCTTAAAGTACAGCGCTAATAGCACATATACATTTGATGACTTTATGCATCGACTGCTGAACCTTCCATGAGTCTTTACATTTGTTTATTATCAATCATTCTTGTTTGTTGTGTGTGAATCGTGTGTCTAATTTTTGCAATAACACCATGTCAGTGCAATCAACCATTACAATTCTCATTTTGCTTGCTAAATGAAAAAAGCAGTACCATATTTATAAGCATAACATGAATAAAACATCTAATATTTTTGCCAGGAGTCCCTTGGCTACCTTGGCCGTCATTGCTGTGGAGAACAAGGGTCTCCCAGTGTTCTGGCCACAAATAGTCCATAGCTCACTGATGGCGAACATATTTCCCAGTAGCAGGTGTCTAAATCCGTCAGTGGCTGATCCTCACCGTGACTGTAAATGAAAGAGCCGCCTCGTCCAGGTGCACAAGCGCCTCCTCGGCCCTCTCGGGTTTCCTCTTGGTGGACAAACGTGATGTGCAAGAAGGAAGAGCATGTTTAGTATATATATTTTGGTGTTCAATAATATTTTTTTTCACTAAAGCTAATGACATTTAAGTGAGTATATAACGGACTTTGAATATTTCCTGCCTTATGAGTATACTCACTGGCCGCAAGATTAGTTACACTTGCACAATGTAACAAAAGAGCGGAATCAATAAATACAAATGCAGTAATGCTCCATTTTAATTGAAACTGCCATGGAGGTATGAATACAATAATATACGTTTTTGTTTTTTTAAAATATTAAACGATTGTACGTAACGTAGGTTTGTAAAAGGGACCTTAACAAACTACACCTGCATTAGTTAACCTGTTGTCAATCACATTGTCGATCGGAATAGAAAATAATTCTATTTTGCTTTTGCTCTGGCATTGGATCTTGGCTTCGTCAAGGCCTGTGAAATGAAGTGTCCCGTGAGTTTGCACATATACACAAGCTGACCATAAATGGCAGTGTTAGTTTTATGTTCATGTTTTGACAAGAATAATTAAAAACGATTAAAGCGAGCTCAGTGCAGTACTATTACATATTGGGCTCCAACTGTTGCAGTAGGAACAAAAGCCCGAAGCTAAAGAGAGTTTTAACAGTTCGAAGCCCTCACATTATAAGTATAATGAGCTCTCTGATGTGTCATATATTTGCCAGAGAAATCAAGCCAATTTGTGGAAATGGTGGCCCGGGGTTGGGAGAATACAGAGTGGCTTGTAAAGATGAGTGATTTCTGGCTCAGCGTGAAGAGAATGAGAGGTGTGCTGCCTGGTGCTTAGCTCAAATGAAAGCTCTGATGAGTGGAGCAAAGATCAAAATGACAGAGCGGTGGAGGCTTCAGCTGGGCCTTTGTTATTGATAAGTCTGTCATCTGCGCTGATATTGGAGCAGTAATGGCAGCTGATGATTAGGCCACTCCTGAGCTATTAACTACATTTCTTATCCTTTTACTGGGGCCCGAGAGAGCCGC
This sequence comes from Phyllopteryx taeniolatus, assembly GCF_024500385.1. NCBI lineage: Eukaryota > Metazoa > Chordata > Actinopteri > Syngnathiformes > Syngnathidae > Phyllopteryx > Phyllopteryx taeniolatus. The sequence continues at coordinate 32,069,670 of NC_084504.1, read as the reverse complement.
TTTGAGAGACAAAGGCCTCCATTATGAAGCTGCCTTCTTAAACGACATCCACCTGATCTAAAAGGCACAACTGTTACGACTTTCGGCCGAGGCCAAAGAAGTCTGGGACCAGTCAGAGGTCGCAGTGCACGCCTGTTTGAAATGAAGGGGTTCTGAGTGAGTAACCTGCTGAAAGAGGGCTGCAGGAAAATTACAGAAAATTATCTGTTTTGTCAACATTTCATCAGGAGATTTACAGAAAGCTGAACCTGGGCCTTTCTCTGCCGCTCTTTCACAAGCCTAAGGAGATTGAGTGGATAAAATTGACTGACAAACAAATCTCCTCTTTATTTCTTTCTCGCTTTCTCTTTCCTGCTCTTGACGTGGCATTCGATATGATCTCCTTTTAATGATCCTTTACATGTGATCAGCACGTATTGCTGATGATATCTTATCCCAGAGAACACTGGTGGAATTGACACTCACAGTGAAGAACAAAATTTGATAAATTATTCTATAGCCCAGGTGTGTCTTGTTTATTTCAAGGGCCAAATATAGTTGAAATCAAAGGAGGTAAGGGCCACTTTGACAGCTTTTCATTTATTTAACACACTAAAACAATCCATAATGTAGGTAAAACTATGCAAATCAATATTATATTTATTATTATATATACTCTATATTTGAGAATAAAAACAGCTAGCTAGTGAAGCGAAAAGTCAGTGTTTTTATTTTAGCATATTGAAGAGGCCGATGGCCCTGTATCCTACTCGAATAGACCCACGCCTGCACTGAGCAGCAGCAGAATCACATGTCCACATTTAGAACCAAAACATGAGCATTACCAAATGATGTGTGTAACTGGTTGACAACTAAGAATGAACTTGCAGAAAGTAAGAACTATTGTGCAATGCAGATAAAACGACATAGGCCGCATCAAACGTTTATTTAAGTCTATGCCATGGGCCGCTAAATAAGAGATGTCGGGCCACAAATGCCCCCGGGCCGTAGTTTGGACACCACTGGATATATGCACGGGATGTATGAAACATAAGCGCCCTCATTTGAAATTGCAGGTTTTCGTGAAAAATGAGACAACAATCAATCCTTTTAAACTATTTTTGGATTGTTTCTTTTTTTGTTAAATATGGGTTTTATAAATTGTGTAGTTCAAATCAAAGAAAAAAACAAGTTTCTTCGGGAGGAAATGCAAAAAATAGATATTTAAGCATGCACACCCATAAATCAATGCAGTTGCTGATCAATGTAAATCAAAACAGTGTCTTTATGATTGTAATAATAATAATAATAATAATAATGATAATAATAATAAAGCTTGTTGTAGGCAAAGCCCCGCCAACCTCATCTCAATGTCTCTGACTTCAGCTCAGTCGTTGGCTTTACTCAACAAAGGCCAACAGGAATCCAAGAGTTGTTGATTTAGCCCCCAGTGGCTGCAGGCAAAGCATCTTTCATTAACATCTAAAACCTCAAGAATGAGATGCTGTCCTGCCGATAAGATCTGGTAATGCAGTAACATGGAATTATGGAAGAAGAAAATTGCCATTTTGTATGTAAACACCTGTGATCACCCATGAAAGCCCCCTGTTCCCCAGGTTGGGTGAGTCCCTGGAGAGGTGAGGGCCTTGGAACCCAATCCATCCTGCAGAGATTTTCATGCTGAAGGCCTGGCTTGATGGAGGGTCTGCGGTGGAAGGTCAGCTCTGAGAACCACACAGTAATCCTATGTGCCTGAAAGAAAGATTCATCTGCTCACAGGAGAAATATACGGTTCTCACTTTGTGGTCAGCAAATGCTTTCGGGTCAATACGAAGCCTTTATGAAACACTCCAGATGTATTGCCGCAGAATTTGATCAGTTTACTTTATATTTGAGAAAATCACAGAGCTGCTTAGAGAATATATGACTTGCTCCCACGTGGATAGGTTCCTACCACCACTGTTTGAGAACTGTTTGTTTATGGCTACAACATGTCAGGAACAATAGAATCATGTGGCAGTCTGACATGATGAAGAATGTCTGTAGCGTTTCACTGATACACTAAAGGTCAAATTCTAAATCCTCCACAGAGTGGAAAGAATGCAGGTGTTCCGCTTGCAGCAATGGCCTTAGAAGGGGAAAGAAAATCACTTTAACTGTGTGCTTCCTTACTCCCAAAGTACTGCGCACATGTAAAGCTTGTTATAATGGCAATTCTGAATAGTTTTTTTCTTTGTAATTATGCAGTGTGAAACTTGATTAATAGGCACGGTGGGGGCGACTGGTTAGAGCGTCTGCCTCACAGTTCTGAGGACCGGGGTTCAATCCCCGGCCCCGCCTGTGTGGAGTTTGCATGTTCTCCCCGTGCCTGTGTGGGTTTTCTCCGGGCACTCCGGTTTCCTCTCACATCCCAAAAACAACCTGTATGTACCTTTCAGCATTGATGTTGCCTTCACACCATTGGCCATTGGCACTAACACAGCCCCATACCATCACAGATGCTGGCTTTTGAACTTTGCGTCCATAACAGTCCGGATGGTTCTTTTCCTCTTTGGCCAGGAGAACACGACGTCCATAATTATCAAAAAACAATTTGAAATGTGGACTCGTCGGACCACAGAACACTTTTCCACTTTGCGTCGGTCCATCTTAGATGAGCTCGGGCCCAGACGCTCAGGCGTTTCTAGGTGTTGTTAATAAATGGCTTTTGCTTTGCATAGTAGAGTTTCAAGTTGCACTTACGGATGTAGCGCCGAACTGTATTTACTGACATTGGTTTTCTGAAGTGTTCCTGAGCCCATGTGGTGATATCGTTTACACATTGATGTCGGTTTTTGGTGCAACGCTGCCTGAGGGATCGAAGGTGACGGGCATTCAATGTTGGTTTTCGGCCTTGCCGCTTCCATGCAGTGATTTCTCCAGATTCTCTGAACCTTTTGATGATATTATGGACCGTAGAAGATGAAATCCCTCAATCCCTTGCAATTGTACATTGAGGAACATTGTCAAACTGTTCGACTATATTCTCACACACTTGTTCACAAAGAGGTGAACCTCGCCCCATCTTTGCTTGTGAATGACTGAGCAATTCAGGGAAGCTCCTTTTATACCCAATCATGGCATCCACCTGTTCCCAATTAGCCTGTTCACCTGTGGGATGTTCCAAACACGTGTTTGATGAGCATTCCTCAACTTTCGTGTGACATAAAACCAAATTGTTTTCAGTCTACAGCAAAAATTAATGAACCGGCCTCACTTTTTCAATACTTTTTGAGAGGAGAAGGCTATACTGTATTGCTAATCTCAGGGAAGGATCAACATGATTCACAGAAAGTGAAAAGGAGAGAAAAAATGTCCTGTTGTGACAGAACTGATGTGCCTTTGTCTCCTCTGGATAGTTTCTTCACCACCTCTTTAAATTTTAAAGCGTTTGGCAAGCAGCCTGTGGCAGGTTCTCTTGAGGATGACCCAAGGTATCGATGGTCAATGGTGCTGTGAATCTCAGACGGTCCATGTTCTGACATGGACGTTAGAGATATGCATATTTAATAGTGTGTTCATGTTGGTGCAAAATTTATTTCCAAGGAAGATGCCTTTTACAAGAAGGAAGTGAGAAGCATTTGCTGGGGATGGGATTGTTAGCTAGTGTTTTCATAGACGTTATATACTTTGCATCCATTCTGCTTTTGTGTAAAAAAAGATCTGTGGAAATGTTTTTTTGCACATCAAAATCAGAATCATCTTTATGGGCTGAGTAAAAAAAAATATACACTTCAGACATAAAAACACATGTTCGGCGTGTCAATGAGCAACGTAAGGGTACCAATAATGTGGTAATGCTGATACAATGACAATTGTGCAAATGATTCAGCGTGGTATACAGTAGCAGTGTCACAGTCGATGTGCTGCTTATATTTAGGATGTTTGCAGTTGAATTTTGCGCTCTTAAAGTCCCCAGGAATAATAAGTGGCGAATCTGGGTGCTTTTGTTCTTGTTTGGTAGCCTCGTCAGCTAGAGATTGCAATGCACCGTTCGTTTTAGCCTGAGGTTGAATGTACGCACTGGCGATTATGAAGTAGGAAAATTTGTGCCGTGAATAGTGAACAGTTAAAAACCAGCCACGCCAAATCTGTGCTGCAATGTTTGTTGAACTCCATGACATCCACACACCAATCTTCGTGAATGTAGAAGTATATTCTGCCACCTTTTGTTTTCCCTAAAAGCTCCGGGACGCGATCCGATTGGGGCAGTTGAAATCCGGGTTGTTGTATCGCGCCGTCTGGGATGCATCACTGAGCCAAGTTTCAGCAATGCAGACAGCAAAGCGTGCAAATCTTTGTAAGGAGAAGAAGCCCGTTGTTGGGCGGAGATCCGAGATTCGCTAGATGAATCGATGGAAGCGGAGTTCGAACTCTTCAGTGTCGAAGTTGTACCAGGACGCCGGCGCTAGTCCCCAGTGTGCCGTCGTCTGGGTCTCTGCCATCCGCCATCGAGGGCTGCTACACCTCTGGTTAATATCTCCCAAAAATGTTTTCAATTTGTCCAAGTTGTCCAGAGTAAAGTCCGTAAAACTTAGAAGATCTTCTCTCGTGTAAGTGGCGTGTGGTCATCAAAGACGAACAAAAATGTCAAAAACAAAGACAATCGCAACTGAAGTGTGCGTAACCGATGCGGCCATCTGCCATGGCAACATCTTTTCTTCAAGGCAATATCTAATATTGATTTTGGCTTTATCTTTAAAATTGAGGTAAACGCGCCTTCAGTCAGTGCCACACTTCTCTAGATCAGTACAGCAAGCTGTAACTATGGGTCTTATAGTCTTTAGGTTTTAATAAGTAATATACAGTATCATCTGTAAAAACAGAGCAGGTGCTTGGTTATGTGTGTCTGAGGAGAAACATTTTATTTATTATTTCACAGGCCTTGACGAAGTCATTTAAAACAGCATGCGCAGCCTTATTGTGGTTGATTAATTACGTGTCATGGTTCGCATTTCCAAGAATGCTTCATAATTTGCTGGAACAAAACAGTCATTGCCACTATATAACTGAGCCTAAATAGGGGGCGGGGGGGGGAAATCTTACATTTATAAAGTACTAACATGTACAGTATCGTACGTTACATTATATATATAGTTTGGCAACAACAAAAAAGAGGGGTTTTGAGTTCAACACAATATTTTGGAGGCTGGGAGACTGACTAATTGAATTAGACAGGAATCCTGGCTGTTTCTTTAGGTCAAAGTTATCCATGTTCATCAGGAGAGAGCGGAGACATATAAGCTGCTGGTTTCCTGCTGGGCCTCTTCTGTCTGTGTGCACAGTTACCAGGGTTTACTTTTAATACGAAAAGCTGTGTCAATACAAACTCACTCTTATGCATTCCCAGCATGAAGATGACTTAAAACTGTTCCATGTCTACTTATTTACAGTTATATAAAGCTAGTTAAAATTTTGTATTGTAACATAACATGTCGTTTGGATGTTTATGACATATAGGCCTAAATGTCTGTTGAGATTCTCAGTTATCCAGGTCATGGTCGTCCGCAAGGGTTGATTTAAGGCAACTTCTTGTTTGTTGAAGATGTTTCACCTTTAATCCAAAAGGCTTCTTCAATTCTAAAATGTTAGTTGCGGAGTGTGCCTATTTACACCTTGTTGGGTGTGTTCCTTGGGGGTGGTCAACAATAGGTTGTTGTTGGCAAAATGGCCGTCCTGCATACTAATCCGTCGTTCACAGGTCTTGTTGCAAAAACAGCTCGTGAGGGCCACGCTTCCCGTTGAATGAGACGACATTTGGAAGGAGAGATGTCAGGACGTTGTGGTATGCAGACCATAGGTGATGTCTCAAACCTCCTCCTCTGTTTAGAGATTGCTTTTCTAGTTTGACATCGAAGGCTTCTCTTACATCTCTTTCAAACCTACGGTCCTTCCTATCCAAAATTTGGATATATTATTGTCCTCAAAGGAATGTCCGTTCCACTTGAGATGCAAATGAACGCTGATTCTGGCCGGCCGGTGATGCTATATGAGTAGCAAAATGTATTGTACAGCGGCGGTGCCCACAGACAGCGACGGTCAGCTTGTCTTCCATTGCGCTGCAGATTATACTCGACACGTCACGTGAATTTGTCGCACAAGTCCAGTCCTTCCAAGTCGAGCGTAGAGGAGGTGAAGCAAATATTCACGTGTTCAACCGCGACGTAGCGGGCAAACGCATCTTTCGCAATGACTCTATATGTAATCACATTGCGCGAATACTTGACTGTCCACTGTTCCACTCATGTCGCCTCGCACACATCTTTCGTGGTGCCTGGTGCCGTTTTGCACCAACTCGCGGCGTTTGCATTGACTTTATATGTAATCACGTCATGTGAATGGTTCAATTCGCATCAGGTCTGTATACCTACCAGCCACCTCACTTATAAATAAACAACAACAACAACAAAAACGGATATGCGGACCAAACTCTGACTCCGGTCGTACAGGGACTGGACAGCCTGTATCAGGTGGTTCGGTACCCGCATACTCCCGATGCACCCACCACAGGACTCCCCGAGGGAGACGGTCGAACACCTTCTCCAAGTCCACAAAACACATGTAGAGGGTGTAGAGCTGGTCCACTGTTCCACGGCTAGGACGAAAACCGCATTACTCTTCCTGAATCAGAAATCCGACTTCCCGACAGACCCTCTTCTCAAGCACCCCTGAATAGACCTTACCAGGGAGACTGAGGAGTGTGATCCCCCTGTAGTTGGAACACACCCTCCGGTCCCCCTTCTTAAATAGGGGGACCACCACCCCAGTCTGCCAATCCAGAGGCACTGTCCCCGATGTCCACACGATGTTGCAGAGGTGTGTCAACCAGGACAGTCCCACAACATCCAGAGCCTTTAGGAACTCCGGGCAAATCTCATCCACCCCGGGGCCTTGCCATCGAGGAGCTTTTTAACTACCTCGGTGACCTCAACCCTAGAGATAGGAGGGCCCGCCTCAGAGAACCCAGACTCTGCTTCCTCCTGGGAGCACTGCTTCCCCCTCCTTAGACGCCGGATGGTGGACCAGAATTTCCTTGAAGCCGTCCAGAAGTCTTTCTCCATGGCCTCACCGAACTCCTTCAGCGACCACCAAAGCTGCATTCCGCCTGGCCAGCTGGTACCCATCAGCTGCCTCAGGAGTCCCACAGGCCAAAAAGGCCAGACAGGACTCCTTCTTCAGCTTGACGGCATCCCTTACCGTTGGTGGCCGCCACGACAGGCACCGATCACCTTACGGCCACAGCTCCAGTTGGCTGCCTCAGCAATGGAGGCGCGGAACATGAGCAAAGTTCTGTCGGAGGTGCAAGTTTAAACTCCTTCTGACAGGGGATTCTGCAAGACTTTTCCAGCAGACACTCACAATACGTTTGGGCCTGCCACGTCGGACCGGCATCTTCCCCCCACCGTCTGAGCCAACTCACCACCAGGTGGTGATCAGTTGACAGCTCCGCCCCTCTCTTCACTCGAGTGTCCAAGACATGCGGCCGGATGTCCGATGACACGACCACAAAGTCGATCATCGAACTGCAACCCAATGTGTCCTGGTGCCAAGTGCACTTGTGGACACCCTTATGCTTGAACATGGTGTTCGTTATGGACAATCCGTGATGAGCACAGAAGTCCGATAACAGAACACCGCTCGGGTTCTGATCGGGGGGCCCGTTCCTCCAATCACGCCCTTCCATGTCTCGGCTGTCATTGCCCACGTGAGCATTGAAGTCCCCCAGCAGAATGATGCAGTCCCCAGCGGGAGCGCTCTCCAGCACCTCCTCTAAGGACTCCAAGAAGGGTGGGTACTCTGAACTGCTGTTTGGTGCATAGGCACAAACAACAGTCAGGACCCGTCATAAACCTAGACCCATTAATATTTTTCATCATAGGGGTCTTTTAGCTGTACTTTGTCTGGTCCCTCACCTCGGACCTGTTTGCCATAAGTGACCCTTCCAGGGACGTGTTGCCCCAGACAACTTAGCTCCTAGGATCATTGGGACATACAAACCCCTCCACCACGATAAGGTGACGGCTTCCAGGAGGGGATTCGCATGATTCAGTACACTCAAGAACTGCTGTGCCCATCACTAGAATTAACTAACTAACTGCTAACTCTTGTGGAATTCCCAGGCAATCAGTCGGAGAGGGGCGGGTTTTGACTGTTGACAAGAGAGCTCTAAATTGTTCTCAGAAGTATTTTGGGTGATTATAGCGGTCTGTAGCAGTGATTAATTGAGTTTGGATGTCAAGAATACAATATTTCTGAAACGATTGAAACCGTTAAAAATGCTTTCAAGATGACAAAGTCCTTGAGGCAAGAAAAGATTGCACAGTGTCTGTCTGATCTGAACCATTATGAACACACCGAGTGTGTGTGCGTGTAGGCTACGTGAATGTATGACAAGAAATCCAATGCAAAGCCAATCAATCCACTGCCAACACGGATCTATATCGATGAAAAATAAGGTTTTTCATATTATCAGTATGGGTGCAGCCAGGACATTTCCCTGTGTGTGTGTCTCCTAGTGTTATGGCTGTGCAGGAATGTGCTTTTCAATGTATTTCTTGTCCTGTTGCGTCGAGTTGCGGTGCTCCTGCGGCACCAGTCATGTGTCCACAGACACGCTGACTTGGCTAGGCTGGGCTCAGGTATCTCCACTAAACTCCCCTTTGTCCTGCTATAAAATAGCCCCTTTTGTCTCCTGTTTTCTGCAGGTCATTGTGAGGAGCGCCTCTTAGTGTCAGCTTTAATTCACACCGTAACCCAAGCCACGATGCCTCCCAACGATCCGTGCCGCCTGCCTGGCTCTCAGTTGGCCCTTGGAGAGCTGAAGCTGCAATACTCCCTAACAAAACTGCGCCCGTGGGACGACTTTACAAGTTTGTTGCTTAAATATTTAAATAGCCCCTTAAATGACATCCGTCAGACCTTACCCAGAGTTCAATTTAAGAACTGCTTTGCAAACATAACGCAGAATTCTGGTGTGAGGAAAGTCAGTCAGTAAAAATATAAATGCACACTCGGTTAATTAAAAGTGTTAAAATATGTAACTTATTCTACTGTCTGCAGATGATAACTATGTCTATAGTTTATTTCATAAATTGGCTGAAGGTCTGTAACCTACATGAAAATTCTTGGAATCGAACACAATCTGTTCTGGGACACATGGTCCACCTCCAATCTATTCATATTTTTAATGAAATATTTTTCAATGGAATCATTTACATTTAATCTGTTCCAGGGTCAAACTGTCTCCATCATAAAACCGATGTAATGTAGCATCTTAACGTTCTTAACGATCATACAAGTGGAAATAGAATGTAACCACTGTACAAAACAAATAGTGAACTCATCATCTGATGACGAGTGATGCGTGTGAAAATATTTATGTGCAGATAGAGGATTATTGAAAATCAGTAACATAATGACATAATGCAGCTTTTTTTATATTATTGTGTCATAGTAACATGTAAGGGACCTTACACATGCGGAGACACATGCAGCAGTATGCTGTACATACTGAGCAGCAAGTACAGAGACCTTAAAAACAATTTTCAGTCATATGGTTATCATCTCAATTTGGAGCTTTGTTGTCGCTTCTGTGGCGTTGTCACATTTTTCTGCAAATGTAGATATTTAGCTTCGATAAATACAGCACAATAGCCAAAAATAGTAATTGAAATCCTAAAGATTCACCTGTGTTTGTGAATCCTTCACCTTTGATCTATTCAGCTGAAAGTCATGTGATCAAGATTAAAGAGCCTGATTGTTGCACAGGTGTGCCTTGGACTTGTTACAATAAAAGGCCTCGCTCCAATATAAAGTTCAGTCATACCACACATGCCAGCGGTTTTGGTGTGTGCAACTCGTATTCTAACGCCAACCGGAACTCAGTCAGCACTTCGTCATCTAGGTAAACCTTCAACAGTGTTTCTGAGAATTTGGCAGAACATCCAACAGGCCTCACATACTGTATGCAAAATATCAGAGATGGGATCAAAGGCAGAGACGTGCAAGTCGCAAGTAAGTCACAAGCAAGACAGACGTCGTTTTGTTTTGACGACGTGATGAAGATGACGTGGCCTCACATTGATTCCACCATGCCTGGCCTTTTCGAATAAAGAGGCTATATAGATAGCTATTACACACACACACAGCCACATCCCCAGTTATAAGGGGTGTGCACACTTGTGGAACCACATTATCTCAGTTGTTTATTCTTACTTACCCTCTCCATAAAAGCTTTTCTTTTTTTTCTCAACTGAGTTGTAGCTGGCATTTGAACAGAGTTGTGTAAACTTCCTCGTATTTTTCAACATGAATACACTGAGGCTTAATAACACAATCTCAAGCAGTTTTCAGTTTTTTGGAGGGCTTGTATGCGTGATGCACAGAGCCATAGTTCTTTGAAGCTTGCTGTTGTGTCATGTGTAAGTGTTAATATTAAAGCCAACCTGCTACTGACAAGCTAACTGACCATCAACATGATAACTTCTTTTAGGACACAGAAAAAGGGAGGAACAAAGAGAGGATTTTATATATTACTATTTAAATGATTCACGTAAGTCCATTCTGTTCATGGTTTACATGTTTTGCATTGCATTTCATGTAAAAGTCCCCAAAAATAAGTCAAGGTCCATCCATCCATCCATTTTATACCGCTTATCCAAGGTCGGGTCGCGGGGGCAGTAGCTTTAGCAAGGACACCCAGACTTCCCTCTCCCCAGCCACTTCATCCCAGGCCAGCCGAAGGATGTAGTCTCTCCAGCGTGTCCTGGGTCGTCCCCGGGGTGCCCGGAACACCTCACCAGGGAGGCGTCCGGGAGCCATCCGAATCAGATGCCCCAGCCACCTCATCTGGCTCCTCTCGATGTGGAGGAGCAGCGGCTCTACTCTGATATCCTCCCGGATGACCGAGCTTCTCACCCAATCTCTAAGGGAGAGGAAACTGCGGAGGAAACTCATTTCAGCTGCTCGTATCCGGGATCTTGTTCTTTTGGTCACGACCCACAGCTGGTGACCATAGGTGAGGGTAGGAATGTAGATCGACCGGTAAATCGAGAGCTTCGCCTTTCGGCTTAGCTCCTTCTTTACCACAACTGATCGATACAAAGTCCGCATCACTGCAGACGCTGCACCGATGCTTCCATCCTCAGTATTGAATCTCTGCTTTTTGCAGATGATGTGGTTCTGTTGGCTTCATCAAGCCGTGACCTCCAACTCTCACTGGAGCAGTTCGCAGCTGAGTGTGAAGCGGCTGGGATGAGAATCAGCACCTCCAAATCTGAGACCGTGGTCCTCAGTCGGAAAAGGGTGGCATGCCCTCTCCAGGTCGCGGATTAGATCCTGCCCCAAGTGGAGGAGTTCAAGTATCTTGGGGTCTTGTTCACGAGTGAGATAAGTCAAGGTCCATTTTTGATATTTTTAGTAGTACTCACTATAGGGGGCTGCATTCATCTTTTCTTCGATTGTAACCGCTCGTCCTTTCCCTGCAGCTGAAAAACACCCCCACAGCAAGATGGTGCCACCACCATGCTTCACTGTTGGGACTGTATTGGACAGGTGATGAGCACTGCCTGGTTTTCTCCACACATGCCACCTTGAATTGAGGCCAACAATTTCTATCTTGGTCTCATCAGACCAGAGAATCTTATTTCTCACCATCTTGGAGTCCTTCAGGTGTTTTTTAGCAAACTCCATGCAGACTTTCACGTGTCTTGCACTGTGGAGAGGCTTCCGTCGAGCCACTCTGCAATAAAACCCAACTGATGGTTGACTTTCTAGAACTTTCTTCCATCTCCCGACTGCATCTCTGGAGCTCAGCCACAGTGATCTTTGGGTTCTTCTTTACCGCTCTCACCAAGGCTCTTCTCCCCCGATTGCTCAGTTTGGCCGGACTGCCAGCTCTAGGAAGGGTTCTGGTCGTCCCAAACGTCTTCCATTTCAGGATTATGGAGGCCACTGTGCTCTTAGGAACCTTAAGTGTAGCAGAAATATTTTTGTAACCTTGGCCAGATCTGTGCCTTGCCACAATTCTGTCTCTGAACTCTGTCTTTGCTTGGACATGCACTGTGAGTTGTAAGGTCTTATATAGTCAGGGGTGTGGCTTTCCTAATCAAGTCCAATCAGTATAATCAAACACAGCTGGACTCCAATGAAGGTGTAGAACCATCTCAAGGATGCACAGAAGAAATGGACAGCACCCGCGTTAAATATATGAGTGTCACAGCAAAGGGTCTGAATACTTATGGCTGTGTGACATTTCTGTTTTTCTTTTTTAATAAATCAGCAAAGATTTCAACAATTCCGTTTTTTTTCTGTCAATATGGGGTGCTGTGTGCACATTAATGAGGAGAAAAATGAACTTAAATGATTTGAACAAATGGCTGCAATATAACAAAGAGTGAAAAATTGAAGGGGGTCGGAAAACGTTCCGTAGCCACTGTATGAAATCAAGTCCCAAGTCATGAACACCCAAGTCCAAGTCTTTTGGTCATCAAAACTTGACTTGAGTGGACTCGAGTCCAAGTCACAGTGACTCAAGTCTCTATCTCTGCAGAATACATAGAAGGAGCCCCTGCCCGTTGTCTGAGATCAGCCAGCCAGATGTAAGATGAAAGATGAAAGGTGGGGTTCGATTACATTCACTTCCAGCGTTTCTTCAAGACGAGATGAACATTTGAGAAGGTAAACATGATTTAGTCTGATCTCGATGTCTTATTTCTCAAGAAGATACATTTATACTCGTATATCCAATTTACCAAATATCCACACATTTCCTGCTTGGTGTTTCTGAGCTCTCTTCAGTCGGCTTTGGTATCATCACTGACCTTTGACTGGTGCCATCCTACAAGTCGTTTTCTTTTGGCTGGTTTCTACAATTCATAACTATGCATCATAATAGTTCAACAGTGAGCACTGGAAGTGTTTTATGAACTCTGGACTTTTCATCTACTTTTAAATAATGTAAATAAATGTCAATTCAATGGATGTGTGGTGGAAATCATCAAGTGGATGATGTGACATTTCATCGCAAAAGACAACGATCAAGGTATTTCCCCCCTTCTGAGCTTAACCCTCGATCCCAGCTGGGGAGATACAACCCTAGGCTCTGTCTGCCTGTCTTCGCTTGAAGAGGAGAAGAAACAGCAGGAAAAAAGAGAGAAGAGGCCCATGCTAAAACAACAAACATCCCAAGCTGATATCGTACTCACTGGGGTCTGCTGTACTTCTCCGCTCACTGCTTTGTTCTCCTGGGACAGTGTGTGTATATATAAGGACTTCCTCAAACTGTCTCCGGGGTAAAAAATAAATCACATTCATTATTTATTTCCAAAACTAACAATAATTTGAAAAAGTAGAAGCAAATAAGTGGATGGGATTTTACCTAAGGCCTTGCCACACAAAGACCATTGGGCTGATTTTGTCCCAATTTTGCCCACGACACCAACGCCAGACAATCTTATGTCTCGTAAGATTATCCCTCCGTCTAAGGTGTGTTAAGAGTGAATTTGTCACGATTATGGGGTCCAAAACTGGACGGGCCGACAATCTTAAAATTGAACAAGTTCAATATTTACGACCCAAAATCTTTACATGTGTGGGGGAATACCGATGTCTCCCGAGTCATGATGGATGAGTCGTGACATCAAATAGAACGTAGCCAATCAAGACGTCTTATCTGATGTGTTTTTCTTACGAAAGAATGTTCCCTAGATGGCTTTTATGAAGTCTTTTCCAAAGCAAGTCACCAATTTACAACACTGCCGCTTCCAGCAACCTTGGGAAACTCTCGGGTAACATCGTGTCGTCTTCACTTTTATGAAATCACGTGTGATCGTGCGAGATTTCTTCCTCAGAGGAATTGTTTCCACAGCGGTGGTGGAATAGAATCAGAAACGTAAATGATCTTTGTGGAGTTATGTGTTGCAATCACCGGAGCACACCGCACATATGCGACCATGCAAAACTGTTAAACGCTTGATTTGTTTATCTTAATATGTGAGGACAGATCCAAAAAAAATCTTTCACAGGTAGGTCTTTTATATGTATATAAAATATATATGTATATTTTTTTAGACATTTTGGACACTGCTTGCCACGATACATGTACATGTATGCATACATGTGTACCTTGATATATTTTTTGCTGTTTCTGGTATCAATAAAAAAAGCCATCATGACATTATGCAGGAGTGAAAGATGCGGTCTATTATATGTTGTGTAGTGCAGCTAATTGTGCTCAGTGGTACGATGTACTAAGATTTATGGTCTTGAGTGCAAATACACAGCCTGTCAATACATTATCAAGCTGACAGCAGGAGAAAGAAAAAATACAGCATTAATAATGGAATATGAAATACAACGTTGTACTGTAAAATAACATAGCAGAAGACACAGCGGTCGTAACAAGGGTTTCAACGCACAGTGAATCAAATCCTACGACAAGTTTCCTTCTATAGAGGGGCTCGTTGTCTCTCGGAACGCAGCGGAACTTTGAGCTCGTCTCGGACCAGTTCCCCTGGTCGGCTCACATTCTCCGGGTGAACCCGTGTCCTGGGGCCAGTTGGGCAGCACAGTCTCATGTCTCAAGTCCTCACAGTTGACTGGGCCCTTTAAAGTGAGCACACCCACCAGGGGCCCGCCGGACTACAAAAACTACAAACGCTGCGTTTCGTGCACGCACACACGGGCGCGTGCACGCCAACTGTTCATCTTGGATACAATAGAAAGACAATAGCGAGAACAAAGATATCATCGGCAGCACTTGTTAGAAAGCACGGGTCTCTAATGTTGCACTTGACAGTCCCATTGAGTTCCTAATGCTAATCTTCTTTTCAATGTCTTTTCTTTTTTCGTTGTAGGAAAAGTGATGCACATCCTCACATGGTTATGGGAGGGAACTGTCAGAAAGCGGATCCATTTTCAGACACGGCACACTCCGGTGAACATGCTCACAAGATCAAAGCGGCCTCTTTGCCTACCGCAGCGCATCCCCAGCAGATCTGACAAAGTGGCCCCATTGTGTGACCCCCACCCGTTCCCGAGAATGGATGCCCGAGCAGTGCATCGGCATGTTGATGACACTCTCAAACAGATTATACAAATTGAAGTGTATATCTTTTTTTTTTTTGCATCAGTGTATCTCCCAAATTGCGAGTTTTGATCTTGCTGACATTTTTCAACAATTGTCATCACCGGAATAATGCCAGGAGCAGAAGAACTACATTTTTCATTTTCCAGCCGTTGTCCAAAGTGTTCCCGAACAACAAGTTCTGATCATTTCATACCAGGATAAGACATGACAATACATAACCATAAATGACATTTTTCTCTCTCTGACATTAGTTCAAGGATGATTTCAATGGTGTTCGGGTGGGACTTTCTCACACCGGACCGTACACATAAACATTTACACACACACACACACACACACGCTGTAGTCTTCTACTGTTCTACTTTCTCGTCAGTCGCCTCAGGCATGTTCTCAACTCCGCCCTCCTCATAATTACTTTAGTGATCAAGGTTAGAGCAGTAGTAAAGCGCTCTAACCTTTTAACCTTATGCGAACTCTGCCATTAGTGCCCCCCGGAAGCAGATTCTTGGTGTCAAACGTCGTCGTCCGGGACGAGCCTCGCGTGAGTGTTGCCACGAAGCTAAGCGACACGCGGGTCTGCTTGACGTCCGTGCGACTCAGACGCGGCATCGGAGACAGAGGCGGCGCGAGGGGGTCAAAAATGCAGCGTTAGCGAGCGCTCCCCTCCTTGGCGGACCCCCGCCTGGGTTTACAGAAACACGACAGACTCCCACAAGGCTCCCCGAGGGCTCCTCCAGAAAGCTCAGGAATTCAGGAGAGGGATTGGACTGGGTCTACAGCTGGTTCACGCTCTCATTGTCTGGACCTTCCGTCCCAGTCCTCCCTGTCTGGCTCCCTTGTCTTCCCAGCTCAATGTTTTGATATTGTTTTTGCTCGAGGGCAAGGTTCACATGGGTTGTGACATCCGAGTTTGACGGGAAATGAATTGCAAACAGTGATCGTAATGGAGGTGAGAATTTAGGCCACGGTCGACTCGGGCAGACAAATATTGAGCTAAATATTGCCTTTTGTTATGAGCAACAATGCTAATCATATTGCTTTCCCCGCCCCCCCCACAGTGTTGCGCAATAATCATCACATTACATTACAGTACCTGATTAGTTTTCTGGCTGTAAATGTTACGAAGCAACAGCACCAAAGAGTTTTCCAAACATTTTCTGATGTTACTGTTGCCAGTGAGAGGCCTCGGTGGAGGCATTGGCCTGCTAAATGATTGGTCCAGTGGACTGCTGTCTTTTTTACACTCTGATGCTCTTTGCGGAGTGCAGTACTCGGATTATTTTCGAGGGGGCAGTGTTGAGCTGAGAGAAACTGACAAGTCTAGCACAGCTGCATCACTGTTGACTTCACTCAAAGCAAAACTAATGATCCATTTATTGATAGTTCTTTAAGTGGATATTTCAAAAGCATCTGAATTTGCTACACTGTTTATATTCATTTAAAAAATATTTTTTTATGATAATATAAAACTAAAGAGGACTTGCTTTTATAGAAAAGTTTTGTTTGTGCACTGAAGCATGGTGTGGTCATATTGCAGGGCATATTTAGATGAAGACATAACAGATTAAATAGAAAGCCCACTTTTGTGTGTGTGTGGGGTGGTGGGGGGGGGGCACTATATAATCATCTCTTGAAACACGGGACCAATCTCTAATGTATTAAATGTCCCCTTTTTCTAAAAGAATAGAATAATAACAAACACAAATGATATATATAAGAAAAAAAATATTGCCTCCAAACAGCAGAGTTTACCCTGGATACTGCATGGAGGAAAGAAAAAAAAGAGCGACAAAGATTGAAGACAAATAAATGTCACGGCTTAATCTGAGAAATCAGCCTGGCAACAGCGGCGACAAAGCGAAAAGAGTGTTTGCAGCTGAGGCCGCGGTGTGACTTTGGACAAGATGACGGGCAGATGAGATGGACACATATTCGCAGTGGGACCGGGATGCAGATGAGCCTTGTCGGAGCTGGTGCGAGAGCAGCAGGGTGGGTGAGGGTTGACATGTTAAGAGTGGGTGGACACAGGCAGGGCCGCTGCAGCTCCTGGTGGGGGGGTGTTCATATCCAGGGAGACCAGGCCAGCAGCAGCATGCAGGTGGTGGCTGGCTGGCTGGTGCTCCTCAGCTGGGCCCGCCGCCAGCTTGGCCCCTGGGTGCCCCGCATTGAATTCAGTCCTTTGTGCCGCCCCCGGGGAGGTCAGACGAATTCACGTCTCGTCGTACACTCAGATAGCGACGATACGGGGTAATAATGACTCAGCTGCAATTTCAACGCTGTCTCTCCTTGGCTACACAAAACAGCTTATATCATGTGGCTCAATCAGCAAATATACACGTTTGGAGATATTGTCGTGAAGATTATTGTTATTACACAGGACTATATTTGTACTAGATTTAGATAAGATTGATTTTTGGCGATGAGATTTCATTTCTATGCTTATAGGAAATTGGAGTCCAGATGGAAAGCTCTGCTTCATTTCAGTAGTTAAAGCTATTTTTTTAAATTTTGTTTTGCAACACGATTTCTAACATTGCTCATTGGGGAATTGCTGCTTCTCGTAAAGAGCTGTCCAAGATGTAAAGTGCCATGAAATGACTTTTGTTAGGATCCAGCCCACCACAAATAATATTGAGGTACCCAGGACTTAAATAATATTAACATTTTAATTTCTTGTCTATCCATTCATTCCATGTTTAATTATTTACGAGAAAATCTTGTGTGTAATATGGTGAATTTGTGAAGTGTGTTTTTCTGTACTCCAGTGTTGTCACATGACACAAAGCACAACAATAAAACTTGAATCTTCATTAATATTATTATAATGTGCATATTTTGTGTTTATATAAACACGTTACAATAATAATAATAATAATAATAATAATAGGCGGCACGGTGGAGGACTGGTTAGCGCATCAACCTGACAGTTCTGAGGTTGCGGGTTCAAATCCCGGCCTCAACTGTGTGGCGTTTGCATATCCTCTCCGTACCTGCGTGGGTTTTCTCCGGGCACTTCGGTTTCCTCCCACATCCCAAAAAAGACTCTAAATTGCCCGTAGGTGTGAATGTGAGTGCGAATGGTTGTTTGTTTATATGCGCCCTATGATTGGCTAGCGACCGGTTCAGGGTGTACCCCGCCTCTCGCCCGAAGATAGCTGGGATGGGCGCCAGCACGCCCGCGACCCGTGTGAGGATAAAGCAGTGTAGATAATAGATGGATGGATAATAATAATGGAATGTAATATTTAATATTGTAATGTAATTTATTTTATTTTTTTAATTATTATTATTATTCCCACCAATCCTCTTCATCATGAGAGGTTAGATCTTATTTGGGTGCCAACCTACTCGGACGCATTTGCAGGAGTGGACGAGCTGTAATGAGAAGCAGCCGCAGTGAGGTGGCTCTAGGGAAGGGTCACATGGGTTAACTATCAAAGATGAGTGCAAACCTATCCCTGTGGAAAAGACTCAGAAGAAAACATCACCTAGCACATGCTAAGCTCCCCAAAGTGGGAGTTCTTGAACCTAATTAATCCAAGATACATTCCCCTCCCAAGCAATTTTCTGTTGGTTGACTCCACAGAGAGGTAAAGGCTAACGCGCTGACATGTAGTCATTTAGCTTGACGAAATTCCTGTACGTTCACATTAAAGTCGATTTGTTTGATTTGAAAGTGGCTCGAGGTTTCAGCTTGAAAGAAATTCTTTCATTGGCTGGTCGTACTTCATCACTGTGAAAACGGCAGGATATTTGATGCGTTTACCCAAACGGAACACAAGCTTTGTGTATTTGAAACTATACCAAAAATATCTCAAATACAGGAAGTCCTCGAGTTACGACGCACTCGACCTACGACGTTTCGACCTTACGACGCACACGTGGGACAATACCCGTAACAGAAGTGTATTTCGACGTAAATTTCGACTTTGACGGTGAAATCCGACTTACGTGGAAATTCGTGTTACGTCGCCAGCGTAGGAACGGAACTCGTTCGTAAATCGAGGACTTCCTGTAATTATGTCCCTCTCATGTCATGTCAATTATTTTATTTTCTACGAGCTTTAAAAGACAACTGAATGAATCTTACAAAAATCTCATTGTGTATTGATGCTACCCCATTTTTCGTCACACAGTCAACGCACAATCTTAGGCAAAGTCATGAGTTTGCCGACGGTCATTAGCACTGTGAATGTTTTTGCAGATTCGAAACGTGAACAAAAGGAGCCGTCAACGTAATCTTTGAGGAGCAATGCCAAGCAACGACTTTCTATTGTTGGGAATGAAAGTGTTGCATGCACTACAATCACCGTCTTAAACTTGCATTTGAGCCTCATTCCCTTGGAGAAAGCGTCTTACTGACAAGCAGTCATCATCGCAACACATTAGTTTCCCTTACTTGTCCAGACAAAGCTTTTAGCGGCAACGGCCTTTTAGGTAGCCCACAGGTCCTTCGGCGTCGGCAGCACTGTGGAAGCGACGTCATAGAGCAGCCCCTTTTTGACTGAAAGCAAACGCCCTGCCAGAAGACGGAATGTATGAGCGGCATACGATAAGAGGCGGGTCAACGACACTCGAGACTGTCCGCCTCGGCTACCTGGAGCACAGTGGCATTCTGTCGGACTTTGCCTCCGAGGAATCCAAGCAGACTGTTCAGACGTGCGATGCTATTTTGCACTTTCTTTCACATCGAAGAAATCTAGCAGAACGCACGCTTTGTATGATGCAATGTATTGCAGATGTGTTTGTGGAAAGTGTGAAACGTTTCAAAACACTACTGAACAAGATAATCACACGGTAACCCTCAGAGGTAAGTTTTTTAACCACCCGCTGAGATTAGTAATGCTTTAAAGTACCATGCCAGAACGCATATAAATCTATTCGCAAACACTAAAGCTGGCTGGCACCTGTCCCTGCAGGTACTGAATATCTACGGCATCCTGGTGTACTTTGCATATTTATAATTTCATTGTATTGCAACCCACATGCCCTATTAATGTTGCTCTCTCTAATTGTGAGAGTGACTCAAACAAGGTACCCTTCCGGCCACATGAGTAGGGCAACGAAAAGCCGCGAACAAGGTTGCAAACTTGAAAGCGATATTTATGATAAGAAACAGTAACGCAATGCAATTTGTCCGCATTTGTCAGAAGGGAACTCCCCAGACATCCGGCCTGCTTGGACTGCAAACTATTCTACAAATGTCCAGAAAATGAAAACTTCTCAAGAAAAAAGTGAGACATTGCATTGTCTTCATTCACTTCAAAGTCAACGTGTCAAGGCAGTATGTGCGGCCACAAGAGTGATTTGTTTCCTATATTTTGTTTTGGTTTAGGTTAGCACTTACTTTGCTACGCTCTGATCTCATTGAAGTGTCTCGGTGTGGATGATCTAATGGTTCTCCACGCACGGTAAGTTGAGGACAAACGTCAAGAGGAGACATGTAGCGTTCAAGGGCAAGCCACAGGCAATGAGTTCTGGCCAGCTGTGTGCAATGGCAGCTCTCTGTCAGGGCTTGCTTTGGAACTTCTACCTAAAAATACTTCAGGTCATGGCTCTTCAATATGACTCTTTTTCTCATGGGTTTTGAAAAAAATCGAATATTTGAATTTTCACTGAATTGAAAGGAAGAACATGAGCGTTAGTTTTGCATCTTTGGGATCTACGCTGTATTGCTCTTGGAGTGCTGTGAAATATGTTGTGTATGATGACACCAACCTAGTTTACACAAATCACTTGCGCAATCCATGCGCAAGGACATAAATCAACTGTAATGTGCAATAAAATCAATATTCAGTGTCGTTTGCTGCCAATCATGGTCGGAGTTGCTGGGAATGTTTGTTTTAATTGTGTTGTTAAATTTTGGTGTGGTATTATTTGTTTGTTGTTGTTTGTGCTTTTGTGTCATGATAAACCAATGTGTAGCTTGTTATTGGCGATTAGTTATTATTTCCATTTGATGATTTTTATTATCATTCTGCTGTTAGTTGCCATCGTCATTGGTCAGTTCTTCAAAACGTTGTCCTCTGTAATATAATTTATTAGTGTCGGACAAAAAAGTAAATCAATAAATCGATCACACAGAGGTGTCTGTCGAAAAATCTCGCTAATTTAAAAGCGAAAGCAAATGTACACACTGCATAGTGAATTTGGCTATGTGCTGCGTCGTATCACAGAGTTTCACTTATTCAACGGCAAGGTCCCGCTCGATGGCGCGGCGCTCAACGCCGTGTAGCGTCATGTCTGGCTTGTCAGCAGCGGAAGTCAACAGAGAAGCTCGAGTGAGGCGGGCACAGCAAGCGCGATGACATACGCCAAAGGCAGCGGCGACGAACGTGTGGACTCAGATACCGCCGCCGCCGCCGCACCATCCTGGGAGTCAGTCGAGTGGAAGAAACTTCCACTTTGAGATTCGGGAGCCATATTCAGACACACTGCCGCGAAGCTCTGACTTCAGCGCGCGGGAGCTGGCGGTAACTCGAGCTCGGCGCGGAGCCGCGCATGCTGATTTGCGCAGCAGAAAGAATTGCGTCGGCCGGGGCCGAGGAAGAATTAGCCGAGATATTACTCCTTTCAAAAACATCACAGTGCGTGTCTGTGTTCTCCGGTGGTGGCTCCACCTAACTGACTGACTGGAGCATAATAAACGTTTACTCATAACGGCCACTCCGGGAGGTCATGACCTTTGGTGTTCGTGACTCCTTCTAATGTTGAATTAGAGCGCAGACATTCACTGATAATACCACAGCAGTCATTCAAAACAAATTGCTAATAAAATATGTTGCAGCAGAAGCATTCGGTTCGGAAAAAAAAAAAATAAATAAATCTAGTCGTAGCATATTATCAATTGGTTCTTTAAACCAACAACATGGTTTCCAAAGGTATGACTTTAAAGGTCATTGCTATCTTTACGAGAAGACACATCTCATTAAACGTGGAAGAGTTGCACATTCAACGCTTAACCTCACCAGGAACTGCAATATTGTAAAAGAGCAAATCTCTTGCCAAATTACCCCACAGTTAATAATTAAACCATGACATTTGGGCCAGACACCCAAAATCCATATGGTGAAATTTACTAACCTTTTGGAGAGCTCACCGGTGGAGGCCGTTCATGTGTACTTTATTTGGGCCGCTCTAGTCTTCATAATAAAACTGTCAAAAACACACTAAAAGGCCAGGCTGTGCACAAAGAAGGATTGTTTGCTGTTAACTGGAGGGGAGCTTGAGGCTAATCAATGGCCTTCAAATCAAAGCGCCATTCGAGGGGCTTCATCTCTCGGGGGAATTGGACAGAGAGTCACGGCTGACAAATGATATTCATATGTAAGATTATGGATTATGAATTGTCCCGATGAACTGATGATGAGGTTGCTGCACGTTGCGATCCAAAAGGTCACTCGGGGCCCTGAGTGAGTAGCACTGACCCCTGTCTTCAAAAAATATACCGTCATTATCATGTCGGGCCGGGTCATCTCGGGGGTCAAATGTGACACAAAGGTCATTAAAGGATCTCAGAGCAATCGCTCCGTTCTAAGTACAGCATCGATAGCCAATGTGGCACTTGGAAGATTTACAGCTTTAAAAAGGTCTGTGTGGAATTTGTTCGACTAAATCGAATTTATGGAAACAAATGAACACGGCAACACGACAGATGACTTGTAACACGCGACCTCAAGGAAAGGGGTCAAGCTTTATTTTCCAAGAAGTAATGCGTCTCATAAAACTGTGATGGTCACGAGAAAGCTGCACCTCTCATGGCGCTCATCAAGGGAACATTGTAAACCGGGAAAACATGACAGGAAGTGGGCCACGTCCAGAATTCTAACAGTTTGACTCAGCTGTTGACTTTCAGATTTACCGTCCACGCTTTCACTGACGGTGATTTATTGGCTTCACAGGTGACTTCTGTCAAAACCTGCAGGGCTTAAGCATCGAGCTGAGGGCACACCTTGTCCTTTTCGCTATCCCACGTCTCACGAGTTCATGTTTGGAAGAGTTGCTGCGGACATCAACTTTGCCCTGAAGTCATTCCTGAGCGAGGGCAGCGTTTCCTCTCCTCCTCATCCAGACAAGAAACAGGGAGCTAGTGTGTTTCCAATGACCACAATCGGGTCATTTTTATATGCAAACATGTTTGAGGAAGAGGAGTTACATAAAAGTGGATTCTTATGATTGACTTTTTCATTTGTAACCCGAACTGTCCTCCAGCTCTTGTGGCCAGGATGGCTGCATTTCGCTGGTGTCCATGCATCACGCAGAGACGCAAACAGCTGAAGGCCAAAAGGTAACCGGAGTATACCAGGTATAACTCTATGGGTTAGCTGTGTGGTAAATTCCTGATTTCAAATCTGCAGCTTTGCATCATCACGCAACGGCATTACAGTATTCACCCTGTGGACAGTTGCCAATCATGTCTAGCGTTACATCAAACATTCTGAGCACAGTGTTTCTTTTTTCTCTCCACGTTCTTCATTTGGAAACATTTTTCAAAAGTTATGCAGTACTGTAGTTTGAGCAGAGAGAAGGTTTAGCTTGGTTCCCAAAGCAGCAAACCGAGAGACGTTATGTTCCAGATTATCGGGGAAAGTCAAGGGATTCCGAGACTGGCGAAAGGGCGGGACTTGGATTCCAGCATCAAGAAAGGCTCCTAGAGGTTAGAAGCGCTGGCTTGTGTTAGACCCTAAGGTCATCATTCCTTCAACTCATGCCCCTGGCATCACCTTCCGCCTCCACTTCAAACACCCTGGCTGCATTCCCGGACCATGTACCAATAAGCACTAATAATGCAGAAAAATGAGAAGCAAAACAGATGGGCTCCAATAGTGAGGGGGATTACCGAGCCACTATCCAGGGCTCTCTCTGCACCCTGGGCACTGAGAGGTGAATCCCACAGCATTTTTTCTCAGGACAGGGAACGAGGCGAGAGGTTAAAACATGGCAGCGTATCAAATAAACGTGTGCAAAGAAGTTCAAATGGTCTTTTGCTCCTCAGCACGGAGGGATAAAACACGGAATGCGCCTCCTTTATTTTCAGATTTCTTTTTTCATTCCAAGTCCAAATGGGCTCATGTTCCGGATGAACCTGTGTTTCCTCATGTACATTATATCATACAAACAGTGCGTCACGCGGAGGCAGCAGTGTTTTGGACTGCAGACTACCCCAACGATGCAACACGCACACATGGAGACTTGGCCGAAAAGTCCCGTTTCTGGTCAAAACCAAACTATCGCCTGTCGTGCCATTACGCACAAGCCCTCAAGGCACAGAGAATATGTGTCAGCCGCTGGTTAAACGTCTCCCTTTAACAATTAAGCACACACCGTGGAAAATGCCCAAGGAAAACAGCCCAAAAGCTCCCATTTGCTCCCGCTGGGGACTCGCTGCATGTGAACTCCTGTGAACCCTCTGAAATCAGGAATCCTTTAGACTGTATCGAGCCTGCAAAATATATTTTGGGCTAGTTCTATTTGCAGTCATTGTAAAGCTGAAAAAGGGCCTTGCCAAAGTCCCGTGCCACTTGCACTGTTAGTTGATGTGAATCCCAAAGACTGGAAAGACTTTCGACACATGGAAGCGTTGCTTGTTTTGTTGTTTTGCTCATGCAGCGACTTCCGTGAAATGACCTTTGCAATGATAACAAATCACCAGGCACAAGTTTTCCGTATATGTCTTGTAAGAGAATCCCACAACGAAGAGTGCAAATGGACCACAAACCACTAATTGTGTTTCGGGCAGAAAATTTCAGGATTTGGACTATCTAGTGAAAATATTGCCACTCGGCTCATTTCCTATGTGGTTGCAGGACAGCAGAAGAGTAAACGTGTGAAGCGTTTACTGAAGGGCGGCTCTTAACGCTCCGTGAGTTTGTGTGTGCGTGCGTCTGAGGCTGCGGCTCAGGTTTCAGCTCGACTGTTTTCATATTGAGACCACACTTACCTCAACCTCTGAGAGGCTTCTTTGGCCGATTCACACCCAAGCAACAGGCAATGATGTTGATTGCAGTCACTCATTGGCTCCACTGTTTGTCCGAATGGATGCTGAGGGAACAGGAGGTGAGGGGGAAAAAAAATATCTTAAACGGATAAGGATCGCATGTGGAGGTATAATGGAGCAATTCACTGCACTCTGGTTGAAACTCAATTTTAAATTCCATTTTACTTCACTGTAATATGCAATCAGATGCAAAAGTTACGAATGGTAAAACAAACAAAAAAAATAACATGGAAATGCTCATCTCCTTTCTGAGCGCTGTCAAGAGCAAGGCACTGAAACCCACAAGTCTGACATCGCTCCCTCGCCTCCTGTGTGGTTTCATTCTTTGTGTGGTTCAAGGCCTGCAAAACATCCATCCATCCATCCATCCATTTTCTGAGCCGCTTCTCCTCAAGCGGGTCGCGGGCGCCCTGGAGCCTATCCCAGCTATCATCGGGCAGGAGGCGGGGTACACCCCGAACCGGTTGCCAGCCGATCGCGGGGCACAAACAAACAAACAACCATTCGCTCTCACATTCACACCTAGGGGCAATTTAGTTGTCAATTAACCTACCATGCGGATGTGGGAGAAAACCGGAGTGCCCGGAGAAAAGCCACGCAGGCACGGGGAGAACGTGCCAACTCCACACAGGCGGGGTCGGGGATTTGAACCTCGCTCCTCAGAACTGTGAGCCAGACGCTCTAACCAGTCGTCCACCGTGCCGCCGCCTACAAAACAGAAGAAATTAAACAGCGATTTTTTTTTTATTATTATTGTTTTTTAAGAAGCTACTGAGCGAATTCAGAAGCAAATACGCAACAGCCTTTTAATATAATGTCTTGAACTCAACCTTCGATAATCATTTTTAGTTTGCTGCAAGATTACAAGTTTGCGCAAAACTGCAAACACGAGAGCGTTAGCGCCGAGGCCTCCAAGGTTGAGCACATTAATAGAAACAATACACGTCACTTTGGAAAAAGGCAACTTCTCGGACGTAAACAAATCAAAAAAGGAGACCGAAAGTGAAATGCTTTTAGAAATGGACTTTTTCATTTGATGTCAGTCTGTGACTGGTTTCCTTTTCCAATGATTAATTTGTCGTCTTTTTGATCTAACTTTTTTCCTGACCAAAATATAACAAAACAGATGGAGGAAACCTTTGAGTCTTTATAAGTCGACAGTCGAATCAAAATGTTACCGTCTCCTCCGTATTATGTCGTCCTCTATCAACCAGGAAGTAGCCTGCCACCTCACAAATGGTTGCTTCATTTTGTTGCGAGGTTGGCCACTCAGCGTGTTCCACTAACATGTGTATGTGTTCACTGTGATGGGTTAAACGCAGGGAACAAATTTCGTGTGCATGCATGAGTGTTCATGACAATAAAAGGTGATTCTTCTTCTTCTTCTTCTATCCTCTACAACCCCCAAGCACCTGTGTGGAAGTTCATCCGACCCAATGTGGGTTCATGCGATTGTACAGTCATGCAAACATGTTTAGTGCAGCCTCACCTGTCACGTTTGTGCAGGTTGGAGTCAAATCAAAAACAAAAACAAAAATCATTTATTTACAAAAACAAGCGTAGAAAAAACGAACTAAAGGAAGTTCCAAAACCAATCATCAAAGTAACACTTGAGTAAACCCAAACCAGGAAACTAGACGTGTCACATGACTAGTGATGTAACTGAATGAAACAGCCGACGACGACGACGACAAGCACTGAAAGAAAGCAGGGAACTAAATACGAACAAATTGACGAGACAACGAGGAACACCTGGACAAGACGCGAGTGGCCGCAGGGAGCTGATTGGTCGACACGAGGCGGACGTGGCAGGACGCCGTCCGGCGTTGTTAAACCTTGCCAGGTGGAATGTTACTTGCGGATGGCTAGCGAATCATTTGTCCCTTTTAGGAAAACATCAAACGGCAGAGGTAGCAAAAGTACTCTGTGAGTTCTGTGAGTACAAGTACAGTCACTTGTGTGAAAAAAGGACGGAAGAAGTGCTTCAACCCCACATCTCGGTAAAACAAACAAAAAAAATACAGATTGAAACGTCCTCGTTGCATTTTTACCGTCAGTCATATATAATACCCGTTTTGATAACAACCACACACATATCACATTCCATAGCGCTCTACTGAGAAGAAGAGAAACCACATTACGACATGTCTGCTGTTTAAGAGCGATGTAGACTTGATTTTTAGGCGTGTTCCGTAGCCATCGATGCTAACGTTGTGACCCGAGTAACAAAAAATATATAAATTAGCTAATAGTGATAATGACAAAATACACCTTAGTTCTCGGTGTTTTATCAAATTATATGGAGAGTTTTTTTTTTTGTTTTTTTTTTTTTAATGCTTGTGATTTTTAGGCTGACAATAAAGCAAATCATTGTAGCGGAAAACATCAAGCAATTCTCTTAAATAAGGCCACGGATGGGGAATATCTTGCTTCTCCAAACCTGCTGCCATCCTCATTAAAGCTCCCTGGTTCGCATTGAATCCATGTCACTGCTGTCTCTGTTTTTCCAACCCTACTTTGACAAAGTCAGGAGTCGAAAGTATATCCGTTTCCATCCGAAAAATATAAATGTACTTCTCCGACTAAATCTGCTAAAGTACAAAGAGTTAGTGCTTGGCTATTTGCCACCACTGCTGGCAGGGCTCGTCCTTTGCCTGCGGGGATCGTCGTCACCTCGAGGTGTTCCGCGTGAGGAGATTTCGTAAGATGGCTTCAAAGCGTTGACGACACGTCGGCTCGCTTCGGGTGGCTCGGCCGACGGTCACCCTTTCCCGCTACGCTCAGAACATTGTGTATGGAGAAAGAGGAGAAAGCGTTAAGGCAGAGTTTTCGGAATGTGCGCGAGCACGTGACCTTGCGGTGACGAGCCGCCGAGGAGCGGAAGGATG
This sequence comes from Phyllopteryx taeniolatus, assembly GCF_024500385.1. Taxonomy (NCBI): domain Eukaryota; kingdom Metazoa; phylum Chordata; class Actinopteri; order Syngnathiformes; family Syngnathidae; genus Phyllopteryx; species Phyllopteryx taeniolatus. Next base: position 32,041,679 of record NC_084504.1, on the reverse strand, counting down.
AGCGAGCGGCCCCTCACGCGCGCAGGTGGCGCTTGCGAGCGGCTGCCAGACGAAGCCCGAGGACCTGGGCGAGGTTTGCAGCCGCTCCTTCGTGCAGCTTTTACAGGAGTTGCAAGATTTGTGTGGATGATTAGGAGTTCACCGCTGTCACCTGGTGTTGTTTCCATGCAGCCAATGTGGTTAGCGTGGGTTCCGTGCGTGTGTGTAAGATGTGTGTGTGTGCGGCCTGTAGCTATCGGACCTTATTCAATATATTTTATTAGATGTCTCTTAGGTTAGAGTTAGGTGTATAAAGTCCAATTAATTACAAATAAGGACGCATTTTAGGCAAATAGTATGAGTTGGTTGTGCTGATATGAATCACAGTGATACATATTTAGGAGCTGCAACTGTGACACTTTTTCCTTTTTGATTTCATTTTTAATTGAACTAGGAATTTATTTTTGCGGCTGGGCTATCCTCGCATTTGTGTGTTATTATTATACTTTCAAATATATAGCCATTCATTCATAATAATTAATAATAATAATGAAAAAACCATTTCAATAACGCTCAAAGAATGAATTGAATTTTGAAATTCAATTTATGTTAGTGATATGAGTATTGAAATGATTGGCTGTTGTTAACATTCAAAAGGTTAAAAAAAAAAAAAAAAGTAAAGTATTTTTGGATATATTGGATTTTCCCTTCTTCCTTTCCTTTCTTTTTGCTTCTTTTACAAATGGTCCTTCTTTCCAGTCAAGCTGTCTTTACCGTTAGCGCCGCCGGAGAAAGCCTCATTATGTTGTTGCAACACAAGTGCCAGGATGTGGCAGCCATTTTGCATTCACACAATAGCAGACAGCAAAAGAACCATTTTACGATTGTATAAAGACAATTTATGCATTTGTATGCGCTGAGTTTGAAGGGCAACATATGACAATTGTGCAACTCACATAGTTTCTATAAAGTGTTTTATATCTTCACAGTTACGCACATTTGTCTTTACTGTTCGGTAAGCCTATTTCAGTGGGCCACCACCATTTGCACTGTCAACGGGTTTAATCAGCAAAGTCGGGATAGTTACTGTGTAAAAAAAAAAAAAAAAAAAAAAAAAAAAAGGAAAAATGCTGTAGAGAATCTGTTTTCCTAAATTATACGTTTGCTATTAATGTTAAGACAGAGATGGATTTCTGTTTATATTTAAGTCCTAATTTCTTCATGGTGACATTAGAGGGCTAATATGAAGCTATACTGTATATACGATAGTACACTACATTACTCTTTGTCAAATATTCTCATAAATCAGACTGCGAATAGTGAAAATCGGCAGATATTTGACACCCATTATAATTGCAGTGGGAAAAAAAAGAAAAACTTTTCTTTTTTTTTTTTTAAACCGCAAAAGATTCTTGAATAAGCAGGGGGAAGGTACCTGCCTGTTTTCAGGGTTGGGTCCCCCCAAAAAAAAAAAAAAAAAAAAAACATTAGAATAATTATTTTTTAAAAATATATATATATATATTTTTTTTTTTTTGTTTGTTTTTGTTTTGTTTTGTCTCTGCCATTTTTTTTTAAAATGTATATGTTTTTTTTTTTTTTTTAATCCCCAGATAGGCGCTTCCGCAGGTGCTGAACCGTGAGTAAGCGGGGCTCCACTGTATATCATTTTTCTCATAATTCCTCTATTTGCATCTACTTCCCGAAAGCGATCAGCAATGGCGCTGTTTGTGTTCCCGGCAGCCACGTCGTCCCGCAAGGCGTCGAGTTGATCATAAACAAGCCACCGACGTCGCCGTCTGGCCGCAGCCAGAGCAGAATGCATCAGCCTGCTGTCACTTTGCAAATGTGTGGCTACAGTTACTGTTTTATACTTCTTCATTCGACACAAATGAATCAACTTCCTCGAGCCATTTTGACACAAGAGGAAATTCATGTTTGTCACATTATTATCGTTGTTATTCAATGCTTTGCATTCAGCACTCTGAAGAAAGCCATTTATTCATTGTTGTCAGGAGAAAGACATTGTTTATTCATCAAACCAGTCAACTTTGGTCAATTAGCAACTTGAACATTTTGAGAATGCACGTATGACAATGACAACAAAGAGTTTATGGTCTGTACGAAATAAATAGTACATTGCTCATTTACAGCTGGGCTGGGGAAAAGGGTTAATCTTCATATTCAAATGGCACACACATAAGTCGTGAAACTTGTGAACTCACTAATTGCTCAACAAAAAAAAGTTCTCCTTTTTAAATAAAGCTTTTCATTTTTAATATGTACCTTCAAGAGCCTGTTATAGTTAAATAAATAGAATGCTTTCCATTTCTAACATGCACATCCAATTTGCCTTGGAAAAGTATTTACATTTCACTGATCTGACTAGTCCGCCATATTCTCCACCTTTTTTTTTTTCTTCTTTTTTTGAAGTCCCCTAAACACTTCTTTCTCATCACAAACTCTCAAACATACACGAATGTACAGCCACTCTTGCAGACATGCTGCACCTATTTACTATTAACACAATATCTAGTACCTATCCATAGTGATGAAAATGCTAGCGGTAAACATGGTAAAGCACGTAGTGTTAAGAAGAAACAATCCAGACACCACATCTTAATCGGGGCGGGGGGATGAATTAGAAAAGTTTGGTTTACAATTGATCATGCACTGTAGAAATTCACTGCAGGTTTGAGATTGTGTCAGTGGCTTTAATATCTACTTGCCAACGAAGAAAAGAGGAATACAGAATCTCCAGGGAGGCATCAGCCATCCTACTGAATGAGCTGGAACAACGAAGAAGTCTTTTTTTTTCTCCCGGGAGTCTTGGCTGTCTTCTTACAAGTGGTTTCACAGACTTGGAGGAAGCACCCTCACGCAACCGGGAGCAAACCAACGCAGGTCTTCCGTCGTATCCGCGAACTCCCGAGCGTCGGGCTTGAGCTAGAGATGGGCAGTTTATTCTGTGCTGTTTTTTTGTTTGTTTGTTCTTGCTCTTGTCCTCGTCCTCGTCTTTTCATGATGCAAAATATGAGTTTTGCATGGAGTACAGGCGGTCGATCGGGTTTCCCACACGGGCCTGCATGGAGTTGACTTCCGACGATGCCATGAAGCAGTCACTTAGGCTGGTTAAAGATGTGTCACTGTCTATGTCATGGAATGCAGAATCGTTACCTGTGTGAAGATGAAATGCAAAAAGCTGTCACGCAACTTAAGTGGCAAAGGGGAAAACAAGAAGAACAACAAATCTGCAAATCAAGGCAATTTGGCGACTGATGGCAGCGTCGGGAAATGCAAATTCCGAAGCATCACTGTGAGGAATTGCGTGTTTTGGTGTCATCGCAATTGTGAAAACTGTTGCTGACTTTTTGCTGCCCTCGCTGGGACAATTGTGCTGTGTGAGGGTGCAGGTAAACAAGGGGCGTCCTCCTCAAAGAGCTGGCTAATAGCAACTGTTTACGCCTTTCATAAAAGCTCAACATGTTATTTCTCTATTGGGAATAGTTAACTTTATTACACTCTGGATCTTAATGATAGTGCACAAAATGGGGACAGTGTTTTGAGACATATCTTTTAATGCCTTGGCAATATTGTTCTTTTCCCCAAACCGAAGGAGAGTGATGAGAGCGGGGATTTGGGTTCTTCCTATCAAGAAGAAGAACTAAACGGAGGCAAATTATAAGGACGTTATGAACTTGAGGAAATGGTCCCTCTGGGGTTTGTTGAGGAGATCGCTCTGAAAAGTGTTATTCTGGTTACATCCTGTGGATTCAAACTTGATTGACTGATATTTTCCCCCTCGTCCCCTTTGCAATTTGATGTCTTTGCAAATTGTGCGAGTAGTTGCGCTGGCCTCCTGACGCGCTGGCAGATACGAGCCCCTCGCCGACCGAACACGTCTTTACCCGCCGACGTCTCAAAACTTGAAACCACGTGATCCCCGAATCGGAAACGGAAATGGGAAATACGTTCCAGGCCACGAGCGATCAAGCGAGGGTCGCTCACCGTACGGGTTCATGTGGTCCCCGGGCATCTGCGGGGGGGTGAGCCCCTGTTGGAAGGGGTCTGTGCTGTAGCCGTTCTGATCCATGGCGACCAGCTGCTGCTGCGGCGGAGGCAGAGGTGTGAAGGAGCTCATCATCCCCTCCATCCGATTGGACAGGACTTCTGCAAGAAAGTTTGCACAAGGTTACACGCCGACACGTAGGTCAGCTTGAACGGGAACAATTGTTGTCTCAATTCAAGATTCATCTGCTTGCAGGCTCCTGTCAATAAGAACATTTTTTCAGTATTTTTTATGATTATCTTTTTTTTAAAGAGCACTCATCAGAATCCATTGTTTCTAATTGCAAATGTCATTCATTCTTCTTTTTTTTACTGAAGAAAATGTGTCTATTTGTCATTCCAAACAATATAACAATTTGAATCTTATAATTACAGCCCTGTATGTATGAGAATGATAACTTTTGGGGGTTTACGTTACCCAATAGGGTCGAAGATCCTATTAAACGGGACATGGCGGGGCTCTTAATGACAACATTCAGGCGACATTTCTGGAGGTTGGTATCTTTCGAGGTGTAGAATTATGGAGACATTTTTTGAGCTCGTCAAGCGATACTAACGAAATGAAAAAAAGTGCAGTTCTTGTGAGACGGCGGCAACCTCCAAATAGCAAACTGGCTCGCATGCTTTTGTTCGCGTTACCTTGGAAACCTTGTCAAACGTACTCGGCGAGAGTCCTGCAAGCCGATTGCCTTCCCAAGCACCCTTCCGCAAAGTGACCGATGGAGATCAACGCGCCTCTGAGGGTTTCTTCCTATTCCAGGCCAAACCCCGCACTTGTTCACGAAAGGTCATACATTCCACATGCTCTTTCTACATTCACTTTGGAATTTAAGATTCAACAGAGTGACTTTTGAATTGCTTTTGGGTGTGTTTTTGTTCGCACTTTATATATCTAGGAAGCACGTGTATTTAAAAACGTAGCGTCACATTTTCTTCTGGAGGGAATTCAAACTAATTGTGAGCAGTAAAGAAACATAAGGGGGAGATCCTTTTCGATTCAGCGCTTGAATGATATTTTAGTGCTACTTTAGTGCTGCTCTTTTATGTGCTCATCGTGGCTCGATGTTCACGTAAAACACATCCTGCATGGAACATCTCTGTCATAAGGACATGATTAAAATGTCAAACTTCAAGTCAATATTTATACATTTTCCTGCATTAAAAAGATTATCGCTTCACACAGTGAGTGTGGTGTGTGTAACGTAGCGTGACTTGTGATTACGATGGTATAATTATAACGACAGATCATAATAATAACAACACTCTACGTGTGCTGCTACTATTGAAGAAAATATGCAAATATTCTATATTTTGAAAAGGAACACCTTTTTGGGGAGAAGAGGGGAAAAAAACACAAGCTACACTTTATTGCTGACTCAAAATAATGTTTGCCAATGTTCTGAAAGCCAGTAGCTATGCATCCAAAGAGCGATGCTTGAAATCTGCTTGTGTGTAGTGAGTCGCTACCTTGCCCGAGTCGCTGGGAATTCTGTTGTTCCTGCTGTTGCTGCTGCCGTCTGGCCAACTTCTTCATCTAAACGAAAGAGTCAAAGTTGTGAGGAACTCCCAAAACTAACATGCGCTCTTTCATTTCCAAAGGACGCGTCTCGCTTTTCACCCTGGCGTGAACCGCATCAAATCTGTATCAGAGTGCATTTCATTGTCAACTATCAAAGGATTTGGCGAGATAGTCATCGGCCCGAGGGAGGGCGTAGACATTTAGTGCATCGGTGCGCTAGATTTGCAACTTCAAGTGATATTTCATTTCCTTTAGCATTGTGGAAAGGAATGCAGTGATAATTTGAACACGCATCGTTTTGCTGATTTATCCTCTGGACTCGTTCTGTAAATTCAAGATGGGAAAGGGCTGTTCGGTACGTCGGCAAACGGCTTCATTTCTCCCACCTTAGCTCGCTGGTTCTGGAACCACACCTGGACCACCCGAACACTGAGTCCTGTCTCTGCAGCCAACGTCTCCCTCACCTGAAGACAGCGATTTTATCGCATCGTGAGCAACAAAACAAAACAAAAAAAACATACACCATCGTGATAGAATACGGGCTTTGCCCGCTGGCCGCTTCAAAGCTTTGAATGTGTTTGAAAGCTCTAAGATGTAACTTCTGTCGCCCCCTAGGCTGGAATTCAGTATTACAAAAACAGAAACTGTCGCTTCGATATGAAGTCGATGATTCTACAACGGTCGACAACAGATTTATTCTGTTTTGAAGGTCAGCCAATGTGGAGAAAAGAGGAGAAGAGGCAATTGTTATAAATTCCCTATAACTGCGTTTTGTGCATTTTTATTTTACATCAGGCACCTTGTTGGGCAGCAAAGGGGGTTTTGTTCATTCGCTGCAATGACTATTATTAGTTTTCATTGACACAGTAACTATTGGATGATTACTTTCTGCTACAGAAATGCCAAATAATATGTTACACGTGAGCTTTTTACACGCGACATGGCGCCGCGCTTTGAAGAAGTCAAATACTGAAAAAAATACAACAAGATGTTCGAGGTGATGATAGGTTTAATCAGCATTGTGTCAGTCGTGGCTCGGGGGGAAAATGTTTCTTTTTTTTTTAACCAAGAAAAAAAAAAAAAGTTAGATGGTTTAAGGCCCAGAAAGGCTCGACCGTTTTTCCATAGCGTTATGTCATTCGGTGCTTTTCAACGGCTTTTACACCAGCTTGAACAAAACCACTTCGAAAGTCAATCCAGACTTGAATGCACTGCAGCTTTGATGACCTTTATGATCAAAATGAATGAAATGAAATGAATTGAACTGGCGACGTGACCCAAATGCATCCCCGCATTGTTTATTGGCGCCTGCCTGCCTGCCTGACACAAACCTTCCTGCAAGGTTTTGAGGACACCTCGAAGGAGGCCTTGAAGGCTCGTCTCTGCTGAGTGGTCAAAATGGTCCGTGGCCTTTTGGGTCTCCTGGGATCCTTGCTGTCGTCTCCTTTCCCCTGGGCTCCTATGCCTCCTTTCTCTGGCTTGATGTCCAATTCCTCCTCGTCACTTTTTTCTGCAAAAAAGGTTTGCGTCGTCAGTCTGTGTTTGAGCTTTTTTTTCTTTCTTATCAGTGACGGGCTACTGATGACTATAGTTTTGTTCTCGCCTCTTCCAGGAGATTGGCACCCACCGCAAATGCGCAATGAAAGGAGACGCGTGTGTTTTGTGTACGGTGTTATCCATTAGTTTCAAAAGAAACCCGCCTCATGCATGATTGCACTCACAAAGCGTGTGCTCGCAGCGCACAGAAAAGGAAAGTATGTTCATTTGTCAGTGAACTGGACACTGTGTCACTTCTGACATATTGCCCTCAGCTTTAGCTGATTTGCACAAAATCAATCTCTGATAAGAATACGATGTTGAGCGTAACAGAGGCACTGCTCGAACATATGGGGAATGCGTCGAAGCATCAAAACAAGATGAACTTTTTTTTTATCCATCAAGAGCAGCATATTTGGCGAAGTAAATTTCATTCAAATGAGTCTATATAAAATAAAATATGAAACGAAAAGAACACCCCTAAAAGTCTGCTGTGGACATACATGGAATAACAATGTATCATTTATTTTGTTCTCAAGTGAAATAATCACAAATCCCAATTGAATTTGAATGAAACTGACCTAAATCGGATTTTTCAGGAGAGGCACACATGATGTCTCAGTGTCTGGTTCCGATATGTAACAACATTTGTCCACTGCAAATATACATTTTGTCTACCACATACTGAGGTTAACCTCTGTTCATGTCAACATTTTCTCCATCTCGAAATTTGGAGACACGCACAAAAGCCTGCGCGATACTCGGGGACACGAGCGAGCAAGGATGAGGCAGAGCAAATATTCCCACAAGTTGACAAAAGTTGACACAGGCACAGATGTATTTGACAAATTCCCCGCTTTTGTGCATGTTTAAATGGGAGCCAGATGGTGGTGAACAGTGCGACTTGGCGACTTGCCTCATTGTCTATAGGCGAGGAACACTCCAGCTGATAAGAGCGGCGAGGCAGGCTTTCTGCGGATCGGCCCCAAATCCCTCTGTCACTCACCATGATACAGTGATTTAATTCTTTCCAGCACCACAGCCGGCCCACGCACGGAGCCGTTAGAAAAGAGGGGCTTGGCTGACTGCTGGATCCACTTCCTACTGTATCGTAAACTTGGGCTCCCTGCTCGAATTAGAACGCTACAAAAACAACAGATCAAGTCATGTTGGAAGCTTTAACGGCAAGCGGTGTCTAGTAAATTGCAGCTGTTTAAAGGTGAAGCACGGTTTCCTATACGCTCACGGAGCAGATCTTGAGCTCCACCTGCACAATCCAACACAAGAGCTGTATGAGGAAGTTTTGATGATGACTGAGTTACTAAGGATTTTTGTCCAAACCTTTGTGGGGTGTTGACATGGGAAAAGAAAAAATGCATTTCATTTTGGTGCACACCCGCAATTAAGGTGCACATACATTTTTGTTTCACTTATCTTAGGATAAATAATACTTTATTAATCCCATGAGGGATTTAATAATAATAATAATAATAATAATTCATGTGTACCACTTATATATAGCTTCTTTTCAAAGCACTCAAAGCCGCTTGGCAATTGCACACATCATTCATTCATTCACTCCACAGTCGCACCCGAGTGGTGGTAAGCTACTTGCGTAGCCACAGCTGCCCTGCAGGGGGCAGTCTGACGGAAGCGTGGCTGCCATTCTGCACCTGCGGCCCCTCTGACCACCAGAAAACATCCGACCAACGATGAACGAAGCGGCGACCCTCCCTCATTCACGTTGTTAAATGAAAACTGCTCTAAAATTAAGATGACGCTCAAAATTGCCCACACCTCCAAAGTAAACATAACGTGTTAAACTATCTGTGATATTGTACTTGAGGGTACTAGCAGCACTGTGTGAGTGTACCTAATGTTGTGGTCAGTGAGCGTATGGCATGCGAACGCTATTTAGCACCTCCGAGCTGGCTGCCACTGCAACGGCGCAGCACGCGCAAAAGCCAACGCCTCGGTGCCATGTGACCATCGCACCGCAGTGCTGTTGTCACTCTGCTGCGAGAGGGCGCGCGGGGCTGACCTGAGTCTGAGTCGTCCGGGCTGACCGAGCTGAGCAAGTCCTTCTCCCTCTCGTAGTCCACCTTGCACAGCAGCTGACCTTCCTTCAGGACGAACTCGTCGCCTTTTCGAAGCTGGCGGTCGCACACGCAGCAGCAGAAGCAGTTCAGGTGGTAGACGCACTCCAGAGCTCGCATCACAAACTCCGTCGGAGCGATCTTCTCCGTGCAGCCGCTGCACTTGGTTGCAAACAATCTGTGGGGGGGAGGGGGAAGGATATATTTACCTCCAAGATGCCGACACGTGAATGAGTTCATAAGGTTACAATTTTTATCAGTGTATGCCAATGGCCTGCACTTATATAGCGCTTTATCTACACCGTCACAAAGCCTCACATTCACCCACACATTCATACACTAATGGGCGACTGCTGCCATGCAAGGCGCTGCCAGAGCCACAGGGAACAATTTAGGGTTCAGTGTCTGGATGTGTCTCATCATCCCCACGTGGGTCTATCACTTTCACAAATTAGTCACCAATCGAAAGTGTTGAAAATGTTTTGCTCTCTTTGCCGCGTAAACGTTAATGGCTCAACAGACATGCGTTAGTTGGGGGGGGGGTTCCTGAAAAGTGATGGTTCTGAAGACGTGAGGATTCTGCTTGACGCCGGCGATATGCCGGAGGTGGGCTTCTACCCAGTGCTGATTCCGTTGAGTTGCGTGAGGCCCGGGTGGAGGTCTGCGTTGGGTAGACATGGAAATGGCGCTTCCGCACAAAGGACGGTGCTCGGCGTCACTGGCCAAGCAAATTCATGGACACCCAAAAAGCAGAATAAAAGAGCAACGACCCCCAACCTTGTATGACCGCGATCAAGATTTTGCCAAGAGATAACACGTTTGTTTCATATCCACACAATTCTATATGCATCAGATATCTTCTCAGAACGGATGATTCAGTGCTGACTGTATCTGATCTAACTGCCTGACATCATGCGTCTGTGCTGCGACACCGCCTCAATCGTCTTTTGCGAGATGTTTGCGTTTTTCGGATTGGAGACGGAGAGTCATTTGATTTCGTAAAATGAAGCAAGAATCCAGGGAGCGCGGTTGACGTTGTCCGGCCGTAAAGCTGGATTTATTAACGGCTTCTTTGTTTGCCGCGGTCAGGAAGGCAGCTGGCAGCCGCCTATCTATTTGTGGTGAACGTCTTTTTCATTGTGCCAAGCAGGGAGGCGACGAGAGGACTATTGAACATCGTCGACTGTTTCGGGGCAGGGATGAGCGATGGTGATGAATGTAAATATGAGAGGAGGGGGCTTTTGTTATGGTAATTTAGTTCTAGGAGCTGATTGAGATTTGATAGGGCGTGTGTGTGTTTGTCTGTGTTCGCACGTGTGCAAGCAGCATCGGGCAGCTGTATGCAGGCCGGAAAGACGTGCTTTCTATTCTTGTCTGTATGCGGCCATTTTAAAATGATTGCGTCGCACATTGCTCGCCGGAAGCAGCTTTTAATGTTACTTTAATTACACATCAACAATTGATAGGTTATTCTATAAAATTAGCCCATCAACTCTAATCCAAATAATCCGATGTATTTGTCAGATCACACAGTGCACTGTATGGAACTTGTTCATACTTTATTAACATTTCAGCCAATACAGACCTAGCAAGGTTCATAAAATCCTATAATCTTTCATTTATTACAATAAATTAAGAAGATTATTATTCGACTTCGATGGAAAAACCTCAAGAATAATCCCATGAAAAAAAATGCTGGCAAGTTTCTAAAAGTCTTAAGTGACCTGCCAAGCTGGATGGAGCTTCCAAACAAACCACCATGCTTGTCCACTAGAGAAAAGGAAAAAAAAAACAAAAACATTTTTAATAAAAAAAAATTAAAAAAAAACGAAAAAAAAGTGCAGAATAAATTTAAACAAAGCACAGTCTCAACCCCATAAAACGGAATATTCAAGGACTAGTTTGACATTTTTAGAAGGATTAATGTGTTACATGCTGGGATCAGTGGAACGAAGTGATGAATCTGTCAAGTTCCCAGCGCTAATGTTTAGCTAATGATTGACGGCTTAGGCTAAGAAAGAGAGCGAAAAGTCGAGGAAATGACTTGTTAGCACGCTTTTGATATGTCCAGGATTCTGCATTCACCTACAGCCGCTGTCTCGAATCTTCTCATCTCGATGAAAACATTCTCATTCAGCCCCTTTTCCTTTCTTCTCCTCCGTGCACCGAGTCTAATCTTGTAAGCCATTATTTTTCTATTTCCCCTCTCTGTCACTTTGCATTATTTTTGCTGCTGTAATTCCTATTCGTCCCTTCTGGAATCTTCCTGTCCTGCTTTGTCCTCGACTCTAATCCGGACTTTCTGCCTGTTTCCAGCCCCCGGTCCCCATTCTCTGCGGGGTTCAGATGGAAAAGCCATGCGTGACGCCCCCTCTATGGCAACCACACCTCCACAGGAAGGCAACGGCGACTTTTCGGATGGGCAGAGAGGGCCTTTGAGAAGCTGGCAGCAGAAGTAAATCCTTCTCTAAGGAACAAGGAGAATTAGCAGGGAGCAGTGGACTAGAGATTTAACCCTACCCCTCTCCTTTGAAAGGCACAGTCGGGCCCACTCCTGCGGCTCGCCACAATCAAACAGAAGAGGAGTGGGGAGGTGGCAGTGGGGAGAGCTGAACACAAACCCCCTGAATGACACAAGCAGTGGATTGTGGAGGAGCCTAATCCCACTTTAATACCTTTCCAAGTTCAGCTGCTAAAGAATGCTCTTTAAAACAACACCGCTGTGTGAGCAGTGAAGGTTGACCGGGGGGAGGCTCGCCATTCAACCTCCCCGACATTACCTGATTAGCGGTTTGAGGTCCGGGGCCGGCGGGAGGCGGGCCAGAGGAGAGGACATAAAAAAATATGATTTCATGTCGACAAGAAGCAGAAGTGCGGTCACGTTGCGAGAGTCCAAATCGAAACCGGGACGTCCCGCTTCATAAAAGATGGAAATGTGTCGGGATGGAATTTTGAGCAGGCGGCTGATTATTGTTACCATTTATACATGGCTCGCATGGCTACGGCTCTTTACGAGTCTTTCATTATGCTGTGCGAGTGGTCGTGTGTACGTGAAATATTTCAAGCATTCGAGGACTTGAATTGTCACGCCAACACACATTTACACATCATTTGGCACGAAACGTGAGACCCAAGGTCCCGTAAGTCTCAAGACTTAAAAAAGTCATACTAATCAAAAATAAATAGTCATGGCAATACAGCAACTGTCATTTAAAACAAAAAGTAACAAAATAAGATAAAAGTACAGTTGTGGATGAGCGCAAAGGTGCAAATGTTGTATAATATATTGCAACAGTTTGGGCTATTCTATCCAAATATTGATTGTGGCTATTGAAACTATTGAACTCCAATATGCAGAAACTGTTGTATGTTTTTGTGTTGGAAAAAGGTGGAGGTAGATTTATTTTCTGTTGAAGTATCAAGGAAGGCAAGCTCCACAAAGGCTTTTTTTTCATCTCGGATATTTTGTCTTGTCCAACCTCTCCGTGAACCACCGTCTGACCGTACGGACATGCAGCTGCTTGCGTAATTTGACTCCCACTGTCGCAGGGAGGACCACCGGCATCAACAATTCCCATAACGCCTTTCACTTTCCTCCTCCCACACCTGAGCGCACGGATCAAGGGATGAGCGCCTCCTCTGTGGATCAATGGCCGCATCTCAAGCGGAGAGCCGTCAATATTTACCCCGGCCGCCCCGCTGGACTCATAAACGAAAGAAAAAAGGCCGATCGCAGCGCAAAGATGGCTCCAGGAGGACTCATCACGTCCTTCTTTTTAATCCTGTGTCCACATACCTGTAATCCCTTGTCTCCGCTTTCTCAATTTATCTGTGATCGAGTTCATCGGCTCTGACAGATTATCACACTGGTTTTAAAGTAAGGCGGTGTTTTTTAGTCAACATAAAAAGAAACAGCCAAGAGTACAAAAAAGTATTGTATAGAAGACAAGGCCAAGAGGGAGCAGCACTTATTTTGTCTGCAGAACACTTCAGGCTGGCCAAGTGCAGCTGAGAGACTTCAGTGTCTTCTCGCTCTTCTTCTTCCCCCTTTTTTACGGGCACTGGAGAACTATGCACGCTCCCTTTGAGCAGATTACAGGCAAGTTAAAGTGTGACAACATCTTAAGCTCTCACCACATGTTGCCAATGATTTCCCTTCCACAGACGTTGCATTTAATGCTTCTGCTGCAGTGATAAGCATCAGGAGGACTGGACAGGATGAAAGAAAGTGAGAAGTAAGAGGGGGGGGGGGGGGAGGACGGGGGTGCTGAATACGAAGCCACTCACGCCGCTTGATCATCACGCTACATTTAGCAACACGTGCGACCGACGCACTCGGATTTTGCTGACCGGGACTCAGAGAAATCGCAAAACAAAGGTTTCGGGACCAATACATCTCGGCCTCTTATGTCAGCGACTCTCATGCGAGCCCGAGGGGACGAGGATTATCCCGGCAGCAGCTGTAAACTATTACTTTTAAGATTGTTTTGGCTAGGCGGCCTGCGGCCACGCCAATCATGCGAGGGTGTGACGCGATGACTGTGCGACAGGTCAGAACAAGGTCTCGGGAGAAAGCTGGTGACACGCGGGGTTGCCGAGCAACTCATTACATGGAACGAGAGTATGTAATCAAATTGATAATTGTATGTAATTGTAATCCATTACATTACTAGGAAAAAAAAAGGGTAATTAATAGACCTTACACCGATTTTATCTCGGCCGATAATTAGCATTTTATGCTGATCGGCTGATCGGCTTTAATGTCATAATTCGCCGATCCGATCAATGACGTCATTGGACAGACTTGGCAAATAAAGATGATTCTGATTCTGATTGATCGGCTCCGCAAAAGACATTTACTCCGCGTCACCATCGTGCGCAGTATATTTGAATCCAAAAGCCAGTTTATTTTTAGCCTTGTCGCGTGTCTGTTGACGTAGTACTGTAAATATCTGACGGCCAATCAAGAAAATAAAAAAATAAAAAAACGTCGGCGGTGTGGAACAGACAACACGTCTAAGGCAGACAACACGTAATGCCCGGATCAGACTGCAAGACAAATTTGCTCAGACTACTGCAATAGAATCTTGTATTCCGTTTTTTACGATCATTGGGCTTTATCTTGTCAACTCAAATGCGACCGGATACACTCGTTACCGTGGCGATGACAACAAGAGTGGATCGCGCCGACTGTTATAAGGACAAAATGGGGACAAACATGACAGGACAGGAGAGGACGTTCGTTTAAGGCTCGCGTGAGGTATGTTCACGTACTTTTTATACGATACGGCTCGCAAGCAGGCAACAAAAACCTTATGTAGCCTAGCGAGCTCGTGGTACCACGAACGGTTGGACGTAAACATGCCGCCGTTCTGTCGAATCATGCTCTAAAGTTCCGTTGTGGGTGAAGTCATTTAATTAAAAATAAAGTAATTTAATTACAGTAAGTTAGCAGCCATTATTTCTGTCACGTTGTAATGCTGGTTTGACCTGACTGATTAGAATACATGATCTGAGTAGAGCAGTGATTTCCAACCTTTACAGAGCCAAGGAACATATTTTATAATTGAAAAATCTCATGGCACACCAACAAACAAAAATGTCACAAAAGGTGGAGACATTAATTTCTGTATTTACTTCCTGCCATCTAATAGAAGACCATTTACCATTTGTTCTGTCTGTCACTATGCCTCACTGGCATAAATAGGCGAACAAAGAGACATTATTTATTGTAAATATAATTTTGGGAGCAATTAAGTACACAAGTATATACAGTAAATGAACAGGTCATTTAAATAGGCACGTTCCTCCATCATGTGATCGGATCGGTGATCGGTTATCGTTTTTTTAAACTCGCTGATCGGTGATTGGCCCCAAAAATCCTGATTGTGTAAAGCCTAGTAATTAAATTACAGTTGCGTTTGGAAGTTTCCATGAGTACAATTTTTGTTGCACTTGAAAAATAGCTGCAAAAAAATAATAATTATATATATATATATATATATATATATATATATATATATAATTTTCTCCTTCTTCTTGTCCTTTTCTCCTAAATAAATTTTCCCCCATTTTGCTGAAACTAAATTTAGGGACAACTTCTCGATTATTTTTGACAACTGAATGTTTAGGCACGAAAACATGTGAACGTCTGAAAAATGGTCTGAAAGTGGATATTTAGAAAAAACACCATGATCCTTTTGGTCAATAGTTGTCTGTGAATAGTGTTACAGTTCAAGTTTGTTACGAGTTTAGTCTGGGCGTGCAAGACATGCAAACCACATGATGATTTCAGTCAGATTAGTAAAGTCTGTATGAATGGGGATTTTACAATGTTGATGTTACCATGCAAAAGAAAGCAACATTCCAGTTTTATCCTTAAATAGTAGTATGAGAGGTTAATTTAAAGCGGGAACGTTTGAGTCCATAAAGACGTTTTAGATGAAAAAAGATTCAAACTTGCAAATTTAAACCTTTAAAATGACTTTGTTATATACAGTACACTCAACCCTGCTCACCTAAAATAGTAACCAGAATTAAAAAAAACTATAATTTCTTGCTGATAGCGAGGTAAAAAGGTAGCTTTCCAAAGAATGTTGCGTTGCCATATTGATTTGTTCAAAAAAAAACAAGAAAACGAAAGAAAGACGCACAGCGGTCCCCACGAAAGCAAGGTCCCCAAAAACTGATGCGATATTGTTGTGTGTGTAAAAGATCTCAGTGGCTGACCTCGTTTCACACTATCAGCATTTCTATAGATTCATGGAGAGTAATGAAGCCAAATAAAAAGTGCCATCCTTCTGCTCCCGAGGGCTAGCTGCAGTCAGTTCTAAAAGCTGCTTAATCACCTTCCCATGCTTACAACATTAGCATAATAATGGCCTTTAAATTGAGGCTCTTTGTTTTTTAATTAAACTCCCAGCAGGTAAAAGTAAAACACATTAAGCAGAGATGTGTACACCGTTAATGGCCCAACGGTGCCTTCTTCATCACGCGGCTCTGGCCACGGGGTTTTAGCCGCTTGCCCTCCCCGAAGCGCAGCAGCGGCCGCCTCCTAAGCTCGCCGGGGAGGAACGAGATGACCTGATAATAGCAGAGACGTGTTTGATGTGTCGGTGCACGCGTCTGCACCTGCGTTACGTCTCAGCGGGAGAAAGAACACTCGGGGGGGGGAAGCCGCCCGACGGATCTTCACCGAATCTCTAAAAACACGCCGCTAACGGTTAGTTTGGAGATAAGTGTTTTCCAGGATCATCTATCCCGCAAGTCTGCTAGTGTGAAAATAAATATGGCCGCTTTCATTCTATGGCAGCGTGAGCTCTCGAATTGAGGAATGTGCGGCTCCCGAGACGAGTCGCCGGCATCTCGGTCTGATATCTGCGCGTGGACACTGCACAGCTGCACAAAGAAATCCGAAACCTCCCTTCATTATTCAACTGATGTCACTTTTCAGATGACACAAAGCCCAAACACGCAAACAGCTTGCATGTAACTCTCTCTACCTTGCAAGTCGGGCAAGCATACGATAATGTTACACACGGGGCTGTGTGTACCGAGAATTGTCTTGCAGTACCAAGTGAGCGGCTGCTTCTCATTCACATCTATCTGCTAATGAGTCTGAGGGGAAAATGGGATCTCTCTCTCTCTCTCTCTCTCTCTCGCTCTCTTCTCTCTTCTCTTTCTCCCGCTCCCTCTCTGAGGGTGGAAATAATCCTCCTCCCAGCCACACAGGTAGAACAAAGCTGACAGAGTGAAAGGGACAGTGTACTGGGCAGCAGTGGAGGCTAAGTACACATCTAAATAGAAGAGTAAGCAGACAGGCACATAGGATGCTGTTTGGACAGCTGCTGTTCCTGAGGATGTCAAATGTGTGCAACGTCACATTTAAAGTTTAGCTTATTTTGTTCCCACCTCGTAACAAACACGGCCGCGCCAATGGAATCATCAGGAGGAAATTATCACTGTAAAGTTTTCTGGGGGAAAAAATATCCGATACTTCAATTGAACTCGTCATCATCATATCATATCATATCAGGTCAAATGATTATTATATTTCTAAGTACATGTGCCAGCAACTATCGTGCATTCTGTGCTGATTACACTAATTAGCAACATTTATTATCTAAGATTGATTTATTATTTTTTTTTTTCTGATTTAGGACAATTTTGACATTGGTTTTGCTCAATCAGGTCAACTTTTTGAACTATGGCCACATGTTTGTATTTTCCACTGTATATCAGGGGTTCTCAGGGCTTTCTCTTAAAAACCGATCTCAGATGAGAAATATGAACAAAAAATCCACCGAAAATGTCACAAAAATATACGCGACTTAGTAAGGAAATCTGATTTTTTTTTTTCAAAATCAATTTAACATAAAAACCTGACTTGAACAAGAGAAACATTTTCAGGTTTAGCGATGCAAAATTGTCCTAAATCCGTTGGAAAAACAGAGACAAGATTGAATTATTATTTTTTCTTGTAACCCAGTGTTATTTTTCTGTTCGTCCTGCTCTTCCAAACTAATATGCATCAGCTAACAATTGAGGGCCGGCCCTGCTTGACGAGCCACTGGGAGCAATCGCAGCTTCTGAAAGCGCGAGGAGAGCACGGAGAGTGATGGCTACAATAAGGCTAATGGCTATCACATGTTATCGAGCTCCAAGTGACTATAACCGCACACAGAAACATGGTTCCCCCTCGTGCAACTTTCTACAAATCCTGCCTTTACAATACAAGAGAGGCGCTGATTTATCAGCACATTTGTTTTTGATATTGTAGTTCGCCGCGCTGTTGAAATGGACGGCCTGATACGAGAGGTATTTCATATTTTGGCCACATCAGGACCTTTAAATACATGTACTCCAGTACAAACGCAACCGCAGAAGGCCCAGTCGTAAAGCAGAATTATTATCGAGCAGACTAAAAACAGGCAAACCCAAAATTCGAGAGAGAAAAATGTGTGGAATTATTGTAATGTCATAAAGTCATATGTTTTAATTGTATTTACTTGTAGTATCTCAACTAAATGATTGACACATCTAAATGACTAGTCATGATTCTGAATCTTATAATTTACAGATGTCCCACAGTTAAAGTCAAATTTAGTACGTTCACATTAATTCTTGTTAGAAAGAGAAAACTCATGTTTTTTTATGAAGATAAACTTGGCGATTGAGTGCTGGAATGGTTAAAAAACAACATTTGGGTTGGAGGGCTTTATAATTACTATTGACCCGGAGGTTGTGGGTGTAAGAAATAAAACAAACAGTAATATGAGGTGTTCCAAAGCACAAGTCTGCAAATATGCAAAGACAGGCTCTGGTGGAGAGCATCGCGCTTTGGCTTCTTTTCTTGCCTCCTAATCTGGGGGTCTACACAATATTAAGACGGCTTTGGAGCCACTTGTGACCCAGCTGTGCACTAATGAAAAATTCCACAGTGCTGCGTAGAGGCCAATGGAGCTTGACCCCTTTCCGCCACGAACCAAGCAATGTCCGTCTCGAGGAGTTTACCAGTGCTGGAAGATACTGGATTAATAGGAATCAAAGAAGAATGGGAGACAATCTGGGAAAGGCTTCCAAAAGCTCCTTTGCCTTCCTCCCTTTTTCTTTCTCGGCAATCTTCTGTTCTTCTGGCGTATTGGCGGAAAGTGAAGTGTTTGAGCAGCTTTTAATGGGCTGAGATGATCTGGAGATCATTGTGATGGACACGGATTGGATGAGGGGGTTCTGTTTACCTACCAGAGATTCCGTCTAAGAGCAAAATGAGTTTGAAGAGGCGAGCAGGAATGAGATGTCGCTCGCAAGATCAGCGTTTGTGTGCGCGCGTTTGATCCTAGCGGACTGACTGCTGCAAGTTTACGCCGTCGTGTACAGTATGTACAGTATACTCGCATGGCTCAACAAGCAGAACCTCGTTGAACAGTACGCTGCTCAACATCAATGAGACCCTACGGAAAGTATTTTAAACAATTTCTCACGAAACACATTTTTGTATTTTTTTAAATTTTTTAAATTTGACGACTCACCTGTGGTTAAATTCTTGAACGAATCAAACTTCTTTTTTTTTAAGCTATGCTGACATTTGCGGATGTAGTTTAAAGGAATTTATAGTATAGTGTACCATAGAAAATAAGTGTCCGAAAGCAATACATCTTTTGATGACGTCTCACCTTTTTCCTCTTATTTTCTTTCCATTTAATGACTCTTGGTGAAACAGACACACAAAACACACTTTTTCGACATACTTACATCCGCACAATATCACGCAGTTGAGATCTACATTGGGAAATTCTAACAGACGGACAATCAGACAAAATTACCACGTGAGGAAAATTGCCCTTCGACAAAGAGTGGCAAAATGAATATTTTAATTATGGGAAAAGGGTGTTGACAAATTGTGGCATTTGAGAGACCAATGTGAGCTGTATCTACATCAAATTCAGTCCTAAATAGATCAAATTATTGAAAAATCCAAAACATGGTTCCAGAATTTGGTCACACACTCGACAAGACATCCTTTTATCGTCTTGAGGGAGAAGAATATATCATGGAAATTTATAGGCTGGAGAAAATGAAAAAGGAGATGGCCAATGAAAAATAAACACAGTTGTTGAAAGACAGGATGCTTTAAAACCCGGGGCCCTGGGGATTAACATTCAGATTAGCATTCAATTAATATATTTGAATTTCTGATCAGCAATCCTCTTCAAAGCACAAAATCCCAAGATTAGCAGGTGTTATGCTAAAAAGCTGTGTTTTTTTTTTTTTTTTTTTTTTGGTCAGGACGTAGCTACACTAGCCAAACAAATATGTCTGAAGAGCTGACGTGGATGTATGGCTGTAACCATGGTGACCAAACGGTAGTTAGGTGCCTTGGAGAAGGGTGCGGGGTGTTGGAATGTGTCAAACAGACACAGGGGCGCGCACGCACACACATACACTCACGCGCACACACGCAGAGCAAACCAAAAACCTGCTGTTTCACTGAAGAGTATGAGCCGCGTTATTAAGACCACCTCCAAGAACCAGCGGCCTTTGGGGCGAGAGATGGAAAGGTTATTCATTATTATTTGGGGTTTTCAATCAACGCACAATCTAATGTGACCCAATACACGGACAGTATCAAATCCTGTGTAAGTGCAGTTCTACAACACAACAAACTCAACCACAAATATTATAATTATTATCATTGTTGTTATTATTATTCATTATCATGTTTTCATTTTCAACGTTCAGCTGTATGTGCAACACTCAATTACAGCAGGATTTTTCTTTTTGTTGGTTTTTTACTGTGCTAGCCTGCATCCAATTGCCACACATTCGGGGCCAGCTAGATCAAACAAAGCATGGATTTTATGCGGTTGCTGGCTTCCTTAAAATTATTGTTATTTTTGGAATATCTTTGTTGGCCTCTTCCACTAACACTTCCAATTCCATCACTTCCAACTTCCTTTTTGCACTTGCGTTGCTCTCCAAATCGTTCCATGGTGACCAAAAGCCTCTTTTTAATGTGGGATACTAGCTGTCAGCATGTGTTGTGCGCAAAACCATCCCCACGGAGACGACAAGCCAAGCTGCGGTTCTCCTCATCGACACTTCCTTATTCAAGTCCTTGTTTGTTTGAAGCGCGACATATACTTACTACTATATTTGCCACAAGAGGAGGAACAAAAACTGAGAATGTTGTGCTGATGCAGTTTGCTGGGAAGATTTCAACTACTAACTTTTGTTTTCATATCAACATTTTTTTTTTTTTTTTTTTAGGCCTTTTTATACCAGTTGCCCCCGGAACCTTTACAAACTCGCTGCAACGGAACCCCCGAACCTTTATATTGGGAATCAACATTTCGGGCCAACACTTGTACTGTACCAAATTCTTTTTTATTGAGTCACATAGATTGAGTCAATCACATGGTGCGATTGTCAAGAAAGAAATGGATTGCCCTGGCCGCTGTAGCTATATTCTAATATAATATAATATAATATTAAGAGAGGAAACTGGCGAGAAATAAAAGGAGAGCGTGTGTTGGCTCCATTTGTTGACTGCACTCGTGCATTTGTGCCATGACAGAGACTCTCCGAGGCATCCCTTTTTTTCCACGTGTACATATGAAATCAAGCATATACTTAAGTATTATTGTAAAACACAATATATACATCTTTGATTTAATGCTGTACAGCAAAAGGTGGCAGTGGCGGCGGCCAGCTGATTGTCGCTTCATGCCAGGAAATATTACATTTTCTGGGTGAACGCTTTCCTAGGATTGAAAGACAACACGGGAATCGTCTCCCTTTGAGATCTTTCCTTCAACTGGCATCGTGCTTTCACAATGTTTTTTCTGTTGAGTCTTGAAGGCGAAAGAATTCTCTCAATCACGCCAGCTAAAGTTTCTGTGAAAGTATTTTGCTCTGCTTGTCTTAAAGTACTCAAGCATGCATTTGGCCTCGGGCAAGTCTGAGTAAGAAGTTGTCTGATGCTCTCCCTGTTCTTTCACGAGACCTTTTTTTCAAAAACCCTACCCGGACTGCCCCGCACCCTTGATCACACAAACACAAACACAAACACTCGCACACTCCAACGAGAGCACTTCTCTGTCAAGTGTTTGGCGGAGTGTAAAATCTCATCTCTCCAGCTGGGAGAGAAAAGGTTGGACAAAATTCTCTCTCCTCCACGTGGAGCCTCGGAGGCAAAGAGCGGAATGGCAGAAGCGTGGCACGGCACGTCTGCGCTCTCCGCAAACCGAGTGACAACGCTTCTGCACGGCCCCACGGCGCTGACTTGGAGTCAGCTCAGTTGTCTTCGATTGACTGCGTGACGACCCCGAACACAGCAGGCTTTTCTTTTTTTCTTTTTTCAGGTAAACTGTAGGTGTAATGCAAAGTGGATGTCAAAGTGGATGTTTTGTTTGTTAGTTTTTTTTAAACACGACATGGATAAAAGTATACAGAAGTTGTACGATTTGAAAATACTGCTTTAAATGTTACGTTTTTTTGGTGAAGAATTCAAATAAAAGGCAAGTATGGTATCAAACACGAGAAACCAAAAACTTTTTCAATCCATCAAGAGGAGCCTAAACCACTCAGGGAAGGTTGGATGAGGTCAGTGTGCAAAAAAATGGAGAGCCCTGACCTCAACCCCATCAAACACCTTCAGGATTCACTAGACCAGAGAACATGAGTTACCTCTAGCCTCACAAATGTTCCTCTGGACGAATACACAAAAAAATCCAACAGACACACTCCAAAATCCAAAATCCAGTAGGAAATCTTCTCAGAAGAGTTTCAGTTGTTATAGCTGCAAACCTACAAACTTTTTTTTTTCTGCGGTTGTAAAGGAACACTTTTGTAACACTTAGGTCTGTATCTTGTATAAAAGGCGCAGTTTAATGGCTCGATATGAATTGTTAAGAGAGGGCAGCAGCTGTAGTTATGCATATTTGGCTGTAAAGGAGCACATTGTTCGTCTCCCTGCCATTCAATGTTGACATTATTGTGCTGATATGGATCCTGATTTGTCTTCAGATGCGATGACAAAGTCTGACACCCCTGTTCAGCCCTCTCCGCGAGGAAAAAGCTTTTCATTCTCGCACAAATTTTACACCCTCTTTAGAGCCACGCGCGTCTTTGTGTGCTGGAGGGTCGCCCATTCTCTCTGGCTGTCTGGAAAAGCAGCTGTTTCTATAATGCTGTGGCAGCACTTTATGTTGCAGCGTGATAAATGAAGGCGAAGGAGGAGGAGCGGCGCAGCTGAAACACACGCGAGCAGAAACAATAGCAGAGGCGTGTCTGTATGTCATTTTTGCGCGCGCACGTTCGGCCGCCACAGGTTAGCCTCCCGCCGCCGGTGCAAAGCGAAAGGCTCTGAGTGCGCGTCGATGCGAGGAGGGGGTTAATAGATGAACACAGGCCACCGGCTCCGGCGCGGACCCGGGGGAGTGAGAGGTCGAGGCGGCTGTCCCGCGGGGACCTGTCGCTCCTCTGTCCTCGGGGCGCTCATCTTCCTTTCTGCCAGCAAGCTAATGACAGCCCCGAGGCCTCGTCGCCTCCCGGCTTCTCTCTCGCCGTTGTCCTACCCAGGTGCCTGTCAGAGGGGTGTCTGTTCCGCAACCGGTGTAGCTGTCCACATAAAGGCGGCAACCCCCCGACCCATCCCTCCCCAGCGCCCTCCCGATGGCCTCGGGCTCTGCCTTTCATTTGGAAGTGGCGCGGGCCAGCTCCACGGCAGCCCGGGCCGTCCGCCTGCAGCCTCCTCTATTGTTTTGCCTCAGAGAAAGACTATTATTCCAACTCAATTTACTGTGAGTAAACACTGAATGATAAGGCGCCACATCCAATGGCTCACACACACACGCGCACACACTTCAGCGATCCCTCCCTGACCGTGGGCCGTAATATACACGGCCAACAAATCACTGCTCACAGCCCATTGCTATGACTGGCTTTAAGAAAGGCGCTCACTAATTCACTTTCCAACACAGAGCAGAGGACAGACCTCATGTGCTTGAGAATATGGCGCCGCCACCAAGTGGCATTTAAAGGGCTTGTGGCCCTACGGTGGACTGTTAAAAATGCTGTGCGACAACACTCTCACATCTTTAACACGTGCGTGCAAAACATGCGCATTCATGGAAATATGCAAATCACTAAACCGTGATTGCAGTTACCGGCTCTTGGCTCAGATTTAGTGCGGTGTCATCAAAGATCTTTTTTCCCTTCAACAAAGTATTCGGGGGAACAACACGTAGCCAGGTTTACAGGTTTATAATGACATAATAGTGTGTATGCCTTCTTGTGGCTAAACCAAGCAAATGATGACTAAAGTAAGATTGTTGCTATTCTACCCAAAAGATGAATCCTAGGCACTGTGCTGCTTTTCTGTTTGCAACAGAAAAGCCTGTGCTCCTTTTTTTTTTTTTTTTTTTTTTTCCTGTGAGAGGCTGTGCTATGTCATAATAATACCAAATTATCAGCCATCTTTAAATAGCTGTCATTTGCACCGTCGCTGCCTTATAAGCTAATGTAATTATTTGGAGCCTCCTTTATCTTAGGTGGAAAGAGGCTGACACAGTAGCACACGCTAATGTGATAAAAGATTTGCATATCACGGCTTGATTCGAGGATTCTAAAGGTGAGTGTTTATGACAAGGTAATAATGGCTCATGCAAAAAGCTGGTCTGTGAATTGGTTAGTTAGGCTATGATGGATGAGGGCAAGCCTAACCTTATTTCCAATAAGGCCTCTTGATTTCTAGAGCTGAAGATAATGAATTTGATGTAATTAGGTGATCACTCATCTAATTAAGAATGGGAGAAACCCGACCCCGCGTGCTGACTATAAGTGGGCAATACACTGATGACATATGTGCACGTATTTCACACTAACCATCCGAAAAGAAAGCCATGTTTCTTCTGCAAAGCCAACACATTGACAAACGCTTAGCCAACCCATCTTTCACAACGTTAGGAGCATTTAGGAACATCTACTGTACATTACTGCATGCTAGAAATGCAGGCCACCGACCCCATTAACATATAGTTGAAAGGATAGAACCAGATTTACAGCAATAAAGATCCAATTAAAGCCGCGATTCATCTTCAGATTATTAATGAAGTTTGTAGGGCTCCTTCGCACTATTGGGCTACCTCCACCCAAGTCCTCTGGGTGGAGCCGCCACCGTAATCGGTTTAAGGACCGAGGAGATCCGCCGATTCCCTTTCAGTGCGTCGCCTCGCAGGCTTGACACCTCTCATTATAGCTCCAACTTTTCCACCTTGGAGGAAAACTCTCCAAACCTGATCATTGCGGCAGCCCCAGGTGTTGCATTTGTCATCCTCCGACTAACTGGACACACTTGCAAGCTGCTGTAGAATTTTTGTTTTTTTCACAGTTAGATACGGCTGTGATCTACCTCAGGCTGAGTTGATATCTGTGGCTGGTGAAAATATGTCAAATCAGCCGTTATTATTGCACATACTCCCAGGACTTACAATAGTTATCATTGCCAGATCATCCTTTTATGCTCCTTGAAAGCTGAAAAAAAAACAAAAAAACACACAACTCGTAGCTATGCTTAGGTAGCATACACACCATATATCCAATTACCTGTAATACACACTTGAGTTTATCTCACTCCCTGTCATTATCTAAATTGCCGACATATTATTAAAGCACCTGCCTGAGACCTGTGTATGTTTTTTCTCTCCTAATAGAGCCCAAAGGGAGTGTTGTTTGAGATACAAGCCTCTGCAGACTCCAAAGGAATTGGCTTTACGACTATTTTCCAAAAGAGAGGCACGTGAGAGCGCACAACACCTCACCATTATGCAGCCAACAAAAACGCATCTGTCATGAAACAGCGAGTGGTACAATCGGGAGATTAATTATGCGATTGTAGAAGAAGAAAAAAAAAAAGAGCCCACCCCTCAGTCAGCGCGGTGCCTTATTGCATTACCTCGGCCTCTGGAGGAGGCCAATTGACTTTCGAGGCTCCTCCGCAACGAGCCATCCACACGGCAACATCTACGCTGATTGAGAGCAGCGACAGCCCTTAAAGGAGCACCGCATTTACCGCTTTGCCGCAAATACCGCACCATCATCTGTGTTAAATGCAGCATTTGGCGGAAAAACATGGGAGTCAGTTCTTGTGTTTGTTTTTGCTAGTCAGACCAAAAAGTAGCTTGGGGCTAAGAATTCTCAAAACGCAAAAATAATCTGAGTGAGCTGAGATTTGAAATGAAACTGCTCTGACAAGCACGATAAAACAAGACAACAATGTGATTCCTCCACGAAGGCTGAAAACATTTGGATCGACACCCAATAATACCTGAACGGATACCCGCCTGTCCTTATTGCGTCGTTACGATCAGTAAACTAAAACGAAGGTGAAATTCAATCCAATCATATTTTGCAACTCTGTCCGGATCCAATTTGTAATGTGCTATGAGGTACTAAGGTTCTGGTTCCAATCGCAGCTCAGCTTTGCATGTTCTCCCGTGTTTGCGTGGGTTTTCCGCGGGTAAAATGGCTTCCGCCCACATTACAAATACGTGCTAGGTTGATTGAAAACTCTAAATTGCTAGTAGGCCTGAATGTGATATTACTCGTGACCCTAATGAGGACCAGCAGTACATAGTTTGTTTTTTTTTTGCATAATTTGCTGACCAACAACAAAATGTTGAGACAACAAACGTAAAAAATGAACAAATGTAACGCCACCAAAATCAAGCAAAGAAATATATTGAACTAGATCAAATGAAACAGAGGTAAGAAACTCATAATTTAGACGACGGAACAACAACGAAGTCCCTGTTCGTCACATTTCAGAGCCACTCGCAATACGTAAAAATCTACAACGTGTCAATCTGTGCTATAAAGAGAATATAAGCAGCTGTGGCTTTCCCACATGCGAGGACATTAGAGTAAGTTAAACAAAACGATGAACACTGTATTACATTATATTCTTTTATGTTTCTTCCTAAAAAAAGACAGTTAATATGGCAGTTCAGAGAGCGAGATTGAGATTATTTTCACTCTTCTACTTGGTCGCCACGAGTACTTAATCAGTGGCCCAATTGATCCGAGTCCCAAGACCGCCGCAACACTCGAAAGCAGACGCGAAGGCCAATCGCACCTTGCATCATTCAAATCAAGTCATACGCAAGTGAGACAAGCTCGCGACACTGCCCACTCCTCAGAGAGCCGGCTGAGAACGTCTCATCCGTCGGGACCCTCGCAAGCAATAACGCAACGTGAGAGACAGACAGCTCGATTGAATAGAGCGACAGCTAGACAGGCAGAGATCAAGTCCAATCCCGCTCCCGTCATCAGGCTGGATGTTCGGCGGTCAGGCTTAGCTAATCTAATTCCTGCGCTTTCCCGCAAAAAAAGCCAAGTGCCAGTCAGGGGAAGTGGCAGGCAGAAAGCGGGCTTGCGGAGAGGAGAGGGGCGACGGCGCTGGTGGTAAGCTTGAATAATTATGAATCGGGCAGCTTAACCTTCAGGGGAGTTAATTTGAGGAGCACTGGGGATAGGGGAGTGGGACTCTTTATTTCCCTGGGGTGCCCCTAATGCCATTGTGAGGCAATGGAGAGATCAGGACACGCAGCAATATTGTGTCTGTTAGCCACCATATGACGAGCTGACCCCCGAGCCGCGCTCACAATCACACCTGCCGTCATCGCGGCTAATTTGTTAAACATATCAATAGCGCGCCGCCGCCGCCGGCCTTTTCCCGGCTGCGTCGGGCCATTGATTCGGCCTCCGCCGCGCTGAGTGACAACGCCCGACCCCCGAATCCCGACGCGACCGCCTACTGCCGCGGCCAGAATAATCAAATCCTTACACGTGCACTGAATTTGGCTTCACAAATGTTCAAAGAGTTGGAAGATAACATAATCACCCAAATCAATCACTGTAATATCACTTGGCACTTGTTCAACAATTTGACGTCTTTTTTTTTTTTTTTTTTTTTTGTGATTACTACCACCTTGAATCTTTTTTTTTTTTTTTTTTTTTTTTAACACCCCACCTCGACGCCTGGAAACCGAGCGAAGGCCAAGGGAAGACAAAACGCGGACAGAGACACAAAGAGCGGCGTTTGAGAAATCACATTATCAGGACTTGGCTCAGTGTGAGTTGGAATTCTTTTATTTGGAGAGGGGCCTCTTGTCCCGTTTGTAGCGTGGAAGCTGAAAGACGGTCCGGGCGCCTGGCAGAAAGAGCCTGTTGTGTGGCAGCCGACGTCTTTGGCAGCACACAAATCGACATCTGGATCCAGTTTGCAGGGAGCACACGCAGACACGCCTGACTCTGCCAACTGGGAATCGCAGTCCTTTGATTCCAACTCCCATGGTCTGCTCTAATTGTCATCCCTCATTATTTCGTCAAAGGTGGAGGGATGAATCATAAACTATTACAGAGCAGTGACATTTCCTGATCCTCCCCAACCTCGCTCCCCCGCTCGTCTCAGCTGATAAGAGCGATGAATCTCGTCCGCGGCCGGAGTGCAAACATCTCTCGTATCCTCGAAGGAGGAGCTTTGCGTTCTTCTGAAATCCCACCGATGCAAAGAGGGGAGGGGCCGTAGATGCGGCTCCACTGATGACAGTGTTCAATTAGAGGAGGGCTATTTGCTGTCTGAAATGTCCGTACATGAAAGTGGCTCTTCAAATTGGGCCTTAACAGCAGCAATCGCAGGGATTACGGCAAATTAAAGCAGCGTGTTTTCCGCGGCGGTGTAAGGGAAACAACCCCCCAGGGAGCGGCTCAAATACTATTTTATTCTGCGATGTTAATATACTCTGAACAAATTGAATTCTAGGATCTAATTAAGAGACTTTGTTGGATTTTAACACTCACTTTACCAAAACTAGCAGTTCCGTCACTGGCAATAACATTAGATACATCTGTTCGAGCCATGTAAAAGCTAAACCAAAAACGTCGCCTTTACAAATAACTGGAATAAAATATTATTCAATCGTATTATTTCAATAATTATACTTTTTTTTTAAATTTCATCTATTTATGAATATGTCTACCTTATTTTATACAAAACAATATCGTCTGACCGCTGACTGGTTCTACCAGTGAAAATTGTTAAATGAATCTGTTTCAAGCCAAATTCGTAGTACAGTGTAGAATTACTTCAAGAATCTCCAATACATACACTATATTCAGTTACTAACGAATAATAAAAACAATACAGTAGTGCATTAGATCAAATTAGATTGCACATACAAAAAGAGTAATCAACGTCACAGTTGGACGCAGCAGGACACGATGTGTGTCATTGTGTCATAAAAAAAGACACAATTTGAACGTACACAGAGCTTTGAAAGCAGCAAGCAACAAGAGTTTACACTATTTTAACGATGACGCCTGAATTGACAGCTACCGTGAGTTTGGGCATGCAGCACTCGCCAGGTGAGAACAAGTTTTGCTGATGACAAGTTGATCGCGGACACGCCGAAGCTTTGATCTTTCCTCTGTTTGTTTTGGAGGCCGTCAAAGGTGGGAATTTGCTCCTTGCGTTTTCCTTTGAGAGGTTTGAATTTGTGAAGTGCCCTCTTCATTACTTCTGAAGTGAAATGTGTCAATGACATCCCGTGCTCAGTTACAGCGATATAGAGCATGCAATAGTTTTGCAGGAGATTTGTATTATTAATAAAAAACAGAGTTTTTTTTTTGTTTTTTTTGTTTTTTCAAAACACAGCACGGCAACAGTAATGGGACATTACACCTAAGAAAAGATTCTAGCTTCTTTGGGGCAAAGTCACACTGGAAAACAACAATTCAATGTTGACTTCTTTGCTGTATCTCAACCAGTTCGGTTTATATTGACTAATTTGTGTGTGTTTCACAAACCAAATATAAATGCACGGAAACTGTTGACATGGTTATTGATAAAACTATTTGGGTTTTTGTAGCATTGTCGAAAATGTCTTACGTATGCAAAAAAAAAACAAATAATAAATGTGGAGGAGAAATTAAATTTGTACTGAACCTTTATACTGGATACATTTTAATTTGAATCAATATATAAGTCCTTTTTTTTTTGTTTGTTTTAAATTACTGGATAGGCTCCAGCTCAGTCTTAACCCTAATGAAGATGAGCAGTACAAAAAAAAGAAATAAAAACAGATGGATGAAGGGATTGTATTTAAGTGTTACAGTAATATTAGGCTACATGTAAGTATAGTCTATGTGCTCAGGGTCTGGACCAAAACAAATATCAGTGACATATACGATATCTTCAAATCATGTTAAAGGAGTACTGTGCAGTTTTATACAATGTTTATATAAAAGCTTGGCGCAAATGTATAGCACACCTTGCTTTGACTCATCTTTTTACAACGGCAATCTCTCACTCCTCGTAGAGCAGATGATCCTCTTTTCTTTCCCATTCAATGTTCAGCCCAGCAGCAGATTAAGCGGACTCTGATTTCAGTGTTAATTGCGCACGTCCACTTAAGCAGCCGACAGCCTGGATGAGGAGAATGAGGAGGCTTGCAGGCCAGTGCAGCACGACACTCATCCATCACAGCCTAACCGATCGCATCCCTCGGCAGGCTCAGCACGCTAACACCATTAGCTCTACTGCTGGGCATCTAACTAGCACATCACTCACACAGCTACATGCTAACAGCATTACAGCTAATGCCGCCCCTCTAACTAACACATCCGTCAAAGGACCGCAAATCCTAAAGCGCGACCGAATCGCGCAGTGATTGTGCGAGACAATCAGCCGCATTATTTTTCTGCTGTTATTTGTGTCCCTCTGCTGTTAATATCTTTTGTCTGTGAATGCCACTGATACTGCATTTGTGATCGTATGGTTGAATAAGCATGTCTAAGTAAAGGGAATCATTTCAATTTCGCAATGACAATACACCCCTTGGATGATTTTTAATTAGAACCACAATCAGTGAAATAATGGTGTACGGAGACCATAAAATGGGGGGGAGCATTCATCCTTGGGATGATTCTCTTGCTTTATTTAAGATCTGTGCCATTGTGCTAACAGCATTAATGAAGTTATAAAGAATTATGAGAGGAAATCAAATTTGCCTCGCCACTTGAGCGCCACTAAAATGCCAAACAATAAACTACCAGATTGCAAATTAGATCAGTAAAAATATCAAACACATTGCAGTGGAGGAAAATCCATAATTGCATTTAGAGCCTTGCCGCTCCTGAGGGAAGAGACACTAAAGATCATCAGCAGGCTACACGGGGGCCGCAATTGACAGAGTGGTAAAAATCGACAGGCTAACTAAATAAACACTGCAGGCTCCATTAAATATTCAACTGCTGAGATTTGACAGTCTAGCGTGCCCGCCTCTCCCCATCGCCTCCGTTGGCTTCCCCCTGCAGCACATCTTCTCCTGCACACACACCCTCACACACGCAAGCACCCAACCCCCCCCCACCACCCCCACCACCCCCACCCACCGCCACCGCCGTTCTATGTGGCTCCTGACAGCAATAAATGATGCAGTGCCTGAGGGTGCCGTACCGGTGGGAAACCTGAAAGGATAGAGCAGGAGAGCAAAAGAAATAAAGGCGAGACAGCCTATGACCAATGGCCATTAACCGAGGGATGTGACATCCAATGATATCAACCCCCTCAACACACACACACACACCGCACACCAACATACACTCTCACATCTGCAGACGAAAACACGTTGTTGAAAATGTGCTAGGCCAAAGCTACATTACTTTTGTGCGCTAGTCATGCAAAACCTGAAAACCAAATCTCCAGGAATATTGTGGAGTGGTGGGACACATCAGATAAAGAGATGAAGGTGCATATTTTGGAAATGGTTTCACATTTGTTAATGCTGCATTTTTCCTCATAGAAATCGTGTGAATAATGAATTCATCTTGAAATCAAGTATTTTTTCAGGAAAATTGCTCGGAGTTTTTGAGCTGATTCAATTTATAGTTGTTGCCAGCTCTCGTTTACGCCCTGATCCTGCAAAGGTGGTCAAGCGCAGAGCACTTGTGGCTTGGGTGCCACCTCTTTCCTCCTTGTTGCTAATTTGAACATTTGACTCTGTGTTTGAAACAAATGTCACACCCAAAAGGAGGTTAAGCCCTCCCCTAAACGAAAAAAAATACGCCACATGCCATCGTCTCTTCTAGCCTTTGGACAAGATCTAATGCATTCATCAGTTGTAGCGAGGCGAGTGACGTTATGCAAATGAGAGATGACAGTGTTATTGCACAAGGAATATCAATGGAGTAATTACTGTTCCACGTCAGGCTGTTGGCCCGCTGCTGCGGCGCCCAGCCGCTGCGCTTCATTTCTCAGCCTTCCTCTCCGGGGAGAGATGAGCGGCGGGCTCCTGAGAGCAGAGCTAATAATGGCAGCTCGGATACAGGCACGGCTTAGACGAGCCTCGGGGTCCTGTGCTGCAGACTGCTAAACGTTGCCGGGGTCTCAAGAGAGCCCCACGGCAAAGATGAAATGATTCATAAAAAAAAAAAAAAAAAAAAAAAAAAAAAAAACACTGACAAGTTGACCAGCTACCTTTAAGTCTCGTGCGGTTGGTCAAAACAAAAGCGTACCCTTCGATCATACCACTGGCTGACCTTATTGGACATTAGCTAGCTATGTGACTATGATTGAATATGATCCAAATATATATATTAAAAAAAAATATATATATATATATATATATATATATAGGTGCAGTGTTACAAATACACTGATATATGAAATCACTTCGCAAGGAAGTTAAGTACATTTTGCAAATAATGCCATAGAACTCGAACAGCATGCACTCTAATAATATGCACTGTATAAGAAAGTATTGAATATAACTATATCGCTGCTGTATTTAAGTCAAGTGGCAAGTGGTATTACAATGAGTGCTAGTGTCGTCTATAAGGTTAACTCCAAAGAAATGAAGTAAATATGGTGAGGTGTGCTGTCATAATAATTTTAGAGTTTCTTGGCTCTTGTCCAAGTGCTAAACTGCTTTGGCAAGTGAAGTGTCATCAAATTTGTTTGGGGGTTAAACATGGAATTCTTTTCAAGGTGCAATACCAGTGAGTGCCTGTAAAATGTCAACTTCATTATCTTTACATGTGAGGGAATGCGTCATAAATAAAAGCTGCGAGGGGCTGAAAGTTCACCTGGTGTGAAGAAGGCAATGAGGGGAGAGACGCCAAAGAACAAAGGCGGGGATAGGCCCTCGAGCTTCGTGATTGTGAGCTGAAGGAATGCTTCTCCCACACACCTTAAAGGGGGGGAAAAAAAACTTCACAATGTACTACGACAGATTTAGGATTTGTTTTTCCTCTCTTTTGAGTTCAAGGTTGAACTTCTCGCATCTGCTAATATTTCTGTCACAATCGGAGACGTTTCGACTTGCGACAACCAGCTGACCGACGAGAAAAAGGAGATTTCTGTGCTGCACTTGTACCTTCACACCATTCGGTTCCAGGTCAGGTGCATCTGTCACACTGTCCAGACACCTCATACGTCGTGCAGGAAAGAAAAAGCTTATCTCCATACTTATCTCACCGGCAATAACTCCTACTTAAAGCTGTAGCCGCTAGCAAATGTCTGAGCATGATGGGAATCGCAGACCCGGGTGGTACACCGCTCCCGCTCCGGCGGATACACACTGGAAGACGCCACGCCGACATATCATGTGACCACCGCAGAAAGATAGAAAACGAAAGCTTCAGACAGCGACCTCGACTCTCGTGCCATGTTGTCTGTGGTTCAATGAAAAGTAATTGTACATATAGTGCAGTTTACGTGGAGCCTGCAAAGGTCGCTTCCAGTGTTCCCAGTTTTTCCGTTGTTCTGCAAAGGTCAAACGCCGTGTGTGCAGGCGTGAGTGGCCAACTGTAATTTATTCGCGATTGTCCAGTTCGGTCACGTCGGGCAGCGTCGCCCGGTGAGCAGCGAGCCTTAGACAGCCATCGGTTCGCTAAGACTGTTCCGGAAAAATCCGATTTCCTCCACTTTAATATGGCAGAGAAAAGCAAACAAAGGCCCTCCCCTCCTATTTTTCTTTTCTTGCCTATCTGACCTGTTGTTGGACTGTTTTTTTCCACGACAGTTAAGAACAGCAGGGAAGATGCCTGCTTCTCCCCATCATTGTTTCTACACGTCATACATCTGCCTGTGACTAACTAACTGACTGCTTTGTTTATGATTGCTGCTCTATTTGCTTTACATCCTCTCCACGCAGCTTTGATCCTGTGCTCACCGTTAACACGAACCTTCTCCAGACATTTTAATCACGGCAAAGCTCGATGGCAGGCATGTGCACGGATGTTCGGCAACAGATAAACTTGCCAGTTACTAGCGAAGACAAAAGAGGACCACCGGCTCCCAGCGTGAGACGCATTACTGCGCTATTTGGTTCTGGATGGTTCTAAATATTTCTTTCACACGTTTTGTTTGGTAGTTTAACATCTAAAATGTTTTAGGTCGTAACACATTTTTACCTTCTCCAATAGAATAACCCAAAAATATACACAGAAGAGATTTTCTGGGAGGGAGGAACCCATTGAATTTATTTCAAAAACCAGATGATAGCACGGATATTTTGTTTTCCAATTTTGCTTTGTTATTTTGTCATTTTTTTCCCCCTTCAATTAATAACGGCATAGATCGCTTAAATTTGTTGGATGCGTGAGGGGTGTTTGTGGGAATTTAGCTTTTGCAACTTTTAGCTTGTCCCCTGAATACCATTATTGCTCCAATTGAGAAAAAAAGCTGAGGAAATTTTACCCCGCAAATATGAACAAAAAACCTTTCAAGTCAAAGAAAACAATTGGTGAGCAAAAGCAAAATGAATCGGAGTAACTACTAACAATCTGCTTGCTTTCGATTCTGCGCAGCTTTGAGCCGTTTCTCCCTTTGGTCTTCCTCGATACCGCGTCAACCTTCGTCCTAACTCTAATCTTCTGAAGATTCTGAATTAGCTTAGTCATTGCGCTTTGCAGGAAGCACATCTTAATTTAATACTACTTACTATACCTATATTTTTAATCCCAATTCAATTAGAACAAGAAGCATCTTCTTCTAATTACAATGCTACTCTGTTTCGTTTTTTTTGTTTTTTTTTTTCAGCTCTAACTTAGGACTTTACACTTCAAAGACAAATGGGTGGTTATAGTAAATTTCAACAAAAAAAAAACGGGGCTCCCTAGAAAGAAGGGAATGTAACATTGCTGGGCAAAGTAAGAGTTTCCATGAGCATTTGCCAAAACACCATTAAATGTTATGGGCACACACAGCATGTTGGTCAGCACAGTGGGAGAATGACATCTTACACTGTGCAGGGCCTCATTCTGGACTTTGCAGATGGCTTCAAAAAGAACTTAACCATCGGGGGAAAACAGCCTGTCGGCTTAAAGCGCGGTAAAAAAAAAAACACCACTTACAGTCTGATTAAGATGACTGGCGAGCGTCGAGATTTATGTCTTACAGATAGTTATGCAATATTCCTTTAGTATGAAAAACAACAGTGATCCTAATAAGGTGGTGAGGTCAAAGGCCGTTAACAAGGAGAATCAGGCAAAATTCTATAAAACTAATGATGCATAGCGGCGTCACTGTGACAGAAGTGATGGAGCTGCGCTGCCCGTGAAGGATGGTTCAAAGCCACTCCAACACTTGTCAGCACAGTTTATTACTTCCTTGAAATATCTGTAAAGGAGGAACCGTTGAGCAAAAGAAAACTGTTCTCGAGCCGGTGGTGTAAATCTCTTTTAATGCTGCCGAACCCTGCGTTACAGTGCCGCTTCCAGAAAGCGCTCGCCGTTTGGCTTTCCGCACGGTTCTCCCATTACACGTCGTCTCGAAGAAACGGCTACCTTTTCACTTCGCCCTCTCGAATATTGCAAACTGTAAGCACTTTCCAAAGTTCTAACTGCTGCCGTTGTGTCAGCCAAGTTTCTGTCAATTGTAGTTAACTTTTTTGCTCTTGTATCGCTGTGGCTGTTAAAGGAGGCCACGCCGCCAAGCCAAAGTTGTGATACACAGAGGCATGCTGTTTAAGTACAAACGTGATATGGATATTTGTGATACCATGAGGTATCATTCAGCAGATTCTGGTGGCTACTGGGCCGCTGAGTCAACTTCACTCAAAGTATCACCGCTTCCATCAAGCATTGGATGGTCTTTTTGTTTTGTTTTTGGTGCCGAGAGGAAGGATTTCAACATGAGTCCAGAAGCCCTCCTCCGGCTCACCCCCAGGATGGGTGAGTTCCTGGTGGGATGTTTTTGTGCGGAGAGGCCAACTCTCTTTCTTATCTTCCTGTCATCTCTGTGGGACAGCGGGCCATGACTCCTTCTCTGGCTCCAGAGCCACAGGCTTCCCCTGGACACCAAACCGCTGCGCCTCGCTCCACACGCTTTTTTTTTTTTTTGTGAGGGTGGTTGTTTAGGGTGTGTCAGAGCCTATTAGCGCCAGAATGTGTGAAAAAAGCAGAGCTGGGTAAAGCAGAATTTGCGAATACGTTTTTATGGCTCATTTTGCTCGTCTTATGTGCCAGCAGTGTTGGCTTTACCGCATAAGGTAGTGCAGGCGGAAAGAAATTTTTGGACAATCATGAAAGGTCTGTTTGGTCTGCTCGGGATCTGGCGCTTACCTAAGACCATCAGAATTTTTCTGAGTTGGTAAACCACATCCCACTGAAATTTCAATCAGAACAAATAAAGGGCACTTCGGGAAAATTCAAACAAGCGTTAACGTGGATGAGGCTTAGGCGAGTTAGGGTTAGGGTTCGAAGGTTAGGGGTTAGGGTTAGCGTGTTGCCTGTATTTCTGTACATGAATATTATTTACGTCTCACTATGGCCTCGGTATTGAAGAAAATGGCACCGTTTGAAAGGCAGAAGACATTATTGGCTTCTATCTAGTATGCGTGTAAAATTGTAGTCAAAATTAAAACCTTGAATAAAATAATGAATGGCAGGACGTCTGGACATAATTCCTTTAATAGATACGCAGTGCTGTGAAAAAGTATTGGCCCCCTTCTCAAATTCTTATATTTTTGCATAGTTTCCCCACTTTAATGTTTAAGATCATCAAAAAAATGTAAATGTCAGGCAAATGTAACCCAAGCGAATGTAAAAGGCTGTTTCTTAATGGTGATTTCATTTATTAAGGAGAGAAAAAGGTGGCCATTACTTTTTCACACAGGGCCAGGTAACTGAATTTTTTTTCCCTCAACAAATGAAATCACCATTTAAAAACTGCATATTAGGTTCACTTGTGTTATATTTGTCTGACATTTACATTTGTTCAACATAAAAGTGGGGAAACTATGCAAAAATATAAGAATTTGAGAAAGTACTTTTTCATGGCACCGCAGTAGTGGGAAAAGTTCTGGAGCACTTGAACCTGCAAGCATCTGGGAGAACATTCATATGCAAGCAGCACTAATTTTGATATGAATTTATGTTGCCGAAACAAATTTTTCCGCACAAACTGAAATATAAATGAGTCTACTGTGGCGGAATGAAATTCACGTTGCATAGTTTCTCAAACATGTTTTCTCTAGACACGCCTGCATCTCTCTATGTACCGTGCACTGACACTTTTGACCTGGCTCCTGCAGCCGTGGCTTCTGGTTAGTGTAAGCACCGTGCCACTGAACGCTACCAGGTTGCCTTCATGTGATGTTTCCAGGGAAAGATGGAGCAATTAATCTGATTATTGTTGCAAATCCTCTGACATGCGAAGGCCGTCCCGCAGCCATGTGCAGTGCAGATGTGTGTGAGTCAGAATGTACCTGTGTGTATCGCAGCAAAGGTATGGCTAAAAATGTACACTGCATTGTCTCAGATTTATGACAAACTTCAAATGACATTTTGCAAATATGAATCAGTCTGATGAATGGGCATGGGAGAGATGGATGGAGTTGTAACTGGCCGCTGTTCGGAACGCCGAATTGAAACGTGGTAAAATAGTAAACAGTCTGTCAAAGACTGAAGTCTGTTTAAAAACACAACACCCATGCACTGAATGTCTTTAAACAACCACTTTTTATTGGCACGGCTACACGAAAAGGGCGGGGCTTGTCGTGTTAATCTTGAGATTGGAGACAGTCTCAGCTCCGTGTCCCGGCAGTGAATGTTTGTACCGCTGACTGCAGCCGCCTACGAGGGCGGCTGAGGAAGTGGAATGGGGAGCTGACAGACAGAGCCTGATACCGCACTTCCACTCGGGTCCAGTAAAGCAGTAAACCCCGGTGCTGACAGCCAGGATATAGCACTCATCCACAGGCCACGGCCCGGGCACTGGGGCCCAGGAAAGGAGAGCACGGAGAGCAGGGATAGGGCCGTTTGGCTGACGATAGAGACGAGAGGCTTGCGGGGGGAGCAGGGGGTGGGGGTACGGGACGGCGGTTTGGTGGCACGCAACGCTTACCGCCTCCGAAGCAACATGACCGGCAGGAGAATCCACAGACGATGTCGCCTGCCAACAGCATGTCCAACCCTTGGCCAAGTGACAGACCCACTTCGCAAACACGCAAACGGCAGTGCTCCTCACGCAGTCGCTTGGTTACACACACGCGAGCCATTTCACACAGGAATGCAAAACACACGATCAAATGCAGAGATAAACACGCTGTGTTCGGAAACTGCAAAGACACAGTCAGGGCAAAGACTCTTAAAGTGGCAGTTTTCCTCTATCCATATTTCACGGCTATTTGACACACTCAAGTTTGAGGGGGCAACGGTGGAACACAGTCGTAACAGATGCCGGCCTCACTGTAGTCTCACTGGCAGTATGTCATGACTGACGTTAAAATTCATGCAAAACATTCAGCTAAAAAAAAAAAAAGTGGAACATTTTGGGTCGCTGAACCTCTCAGGCCAGATGAGTCGATAAACACGACCTCATCAAAACGTCAGCCCTCTGGTATTTGTTGCAAGGCAGATCCTTAGAAGTGACTGCAAGTCAATAAATAATGTCGTCTAAGTGTGTGCAATGCAGGAGCGCACCGGCGCAATGGAGGTTGCGAGGCCACCCGTGACCTCTGCTGCATGCTGTGAGAGGGCTCCACTCAGAGCCAGAGATGTCTCTCCAGCTGCGATCAGAACACAAGTTCGGAGCTCCGGTTTCAGGGCACAGCTCCGGCCCGGGCTGGGACGGCGCACCCCCGTGTGTTTGGACCTGCGGGGCTAAACGTGAGGCAGACAGACAGAGACTCGGGGGGGGCAGTGTGCTTACTCAGCCCACCTACTCTCAGGAGGAGGCAGCGACATGTACCGACCGGGGCTAAAGACTGATCGGGGGCTCCTTGGGATGGCATATTTTGCTCCTTTTCCAAAGTGCTGTGCTGGGGTTTTCTTCAGCCCTGAGCCAACTGCAACTATTTCTGCTCAGCTATTGAAGTGGTTTCACGCAGGCAGATTTGTAGAGCTATTTTTACACTGACACACAGAATGATATGACTAAAATTGAACAGACAAAGTACGAATCAATTAATGACTCCAAGTTTGTGCTGAACTCCTTTGTTCTGCCCGAATTTTAATTCTCCATCTTATTTGAAACAATTCTATGCTTTCAGCTTTATGGAAAGAAACTGAATTCAACCTGGAGCACCTCCACAGAACAGAAATTGTGAATTAGGCGGGCCTTATGAGAAAATGAACGTTTGTTTCGCAATAGAATAAACTGTATAAACCAGCTCGGACCTCATCGTACAATTCTCACTGCAAGTTCCCAAACTGAGCCGTATAAGATTGCATGTGCTCAAAAAACACTTTGAACACGCTTCAAGTTTTATCCCTTTATCCGTCAGCCTTCCAGAGGCAGAAGATCCGTTCGCAGGAGTCATGGAACTTCCCGAGAAGACGCATTTGAAGCAGCTTTCAGAGAAAACTGTATACGCTGCCAGCAGAAGAAAAAAGGTAACGGAGCAGGAGGAGGGACTCGATGTGTACAGCAGGGGAGCGGGGCACAGAAGATCGGTATCGCTGGCACGTTGCGATGAAATTCCACTTTTCATTTCTACCGCCTGTGATGGATAACGTGAGTCTTTCGGTGCTAGTTGCCTGGGTGAGGCTCTGGGAAGGGACACTCTCCTCTTCTCGACACCCTACTCCCAATTCCCCCACCACCGAAGCTTTAATGCAGACTCTTCACATCTGCCTTGCCTTACATCAGCTCCGAGCGAGTCCGCCCATCATCTCTGCCTCCCTCCCACTTCTTCACTCCCCCCATCAGGATCATCCAAATGTTTCCCCTGGCTGCTTTTTGAAGCTTCCATGGGTCACGGGACCTTATGCGCAAATCATGCTGGCTGGCTGTGGGGGGGCTGGTCACAGGAGCGAAGTGAGTCAGACTCAAAGAAACCCAATCTGCGCTCTTTTCTTACAGGGTTACTTTCCTTGCCAAGGCAGCCATCAACAGTCAGTAGGCTGGTGCGAACTCGTGTATTTTGAGAGCTGTCACTGTAGATGCCGACCTGGCAGCAGATTGCAGCCATATTCCCCAGCCGCACCAGGCGGACAGACAGAGAGTAAATTCAGTGAGTCTGACAGCCTGAGATGGTTTAACATGGGGTTTAGCCCCACATACATGCTCTGGGTTTATGTTGATGGATGGATAACCAAATCCATCTCAGTGTTGGCAAGAAAACGGAGATGTTAGTTTTTACACTGTGACACCAGGCCGATCTGACGCCCAATGACGATCGACTAAGAAAGGGTCTCGAGCAAATGTAAACTTTAAGAATGCGTGTTTCTGGGAGCGCCTCATTGAAAAACATTAAACAATCCCCCCAAAAAAAATCTAATCAAAGTGTAAAACTGATAGAAATAGACCTGCAGAGCTCCTCTTGGGTTAGGAGACGCTGGCCAGCAATCTGCGGTGCACACAGTAATCACATTGGTCTCACTGCATCTGATCTGCAGTCTAACAGACTTCCAAACAGTTGAATGAGTAAATAAAGTGCCCCAGGGGACTCCCGCGGGAGACGAATTACCACAAGAGTGCGCACACAAAGAAGCTGATGCCCCACAACCCGATGTGAGCTGAAGACAAAAGCCGGCGCTGGACCTTGACCAGCGAAGCGGCAAACTTTATTCATCTGGTCCTCAACCGAATCGCATGCTTTTTTGCAAATCGGAGATGAGCATATCCTCAGCTGCGTGCAGGTACGCACTTGGAAATGACGTGAGCGCACGTGTGGATGCAAACATCCGTGTTGCGCTCACGTCCGCTCGGGTGCCGAGACCACATAAGATGCGTCTCGTGCTCACTTGGCTGCGGAGGCCAGGTCTCGGGGGACTAAGGGCTGTGGCGTTCTGTGGCCTGGCCCCATTCTTCCCCTTTTTCTGGGTCTGACACAAATAAAAGGATTAGGAGCCCCCGTTTCCGTCAGAGCCTCGACTCAAGACAAAGCTCCGACCGGCTTAGTGTCACACTTAATGATGAAAGTCCAAATCTCTGTCAGTCACTTTGGAGCTGGAATCCCGCTAATCTCATTTGATGAAGATTAAAGGTTGTAAGAAAAGAAAGACAAAGAAATGTGTTTTGTCATATCCGTGCAAATATCTAGATTGTTGAAATGGAGAACGACGTGCGGCTAAAAACGGGGTGAACGCGGGCCGCCGGAAGGAGCTCGGATGCCAGACAAAGAGAGCAACTGCGCACGCACATTTGCCCACACCCTCACCAAACGCGCCGCTCTGCCCATTGCCGTGTGGGGATAGAATGTGTGACATGAGTGCGAGAGTGAGCCTTGAGCACACAACGGTCTGAATGCAGCACTTGCCACCGTGATGCCAGTCCTCTCGCGTGTATCTGTGAAAAGCCTACGTGTTGGAAAAACATTCCAGGCCGGGATCGCGTATACTCGGCCGGGGCCAGCCGTCAAGCGGAGGCCGGGCTCCGTTTCACATGCGCGTTTCGCCAGAAGAAACAATTTCCAAACAAATATGCTTCGCACGTGAGCAAAATGAGACAAACGGATGTGAAATCTTATTGCAAATGTGGCACAAATGTGCACAAGCGTGCACGGCAAACACGTAGCCACATGATAATGTCTTCATTCTCTGGCTTTGAACTTGCGATATGCCAAATTATAATTGAAAACATTTGCTCAGAGTGATGCTGAAGGAGTATTTCACACATTTAGACCAAATCTAATTTGTAAACTGCTTTAATGGTTTGTGGTTGCTTTCGCTTTTGTTATGAAAAGCTGTCATGCTGTGAAAATAAACCTGAAGGCCCGAGGACTTGGAGCCAGTAGTGAAAATGACTCTGTTGCCAAGCTGAGGACTTTCTCTCTCTCTCTCTCTCTCTCTCTCTCTGATTAGCTCCCCCCCGATTGACTGACTTGTGCCACTGGCTGCCTAACAGGAGATGAGGTTAAATTGTGGCTACCAACAAATTGCACGCTTGAGTTCCTCTGCAGGCCTCCGCTATCGTGCAGTGTAATGTGAGCACACCGGGCAGAGCCCTCTGCAGATCCTCCTCCTCCCCTGCACTACTGCACCCACTCAGCCACCCACCGACCCTACGCACACACGCACACGCACGGCCCTCCTTTCCACATCCTTCGCCAGCAGTCTGGCCTCAGAAGTGACGATGGCATTACCACGGCTGAGCCTCTGTGGCTCCACAAAGCATCCCGCAAAGTGCTTTGTCTCCTAACTGCAGCGCGCACAAATACATAACGCACCCACACGAACACACCTATAGCCACGAACACTCTAAAACATCGCAAATGCCTCTCTAAAAGTCAAAAACACCTCATTTAATAAAATCACTATTTGCACTCCCTCTTTATCTCTACTGTCACCTTTTTTTTTTTTAAACACTTTCTACACTGCAAATAATATGTATTAACCACACGAGGATGTTCAATTGTTTTTTCTCTTGAAGGAGCATGAGAGAACAACAATTTTGGAAGATGTAGCATTGCACATCAATCCCACCCGGGCAAATTGACCAACATTTTTAATAATAATAATACTAATAGTAATAAGAGGAAGCGTTATAGTGAGATGACAGAAGATGCATCCGAGTGTGCTGCTTGGACAGGCCAGGCCATGTTGACATAGAACCCAATACTTCCTTACAGAGGAACAGGGTCAGATGGAGCTAGCTGCTCGCCGAGCACTAAAAATCCCGACAAGCTGAAGCAATATTATGCAGCTTAGCGTTTCTAACATTATAGTGCTCTCATTTTTATTTACCCAAGAACAGTGGTTGAAGACTCATTTTTATCCCTTTTAGGGTCAATTAAAAAAAAAACAAAAAAATAAAAAAAATTCAAATCTGGAAAGAAAGGTCTTCCTCAAAGGAACAAACAAAGATCAGCTTCGAAAAATGAAAGGTTGTTTTTGTAGCAGAACATAGGAGAGTCTTTAATTAACTATAAAAGTAGCCCGCTGGGTTGACAACACAAAGTCCATCCAGTGATTTTATTTATTTATTTTTTTTTTTTTTCCATCTTTAGC
Organism: Phyllopteryx taeniolatus; assembly: GCF_024500385.1. Lineage (NCBI taxonomy): Eukaryota > Metazoa > Chordata > Actinopteri > Syngnathiformes > Syngnathidae > Phyllopteryx > Phyllopteryx taeniolatus. Next base: position 31,998,527 of record NC_084504.1, on the reverse strand, counting down.
TTTTGTTCTATGGGCAACAGCATACACAGGCCACACGGGAGTGTCCTGGACCTGAGTAAACACACACACACACACACACACACACACACACACACATTGGTCCAGCTAACACAAAGCCAGCCGTCAGCATCTATCCGGCACACTGCTGCAACGTCCCAAGCTCAGCTAATTAAAAAGCAACAAGTTCACAGGAGGGTACTCCAAACAGTTCTAAAAAGGCAGCTCTCAGCACACTTGGGGACGGTCCAGCGCGCATGGGGGGGGGCGAGGCCGCTTTTATGGCTTCATCGCCGCTGTTTCGATCTACTCCTCATACTATCGTGACCTGATTTCAAATTCTGCTCACCATGTGTGTGCATTCGGGCCAAGTTGCAAATGTTGTTGTTGCGACTTGCGGTTTGACCCATCAGGGGCAACAGCAAATAAAATAGTTCAACTTTTGACTGTAAAACATTATTGTGCATTTTATTACGTCCACATTTGCTGCTCGTCAGTTATTTGGTGTAATCTGGCGACGGTTACATTTTGACTTGAGTATTTACGGCCGTAGCCCACGGCACTCTGTAACGAGGCCGTCTATTCCAGGGGTGTTGCCCGACACCCCTGGGCCCACTGATGGCCTCGCTACATGGACGCTTGCTTAGAGGAAAGGGCCCCGGAGGGAAAAGCTCTCCTTCTTTCTCATGACGCGTGATTGACCTGCGAACGCCGGGGTGCAAACACAAACTCTCTCGGGGTGGTGTAATTCCACTCGGCCTCTTACAAAACGTCCGTGTCTCGTCCCGGCTTGTCGCTCCCGACGCCTGCGACTCACAACCGCCCAAAAGATCTGAACGTGGGCACATGCACCCAAAAGTGATCTTGGATTTCAGTATTTTGAAAAGTACTTTGTTTTAAAAAATGCTCTGTTTGGCAATTTTGATGAACATAAAAGTTGTGAGACATATTTTGCCTTCACATAAATTCCAATTTCCTTAAATTTAGGTCAACGCAGCAACAATAAACACGGGTCAGCTGCCTGGTGTTTTAGTAAAAAAGAAAAGAAATATGGGATAAAAGGATAATAAAATCCAATCTCGTTACTATATAATTGCACTATATGGCGCAAGATAGGTCGAACCGTGTTGGTGGGACTTTTAATAAAACGGTACGCAATTCTTTCCCTTGTCTGCACTTAAAGCTGTACCAAAGGTGTGAAAAAGACTGCGTGCCAATCCCTTGATTTATTATAGCTGGTGAGAGCTGATTACGGAGCATGAATCAGTTGCTGGAGGAATGCAATTAGGAAGGAGAACCGAGAACGCTAGGAGCTCTCTTCCCAGCCCCGAGCAGTTTGTGGGCTGACAAATGCATCTTAAATGGATGTCATAAAAGTCAAAAAGGTGCCAATTACATCCTTAAATATCCCATCACTGCCAATGGAACAAAACAGGAAAAGGGGACCGTGATGTCAGTGTGTGACACAAGGACCCTCCGCTTAGCATGCGGCGTAAACGTGGAGCAGTAGGGGGTCGGAAAGTCCAAGAAAAATGAAAAGATGTGTTGGATTGTAACAGCATGCCAGAGCAGGACGGCGCCCAGCGGGTTGTTGTTGTTGTTGTTGTCGTCGTCGTGCTCGGTTCAGCTCCGATCACAAGCGAGCTGACGCCATTCCAAACACCAAAAGGACAAAGGGGACCACTTGTTATCATCTAGCAGTAGAAAGTTCCAGTGCACTCTCATTTCTTCTCAAATACAAATAGAAAAAGAGAGTGAGAGAGCTCTCTCTCTCTTTCTTTTTCTCTCTCTCTCCCTGTCAGCCTCGACGCCATGACTCTGGTAACCCATAGTTACTGCTCTGATTTTTTTTTTTTTTACCACCATTGTTATGGTGCACCTGGAGTGTCGCAAAGCTGCGGGAAATGGCGCACACACGGCGACGGCTGTAAGTCTTTGTCGCTCGCAAGACGAGTGGAATTGTTGAAAAGGCCGCAGACAAAAAAAAAAGCAAACAAACAAAAAAATCTGAACATTTGAGGACGAGCGTGAAAGGTCAGAAACGTAAAGCACCAAACACAACTGCTAAAATGCTGCTAGGCCGCAATATTGTGCGATCATCGGGCGAATATCGCAACGGTGGTTTCAAATATAATAAAATATCAAATACATACAGGTTTTTTTTTCAATTACAAATGATTGATTCTTAAATGAAATAACAAATGCAATCTGTTTTTAGGGTTGGTTTGCGTCAGAACTAATCAAATCCCTGCGACTAATATAATTACACAACAGCAAATATTTTCATTTTTTATTTTTTTTTTTATTTTATTTAAATTGGGAACCTTGCAGTCCGACAGTAATTCGAAAACACGATTAAGTCATGCATACGACGTTTGCGCGTTAGGAGTGGCGCACATGCGCAAGACTGCTATGCTAATAATTCAAAAACTCAAAAAAACCAAACAAAAAAAAAAAACCACGTCATTCTTAATCTGCACTTTATAAACCTTGGAATGGCGCACGAGCACCTTGTAGCCGCCGCATGTTAAAACGGATGAATTAAATATCATTTGTAAACACACAAAAAAAGCCCACGCAAAGCACACATTTGTATGTAAATGTCAAATAAATGATCAATGATCTATTTTCTACTTGAAATGTTCACAACAGATTTAGATAAGAGGGAAAATACGAATTTCTGGTTTCACAGACTCCAATAAAAACAGATTGTTTAATGCACTGAAAATAGCGTCGCAATTTTCGAAACGGAGAGAATAATAAATACAGACTGCTCCTGCCTCATTAAATAATAATAATAATAATAATAATAATAGTACATTTCAGAATAAGGAATAAATAAATAATAAATAAATACATTTCTTGGAGATGTTTAAAGAGAATAAACGTCCTACAATTGTGGTTGTTGTTGTTTCCAAAAAAAAAAAAAAAAAAAAAAGCCAAGATTTAACAATAATAATGTTGAGAACATATGCATTAAAATGTCAAAGATGTCTTAGCAGACGCCCAACATGCGAGCAGGCCGAAACACCACCGAGCCAACCGAGACGCGCGCACACGTTGCGGCAAAGAGAGAGAAAAAAGAAAAAGCTTTTCTTACTGTTGGTAGTCGTGCTTGCAGTAAAGTTTCCTTTCTCTGAAGTAGCAGCTGGTGATGAGCGGCTGCTGACACACCGTGCACTGCAAGCACTCCTCGTGCCACGACGACTCGTTGACCCTCATGAGGAAGCGGTCGGAGATGGGGCGGCGGCAGCCTTCGCACACCGCCTGGTGCTGGCACGCCGTCCCTGCCGGAAAACTGCCTTCAAATGTCGGCCGCGGCAGTTTCAACTCAACGGGAAATGTGGGCAAGGATAAAAGAAAAAAAAAAAAAAACGAAAAAACAAAAACTCGACAAATTCAAGCCGCGAGAGCAGCTTCGTTGGCGACGTCAACAAATACACATGGGAACCGTGCAATTCTCTCATTATTATTATTATTATTACATATATATATATATATATATATATATATATTTGTTTTTTTTGGGTGTTGTTGTTGTTGTTTTTTGGGGTTTTTTTGGGAGGGGGATGTGTGTGTGTGTGTGTGTGTTTGCTGACTCACCGAGCATGACCCCCAGCACTTGTCCCGATCGCAGCGGATGCTCTTCGATTTTTATGCCGTCCAGCATGGTGCGCGTCTCGGACTGTTCTTCCGGTGACAGCGGACCTGTTGCGAGATCCACAACACAACACGCACACGCACACGCACACGCGGGGCGCAGTCACAGCCGCGCTCGGAACCTGTTGAGCGGCCGCAAGAGCGCGACGGATGCCTCGCGTGCACAAAACCAATGGAGAAAAGTGCTGGCGCTCGCTGTCACCTGTGCAAATCAGAGCCGCGTGGGTCCGAACGGAAGACTCGGTCCCGGCCGGCGAGCGGGAGGTTCGCTCGCTCGCTCGCTCGCTTGTGCTCGTGTCGCTGCTCAAGTCTCGCGTCGTGATTGAGGCGAGTGGAACCTCCCACCCGAGCGCACGCACGGCTGCGCTTTTTCACTCCCCGCGCACGAGCTTTGGGAGAGCGAGGCCCAATCGCCGCAAACAACAACAACAACAACAACAACAACAACAACAACATGACACCAAATCACCATCATCATCATCATCATCATCATGGTGAAATTACCGCAACTCACCGTTCAAAATAAAATGGCAAGAATTTGACCCTTTAGAAAATATACTGTAGAAATAAAGACACTGTCGGGGCAATGGAGAATCGAATCACAACAGCCACGCGTGTAATTTACACTGATGATGCGTGCGTCCGTGCGTGTGTGTGAGCATCACTTGTTCTTCGTATTGTTTCCATTGGAACGCCGACAACAAAACAACACCCACATAATCATAACAATCATATGCAAAGGAGCGCAACGTTGCATGAGAACCACACAAAGATGTCCTGTCCATTCTACAAAATGCCGTCGAGTCTCTTTCGCTATTATGACATCATTTGCGAGGTCGTTGAGAGCAATTCCAAACAGTGACACGGTCGACACAGGGAGCGAATGAAATGTACATGACGTCAGAAAAGAACATTTTGCACGTGCAGAAACCCAATTTATTATAATAATAATAATAGAAACGATAGGCATCGATTGCCTTTGATGGATGAAAAATGCACATATGAAATCAATCTAAAATTAGGGAGCTGAATGTGATTATTATGGTGATCATTTCATATTATTTTTTGCCGATACTATTTGTTGCTTTATCTGCTATTTTAGTAGACAAAATCCCGATGTGGCGTCGAATGCGACAATGGAGGTCGCTTGCTACTGCCAGTGCAAATGCTACGAATGATAGGAGCCTGAATCAACCTGATCGGCGTTCAAGACGGCGCGAGGCTTTCTCGAGGCCTCCGCGGAGCATCCGGACCGCGACCCGCAGTCGGCGTTCGGAAAGAGCGCAGCGGATTGCCGGGCGCGCCCTCTGCTGCTCACCGCGAGAATTGCAGGCCTCCTCTGAAACCGCTCTTTCGCAATCATCTCACGCGAACGTGGATGCGTTCGCGGTTTCATTGAAGGGCGCGGAAGCTTTCTCGAAATCGGGCACACCTGACAGTCATCAAGTCGAGTTCCTTACTTACAACACTTTTTTTTTTGCCACGAGGGGCTCCATTGCGACCCTCTATTAGATTACGGTGCCCACTAACAGCATTATGAGCTGAGCATTGTCAGTACATTTGAATCGATACGCTTGAAAAACGAAAGCAAACAAAACAAAAATCACCATCACAGCCGTTCGACTCCGCAGCTCACTTGTGCTCATGCGTTCAATAAATCAATCGGGCGACTTTAGCCGGGCCGGGGGGGTGTTTTAATGAGGCCTGGCTGCGGAAAAAGAAAGAAAGAAAGAAAGAAAACAACAAGACGTTGCAGCAGCAAAAGCCAACTGGAAGTGAAGTCAGTTTGTTGCAGCAGCAGCAAGGTAAGACGAGCAACGCCAAAGCGCAGCGAGCGCACGTGTCGCCATAACTGGGCCACTTCCAAATGCCATGGCGAGCACGCGCGTGCGTGAGTGCGTGCGTGTCTCGTTGCAAATCATCATTATTGCAAATCTGATCAGTAGAAAGAAAGCCAATGCAAATTGCGCGACTTGCCTTGTTTTTTTAATTTGCTCCATTTGAAAACGTCTCCCGGCCAACATTTTCATTGCAACCTTTACAACAAATAAAGCTACGGTATTTTACGCATGCACGTACTAATGTGGCATCAAGTCAATGTTTTTGCACCGCAAAGTCAAACGAACGAGTCTCGCTCAAATCAAACTAAATCTGCCATTGATATGATATTTGGGATAAATGGCTTGCTTCGACTCATCGGTCCGGTGCCCAAAAATGTGCAACTTGTCGATTGTGCTCGTGGAGACTCTTGGATGTTTGAACTTTAGTGCACGTGGATGGATTTTGACAAGACGGAAAGTCAAAACACGAAGACATCCTTCGATTCTTTCACAAATTGCCCTTGAGCATCTTCAAATCTCGTTTCGAACGCATTGCATATTTTTAAGCACACACTGCGGCCTAAATTTATTGATATTATAATTGAACGGAAAAGCTCTTCCGCGGCTCGTATCTCGTCAGCACTGTTGGAGGTTCGCAATTTGTGACGAATCAGCTAAAGTTTTTTTTTGCGCATAGCTCGCGTTACGTCCAATTTTAGCCATTTGTGCGCCTTCAACTACACAAAAATGAAGCAGAAAAATGAGCACAAAGAGGTTGTGGCAAACGGGGCCCGGCACTTCACGTCTCCTCGGGTCACACTGGAGGACAGAATAAGAATCATTTACGCATACACACACACACACACACACACACACACACACACACACACACACACACACACACACACACACACACAAAAAACGATTCCCAAATGCGTTTGAGATTTCAAATCAATGACTTGCGTGCAAGTGTAAGGCGAGAAAAGCTGCAGCTTTTTTTTGGCTGCCATCCTCCACAAAGGCTCGCGCGATTCCAGACGGGCGCAACCATCATCCCCGCCCGCCTGCACTTCCATTTGTTTTTGATCGATTGGTCTGAGATGTCTTGCATCCGTTGACAAATGGCCCGACGAGAAGTGAGCTTGACGCGTCATTATGAGCCCGACACAATTCATTTATCAATTCATTCGTCGCGTGGAGCCGAGCTGCGAATGTAAATCAATCCGCATTTTCACAAACATGCACGAACTTTAAAATGTATTTTTTTTTTATTTTTTTGTCTCATCTACATGAAACCAGACGCCCCAAATATGAATTAGAATTGAAATGACAAGTTAGGATCGTTAGCCTGCAAATAAAAACGATTCTAAAATATGTCGACACGCGTGTTTTTTTTGGTTTGGGTAATAATCACATAACCCAATTATAAGGAATAGAAGTCCTTCATATAGTCAGGAAAGTGCACTAAAAGCTTAATAAGCAAACAAAAATATTGCTTGCAGTCATTATTTTATCGGAAAATAACTTGTGCTATATATTAGTGAAAATAATTGTTGTGATAAAATAAAATACAAAATACAAGATATGGAGTTAAGTGTGTTTTATTTTTCCATTCTAAAATCATTTTGAATTTTCTTCTTTCATGGTTTAAAAAGACATTTTGGTAAAGTGCTTCGATTTTCGGAGAGTGTGATCGGATGTCAGTGATTGCCCTCAATACTTTGATTTGATTTTACAAGCTTATTTGAAGCCAATAACCTGGCGTCTGAATTGCAACATCGCCTCCTGCTGGCAGGAAGCGGTCAATACAAGGCATTTGTCAGAGGTCACAACTGGAGCAGTCGTTCGCCGTTGTTACAATTTCACAGACCAAAACAAAGTCAGATGCACATTATGAATATGAATTTCAATATGTTGTTTGTGTCTGATTCGCCCGCAACACACGTGCATTTTTTCCTTATTAGGATAAAACATTACACACGCCCACACACACACACACACACCCACACACAAGTTAATGTGAACTATAAAGGGGAGTTGGAAAAATGAATGAGTTCAATAATAATAACGTTTCAAGGATTCGAAGAGTTTAATTTTAATACCAACACAGATTTACACATGATATGGCAATATATATATATATATATATATATATATATATATATATACCCAAAGTCCAGATTAGCCCAATGGGTCTCAAGACTTGTGAAATATAAATCGAACATAAAAATAAAATAAAAAATAAAATAAAACAAGATAAAAAAAAAAAGATTCCAAAAATATTTATTGGCAATTGTGAATGTGTTCAAAGGTACAAAATGCAGCAAGGGTTTGCTTGCACCGACAAGTTCCATGAATTATTATTCAGCATATACTGTAAATTCAAATCAGTAGAAAATATAAATAACCTTTGATGAATTTGAAATGAATAAATGACCAATAACACAGTTATTTCACAATGTTTGTTGTTTAAACATCACAGTACAGACATAGTTGGCACCAAATGAATGAAACTTTCACATGCGATAGCCAAACAAGCTTCTGTGTGGACACATGAGGAAAGACGCGCAGCCGGATCATTTGAGACGAAATGGGCCCACGGGCTCCAAATGTCTCCCGGAGACCCCCACCAACGCGTAACTTGACTTCCTGTGACTGTTGACGAGTGAATTCAGAATTTGAAATCTGTCTAACAATGTGCAGCACAAGTGGTGTTAAGTGGAAGGGCCACACTTGAAGCAAGACACTGAAAAAATGCCAAATCAATCACCAGCACAGGCTACTGTGACCAATTGAGCTCTGAACAAAATCTTTGCAGGTTCTTTCAGATGATCATCTTCTCTTTCGTCCCCAAAATTGGAGAAGACCGCAGAATATGAGGATGTTTGCCATCGCCGCTCTTTTGGAAAACAATAAACACGATTGGCGAAATAAAACCAATTCACTTACACTGGCTACGACAATTGATTGCGCTCCAAATATAAGAACAGTATGAAAGGTATCAGTGCTCAGTTTTGTGAAGAATATTCCATTTCTAATAAGACGTTAAACCAAACAGCATGAAACTGAGCGGCGTTTGAAATATTTTGCTCGAGGCAGATTTGTTACAGATTTTGTATTGATATTAATATAGCAACGTTGTGGCAGTGTTGATTGTAATACAAAGCTGATAAACACATACTGTATTGGGAAAATCATTGAATACTTCATCCCGGTACGGAATAAATACAGCTTGAAAATCTTTTTAAGAGAATATTTTAGAATGAAACCATGCCAATCAACATTTTGTATATCTATATATATAAAAAACATTTCAATTGACCATTTTTGGTTTATGTTACACTTCCTTGTCTCGCATAACCAACCAGCCACACAAAATGTTATTGATGATTTTGAAATTGTTGACATTCATGGTAGAGGCAATCCCTATTGAGAAAACAAAAATCACTGAATTCAACTCCTTGCGTAACGGTAAAGACAAAATGGCATAATCTAATATTTACGCTAAATAAACGGAAGTACACAATACACTCATGACATATTACACTTTTGTCTTTATACAGCCCTAATAACGATAAAGGCATGCAATAGTTCTGACACTTTCACAAATTCATACATATTCATTCATATGTCAGCAATAACCGCATTTATTTTGCTGTCTGATGGCCGCCTCATCCTGGCACTTCAGCGCACAGATCCCTGTGGTGTATTGCAACCACATAATGAGGCTCTACCCAGCGGAATTAACGGGAAAGACAGCTCGAGTGACAAAGAAGGACCATTTGTAGAAGCAAAAAAAATAGGAACTCTTTCGACACTAAGATGCATTTGTGTTCCTTTTCATGGAAAAGCCATATTAAGCCATGGGAGAAAGAAAGCAAAATATCCCAAAATGGAATTTGCATCTTCAGAAAACATGTTGCAAATCATGAAACTTCATTTGAGACGCACAGCAATAAAGACATTTTGCATTAAATGCTTGAAAAACATTACTTTAGCATACTTTTATTCCTTAGAAACAATTAGTACTGTTTGAATGCAAATAATTCAAAAACACCTATCAGAAAAATGACTTGATTTTCCAAAAGAAATTCACTGGGGTATGTCTTAAGCGTTACTGATCACATTATATGACAATGAGCTGTATGTACGCGCCGGTACGATTGCAAGTGTGTCTTAAGAAGGTCGAAATCGTCCAGATGTCTGGCAGCTGCTTGTATCTGGTGCTGAAGATCTAGACAGCATCTGTCACGGGCTCAGGCCATTTCTAATCTGTCCACAACATTAGGCAGAGAGCACTAAAACCATCACGGGCTGAGAGCGCCGCTCAGCTCACAAAGCGCTCGCCGCCGCCACGCCACGCCACGCCACGCCCGGCTCGGCCCGGCCCGGCTCGGCCTTTTGCTTCGAGTTCAAAATTAAAGGAGAACAAGAGACGAGTTTTATCGAGCCGAGCCTTCCACGTCGGACTATTTGAAACACGCCATTTCGCTTTGAAACTGGAGTGAGGGTGATGACTTTGAAAAAAACCAAAACAAACACACACAAAAAAAACCAAAAAAAAAAAAAACCCAAAGGCTAAGTGAAGTTATGAGGGCAGAGCGCCTCGGGGCTGGAGACCGGAGCTTTGAACTCCAGCTTATTGAGGTCAAGATCTGGCAAACACCAAGCAGAACTCACATCGCTATAATCTGGGCACAGACAATATCTACGGCCACAAGTATTTTGATGAAATTACTCCTACTTGGTAAAGGATAGCGAGATACTGTATGTATCTGAATGTGGTCTCAGGAGACATTGGTAAAGCAAAGCAAAGCAAAGCAAAGCATTCATTCATTCATTTTCTTCCGCTTATTCGAGGTCGGTTTGCAAAACAAATGTATTTATATGGCGCATTTCATACACAAGGTAGCTCAATGTGCTATACATGATTAAAAGCAGTTAAAAACAAATGAAAAAGAAAACGCTTATAAACATTTAAAACAAGGAGGGGAAAAAAAATCAATTATTAATTAATGCTCTGACCTCTTTGTTCTGGTCAGAACCCGAGCTGCAGCATTCTGAATGAGCTGCAGCTGTTTGATGCTCTTTTTGGGGAGTCCAGTCAGAAGACCATTACAATAGTCAAGTCTACTTGAGATAAAAGCATGAATGACAGATGGTAGAATGAACAATGTGCAAAGGTAAGAAGTAGACACAGTATTGCAGTATATTTGAACTGAGTTAGTGAAAAGCATGTTCTTGCACAAATCCACAGGTTGGCACATTGCAAAACAACGCCGAATCTTACCAAAAGACAACACAAACATGGTGGGACATATTGTGCATAGAATGCAACAATTTGCCACAAAATCACACAATTTTCTAAGCAGTTTGGGGGTTACAAAGAAGGCATTCATTTCCATAGCGCTCAAATGTTGTTGTTTTTTTCCCCAAGTACTTTTTCCCACAAAATGCTACTTATTGAGTTGAGATTATTATCATTTACAAAAGCAAAAACAAAACAGCATGCAGGAAGAAGCAAATCTCAAGATTCCTATCTCGCCATGACTGCTGCCAAATTTCAACTGACACAGCGGTGACACGACTGCACCTCCGAGATGTGTTTAGTTAATGTTCTAAGTTTAGGAATGTCTCTGGATTCTTCCCTTGCTGGGTTCGTGCACCTAGTTACCAGCCGGTCAACCTCGTGGCCCCGTGAACTGACCCTGTCCTCCCTCCGCGGTTTGAAAGGAAAAGAAACCCAACTCTCAGGGGAGAGGTCCGACTAACAAGAAAACTGCTGGCCCGAATCTTTCAGAAGTGCTGTGTTTTCCCACTGGACCACTTTCAGCTTCATAAACATCTTAACAAGCCGGAGGTCCCGCGGGAGCCGCTGGGAAGTCCTGTGGGCAGCCAGAGCTCGGGAGCTGGGCCTTTATTGCATCCAGGTGGCTGTTAAAAAATGCTGGCCAGCCATTAATGTCAAATAAAATGCAAGTGGCACCTTCGAGGGTGGACAGGGTCAGTGCACCTGTCTATGGACGAAAACTACACTTGCTCCCCCCACCCCCACGTCCAAACAGTTTGATGTCACAAGTCTTCCTCTGCTTTGTAACACCAAGTCCGTGTACTGTATGCCGGGGTCGTTGGCACATGTTATTTTGTGTCTGCCAATTAAGGGATGATGAAATTGTGCCCTTTTAGGGTGCTTCCTGTTTGTTTCTGCTCACTCTAGTCCTACTGAATGCACACAGTGGCAGATCCAGACCGGAGCAAAGAGGGCTAATTGTCCTGCAGGTTGTGGAAAGATCTGCATGGTGATCAGGCGCTTTGATCAGACTTGAAAGGAGTTAATTGATTTCTGTGTTACAGGCGGCAGAGGCGGGGCAAAAGAAGCTTGCCGGTCATTTGGCGGATATCTTCGAGGGGGACGCAGGGCGGGTCGAAGAGAGAGATCACCTCACACCCGACTACATCTCAGCTCAATTATAATAATTTGACTCACATGTGCTGGCCACGGCATGGCAGGGAGAGCGTGGAGGCTGTGTTGGGGAGGAGGGGATCCCTGCTCTGGGAGATCACTCACGGAACCTCACATTTGATGTCCCGCTGGAGTGCAGCCAGGAGGCTTGTCGAGGTGGCGGTGGAGCGACGAGCGCACGGCTAACCTCTCTCTCCAAGTCTCTGTGGGACCCTCTGACGTTCGATGATGTCAGAATGCAAATGGAGAAGCAAGAGTCTGCTGGAAATAACACAAATGGCTCGCAGGCTATTGTCTGGCCGCATCATGACGACGTTAGGATGACCATACTTATTTCTATTTGCTATTTTCTATGAGAGACAGATTTATTCTAGACAATTTTTCATTACTTTCTTCAAAGCCAGAGGTTTACATACAGCAAGATTACGATGCCCTCAAACATCAGATGATGATGTCATGACTTTGGAAACTTCCGATAGATTTATTGACAACAGAGTTCATTAGAGACACAACTGTGGAGGTATTTGAATTAGGCACACGTAAAACACACTGCGTCCTTGGGAAAGATCACGGGAAAGTCAAAACAAACCAGCCAAGATATCAGGAAGAGACCTGTGTATTTGCACAAGTCCGGTTCATCCATGGGTGCAATTTCCAGATGCCTGGCAGAGCCACATTCATTTGTTCAAACAATGATATGCAAGTATAAACACCATGGGAATGTCCAGTCAACATACGGCCTTGTGAAGATGCTGACTTGAACTGGTAATAGTGCGTCATTATTCACAGCATAAAAAAGTACTCTACCGACATGAGCTGAAAGGAAGAAGTTATTACTCCAGAAGAAACACCAAAAAGATAGATTACATTTTACAAATGCACACAAGGACAAATCGCTTAATTTTTGGCGACATGTCCTGTGGTCTGACGGAACTAAACTTGAACTGTTTGGCCACAATGAGCGTCCTTCCATTAGGAGGAAAAAGAGGGAAGCTTGCAAGCCTGAGAACACCATCCCAACTGTAAAATACAGGGGGGACAGCATTATGTTGTGGGGTTGTTTTTCTACAGGAGGGACTGGTGCACTTCAGAAAATATTGCCTTTTCATTTTTACATACTGTATGTATATTGTATAGTGGTGACACCTATTAACAGATAGATTTACTTTTCCGTCTAACTGGCTGGCAGTTGTTCATCTGTAAGGACTTGCAGTTTAGAGTTGGAAGAGGACCGTTAAAGTCCTGCTACAGAAAACTGTAGAATGGCAACTAATTGTTGGAGATCTGCTCGGTTGCTTCCTGACCACTGTCAGGGTGCCCTTGGGCGGGGCACCATCTCCACCCCCAGATCAAGAGGGGCAGCACTGTTTGCGCGCTGCTTCGATTTCTTGAACGTTAGGATGCGTGCGTTTTCTGCTTCTCGGTGTGGTGTGCAACACGAAATATACACAGCAGAGTGTGAGTTGAATTTCCCCTTGAGGGGTTATATGTATAATCAATTGATGCCTTTTGCGGTGTATTTGAAGACATTGCTGTAAAACAGAAAAAACATCAGAATGACAAATGTACATTTGCATTTTCCAATCTGATTCCTTTTGGCATTTTCTAATTTAGTTTTACGAAATGTTTCTGAATTTGGATTTCACAGCGGTGACTCACAGTTTCGATAATTGTAATTTCTAGTTCATCCTGTTTTAGATCAGCGTAGAAGAAGCTCAGGCAAAGTACAAAACACGAGCTCATTAGTTGTATATGATGTTCCGTGGCGTCCGTGTGATTTTGCTGCATCACCTGCTGGTGAGTTTGTTGGCTGTGGGTTCAGGTCTGGTCAGGACCTGTTTTGACAGGCGTTCTGCCTTTACTCCTTCACCTCGATCTGTCTCTGGTCACCCAAGCGCAGGGGAAACAGGGCTGTCAGAGGGAGAGTGGCAAGCTAAGCCCGTCTTAACGCAGCATCTCAAACCACCTCATAAATACGGGCTTCCTTTTCTAATTTCCAAGCAGCCCATCCACTCCTGTCTACATGCTTACACACCGCTCTGTGTCATGCGCTCGGGTGTGAGTGTAAAAATGACCGCGGGCCATCTGGCAAAGTCACAGAGGGTGGAGCTTTGATGTGCTGCTCACCAGTTCAGCTCGGCCTCAGTGGGCCAAACCCTCTGCAACAACACTCCGTGCCACTGAGACACAAGTAGCCCCGCTAGGTCAGAGATAGCGGAGAACTTGAAAGGAGGCCTGGAAACACATCTGCCACATGTGAAATACACAACAGCCTTAAATGAATCTTTTGGTCTTTCCATTTCTGCTCACAGTGAGCACTCACATCAGACACGCACATCTATTTTAATGTGTGGTCTAAAAATAATCATTTGCCTTATCATAAAGTCGTGAATAGAAAATGGAAACCATCTGTGGCGGCTTTTTTAAAGGGGTGATTCTGGGCATGCGGTCCTGTAAAAAACTCCACGGGCCCCTCTGTATACTCTAAAGCCTTGCTTCCACGAGGCAGAACGTTTTCTTATCCGACCTGTACTGCCACAATTTTCCAGCGGCAGGCCGTGCATTTGGTACCCGGGCCGTCAGTTGGGACTGAGCCGACTTAATCCGTCTCTTAACATCACAGTTGTACAAACCATCAATTCTATACAACAACGCAACACGACAAAACGCAACTGCGCCACGTACCGGAGCAGTTCAAAATCAACCAATCAACAGCACAGAAAAAATGCCAACGTCATCGAGGGCGAGCTGGCCCTGCGAGACAAATGTCAAGTTTCAACTGTCCCATTGCAAATAGTTGAATTTATATGGGCCAGCACAACTGATTCGTCAGGCTCTGGGAAGATTAGATTGACATGACAGCACACAGAGGCGGAAGTCATTGAAAACAGCCACATTCACTACTGGAAGCAGTGCAGCCAAAAGAAACACTACAAAATCAGGAGAATAGACTGCTGGGAATGAAGGAATATAATTTCATGCAACAAATATTGAGACACACATGCTTGAACTTCTTGGTGCCTCACAACGGCTGCTTAACCAAAAGTAACTTGTATACCACACAACTTATTTGGATGACTTTTTTTTCTTTTTTTTTTTTTTTGGGAGGGTTCAGCTCCAATTATGAAGATCGATACCGTTCCAATTGCGCTAGTTATTTCTAATCTTAATAATCAGCTACTTTTTTGCTACGTACAAGCTGATGAAGGAACATGCAGGTACAGTGTATCATTTTACTTGCTTGTACGTAAAATATCATTCTTAACCACTACCCACTGTTTGTGATCCAAGTGTGGAGCCTGATGTTTTGGAATTGATTCTTATCTTAAGGGCGGTAACATGAAACCCTCTTTTGGTGTACTTGTTTACAGTGAAAGAAATGCTCCTATTGTCACAATTGTCAGGTTTGGTTGTGATGGAGTGCAGGCAAGAGTTGGACCCAAATGCAGGGAAGCAAGGTGGGGAGGTCGGGGTGTCATCTTCCAAAAGAATGCGTTCAAAAACAAAGAAGGCAAACACAGCTCAGGTGAAATCTGAAGCAACCCCCAAAAGAAAAACAATGAATGCAATGAAAGCAACAACAACAACAACAACAATGAACCGACACAGAATGAAAGAAACCACGGATATCAATGCAAACAAATTGGTGTGACAACGAGGCACAACTGGACAAGACACGAGTGGCCGGATGGAGCTGATCGGTAGACACGAGCAACACGACTGACGGGAACACGTGGAGCCGAAAACCTAACGAGCACACAAGACATTAGGCACACGGGAAAACGAGACAAGAACACGAAGCAAACCGAAAGCTAGAACAAAACAAAGTCAAGAAAAACACGGATCATGACACATTTACTCGTATGTATTTCATTGACATATTCATTATGCCTTGAATTGACGTGCACCAACATAACTTATCTACATGCTTCTTGCCAATTTGTGCTGACAGACATTGCACAACTTAATGTCAATTGTAACTTTCAAAGGGTAATTACTTACGTAATGTAATGACTACATGTGGTTTCTTGTTCTTGGTTTGTTTTGAAGGTACTTTTGGGAGTAGTCAGGTATTCTCTGCAGCAGGGATGTGTCGGTGGCTTTTTGTACTGCAGTGACCGAGGAAACCGAGGCACAGACAAACTATCTTCCTGGAGTGGTTTCATTTTTTTGCTTATACTCAAACACCCATGCGGGAAGCGGCGATGTACTTATTGCGTTTTAATTACACATTGTCCCAATATCCCAATCTGTTCTGAATTACTGTATTTCCAGTTTACACGAGAGCGGATGGGAAGGGCTAAGTAAATATTTCTATTATAAATCCGTTTAAAGCTCTTCAGTTTTTCTGTACGCCAGTGGTGGAATGCACTACAACGCTCACAGTCTGCAAGTGGATGTGGATGCATTTGGCATGCAGTATATCCACCGTGTGCACATCAGGAAGGAAGGCTCCGGGAGCCTGTCAGTGCGCTCTAGGGCATCGCTGACACCAACTTCACTTCAATACGGAAGCGTGAAAACGGTTCCTTCTGCAGAAGAAGAATCCTCACACTGTCACTACCACTCCAGCAGCAGAACTGAGGAGGTAACATAAAACCCCGTCGAAAAGTTGAACCGAGGCAGCTGCGCTCTTCTTGGTCGGGCCGGTCGCCTCGATTCAACTTGTGTGAATCACCGTGACCTGGGTGACCGAAACGCTACACAGACACTCATCAAGGGAAGTCATCTTCATTGAACCACCGTGAACTCCAAGAGTCATCAGGGATTCCGGTTAGGAAAGAAAGACAGATACTTAAATATTTAGACTACAGGTCTGGAACAAGAAGCTACTAGTTTAGAGTTCTTCTCTTAATCGCTGCTAGTCCTCCATGTTAACATTGATATTTGAATTCAACAGCCGTCGATGGCAGTGAATGAGTTTATTCGAGGCAAAGTTGTAGTAGGGTTCCGTCAATCAAATAACGGTAATCAAGTCAAAATTCTTAAAATAAATGAGTATGATATCCTCCTGACAAATACACCTTTGTTTGGGATCGAGATTTATTTATTTATATATATATATTTTTTTTTTCACACATACAAATGTTATACAAAGCGCTTTGCAAAAATTCAAACTGACAATTCAAATGGCATGAAACAGACTAAATCCACCCCTCCCACCTCGACATAACAAGGCCAAACACACCCACAGGAACACGCACGCCCGCGTGTTTTTGGGGAAGTCTGTGACTGAACATCAAATCTGATAAAGGTTTTTAGAAATGTTGAGCCAAAGCAAAAGAGGAATGTATTGAGATCACAAAGTAAACATATTGTAATTTCTGAGGGAAGACAATTTATTTTGATACAGCAACACCTCTACATTGCACATTAACAGTATGCATTATTTTTTTTTTTTTGAGGGGGAGTAAACCAGCCCCCTATAATAAGTACCTGAAATTGCAACAGCTTGTTCTTATTTACTATTATTATTATTCGTTACTTTTAGGGTTAAATTACAAGAACAGAAATGAACAGGCATCCAGTTTGCAGGGGCGATTCCAAGATCAGAAGTTTGGGTGTCATGATTTGCTTTTGTTGAATTGGTTTTGATTAGATTGAGTTTGTTGCATGTTTTTCTCAAGTTTTTTGTCTGGTCTGCTGGTTTGGTTTTGGTCTCCAACGGTTCTGGTCAGCCCGTTTACCTTATGGCAACCAATCAGCTCCTTCCAGCCACTCGTTTGCAGGTGTGCCTCATTGGCTCGTCAATTTGTTTGCATTTACTTCCCTGTTTTTTTTGTTTTTTGTTCAGCTCGTGTCAGATCTTTGTTTATGCAAGTCATGTTTCTAGTTTTAGTCACCTTGAATTTTGATTTTTTGGGGGGGGGGACTTTGTTAATTTAGTCATTTAGATTTTTCCACGTTCGTTGTTTGGCTTTTTTGCTTTTGAAAATAAAATCCTTTGTTGAGGTTCATCCTGCCTTTCCTCCCCGCTTCCCTCCGCTGGGTTCCTCATCTTTTTTTCACCATCACCACACAACTGACATTGGCGCGCTGGGATTCATTTTAGAAAACGGGCTACAAATGCCTAAGCTCACATTTGAGTCTTCGATGACCCTAACGTGGATGTTTTTGGAAGGTCACGAGTCAACCGAAGCACAGGGAGAACATGCAAGCGCTGCACATATGGGAAGGCCCGAGCCTGGATTCAAAACCCAACCTCAGTGCTGTGAGGAAGATGAATATTATATTGTCATACACTGAAAATAATAACATTTTCAACTTTGGATCAGTTAATGATTAAATGTTAGGTTTCCTCAAGCATAGGTGCATATGCTAATAATATACAGTGCCAATGTTTTGCATCACTGAATATCAAAAAATAAATAAATCTCATTTGTTTGTGAAACAAAGTTTGACATGCTTTTGAAAGATATTTTACATGACGTTTATATTTGGTAACAGTGTTACTGCTTGTGTTTATTAACAGTTGATCACTTTCTATGCGAATGGGAAAAGGTATGCCGAGCATCAGAACTGACGTGAAAATGCACGTGAATGATCTTCTTGAAGCGCTGACTCAGTTAACGTGTCACTGCAGTGGAGTTTGGGGGTCTGGGGTCAAGGCTCGCCGGGTTGTGCACGCTGCATGATGAACTGCGTGATGGAAATCCATTTCTGCGAGAAGATGCACATCAGAGACATCTGTCTGTTTGTTGTGGGTTTTGTGGTCCCTCAGTGGAAACCAAGGGATGTCCAATGTCAACGTTCCCGCCAAATTAAAATTGCACATCTCAATTTGATAATAAATGCATTTATTTTTAGCATTTCACAATATTCTCATTTTAAAAAACAACAACAACATGGAACTGTTTTACAAATCAGAACATTTTGTGCTTTGTACAAAGCAGTGGCGTGCGGTGAGGTTCCTGATTGGTGAGGCACTGACTACGTCACGTGACTGTCAGTCAGTGGGTACCTGTCAGCGGAGTTACATTTCCAAATAGTATTTTTAACAGTTGAGGACCGCTGGCTTATCACTGTGACAATGATGAAATCATTGAAATTATTGGATTGAAAAAGAAAATCAACGTAAAGCACGGACCATAGAACTAAAATGGAACACTTTCATGTAATCATAAGGGTTTTTTTTTTACTATTCACATGCAGTGGAAAGGAAAGACCACCAGGGGGCAGTGAGGCTCTGCCTCACTTGCGTACCCGGACCGCACGTCACTGGTACAAAGCCATGCTTTCGCCCCCAAAAACATCATCAATCCGCTGTTGTTTTCTGCCATCGCTTTTGTCCACCCGTGTGGTCCATCACATTGAAGGAATTCAGAGGAACGTTATGCAACAATGCTTCGCTCTGTGCTGAAGTTGTAGTGAAACTGCGGCAGGAGGAAAAAAAAAAAAAACACCCATTAGTGAACACATTTCGCAAAGAGAACACGTGCTTGAATGCGCGTCTCCACTCCAATCTGAACTCGCCAAAAACATCACACAATACTCTTTACAGCTTTTTAAAAGCAGATAAATGTATGTCTTGACTATTTTAATACCATGCGCATTTATTTCAGATATGTTTCAGGTAAATATAGGTAATAATGTACGAGGACTAACAGGACTTCGGTCTGAAGTGAGAATTGGAGAAAAAATGTTATACTGCCCTCTCCTGGTGACTACGTCACTCCAGTCTGTGGAGGGTGACTCACGAATCAATTGGCACGTTATACATTAAAAAAAAAGCAAACAACGTTGTTATCAAAAGTATATACAGCATACGCAAATAATCATGATCTCGTCTCAATTTAGTCGCATACTCATAGGAGTCTTCATAACTGAGAATAATAATCAGGAAATAATAATAATTCTGGTGAATGATTGGCAACAGGTGGATACACACGTTTAGTGTACATTGTGTGTACATTTCGCACTTCTGCCCGTCACTGTACGTTGCTGTCATAAATAGACGACAAACGACAAATTATTTGTAGTAAATAAATAATATTTTTTTTTTTGGACCATGAAATTGAAATTGGATAATTTGCTATGCCACACCATATGATCTCTCATGCCATGGCACAATGGAGTCACTAATATACATATATATATATATATATATATATATATATATATATATATATATGTATATATATATATATATATATTATATACTTATATACTTAACTAAACTAACTAAAATATACAAAGAACACAAACCACACGAAATTGTAAATTGTAATCGTATGCCATTGTTTGAACGTTGTGACAATTTTCCCAAACAGTTGTATTACTTTAACGAAACACTAGAGGGAGCTGAAACATTACTGGAGTAAATGTTCCAGCTCTCCAACAAAAGCCGGCGTGCAAACTATCTTTGCATGTTGTCTCCATCAAAACACCTCCAATTGTGATTTGCATCAACTCGACGGAACCCCGAAACCTGTCACATGTCACAACCCCGTTAGCGAGGACACTCAGGGCCCCACCACACAATAAATTCACTTTCAACAGCTGGCCACGCAGCAAATAAATCATTTAGGCCTATGTATGTATCTATGTATGTATGTAGCCCATGTATTGAAAAGCGGGTGAGTGTGCATGTGCGGATGATGGATGGGGGGACGGGGCGTTATCGGGGCGAGCATGTATCAATGTCTGCCAGTTTTACACACAGGCTGACAGGACAGTGACACACTCGAACACGGGCGGCAGTCGCCCAGACGAGCCCGGCTTCATTTCCTGTTCCTGCTCCACTGCCAAAAATATGTGACATGTTGTCTTCATTAATTCCACCTCTATTTGGAGCTCTCGCTCTCACACCACGCGCACGCTGTGTACCTCAGTGGCTCTCTGCAACCAAGCGCGCATACGTCGGAAGAAACGCAAGGGAACACGCACGCTAACTCCCAAAGCAATGCTGACGAGCCATCATGCACGGGTGCTAATGAAAGTCCCCGGCATGTGTGCGCACACGCTTCATCCTCCATCCTCACGCACTCCCTAAACCCAAATCATTAAGCCGGCCGCCGCCAACATCTTTCAGCACGGCAAACCACACAAAGACGTCACTTTAAATCGTGTACTAATTAACACTTAAAAAGACACAAATTAGATATGCGTGGCTAAAAGCAATTATAATATCCGCAAGTTTTGCGAGTCATCTGGGAAATGAAAAGAATGCCTAATTGCTGGAACCAACATCATTGCAGGCGCCGCTTAAGTGATGCCTGTTAGGAAATGGTCTTCTCTCCAATTGCGTCGTCTACATCAAGTCACAGAGCACGTAACTTGCAGGCGGCCATGTTTTCAGCGGGGTTAGCAAACAGCCAATTAGCTCAAAACGACGTGACGTTTGGTTTTAAGGGCATCATACGCACTCGTGGCAACTTCTGGACAACAATTAAAAACCGAACATTCCGAAATCAGTAGTAGCAGTGGCTCAATCAAATGCTGTATGTTTTTCTGAAAGACTCAAAAAGTCGCCAACTCGCTTTTTTCCGACGCCAGAAAACAAGTACAGAGTTTACGTGAGTGGAAATGGAGCAAATGGACATTACCATTTGATAATTAACACAATTACCTCCACCAAGAGCTTTCCTTGGTGCTGTTTTTCCTCAAAGCAGGATTATGCAAAACAATATTAAGCCCATTTTTTACCAAACTTGTTGGACAGCTGGAGGGAAATGGGTCAGGGGATATACCGCTAAATGTTGATCCTATTGTTACAATGAGAGCATTTTTCAATATGTTACTCATTCCCCCCCCCCGAGCAGTGGATGCATGTTAATGAAGAAAATCAGGCATATAAAAGAGATTTGAAGAATTGTTTGGCCTTGGTGGAGGTCTGCGCTCTATTCCAGTTTCCGATGAAAAGCAGCACTTGTGTTATGTTTGTAAAAGTCTCACTAATTATATTTCTCTCCCGCTTGTGTAGATATCATCCTGGGATAATAAGAAGAGGAGAGAGAAGTAAAAATAACACAATTGTGAGGGATGCTTCCACTTGGAAACTAATTATCAAGCTAAGCTGCGACTTCATCCTCATCAGCCCGGCCGCGCCATTAATCTTGTGCTGTCGTCCACTTGACTAAATCCAGCGTGTTACACTATCTCACATTTACTTCATCAGCTCCAGTGCGGCTGTAATTAATGATTTCTCATGCCCTTCCCTTCCCCGGCTCAGCTCGCCATGTGGCCGCCTGCTAATCACACCCGCTGAAAAGAAAAAGGAAGAGGCGAAGGAGCGGAGAGGAGAGAGCAGCCGGGATGAGCGACCGGGTCGGGCGCACAAACACGCACGCACGCACGCACGCACGCACACGACGTTGACAGTGAGCTTCAATCAGATGACCGTATGACAGCACGGCGACGGCGTGATTGGGATAGTTTGTGACAGAAGACAGAGGCAGAGTGCAGAACAGACACCTGGTTTGATGAGGGAGTGTTTGCTCCGCAACACATCTCAAATCCAACAGCACCTGTTCTTTTCCAGTGCTCTGTCACTTTCTGGCAGTTCAGATACCACGGAACCGTGCTAATGAGAGCGAGGGGAGGGGAGGATTGTCCCTCCATTTAAAGCACACCCATATAGCGTGCAACACACACACGCGGGTCTTAATTCCCGCAGGCTACAGTGTAGCGAGGAAATTGAGCATGTTCCCTGCGCGAGCTCATCTTTTCCCGGGTGCCGATTAGAAGACCCAAACCTCGAGAACCTCCAACATTCCGAGAGCTCTGCTGGATTGAACTGTTTTGGAGAAGAATCGGGGAATAAAAGTCAAGGGCTTTGGAACAGGAGACAAAGCTTTTGAAGAGGCAATGGCTGCCCAGCCAGGGCATGCTTTTATTCAACTGGGGCTTAGTGGAGCCAACAGGGTCTCGCTGTCTCAGACACTTAATTACAAGCCCGAGATTGTTTGCTTTGCATTCCGGGCCAGCGGCGGCAGCTGCGGCCGAGCGTCGCAGCCTCTACTCACTTCCTCCTCGATCTCTGCCAGGGATTTGATCGTAATGCCCATTAAATTGACTTGCTGCATCTGAAATCAAAAGCGTGGAGAGGAGGGAGAAGGGAAGAGGGAAAGAAAAAAACACACAAGGAACATGGCGGTTAGGCTCATGGCTAAGTAAGCATCCTTAAAATCTTTAATCCTCTCGCTCTGTGTCAATACGAACCGGCTACGGTGACAACCGCTGCCAGCCAGCCAAATGGATCGCATTGAGCCAGCGCTGCCTGAGTGCATGCATTCATCACTCAGGGTGAGGGAAAGGAAAGGATAGCAGATAAAGGGATGCGAAAAGAGAGAAATGGAGAACAACGGGATGCGGATGAGAAGAATTGAAAGGACAGTGGAGGAAGGGGGGAGCGAAGAAGGAAGTCAAGAAGAGAGGAAACTATCGGGGCAAAAAACAAAAGCTTAGGTGAGCAGGAGAAGGCAGGAATGGAAAGGCTGGGAAGTGTAGTGGAGTGGAGCGATAAACGGGGGGAGAGAGGGAAGAAGTTCAGTCAAAAAGATGGAAGAAGTGAAAGAACAGAGCTTCACACTGAGTGGACAAAATGGAATCAGACCCATCGTTTCGGGAGAAGTCATAGTCCAGCATGACCCCCCCCCGTCGCCAGAAGGTCCCCCATCGTAATTATTTCCCTCAAAGACAGACCTTCATAATTGCGTGTATGGGTTCTAGTTTGGTAGATTGCGCAACGTGCGCAAATGGTGGCAGATCTTGACTTATTTCTTTCTTTATTTAATTAGGACAATGCACATGAATCAACACGTCAGCAAAAAAGCATTCATGTAACTATGCCGGAGTTAGCACAGTGGCTAAATGTCATCCGTTGTCCGAAAGTGGATGTCATAAAACACAAAGGCCACAGTGAAAACACAATACACCACGACAAATGGACAGAACGTACAACCCCAGTTCCGATGAAGTTGGGACGTTGTGTTAAACATAAATAAAAACAGAACACTATGATTTGCAAATCATCTTCGACCTATATTTAATTGAATACATATATAGATATTTAATGTTCAAACTGATAAACTTGATTGTTTTGAGCAAATAATCATGAACTTCGAATTTTATGGCTGCAACACGTTTCAAAAAAGCTGGGACGAGTGGCAGAAAAGTTGAGGAATGCTCGTCAAACACCTGTTTGGAACATCCCGCAGGTGAACAGGCTCATTGGGAACAGGTGGATGCCATGATTGGGTAGAAAAGGAGCTTCCCTGAATTGCTCAGTCATTCACAAGCAAAGATGGGGCGAGGTTCACCTCTTTGTGAACAAGTGTGTGAGAACATAGTCGAACAGTTTTAGGACAATCTTCCTCAACGTACAATTGCAAGGAATTGAGGGATTTCATCATCTACGGTCCATAATA
Organism: Phyllopteryx taeniolatus; assembly: GCF_024500385.1. Lineage (NCBI taxonomy): Eukaryota > Metazoa > Chordata > Actinopteri > Syngnathiformes > Syngnathidae > Phyllopteryx > Phyllopteryx taeniolatus. The sequence continues at coordinate 31,974,219 of NC_084504.1, read as the reverse complement.
TCATCAAAAGGTTCAGATAATCTGGAGAAATCACTGCATGGAAGCGGCAAGGCCGAAAACCAACATTGAATGCCCGTGACCTTCGTTCCCTCAGGCAGCACTGCATCAAAAACCGACATCAATGTGTAAAGGATATCACCACGTGGGCTCAGGAACACTTCAGTAAATACAGTTCGGTGCTACATCCGTAAGTGCAACTTGGAACTCTACAAAAGCCATTTATCAACAACACCCAGAAACGCCGGCGGCTTCTCTGGGCCCGAGCTCATCTAAGATGGACCGATGCAAAGTGGAAAAGTGTTCTGTGGTCCGACGAGTCCACATTTCCTATTGTTTTTGGAAATTGGGGATGTCGTGTCTTCCGGGCCAAAGAGGAAAAGAACCATCCGAACTGTTATGGACGCAAAGTTCAAAAGCCAGCATCTGTGATGGTATGGGGCTGTGTTAGTGCCAATGGCATGGGTAACTTACACATCTGTGATGGCACCATTCATGCTGAAAGGTACATACAGGTTTTGGAGAAACACATGCTGCCATCCAAGCGATGTCTTTTCATGGACGCCCCTGCTTATTTCAGCAAGACTACGCCAAACCACATTCGGCACGTGTTACAACAGCGTGGCGTCGTAGTAAAAGAGTACGGGTACTAGACTGGCCTGCCTGCAGTCCAGACCTGTCTCCCATTGAAAATGTGTGGCGCATTATGAAGTGTAAAATACGACAACGGAGACTCCTGACTGTTGAACAGCTGAAGCTGTACATCAAACGAGAATGGGAAAGAATTCCACCTACAAAGCTTCAACAATGAGTGTCCTCAGTTCCCAAACGTTTATGGAATGTTGTTAAAAGAAAAAGTGATGCAACACAGTGGTAAACATGAGCCTGTCCCAGCTTTTTTGGAACGTGTTGCAGCCATCAAATTCTAAGTTCATGATTATTTGCTAAAAACAATCAAGTTTATCAGTTTGAACATTAAATATCTTGTCTTTGTAGTGTATTCAATTAAATGTAGGGAGAACATGATTTGCAAATCATTGTATTCAGTTTTTTTTATGTTTAACACAATGTCCCAACTTCATAGGAATTGGGGTAGAAATAATACATAAAAATAGGTTACGCTTCACATAAAAGGTTAAAATTCATGCATAAAACAGAAAAGAAGAGTTGTTTAGTTTACCCACGAGAGCAGGTCAGGTTTGTTTTGTTTGAAGGTGGCGTCATTGGACTTGTGTGGAGGCGCAAGACCCGCTGGCGTGTTTGCAAGTTTGCAAATTTGCGCCAAGATGCGACGCAGGGAGGGTGTCTCTTTTGGCATCTGCCCCGTGCATGAATGCCGGTCTAAACGTACGCCTACTCACACTACATCTAACCTTTGCCGCAAGATAGATGGCTGGTTAAACACGATTTTGATGAATTTGATCGAGGTGCAGACAGACAAATACGCGAGCTCCACGGACGTGTGTCAGACTTTTTTCATTCATAAATACAGGAGGCACACGGGCACGACTGATCGTCGGTGGGGGACAATGTCCAAGTGCTCACTTCGCGACGCAGATCGTGATCTGCGATCTCCCCCCGAAGTCCACTTTACATCATCCGCCCGTGGAAGTCTGCTTGCAGTTCCTTATAAACGTACTTTGCACGCTTCAACGAACGAAAGAAGACGACTTGGAGTCGGCTGTGTTCACGCCCACATGACACAAACCTCGTTTCAATTACGTCACCTTGGCGCCCGTCTACGAAATTACCACCGCCTGGTCTAACCGCTTTCTTGCAATTTTACGCCAAGCGCAGGGCTGTATTTGCGCTAGTCGTGAAAATAGAGCCTGATATCTGTATACAGTAAGTGTTTGTATGGAATGGACACAGTTGCATGATCACAAATGTGATGTGGAATGAACGCCTGAGTTCAGCCAAGAGCGTCGTGACCGCGACTAAACTAGCAGCTCGCTCTTACTGACCTCTCGTGACCCGGTGGTTCAATGTTTACAGAAAATGGTTAAATGGATTTAAAGATAGATAATGTTGTTTTCAAACTTTATTTCAGCTGTAATATCCAAATTCCAAATCAGTGCAAAAAAACCCAAACTGTACAACATTAAGTGTTATCACGATATTACGCCTCCGGACCGCTGACGTTGCCTTGGCTACGGCTGTGGATATGATATCCTTAACATACACCGGAATGATTTTGAAGCTTTCGGTGTGATTTTACCTCTTTTGGTGTATCATAAAATCGCGGAGTGATCTCAAAGGGTACATCATCCATGGCTGTAAAAAGAAAAAAGAAGATTTTTGAAATGTGACTTTTTCTACCAAAAATCACAATTTTGTCTTGACTTTGAGAGTTTGAACAAAACTACATGTGGCATAAAGAAGCAACAAAGCTATCGACATCCCCACGCTCCCGACAGCTCCCCTCCCAGCCATCTCCGGAGACAAGATGAAAGCCTTTTCTTATTCTTTGCTTCTCTCCTCCAACTCAGCCCATCCCAACACTCTTCCACTTTAATTACTCTTGATTATTCCTGATTTTGTCTTGTCAGAAATATGTTCACCTCACAAACAAAGCCACACTTACACCCGGCACAGAAAAATTGAAAGATGAAAGACAAAACGTTCGCCGGATATCAAATTTGCATGAAAATAAGCCACAGGGTTCAGCCCACAAAAAAGGTAGATTGAAATGAGGACTTGCCAAAAGCATGGCAGTATAATTAGCATTTGACCAAACAAACGAGCTTCAACAGAGCTATAATTAAGCAGGCCTGTAATTAAGTGTATGCCCTTTATCATAATGATCGTGGTTAAAATGGTGCGATGGCTGCCAGTTGATTATTAATGGTGCATCGTGCACTGGAATCAAGGTGTCACCGGTGTCAGGCGAGAGTGCAGCTCTTTATTTTAAAAAACAACAACATTAGGGCATAAATTAACACGAGGTGACAAGAGATACAAAGCCTCTCGTTTGCAGGCTGAAGGGAAAACTGCAGCTGCTTGGCCTCATTAAAAAAAAGAAAACTCTGGAGCTCCGACACTTGCTGCAATGCGCTTCGACGCAGGCCCAAATATCAGCGGGCCGAGTTCCCAACTGGTGTTCTTCAGGCGGCTGCCGCTGGGAAAGAAATTTCCAAGTATAAACTGAAGCAGATTTACGGTTTTGGAGCTTGCAGTGGTTTTTAGGAAATTCCAAAATCTGCCTCCCTTTGTCACTCACTTGAATGGCTTTCTTTGCTTCCTTGGTCATGGAACAATACGATCCTTGTAATCCAAGAATGATCCGAGACTGCACGGCCGCGGGTAAGCTTGTTTATAATTTTGGCTCCACCGTAGGACTAAAATAACAATCGAGAATAGCCAGTAGAAAGCAGACCTGGTAATGATAATATTCCAAGTAGAGTGTGGAAAATGGCAGAGCTCTTTGTGAACTTCTTCTTCTTCTACTACAGTAATAAAACACAATCAAATAAAAATCCCACAGTCATAAGTATATTGTAGAGTTGCACATTAATGGATCGGCAACAAATTTTGTAGGTTGTCTTCCACAACATTCACACAATCAAAGGAATTAAAAAAATATATATAACATTAGATGTTTTAACAAACGAAATGCACGAGGAAGAACATTACTTCCTTGGTGGAGGTAAAAACGACAAAGCGTAAACAAGTCCACTGTGGTTTCCAACTGTCTACAATCACAGACTGTTAAAGGCCTGCTTTGATACCCACGTTGTTTCAAAAGTGAGGTTATCTGGAGGATGGTGATTGGGACGGCCATCATGGATTTCCTTTCCATTGGGGGGTGGATCACTTTGAACTGTTTTTGATAGCTTATTTCAACGACTCGGCGTCGACACGGCCCCGTACATGGCGGTGTTTCGCGCCGGTCCGTGTTTACACCCCTCGACACGGTGACGGCAAGGATCCAAGTGTTGGACGAAACATTTTTACATAGGAGTAACATAAGCAATTTGTTCAAAGACCTGAAGATCCCACATCCCGAGAGTCCAGTGAGCTCGAAAGAAGACAAGCTGCGCTGCCGTCTCCTTCACCAGCAAAATGTTTGCAAAAAGGCGACGTGTGGACAAGGTATCGACACAGACAGAACTGTTACCTTCGTCCTTAATCCTTAAAGATTGTGATCAAAATGAAATTTTAACACAACACACTTCAGATGAAGTAGATCATTACTGTATATCACGTTGTCCGCTGTTTAAAACAGACATTGGTTTTCGTAACGTTAATTGAATATTTTTTTAAAGTAGTTGTGCAAAACCTTTACTGTATGTATTTCAGAAGTCTGAATACTTGATTAAGCCAGATCTAACATCCTTATTTTATTAGGTCTGTGTGGATATGTAACAGGCAAATTCTTTACGGAGATAATTTGCTGTAAGTCATCCAGACTTCAACACCATGAGGATGGATTTACTTAAATTGAACATTTCTGGCTCAGACAATTAAAGAAGAAAAGGAAACAACAGTTTCATTCATATTTGCTATTTCTTTTACTTTTGTTTGCATTACAGATTGCATTACAATATATACCGCATTAGGTATAAATTGCCAGTATTTGTCACATGATTTGTGTGTAAGTGTAATAATATTTTGACGAAAACCATTTCCTTGAAAAAATAATCAGTATCGGTTTAAGTCCCAGTGTCGATGGAATTGCATTACATTGCATACAAAAATGTATCGGTATTGTATCGGATCCAAAAAGTGCGGTTTGGCCTATCGCTAGGTATGATGGCTTGTTTAAGTTATTGAAAAACAACATCAAAGCAGGCGAATGCGCACGCACCGCTACTGTCACTGGGAGCAGAGGGAGCGAGCGAACGCATTTGAATCAATAGGCAGCCGTGGAGTGGCGAGATTGCGGCGGCTGATGGATCTGTGCGGCGCGGACAGACGTCTGCATAGCACCGAAGGCCAGCGACTTTCCTTATTGCATTTAAACCAAGTCTCACTTTGTATTCCACCAACGTCCGTACCGGCGAGGCTATCTTCCATCCAGATGAATGGAAAGGTGTTGAAGATGACTCGGTGTTAAGAAATGGATACCCGCACCACGGTCGAATCGAACGCAAAGGGCAAAAGTAATGTAAATACAATCTTCGAGCCAGGAAGTCCATTATCGAGCATGTTGGGAGCTGCTCAAATGGCCAGGCTACGGTTCATTACCTCATGTGTATCGCAGTATAGTTTACTTGGCACGTGGCGTATGTGCGAGCAGTCAATAGGAAACCGTCACCTCAGATTTCTGGCGCGGTGACCGCAATGATGGCGATGATCACAGCGGTGAGCGCGGAGGTGGCGTTAAGTAAGGAGGAACCCGTGGCTTGAGGGATTGTAGTGTAAAGAACGGAGTCAGCGCAGGTCCCGTGTGGATCATCGCCTTATTAATGGCTCCGTCAGGTGCCGTGAGCAATGGCTGCATTGTCATCTCCAGTCCCCGGGCACAGATGGATGGCTGTTTCAGCGCGGGAAGGGCTTCCTCGCATGCCAGCCGCAGCACTAATCCCTCACCCTTCCCTTGTTGGATGCACTTGATGGAGCGTGACCCAAATGACCTGAACCACATTTTACGGGTAAAGCTTTCGGAATGTTGATGAGCTTTTATTTTACACTTCACTAATCCAGCGCAACTACATTGATCTCCGTTGAGTCGCAGTTCCAGAGTGATTCTGAGTTGCTCCTGAATTAGATGAAAAAGTTAAGGATCTGGTTTTTGTTTGCTTTTCGTTTTCGTGAGCCCATACCAGAATTCGGTGGTGTCGTAATCTCAAATCATCTTGCCATGAAATGCCAGCCTCCCAAAAGAACAAACAAACTAACAAACAAAGAAAAGGAGAAAAAAAAAACTCCATAATATTTTATGAAAAAATAAATAATGTAATGACGAATGATGAAATAGAATCAAATAGAATGAAACAGTTTTTGTCACACTTTCTCCTTCACTGTACACATTGCGCTGCCAGTTCTGGTGTAAAGGGGGCAGTATAAGACACATATATGGCTATACTGCACTGGAGAGGCAACTCCTCTCTTTGCTTCCCAGTACGGCAGTGATATTAGTCGTTCTTTACAGAGGATAAACAATATATGCCCGTGAGTATTGTTATGTAATAATAATAATAATCATAACAATAATAATACATTTTATAGAGGGTTTTACAAGGTTCTCAAAGACACAGAGAACAGAGTAAGTAAGAACAGAGTAAAAAAACAAAACAAAATGAGTAACAGTGAAAAAAGTGAGTAAAACACACATTCATAGAAATGAAAAAAAAAGTAGAGGCATGCAGAAATAAGTAAGTAGGGAGTGCAACATGGCTAGGTAATGAAAGCAGATTGGAACAAGTGCATTTTGAGGAGTGATTTAAATGATGGGAAGTCACGTGTTGGGCCGACGACGGAGAAGGCTCAGCACCCCCCCCCCCCCCTCCCCCCCTCCTCCCAGTTTTTGTATTTGGTTTGGGGTATGGACATAAGGCTTATGTGTTGCTCCAACATTTCAAGGTAAGAACACCGCCACAAAGATGCTAATTGTTAGCCTGTGTCCCTATGGTGTTTCCCATTGTATATTAGCATTAGGATAGGAGAGGCTATGTAGTTGTTTAAAATACACAACGTGTAATTTTCTTTGCTTTATGTTGAGTTTGACAGCAACATAAAAGTTTGGGGGAAAGTAAAAACAAAAAAAAGTTTCCAAATAATATAGTGGATGTCCTCTAAAGTGTTGACATCACATGCATGTTACATGAGAAGAATCTACAAGTAAAGCTCCTCTAAAAATATCATTTTTTGTTTTTTTTAATTCAAGCAACTTGACGCAGCCTGCTCTCCATCTGTAACACGGCCAGACAATGCTCGAGCTCTCATGTCACTGCGACTCTCAATTTGAGGGGGAGCCCATGGAAATGCTATTCTGGTTGCGGCACCGGCTCTCTGTCACCTGTGCGGATAATGGTGAGTAGACAGACGCAAAGAACACTGGAAGAGGACCCCCCCTATGCCCACTCACAGCCCTTAGCCCCACTCTCTGACATGAGAAATAGTGTCCAGGCCTGACAGCATCTCGGAGACATATTGTAGTTTATTTTGTCGCCCGGGTGTGCCATCTGTGCCATTCCGATGGAGGGTGTGTGCTCAGGCTGCTGAGAGAGGGAGCGGGTGCCAGGCTGCGGGTCCCTCAGTCGCGCCACAGCCACGGCAGCTCATTAGTCAAATTGCCTAATGAGAGAGAATACAAATGGCCGCCTATCCTGACAGGAGGAATTTTGGAGATGTCAGAGCTCCTGACCCATACTACCAGAACAGATGATAGCTATATGCTATTTTCAGATTCTTTTAATGACTATGGCTCTATGAAAGCCATTTTTTTTATTTTATCGTTCCACAGTTTTACAGTCTAGACTAGAATAGAGGGACATTCAAATGAATGAAAAGTCTCTTTCAAAAGTGCATGGAAGCGTATCTTAATATGTTATTCATTTTGTTTATTATTAGTTATTTGTTTCTTGGCACATCAGATAGCATTTGAAAATGCATATTGTCGCTCTCCAATTAATTGCATTTTTTTTTTAATATATATATTTTTTTTACATATTTTTTTTCTGGGGAGGATATGATTTTGCCTCTATACGATGGCTGCACACGCTTCTACACTAAGGTTTGATGGCGGGAAAACCTTTTGGGGAGAAATGATATTGCATAACATGACATTACACATCTATTCCCATAATATTCATTATTTCGATGTAATTAATTGTACTTATTACGATGGCAATGTGTTATTACTATATTACTATTTTATTGACACTCAACACTTTATTTACAAATTGAAAACCCCAAATTAAAATTCAACTTGCTACCAGAGGGAGGCAAAGAGAAATCTAATGTAGAACGAGCCACTTACCTCGCCATCTGAGACACACATTTCTAAAAATCGGGATGTAGGAAGGGAGCCAGGAGGCAGTCCCAGTCGGACTCGGGTCCATCAATCTTCCAGAAAGTGGGCAGAGCCAGCAACGCCATTGCTGAGTTTAATGCGCAATGCTCCGAGGATATGGTAAGTTGGGAAACTCAAAAAGTGCAGCACTAATTATGTTTGAATGAAAAAAATGGGGGAAAGTACATTCATTTCAAACGAACAAAAAAGAGAACAAAATCCTTCCCACCCTTTTACTGCTGGGTGATCCCTTGTCCCTGGCCCGCTGTTGAGAAATTAAACGGACTATCATCTGACTTTAATCAGCAATCAGCAACACTGTGTCTTTTCCGACAGTGCCGTGGCACTGCACCGATCTCCAGCTGCGGCTGCTGGTAAATGTGCAGCTGAATGTCTGTAGAAATGGCCAGCGCCTCTCTGGACAAGTGTAAAAGCTGGCAGAGGGCTGACAGTAAATTGCATGCGCCGGATGGGACACAGCAGAAGGCACAATTACAAAAATCCCCTCTTAATTAGCAGCTCGCTAACCCGTAATGATGCAAGGAACGTGGCGAGGCACAGAACGCCTAACAAGTAAGGCCTACCAATGCGGAACACTTGGTCACGTGCTTGTGGTTCCCCTAAATGAGTGACCGATGCGCGAGTCTTTTTGATCAGTGCCGACACCCGGGTCGGCCTGGTCTCCACAACCCTGAGCGCCCAGTCAGCAACTTGCCCTCCGTACTGCGGAACAGCGGGACCCGCGTGCTTGCGGTTGGCGTTATCAAGTTGTCCGTGCTCAGAGTACCGGGCTATGTAAAGTGGCACCTCACGCGGTGAGTAATGAACAGTGCCAGAGTGGAAGCAGGAGGGATGACAGCCAAAGAGGCCTCCTTGGCAGCCGCTAACCTGGGCATGCACCAGTGTAGCATCCCTTAGAACCCATCCACCAATGCGGTGCTGCAATTTGTCATTAATTATGCTAATAAGAACATGATTTTCCCCCAGAATAAACAGGCAACACTTATTAGTATTATGGTACACAATTAGTTTTTCTTAACACACCGTTCATTGAGAATGCTAAAATCCAGAGTCGAATATTATGGTGGTACACGATCGCAGGCATTGCTATGGCCGAATGAATACAATTCTGCTCGCTTGCACCTCCTTTCAATATCCAGTAACGTCTGAGAATCTCCGTTGCAGCTTTTCCAGAGCGACTTCATCCCTGCACTTCCAAAATTGCACCACAGTATGTATTAGAAAATCATTCATTACAAACTTAACAAGTCAGCAAAGCCATTCAAAGATCTTTACGGCGTATTTGATCATAAATCTCCTTAAACTATATTTAATGGGTGGAATTTGCAAAATATTTTGATCAAGTTCTAATTAGATGTGTGATAACAACGCCTGCTGTACAGCAGGCAAATGAGGAAATGAGGTGACAGGCCCATCCATTCAGGCTGTCCACGTCTGGACGCCGGAACTGATGGAGCTTTGCTTCGATCTCAGCAATGTGGGATGAGGCTCTGGGGTCCAGTAAGCTCTGCAAAAGTCTCTGATTTGACTGTTTAAACGGGTCCAAAATGCTTGAGGCTCTGGGCCATCACTTACAAAAAACAAAACAAAAAAACATTAAGAGTCACACATGATTGGGGGGCTAATTCTTAATGGCAGCATATTGGCTAAAACCTAGTTAAGTTCAAACTTATTGAGAGTTTGTTAAAGAGTTTTCAAGATTAAACGCTCAACACGGGGGTTAGGGTCAATGAATGAATGAATGAATGAATGAATGAATGAATGTGGTTGGATGTTTGGCGGTGGTCGGAGGGGCCGCACGCACAGAATGGCAAGGGTGTGACTGTGTGACTGAATGAATAACGTTTCAACATAAGTGTCATGCATTATTATTATTTGTACCATTATTATTATTATTATTATTAAACAAAGTACTAAAGTACTGAATTATCATTTTGCATTTCAAAATAGATTTTGCTAACCACTGGAGAAATATTCGGCCGCGCGGTGTCCGAGTGGTTAGCACGTTTGCACGGCAGTTCTGAGAATCGAAATAAAAGAGAAGCTATTCTCCTTATCTCAGAGTTTTGAAACAACGTTTTAATAACATTTTACCTTTGTAACGTATAAAGATTCAAATAATATTCCCGTGTGTTATTGTCCTCCCGAATGACTCTTTGCTTTGCCTTTCGCTGACCAGGGAAATTACGAGGCAAAACTTGAATTTCAAGAGCGTTCTTTCATGTCTTGATGTAAGCGCTGGCATTACTTCAGACATCAAGAGCGGTTTCATAGAAATCCCATTCCATCTAAACGAAAAGCGCGGCAGTAAATCTGCTCATACCTCCCCCATAACACTTCCATAAATGATTCATTCGGTTCAGTTTAACTGATGCAAAACAGAATGTCAGTGAGCTGTGGCTGCCTGACTCCAGTTGCAAGTGGACTGCAATCCCGTGAGAAAGAGAAAGACACGGAAGAGAATGAATTTCACTCATAATACGTTTTGTGTCGCTAGCCAGAGGTTGTGTTTTTAATCCCTTCGACTAAATAGGTGTGCTATTCTCAAATATATTGGCCCGGCAGTGCAGAAACAGTTGCGATCCATCACGGAGTGCGATAAGGGCTCAAATGACACCCCCCGCGCCCCACCTCAAAGCCCCACCCCAGCACAGCCTGAAAAAAAATAAGATGGAACTTTTGTTTGAAACCTGATGAGAAACCTCTTAGCGAAAGTGCTACGCCAAAATAATCTTTTTTCTCCAAGTTAGTCAATCAAGCAAGGGTGTAGTTTGGGGGGGAAAGAAGAGAAAGGAAGTCATTTTGCTTAATCAGTGAGCACCATCTGGAACAATTAACCAAATTCCACAGAACCCAGAGGATCAGTCATATGGACTTATTAAAGATCCAGAATTATACAAGTTATAAATCCTTGGAAAAACCAAGCGTACGGCTGCCTGTCATGACTATTTTAACTTCAAATACAGCGGAATACTTGATAAGGCTGAAAAGAGGAGATTAATATATGCAAATTATGTTGAGCATTTAAAAGCCCCCCAACAACTGTCTTGCGTTTTTCCTGTCTCTTATTACAGGGCTTTATGTTTTATTCATACACCAACTTACCTGTCATTTCATAAGCTATATTATTACGAGGGTATTATTAAACAGCATAAAGTGGAGCTTTAATTGGAAAGCACCATTGCATCTTCCAATTATTTGCTGCAAATTAAATGAAGATGCACACAGTTTAATAAGATTTTGAATATTGTTTCCTGAGAGTCAAAAATCACTGTCATCCTGTCAAGATATTTTGCAAACCCAAGTTCATTTGCAGCTTTCTATTTTTTCCCCACCTCTTTCTCTGAAGGATGAATTGTCTCACGTCTTTTAATTGAACTTCCTCTAATGGATCGGGAAATAATTGCACTCCATATTCCTCTAGATGAGGGCCAATGTCAGGATTTATTTTGGATTAATGGGACAGATATGCAAATGTAGGACTTTTTATTAGATTAACAGGTGGATGTTTGCTGAACACTGTGTGCAGGGGACTTGCTTTCTCTGTTATCCCAGTTTTATACATTTTATTTCTTTTGAATGTATTATTCTTTGACACAGTTCAAGAATGCAGGATGGATTCTTTCATGATATATCATTTTCCATCACAACAGACCTAATTGGGAAGGCTTGGATCAAAGTGATGCCAGCATAGAAAAAGCCTACGATTGCTATGAAAACTCGATAACTCCTCAAATGAACTTGAACTGTCAAGTGAAAGGGGGATTCAAAAAATGAATGTGAATAGGTTTTAATAGTGTGGTAATAAATGTCAGAGCGCCTGCACATCACATCTGTACATAACGTGACTGCTGATGACACGTTTCCCAGACATGTTACCTCTCCTCCCCTCGCCGCGCTTCTCTTTCGTGTGCTGGGCTTTTTGTTTAGTTGGGAAGTGACGGAGGGTTTAATCAAGAAAGCAGGCAATTCATCAATCCTAAAGAAGGCGCCTGTACGAGCCTGACAGAGCGCACATGCTTTTAGAGCAACTCCAACCTGGCCAGCTGTCAGCCCGCACACACAGACTCCCACGCATGCACGCACGCACACGCGCGCACACACTAACCGTTCACAATTAAATAGCTTGTTGTCTCCAAGGTCACATCGGGTCAGCAGGCAATCACATTGTTAATGAAGCAAAGTTTTTTTTTTTTTCTGTCCAATTTTGATGCTGCGAAACAAACAAAAGATGTGCTGCTTCTTTTTGTCCAACGATAAATGAGGACCGTCGCAAGCGTATTTACAGTTTGTGCTAGTTCTTCACTGTCACTCACATCCCTTTGCAACCAGCAATATTTCTTCTCATTCTGGGGCCGCATATTATAGTCTTAAACCCGCATACATATCGTGACTTATTACAATAATTTGTCATTTTATGATCAATTAAACCATATTTTGGCTTTGTGTCCAGAATGTTTGTCAGCTGGGATGGGCTCCTAGCCTCCCCGTGAACCATGAACATAATGATATGTGTCGAAAAAAAAAAAAAGAAGATAAATGTGTGGTATTAAATTCCTGAAACAAATATTTCTTATGCCTGTTTATTATTTCTGAAACTATTTGGATGAGGTTTGGTAAAATGACCTCAAGCTCGTGTGTGTGCTGAGCAGCAGGAGGATTATCCTCACCACATGGTGTCTCTCTCCAGCTAGATAAAAAGCCGCCTGCTTCATGTCGTCACACAAACAGATTCCGTTTGGCGCTTCCTGTTCCTGCTTAAATTCTGCCTCGAAAATGGAAAAGCCTCTCACCTCGGTTTACGTCATAATGTCTCTTTGCCGGATAATGGAATGCAGGGTAAATAATAGGAAAGTTTCTCAGCTGCAGATCAAGCAGAGAAGAAGTGTAAATGCAGGGCTGTTTGTTGCCATTGACGTTCAATCAAGAAAGGGTTTCTGGTGTAATAAATCCTGCATAACACAGCAGCAAACAAAGTCAAAAATTGTTTCATTCTTAAAAGTCGTAACCTCCACGAGCCCACACTGCCAATTATCACTATTACTAGTTAAATCTATGTTTTGATCAAAATGGTAGAAACGTTTTTATCGGGTGACTTTTGGTGGTACATCCGACCTAGCACGTGAACACGTATGGAATATAGACATTGTCACGTTCCTCTTTTCTTTTCACTTTCACCGGTAAATACTCTTATTCCCACAATGCCACAAAAAAGTACATTTTGCTGCTCGTCAGAGTTTTCATCAAAATGTCATGGTTGACGACAGTGGCGGTAAAATATTTGCGTGTTTAGGTCTGAAGTGTGAGAGAGGCTCTACCTGTCAACGTGTAGCTGCCGCTCCTCTGGTGCTCACACTCCGGGCTGCCGCTGGTCGTCCTACGACAGACGGAAAGAAATAATACAGTGTCAGCCTATCAATACCGTACTTCAATGTGTGCCATATTAAATGAAAGGTTGCCGTACTGTATTCTTATAGCATTTATTGACACACGTTTACATGTAGCGGAGGCACGGAAAGTCTACGGAAATATTAAAGTCGCTCAGTCGAAAAGACAGACCGGAGCTGCGAAATCAAAGTTTGAGTTTAAACGGAGAAAATAAGACAATCGTTAAACCCGCCTCAGTCGCCTGCGGGCTCGCACAGACCTTCGACGGGGCTTTAGAACAGGATCTTGTTAAGTCTGGAGGAGCCACGGGATTCCATGATTCAAGGGAAGTCTGCTTTTACCGTTTCATGGCCTTGTATTACAGCAAACGGCACTGAATGCACTTTGTGGGCAGCTGAAGTTAACAAACCATACAAGATTGAAATCCTCATCAATCAAGCTATCACAAATTACAGCCCCTGCTTCACCCCTACGGATCGATAAATCCACAGCTAGTGAGGAGGGGAAAAAACTGCTTCAGGAGAGCTGCAAAACATGACGTGCCTTGGAGGTAGCTCAAGAATACGGCGGCTATAAAACAAACGATCTCATAACAATGACGCAAAGCAGTCAGTAATATCATTAAATGGGAATTGCTATGATTAGAACGCACAGACATTCGATGTTATACAAGACCATGCAGGTTCGAAAGATTCCGGAGAAGTCACCGTTGTGCTATAAAAACAAACAAACAAGCAGATTGTGGAGGCAAGAACGCTCCAAATGATGAGTGCTTTGTTTGTTTATACACGTACTATATACGTTCGCGGCGTATACTACATGATGCATGTTCTATGTGTGGATAGCAGCCTATGGTAGTTGGGAGAGAGATCAAATTGAAATTCTCCAGCTAAAAGGAAGAGGCGGTACATAAATTGCACCTTTGGACGACGTAGCTCGTCTAAGGAGAAGAATAAATACAATAATTTCTATCAAGTGCAATAAAAGAAGACTGTTAACTGGCTGTGTTATTCATGAGCTGATTTCCTTGCAATGAAAGTCTCAACTTTTTTCCCCCTCATTTACATTAGCATTTGGCCATGTTGAATGCAGACCGATGGTGAATTTTTAAAAGGTTGGCATCAATCTTGTGGGGACGATTGCCATATTCGTTGCAGACTTCTTTTACCTTGCAAAGGTTGATCCCGCAGCTGAAAGGAAAACTGCACATCTGTCAAATCGCACAGACATCCAGCACACTGATCAAGTGCTGGTGGAAAGGTTTCAATGTCTTCTTTAGGAGCCGGTATTTGTTTTTGTCAATCAATACCCAGAAACACCATCAGAAACTAAAAGAGAAGTGGGATAAGTATGTAGTGGACTCGATATTTGTACACGAAGCTCCCTAAACGCTCCCCATGGAAAACATTCCTGTGTTCATATGAAGCTTTTCTAAAGTAAATCTCAAGGGTCGCTTTTGCCATCTGCTCGCATTCCAAGGCCGCCTCTCTCCAAATTGGGATTTCCAAATACAATTTCAGGCGCTTTGGAGAGGCCGACATATGGCAAATCAATTAGACAACTAATGCCCAAAACAAAAACATGGCAAGTACATTTGCTAATCAACAGCAGTGTCGGGACTTGTATTATGGTAGCCACTGGAGTTTTGACAACCATTAATCCTCATTTCAGTCAAGGAGAGCCATACTGACATATTTTTGAGTAATTGGAATATTCAATTAGAGCGTGTAGTTCCTCATCACATTATAGTAAAACCGGGAACAGAGCCGTCCAGGATTTACACAATTACAACACAGATCAAGATATTTATGTTCCCATGAAATATGTCCGTGTCACAAAGCGTACCACAGCTGTTAAGGTCACGTCACAGTGTTTTTGCAATTGACGTTCAAATCTTGGACACAATGGTCTTCATTTTGCTGTATTGTCAATGTCAGACAGAAGAAGAAGGAGAAAAGAAACAGAAGTGGCAGTCAGCAGGATGACGAGGAAAGTGAAAGTTCTTCTTTTGACACACATCTCGCCTCCCCTGTGACAACACGTGCTGACGGCGCTGCTTCATAGGTGCCGTCATTCTCCTCCCCCTTTAAGCTCAGTGTCAGAGGCACTTCCGAATTTGGTGGCAAATCGCCGAAAGGATTGAGCCCGTCAGATTTCGGCCAATCATTCAATCATCTCTGGCATTGTTCAGAAACCACTGCGCTGATCTGAGCCAATTGTTGCCACCTTTCAGAATGTAACAAAGTAATGTGTACGCATAGGTAAGAATGGATTTCAACACCTTGGATAGATTGTCTGTCAGGAAACAGACACACAGTCAGGGTGGAGTAGGAAGTCTTGTCTAAGCAGCCTGCAACACAGGCTGCTCCAATCTCCTGCAGAGGTGCATGAGTGGCGCAGCCAGAAGGCAGCCCGAGCCACAATGTATTGACATGCCAATTGGCACATGGATCACTCTTTAGGTGTCACGTATACCACAGTCAGCTTTGCAATGGAAACAAAGGACTTTTATTTGTATCACTCTCCAGTTTAATTTGAATGCTACTCTGTGTACATTGGGCTAAAATTGTAATAGAAATGTCAAAAACTGCAGTCCAATTGAAGCAGATTCAGTGGTAATATTAGGACAAGGCTAATTTATGCTAGCAGTCACTTACCAGCTTTAGCAGTGACAGTTGTATCAGAAGAACAAGCGGAGATGTGGCCGTAGGAATGCAGAGTGAAAGAGGATGAAGAAAGAGACTTTCCGAGTTTGCTCGCATATTGTAGTGCGGCCAGTGGTTGGGGTTGTGACTTCCACCTCAGCCGCAACATTTGCGGGGGAATATGAGAATGTACAGTATTTACAGAATTGAATAGAATTGTAATATTGAAGAGAATAGCACAGTCAATGATTATTTATTGATTAGGATCTCAAACTGTACTTACACACTGATTCCTGAGAAGAAAAATAATGTTTTATTGGTTGAATGTTATGCTTTATTAATTGTAACGATCCAGTTCTTCTTCTTTTCCTTTGGGCTTGTCCCGTTAAGGGTCGCCACAGCGCGTCATCCATTTCCATGTAAGCTAATCGACTGCATCCTCCTCTCGAACACCAACTGCCCTCATGTCTTCCCTCACGACATCCATCAACCTTCTCATTGGTCTTCCTCTCGCTCTGTTGCCTGGCAGCTCCATCCTCATCATCCTTCTACCAATATACTCACTATTTCTCCTCTGGACATGTCCAAACCATCGAGGTCTGCTCTCTCTAACTTTGTCTCCAAAACATCGAGCCTTGGCCATCCCTCCGATGAGCTCATTTCTAATTTTATCCAACCTGGCCACTCCGAGAGCGAACCTCAACATCTTAATTTCCGCCGCCTCCAGCTCTGCTTCCTGTCGTCTCTTCAGTGCCACTGTCTCTAATCCGTCCATCAAGGCTGGCCTCACCACTGTTTTATAAACTTTGCCCTTCATCCGAGCAGAGACTCTTCTGTCACATAACACATCTGACACCTTCCTCCACCCGTTCCAACCTGCTTGGACCTGTTTCTTCACTTCCTGACCACACTCACCATTGCTCTGGACGGTTTACCCCAAGTATTTCAAGTCCTCCACCCTTGCTATCTCTTCTCCCTGTACCCTTCTCCACCCCTCTCATTCATGCACTTATATTCTGTCTCACTTCGGCTAATCTTCATTCCTCCGCTTTCCAGTGCATGCCTCCATCTTTCTAACTGTTCCTCCACCTGCTCCGTGATTTCCCTGCAGATCACAATGTCATCTGCAAACATCGTGGTCCACGGGGATTCCAGTCTAACCTCATCTGTCAGCCTATCCATCACCACTGCAAACAGGAAGGGGCTCAGGGCTGATCCCTGATGCAGTCCCACCTCCACCTTAAATTCGTCTGTCACACCTGCTGCCCTCGTACATGTCCTGTATTATTCTAACATACTTCTCTGCCACTCCAGACTTGCGCATGCAGTACCACTCGGGTACTCTGTCATAGGCTTTCTCTAGCTCTACAAGACACAATGTAGCTGCTTCTGACCTTCTCTGTACTTTTCCATCAACATCCTCAAGGCAAATAATGCATCTGTGGTACTCTTTCTAGGCATGAAACCATACTGTTGCTCGCAAATACTCACTTTTTTCCTGAATCTAGCCTCCACTACTCCTTCCCACAACTTCATTGTGTGGCTCATCAACTTTATTCCTCTATAGTTCCCACAGCTCTGCACATCACACTTTTCCTCCATTCCGCAGGCATCTTCTCACGTGGTAGAATTCTATTGAACAAGCTGGTCAAAAACTCCACAGCCACCTCTCCTAGATGCTTCCATACCGCCACAGGAATGTCATCAGGACCAACTGCCTTTCCATTTTCACCCTCTTTAATGCCTTTCTAACTTCCCCCTTACTAATCATTGCGACTTCCTTGTCCACCACACTTGCCTCTTCTACTCTCCCTTCGCTCTCATTTTCCTCATTCATCAACTCCTCAAAGTATTCTTTCCATCTAGCTAGCACACTACTGGCACCAGTCAACACATTTCCATCCCTATCCTTAATCACCCTAACCTGCTGCACATCCTTCCCATCTCTATCCACCTGTCTGGCCAACCGGCATAGATCCTTTTCTCCTTCCTTAGTGTCCAACCTGGCATACATGTCATCTATGCCTCTTGTTTGGCCTTTGCCACCTCTACCTTTGCCCTACCTCTCAATGTATTCCTTTCGCCTCTCCTCGGTCCTCTCAGTGTCCCACTTCTTCTTAGCTAACCTTTTTTCCTTGTATGATTTCCTGTACTGTGAGGTTCCACCACCAAGTCTCCTTCTCTCGCTTCCTGCCAGAATATACACCAAGTACTCTCCTGCCTGCCTCTCTGATCACCTTGGCTGCAGCGGTCCAGTCTTCTAGAAGCTTCTCCCGTCCACCGAGAGCCTGTCTCACTTCTTCCCGAAAAGCTGCACAACACTCGTCCTGTCTCAGCTTCCAGCACATGGTTCTCTGCTCTGCCTTTGTCTTCCTAATCTTCCTCCCCACGACCAGAGTCATCTTACACACCACCATCCTATGCTGTCTAGCCACACTCTCCCCTACCACTACCTGTCGCTAACCTCCTTCAGATTACATCGGCTGCACAAGATGTAATCCACCTGCGTGCTTCTACCTCCTTGTAGGTCACCCTATGTTCCTGCCTCTTTTGGAAAAAAGTGTTCACTACAGCCATTTGCAAAGTCTACCACCATCTGTCCCTCCAAGTTCCTTTCCTGGATGTCGTACTTACCCATCACTTCTTCATCACCCTTGTTTCCTTCACCAACATGTCCATTACAATCTGCACCAATCACGACTCACTCTCTGTCTGGGATGCTCAGAATTACTTTGTCTAGCTCCTTCCAGAATTTCTCTTTCACCTCGAGGTCACATCCTACCTGTGGGGCATAGCGCTAATCACATTATACATAACACCCTCAATTTCAGGTTCAAGCCTCATCACTCGATCTGATAATCTTTTCACCTCCAAGACATTCTTAGCCAACTCTTCTTTTAAAATAACCCCGACTCCATTTCTCTTCCCATCTACACCATGGTCAAATAATTTCAACCCTGCCCCTAAACTTCTAGCCTTACTGCCTTTCCACCTGGTCTCCTGGACACACAATATATCAACCATTCTCCTAATCATCATGTCAACCAACTCCCGAGAATTTCCTGTCATCGTCCCAACATTCAAAGACCCCACATTCAGTTCTAGGCTCTGTGCTTTCCTCTTCTCTTTCTGCCGAAGAACCCGCTTTCCACCTCTTCTTCGACTTAATGATCCAGTTCAGTTCAGTTTATTTTATTCATACCCGTTGGTAGATTTGTTTTGCAGCACGAGTTATTCATGTTGACACAACAACCACAACAGTAGACAAACATAAAAAAAAAAGAAATATTAAAAGTACTCAAGGCTCCGATCTAAATCTCACTTCTACCATGTGTGTGCAATGTTTTTTTCTGCAGAAATTTCCAATTGAGAATTACATAAATCATAAGATTGGAGCGATTGCCTCAAAATGTTGGGCAACCAAATATATTAAGCTTACCAGATTTGTTCTCCAGGCCAATAATAAAGCAATGCCTGAGTTCCATTTGTTAAAAAAGCAAGGAACCATCATAAAATAATGAATTTCTGTTCCCAAATGATTATTATTTGTTCAAAACAAAACTTTTGTCAAGTTATTTAAGTGACCATTGTTCTTGAACAGAAAGGTACCAACTATTTTGTGTCTCGCCAACTAGTTTAGAAGTGTAATGGGTTCTGAGAAATAAGTAGATAACTTGCTTAATGTATTATTGATGCTCATTTAACTTCGCAAATATGCAATGTATCGAGATTATAAGTACTAGTGCTGTTTATGAAAAAAATATGGGGGAAAAAAACAACTGTAAGCAATTTTAAGACACTTGTGAATGCTCGCAATAAACCAATTGCTTGCATTTGTACAGCAGTAAGCAACAGCTTTGCATCTAAACATTTTAGTGGCTCAATATGGTGCAACAGCCTGAGCCAATAAGAACTAACTATTGCAGTTTATCCTTCATTTTACTTGAACTACCGCTACTAATTGGTGAGATATAAAATATCACTTAAAAATGGAACTAGCCGCCATTTGAAGGTCTGGCAAAGCTTGGCACGATTAAAACATAATTGATATTTTGCATCCATTCAAAAATAGACCACAGCCTGAGGCAACAAAACATTTAAAAGGAATAATCGCAGCTTTTAAAATGATCCCGAAAATTACAAAAGGATGAATGTCGACTGCATTGAAAACATTTTGTGCCTATCGTTGAGAGCACTCACTGAAGCTGCGACTGAATAGCAATAAAGTATAGTATAGTATAGTATACTATAGTATATGGGACAATGCTATGAAGAGTCACCTTGTACTTCAGCAATCATGGAGTCATAAATCATTGTCTTTACTTTTAAATGACTGCAGACGCAGGCACGTGCGCAGATAGAACTCTAGTGGTGCTCGAGCACCAGCCCCTTTGCCCTGGAGGAAAAAAGGGCTCTTTCCACTGCAGGCCATTTTGTCTTTAATAATCAATTAAAACAAATTTTTAAATAAATAAAGCAGTTACGCTCTCATTTCTCCCCTCAAAGTGTTTTCATATCGGATGAGCATTTAGTTGAGTCCTCTCGAGAATTGTGCCCCTCACTGATCTGCGGTGCACATATGCAGCCCATTGACTCTTCTGTTCATAGTTCTATCCTTGACCGTGTTGATTGTGTTAACACAAATACATAAGTATTTGTGTACACATTTGTGTTTTGTTCATCTTCCAACTGATTTTGACAAAGGGTGCAGTTTTTTTGGGCTTGAGCACCCGCCCCCGAAAGTGTCTGCGCACGCAGACGTGTTTGCGGCTGCTTGTTAGGATGTCTGCTCTACATAGTTTTGCAGCGATGCCCGATTAACAATTTAAAGGGGCTTGGCTGCATACCCACAGTCCTGTTCTCGCGTGTCAGTGAATTATGGATGGAATTACTCTCAAAAAGAAGACTCGGAGTCCAGAATGAATTTGAATTTGAATATAAAAGTGGCATCGGAGGGGGTAAGAGTTGCTTGGAGGTCCAATTCATCCCAAACTCTGATCCTCACCAACTTGAAAGTGGGCTTCAAAAGAACAGGGAATGACAAGTAAGCGTTGCAAAGGCCTGCTCGCCGCCTCTGAATTTGTGGCCTTTTATTCCAGGTCTTTATTTATTCTCCTCAGACATTGTGAAGCTTTTATGTGGCTTTTACTCAGCTCAGCAAATGATGGCCAAGCAAAAAGCCTCACGCTCTGGCAAACATGCCAGGATCCTCTGCCAAGCCCACTGTGACAGCGTTTCAGCTGTTTATTTACGATTTGCAGTGGAAATCCCCAGGTCTTCATTGGCATAAATAATTGATCTTATCTGCCTTGGAGCTGACTGCGAGGCCCGAGGCGGAGGATGCAGCAGCGGCATGAGCAGAGAGCCGACATGCACGCACACTTCAGCGTGCCAAAGATCCCGGAGCTCTCCTCCCTTCCTCTGCAGCTGTTGCTCCATCTCCGGGCTACTTGGCCTCTCAGTTTGTGTGCACAGCATTGCTGTGGCTCAAGTCGGAACGGAAGTGGCCCGTCTTTGCCTTCTGGGAACTCGGCAGATAGTCGACGCTTAGCCCACATTGAACCCGTGCTCCCCTTCATTGAGCTGACCCTCACTACAATTGCCTTCAGCCACGTTTCCATGGACGAGCACAGGTGAGATTACCTCCGTAAAATGTATAGTAAAGTGACAATAACAACAATCAACAGGAAATAACAATCAAACAACACGGATTTGACAAAAATATTACCTTTCAATGTCAGAGGGGACATCATTTTGAACTCTGCCGAATCTCCCCTGAGATGACTGCAGATGAGGAAGCTCTCCCATTCGATACCATATCCCCATTTTATTGATCTCTCTGCGCAACAAAGAGAATTATATGCTGAGAAAGTGATCAAATCCCAACGTTTGTAGTCTTCTAAAATTAACGCAAGCCACACAACACACATCCATTCGTGGCTCGGACGTATCAACTTCCCTGCTGTAACCGCAGCATCGTCACTTTGTGCCCACGTTGTCATGGTGACCGCTGAGCCCAAATTTAGAACTTACCGCACGCATTGGAAAAAAAGAAAATAAGAAAGTGCTTTCACATTCGTGACTGGGTGAAGGGTGTCGACTTGGGATGGCAGTTTTATAGAGCGAGCTGGAGGAGATCCAGATTTTTTTGGGGGGTTCTTACGCTTTTGCCTGCTCACATGACCGCAGCACAACTCCAATCAAGTCCCACAAAGAGATGTTTCACCTCTGTTTGTCCTCCATCTCTTTTGTGTTTCGCTCTGAACATAAGGTTAGGGTGTTAGGGTTAGGTTAGGATTAGTGTTAGGACGAGGGTCAACCCTAAGCCCAGGGTTCACTTCATTTCATTGTGTATTCCTTGTTGCGATTGGAAAGGCAGCAAGAGGCAGACACACTGTGCGATTCAATCTGACGCTGCTTGACATCTGTTGCGATTTTATCTTCTGCACACGAGGCATGCGGAAACATTGGTAGCCACAGTGGTGACGCAAACTAACAAGCGAAAGTAAATTAATTTCAAGATGGCTGTCGCCCAAAAAGGAGACAGAGCTTTATAAATATATGAACTCTGCAGGACATCTCAGCAATTGTATAACAAAACTAACAATGTGAATGTGACTGTTCATTTTCGCGCTGTATTGAGGACATGCGATGACGCTTTCAGCTCCATGTTAATATCGGGTAGCATTCTTAACATTGATTTATTCAATTTACTTGCGGTAGTCAGCAACGTACCCCATGCAGGTGTAGTGGAGAAGATGAAACGTGGATTTGGCAACGATCTGGATGTCAAATACGGCCGTCTGCGCAGCTGCACGTGGGCTGATTTTCACACAAAGCCGCCTCTTCCTCATGGCGGGCTCCTCTGATCGAGCAGACATGAACGTGTCAGGCGGCAAATGGCACCATGTATTCTGGTTTTTTTTCAAGCCAAAAACAACCCGAGATATGTTCACTTGTACTAAATAGCTGTCTTGCTTTTGGCTAATAGTCGTTGAGAGGCAACGGCTTGATAATACCTTGATAATAGCAATTGCACATTGCTACCCCTGTACATCAGTAAAGTATCAGTTTGCGTGTAAAAACAAAACACGACAAAACAAAAAGCTACAAATCCACACGTGCTGTCATCATTTGTATGAGGTCAGATGAAAGAAGCAACGGAATCCTCCTTCAACATTAGCGCATGACAGGGAATTCAACCGGTTCCGGAATAGAAACTCATACATGATGCCGCACGTACAGTACATTAAACACAGCGCCACATAAAGTAATTAAATATTAAATTACACAATAGACAAACAGAACATAATGTCTTTTCTTCTTTCTCACAAAAAAAATGCAATCCTTTTGTATATTGCTTCTGTGCTTTTCTCATTTATTTCCCCAGCAACATTGTGAGTGCAGCATAAATGGAATGGTAATAAAAATAATAAATACGCTGTCCTTGCTCCGCACACCAAAATATTATTATATTTCCAAGGCATGGATAGTGAAGGGGAAATACATAGCACTCAAAAAGCACTAAAGCATTGGGGAATGCATTTCATTAATATTAGATAACCCCGATCCACTCTGCCTCTTCCCAAATAAATACATAAATAAATAAGGCCCTCATAAAGAAAAGCACAGCTCCAGCTTAGATAAACAATGACTCATGATTCTCTTCTTTTATACCTCTGGGGCAAAATGTTTATTTTATTCCCGCAGTCGACCATAAACTAAGCTAACCTGAACCCATAAAACATTCGCGAGCTTAAGCAAAGCTGCTGGTCAGAGAGTGCGAAGGCGAGCCAGGCTGTGGTCGCCGTTGTCTCTTTTCTTACTTGTGTCCATTGTTTCGTGCACTGCAACAAAGCCCTTTGGCAATGCGTCCTTCATGTCAGTCAACTTCACATCCACGACAACATCAGGGCCCTAACACACAGAATCAGAGGCCGTTGATGCAAAGTCAACTTTGTACGGATGCAGAGTAAGGAAATAAAAAGCTTGCTTTATTTTGGAGAGAAAATGGCACATAGAGTCAATTGTTAAGTCTCTTAACACGGGTGGACAAAGTAGCTGAAATAATTACCAGACATGTCAAAATCAATTTTTACAATTCAGTTAGTGTACTTTTTCATGGTTCTGATTCGATTGAAGAATGATATTTGGCCCATTGACAATGATACGATTCAATTTGAGGATAATAAATCGATGCACGATGCTTTTCTTTCTTATTTTTTGTTGTTGTTGCAACAAACGGAACCCAATCTCCATCTGAGGCTCGATGGAGCATCAAAAGTTACGTTCACACTGCAGGGCACGATGCTCAATTTCATTTCGTCGCTCACGTGACAAAAACAAAAGCAACTTCTATTGTGAACGGGAATGCGTCCGTGAAGTGATACGAATGCGCATGCGCATGACACAGAAGTAAATATAACCCTTGGTCTTGATGCATTTGTGGCCATTTCAAGGATTTTGTGCAACCAGAGCCAACTTTTTCTTATATTGAGTTTTCGCCACTGGTTGTTTTCTGCTCCTTCGTCCGCCATTGCTTTCGTCGCGCGTCTGTTTTGTCCAACAATTGTGACGTTTGTCTCCTTTTCATAACGTATAAGTCGGATGAACGCGACCTGAGGGTCCAGATTTCACTTGCGTCGGATACATATCCGATTTATATTCGTATATGAAAGAGGCCTGTGTCGGATATGAAAAAATTGGAATGGTACTGTTCACATTGACATGAAAAAAAAATCAGATACATGTCACACTGGGCAAAAAAAAATTCATGCCTCGATTAATAGTTTTTTAATAGTCTTTCAATCCTTGGTAATTACACTTTTCTAAAAAAAAAAAAAAAAAAAAATCTATTTTGGTCATTAGCTGGAGAATATAATCGAGATGAGGAAGTGGATGCTGTTTTGAAAAGATTCAGGGAGTGCGTCATCTGACATTTTCAAACATGACTCTTCCATGACTCCTTTACATTTTCATTTTTGGCCATAATAAATTGCAATAATACACAGCCGAAAGAAGAAAGTGGGCTGAACCAGGCGTGACTTGATGCGCAGATTCTTCTACTGCAGTTGCCTGACAGTCATTGCCATTAGAGAGATTTTTTATTCATAGTTTTTACATGGACTTAAGGAGGAATATGGATGAATGTTATTACTATGCATGGGAGCTTTTTTCATATTTGCCTCTTTTACTGGGGATTCCCCCCCCCCATCAGAACGTGACAAAGGGGGTTCATCTAGTTCAGCCGGAGTATGATAAATCACAAACTATTTACTTCCCACCCATATAATTCAAGGGATAATTTTACAGAATCTGTTTTTGTCGTAGACAATTACACTGCGAGTTCCTTTGACTGGCAGACAAAATAGCCTTTCTTGATAGCTCTGTCGTGTTTTATTTGTGTCAAAGTCTTTAAAACAATGCAGACACACATTTTAAGAGAATAAACAGGAACAAGGGCCGGGCTATTTGTATGCTATCCACTAGCCGGCAGTCCAGATTGAACTTGGGCATGAGGCAGCTGCTGCCGCGTTGTCTGGACGTTAGAGGACATTTTGTAAATGTAATCTTGTAATCTTGTCAAAACAGGAAGTGTGCAGATTTTGTTGAAAGTGCTTCATACTTTGCACGTTCAGTGGACACTTCTTTAGGTAAACCTGTACCATAGAATCCAATTCCAGTCACCTTCTCAAAGTTACCAAATATATATCTTTTTTTTTTTTTGGACTGCAATTATCAAAAACATAAATACCAACCTGTGTCAGCTCGGTGATAAAAGATGGGTTTCCAATGATTATGAACCAACTATAGAACACCAACTGACATAACAGAATTGAATAAAATGAAATACAGAATTAGACAATTGTTAGCATTTTAATGACACAAAAGCTGCTGGTGAAATTAAACAGCCTAAAATCAACCGTAAATAATGTGGTGTCATTTGCTTGAATAAAAGGAAGATTTTCATGTTCCGTCATCACAATCATCATTTTCGCTGCAGATACACTTGGATTAAATAATGATAACTTGTTAAAATACAGCTCATTGATGTGTCATCAATAAACAAATAACCTCAGGCGGACCAACGGCAAGAAAGATTTTGCAATGAGGGTCTACACACTTTGAATATGCATGGAAATCCATTATCTGTAAAAAAAAAAAAAAAAAAAAAAAAAAAACATCAAAACTGCACTGCCAGTGCTGCCCTTTTAAAAATAGGATTAATCAGAGTGCGAAGCATGCTAAAACATTCTGGCTGAAAGCAACAGGCAGACGGACAAAAATGTGCCACAGAGTTATTGCAGAATGCTCAAGGAAAGTGATACTTTACATTCCATCACTTACAGGTTTTCTGCTGAAACAGAGGTAGCGAGTGACCTTGGATTTGAATAAGCCGTCCTTCCACAGGTCAGCGTCAGAGCCATCTGTTGTTTGTGCTACCTACATCAGAAAAAAGAAAGAAAAAAAAACAAGGAGGGTGGAAAAAAAATTCAGGAGGTGGGATAAAGTTAATGTATGTATGCCATGAGCGTGTTGCCATTGTCTCTTCCTTGCATACTCGCCTTAATTAATGCTTGCCTACACTCGGGCTCCATCTCATTAGAGCTCTGCTTGCGTAAAGGAGTCTTAGCTTCCAAAAAGCTGGCTAAAAATATCATCCCTTGGGAGAAGGCTGATTAAAGATGCCCTGACAACAATCCGCTCTAATAAGGAAACCATACGTCTGTGTGCTTCCGCGGCAAAATAATATATACTTTCAAAATATGCAGTATCCCCGTAGCAAAGTACAGGTAAGACAAGAATACTGCACCTTGAAGTTTGACTGCTGTGCACCCTTCGTGGAGCCAGCCTAGTATTTAATGAGACAAATATTCAAAGAGTAAACTGCTGAGTATAGAAAGCAATTTAACGAGTGTGCAGAAATGAGGCTACACCCCAATAAAGGAGCGTCTCGTCCTTGTATAATAAGCTCATTCATAGTTATCAAAGATTGACGCATGCAGTAAGAATAATAGATTGCATCATATTGACAGCATTCGGGTGCCACGAGTCGAGCTCAAGGTCCTCAACAACATTGCGGCGTGTTGCGCGGAATAAAATATAACCTGCAGACTCCTCTATCGCTGAAGCAAATATGCTCGGTTGCGGCGTCATGTCCCATTGGCTCCAATGTGAGAATCACCTAAATAACTGCCAGGGTTATTTTCTAAAGGGATCCTTTACAAAGAAGAGTCAATCTAATGAGGTTCATTCAAATGAAGAAGTCATAGATCTCCGCACCCACCCGCACGCGTTACCCCCCCCCCCCCTTGACAATAATGATGAATGACCCCGGTGACTGGATGGGGGCGAAACATGGCACAGGGAGATTCATGCAAAACCACAACAGACAAGATGGAATGGGGGCGGGGGGGTTTGGGGGGGGGGGGGGGGGGGGTCGACTTGATGCAGGGAGCAGAGATTGTGAGGTGAAAAAGACGGAGTGAGCGTTAGATGAGAGGCGAGCGCTTCTCTGGCTGGGAGTCACCAACAGCACTTCAACTAAAAGTCCCACAAGGAGCCGATACATCACAGAGCCTCGGTCTTCTTCACGAGACAAGCCGTCTCGGCCGCTTTTTCCGGGTCAGTAGTCACAGCGTTCTGTCAGCATAAGCAAAGGTCCACTTTTGTGAAACCCAAAGTCAAGTTGAAGAGTAATGAGGGCACGGTCCTCTTAGGAGGAACCGCAGGCATCATCCTGCCACAGGCGGGGGCGGCTCCACGACGACGCAGCTTGAATGTCAAAGGCCGACTGCTTCGCCGTGGCAGAAGCAATCTGTAGTGGTTCTTCCGGCTGCTCTTCGTACTTCGTACAAAGGGCTCCTTCAACGGATGTGCGAGCGCCAACAGATGTCACAGCTCTGCATGGCGCTGATTAAAAAAAATTCAATTGCTACATCCCAAAAATCGCAACAACACGGATGAGACATGTAAACAGGTGCTGAATTTTCGATAGAAAGTGCTCAGGAGACCGACGAAGAGGAGCACAGCTGTACAGAAAACGCCACTCTGGAGACATAGAGGACAAACAGACGGAATGGGAAAACGATTGATTGCTTCCGTAGAGAGCAGAAGACTCAAAAGTGTCCCTGGCAAATTGCACTTTGTACAGTACTGTATGTGTCTGAATTCTGATGTGAAAATTGATGCGGTACTTAACACGTCCAACGCAAGTATTAGACCCGCGATTCCCAAACACTGTGCCCTGGCACATTAGTGTCCAATTTCACTTAAATCCATCCGTCCATTTTCCGAGCCGCTTCTCCTCACAAGGGTCGCGGGAGTGCTGGAGCCTATGCCAGCTATCCTCGGGCAGGACCAGCCAATCGGGTACACCCTGAACTGGTTGCCAGCCACTCGCAGGCCACATAAAAACAAACAACCATTCGCACTCACATTCACACCTACGGGCAATTTAGATTCTTCAATCAACCTACCGTGCAAGTTTTTGGGATGTGGCAGGAGCCGCTCGTGCCTTGTCCAGGTGTGCCTCGTTGTCTCGTCAATGTGTCTGTATTTAGCTCCCTGGCTTTGTGCGGTTTGCGTCGGCTCATTGTCGTTGCAAGTCACGTGTCGAGTTTTGTTTCATGTTGTGTTGACTGTTTTATTTCTTTGTTACTTTCAATCTTGGTGTTTTTGACTTTGTTAATGTAGTATTTAGAGTTTTCCACATGGCTTTGTTGTCTTTTTTGTTTTTAATAAATCATTTGCCTCCCTGCTTGCCTTTGCTGGGGTCCTCCACATCATTGGGAACACTGCAGTAGACCACCCACTAATTTTATGCCGGAGATGCCCTAAATGAACAGCATTGATAACTACCAAAATCTTTTTTTTTATGTTTTTATAATAGTTAATACACCAGAGACACACAAATAAATTGGTTGGGGTCCCCTGTACTGTGCTGCACAAATATCAATGACATCATTGGATAATCAACTTCGACTCAACTTTCATCACGATATAGTTGACTGAAAAAATCTTTGGTCATTTAGCACCATTAAAAAAACAACAACAACAACAAAAACGCTCCCATCCCGACAGGCCTACCGCTCAAATCTGCTCAGTCTTCTTCCCTGCCACAATTGTAACATTAGCAAAACCAAAAAATAAAACATAAAATGTATTCCTGTATCCGTACCTTCATCCAAATTGATACCATGTTCTTGCTTGTCTCATGCATCCTTTTGATGAAGTTTCATGGCAATTGTTTATGTTCTTGCTTAATCGTTCTAAAAGTACAATATGTCCGTCACTGTTTTTTATTATGTCAAAATTCTCGGAAAAAAAGTACATAATAAAAACCGAGACTTTTGCACAGCGCTCTTTATATTTACATCCTTATATTCTTAATACATTTGAATCTAATATCTAAAATCTAATATCTTTTGTCTTTTGTCATGGGATGGAGGTTGCGTGATGGCAGTGGGAACGGGAGGGGTCAGAGACTGTGGGCTGGAGGGGGAGATATTTTTTTTGTCTCTTATTACCTGCTCTGTGAAGCATTTTTGTTGCTTCTGCAAGTATGAAACATGTTAGGAAAATAAAATATTGATTGAATGATCGGTCTGTAAAGGTTGCCGTCTTGCTCAGTGTGGTTTGTCCGTTCCATGACAGCACGCGTTCGATTCATCGTCGGCTACTCGCCGACCATCACCGCAGAGCGAGCGCCATTTGGAAAATGTTTGCATTTTGCATGTTTAGAACAGAACCTGAGACCTTAACATGGCCCAGAAAAGGTACAGTGTAACTTGTGTATTTAAATTCCCATAAATTGGAATTCCCAACCCCCCCAAAAAAAATAAAAATTGTGCAACACTTTGGACTTCAAACCGCCAAAGAAAAACCAAACAAGTCTTGGACATGAAAAAAGTTGAAACACATAAGATGATTACCATTATTGAGTTCTTCCAGAAGAAGTTTGAGAAAGAAATTGTCGCACCTTTTCCCAAAAGCTGCAATTAAAGGTGAAATATTTTTTGTTTTTTTAGGGGGGGGGTAGTAAAAATGCTGAACCTGACTGGAATACCTTTTTCAGTCCAAGTACAATAAATAGATGTCAGCCAGCATTTCATATTAGTGATAATACTGTACTTTAATTAAGAAGGAGGACAACACATTTTGCAGAAGATTTACCGAGTGGTAACAGTATGCTGTTGTCAAGCTCTGGAGAAGAGATGAAATAGGATCTTCTG
The DNA here is from genome assembly GCF_024500385.1 of Phyllopteryx taeniolatus. Taxonomy (NCBI): domain Eukaryota; kingdom Metazoa; phylum Chordata; class Actinopteri; order Syngnathiformes; family Syngnathidae; genus Phyllopteryx; species Phyllopteryx taeniolatus. The sequence goes on along the minus strand of NC_084504.1, from coordinate 31,943,977 downwards.
AATACCAAAACAATTGCTTTTAAGTGAATATTCTTCCTTAAAAACTGACTAGCAGTTTGGGATTCTTCTCCCTGATGTCCCAGCAAATGCAAAAGCAATGTTATGCCTCTTGAACTAAATGCAAATTTTTGTAATGAGTTTATGAGACTAACAAGTCAAATGCTTGTGAATTTGAAAGGCACCCCCCCCCCCCCCCCCCCCCCGATCCCCTTTTTCAACCGTTGCACAGATTCAAAGTACGCCTGAGCGTGTGCGCCGCGTTTGATGTTGGGTGGCTGCTCGTGCTTGAGAAAAGCTGCAGATCCCGGTGGAACCGCGTTTGATCTGGGCTCGCGCTCTCTCGTGTTGGAACGTTCTGCTCAAGTTCAGAGATGAGAACACACGGCACGGCACAGCATCACAGAGCAAAAGAGTTAATCAGCCCTTTGATTTGCTCTATAAAGAAAACGGTAACAGTGGTAAGCAGTAAAAGGAGTGTCGCACCGAAGGCCAAAAATCAATACAATGTAATATTGTCAGCACATTCATTCCTGATTTGTTTGCATTCCAAATTTGAAGATGAAAAAAACCAAACAAAAAACATCTTCAAATGATGTTCCTGAAGATGCGAATATTCTCTCGCACACCATTAAAGTGATTTCTCATGCGAGCCTCATTGCAAATGAATCAATTTTAATGAGTTATGAATAAAACATAAATAATATCTCCAAATAAAGCGCCATTCATTTCTTTTGGAGACCTCAAGGGTTTAGTATGATGACACTTGTCATATCCAAATACTGACACAAACCTCCAAGGTCGAACGCAATGGAGCAGAGGTGCGACCAAGTCGTTGCTTTGCGAGTCACAATTAAGTCTCGAGTCTTTGCCTTCAAGTCCCGAGTCAAGTCGCAAGTCCTACACTTTTGACTTTTGAGTCCTTTCAAGTCATTTTGCAAAAACAACATTAAAAAAGATATAGTTTCATAAATATAATATTGATAGTTAATTCATTTGTATATATTACATACTGCATTTATATATTTAATATATAATAAAATCTATATTTATTCATAAAAAACTAATTTGATAAACAACTGCATTGAACCTTTTTACAAAAACTAATCAAAATCTTTGCACCTTCAAAGCCAATTGTCAAAGGGGAGGGCTTAATTTATTGCCCTTTCAAAATCGATTGATAATACATTTTGATATACTGTGACTTACTTTTTCTCACTTCATTTCTGAAGTGACATTAAACTGAACTGTCACAGTAGATGTCAATTTGCATCCAGTAGTGCTGCAATTAGTAATTGGGTATTCTACTGACAGTTCCATTGGAATAATCAAGTATAAGGATAAAAAATATTTTTGCTTGGTTAAAGAGCAGTTATGAATTCACAAGAGAAAATGAGACATTTCAATTAATAATCAATGACCAATTGATTTCCTCTTTTAGATAATCAACAGGGTTATGGTCAGGGTTAGGCTAACCCAAACACTACTTTTCAGGAAACTGCATTTTCTTGTCTACAAATGTTGCTAGTGAGGCAATTTCAAACACAAATACAAATACAGTTCAGTTTAAACTTGGCATTTCTTGTATCAAAACCATAAGGCATTAATTTAAAAAAAAGAGGAACACAAGTTTGTCATTTTTTATAGAGGAACAATTTTATCCAACTGTGGTATCACAACACTAGGGGGCACTATGTAGAAAATAAAATGTCAAAAAGAGGTGAGGAAAAGGACACGAAGAAGAATGTTGTTTCATGTCGAATAGATGCTAGCTGTGTGCTGATCGACTGGTAAATAAATTGAATAAAAAAAGAAATACAGTACAAGACTGATTCTTGAAAACACTATACTGATTAAACCGGACTGTTACTGAACAGGAAGCCCAGACAGCGAACGGCCAGCCCGCCGTGTAACTATTTGCGTGATCGCTCACTAAGCTAGCTGCTAATGCTAACGAAAACAAGTATACGTGATGTCAAGCGCTGCGATTCCCACCAGTCAATGTTTTTATTTTTTATTCTTTGCAATCGTTAACATCCTTAATGTTACATTTAATGGCGTTGTCGTTTTTGTGTATACTAACAGTGGTTCTTGGAATGTATACCTTATTTAGCTGTCATATTTATTGTTGATTTATGTTGTACTGTCAATGGGTTCAAGTTCAATTGAAGTCAAGACTCATTGCTGTTCAAGTCCAAGTCGAGTTGCGAGCCTTTTAACATTTTGTCAAGTCAAGTTTAAGTCATCAAATTCATGACTCGAGTCATGTGACTCGAGTCCGTACCTCTGCAATGGAGACCGATTGAGTTCCAATTGTACACTGGTTAGAGCGTCTGCCTCCCAGTTCTGAGGACCGGGGTGCAAATCCCAGCCCCGCATGTTCTCCCCCGGCCTGTGTGGGTTTTCTCCGGGCACTCCGGTTTCCTCCCCCGGGCAACAATGTCACTTCAGACATTTCAAATGATATCAAGAATCCTCAGATTTGACAAACGAGAGACCAGAGCGAGATCTGACAAGCTTGCGCCCATCAGGGATGTCTGGGAGAGATGCGTGCGGCTCCTTATGCTGATGTTCAACCCACGGCCAGAAGTCACAGTGGATGAAAGTCTTATCCCTTTCCGAGGAAAATGCCCCTTCTGCCAATAAATGCCCAGTAAGCCAGGGAGATACGGCATAAAAATCTGGGCAGCCTATGATGCAAAAAAAAACAAAAAAAAAAACAGCCATGCCTGGAATCTACAGATTTACACAGGCAAAGCTGCGAGTGGCATTCCTGAGGAAAATCAAGGAAAACGTGTGGTCCTCGATATGACCACTGGACTGCAGGGTCACAATACTATTTTTTTTTTTTTTTACCAGCTATGACCTCGGGCAAGAACTTCTCAAAAGGAAACTTACCATGGTGGGAACAGTGACGAAAAATAAACCTGAGTTGCCTGCTGAAATCTGGCAGGTGAAGGGCAGGGCTCCACTTTCCTCAACGTTTACACATACACAAGCATGTTCTTGCTTTTACTCTGATTTACCTTTGTATTAGTTTTGGATAATAGTAGTTGATTTGCTTGATTGGTTGGTTTGACCATGAAAATCTATATTTTGTGTCATGACCTGTTCTGCTTTTCCTTTACTTTCAGTTGATATTCAAATTCTATTGCTGACAAAAAAAAAAATACATTTTGCCTTTGCTTGATCTAAATACATATGGGTCGGAATCGACCCGTAACACCATAAATGTTACTTTAGTTATTAATATTAAAATGACACCAAAAGTATTAAAACCAACATTTTCATGGATAACGAAGCCTAACAAGGTAACCAGGAGATGAGAAACAAACTGGATGATAGCTTATTGTTTTTAGTGTATTTTATAGCTGATTTAATACATGGGTCAAAACCGACCCCTTAACAAAAGAGATGATGACAGAAAGTTAACACAAGAGTAAGGTTAAACACGAATTGTGTTATTCGTTTCTAAACATGATTTATTTTCCGCTCAGGTGTGACTTACAGATATAACGTAATCTTTTTAGATTTTTTTTTAGGGTTTTGATATTTTTGATATATTCATTTGCACAGTTGCCATTATATCAGTATCACCACACTAGTGGTACACCTTCACCTATATTTTGACTGTTTGTAGTTATACTGGAGTGGCTCCAACTACTGGAGACAAATTTCTCGTGTGTCTTGGAACATAACTGGCCAATTAAGATGATTCTGAATCTGATTGAAACAAACAATAAGTACAAATTCACTAATGGCAATCAGGCATTGCTTCATTTTTGTGGTCCAACGGAATCATTTTAAAAAACAAGCTCATGGACAAAAATAATATTCCCTTTAACTTACTTTGTTGCACAACCATTGGCAGTAAAAACTGCAATCAAACAATTTCTTCAACATTTAATGATGAGCAGCAGCTCGCCAGCTGGCACCTGGCGACTATCGGCCAGCGCTAACAATGAACATAACTGCCCAAGTTTTACTCACTGCTCATTTTTCATCTTTGTCAAACAGCACAAACTGATGGTGCTCAATGAGCACACAGAAGATTCCAATCAAATCTGACCATTACCTAAGAGACTGCTCTGGCAAACAGATCAGTCAGGAAGAGGAATAAAGGAAACAGGAAGTAGAACATTTAGCTTAAGCCAAAATGAAACCACCACCAGCCCAAAAACATGCAGTAAGTCACCACGACGCTCTCACAAAAGACAAAACTAATAATTTTAGGTGACTTACAACATTATAGATGGATCTTATATCGTGTACAAATAATAGCAATTATGTGCCGGTAAAAACGGTGATATACCAAGAGGGACTAAAGTGTTGGGAAGGCAACTCGATTTTTATTCTTCATTAATTGCTTCCAGCCTTGTAAGTTTAAAGAAAATCACTTAGGTTTGTGTTCCTCAGTTCATAAAGTAAGAAAAGTAAGAAGAAGTAAGAAAAGAAATCGATCGCTGAGATCATTTTGGGGAAGCAAGTGATTGCTTAAAAGCCATGTTCCGTTTGATTGAAATTGTCCTGAATGCGTCTGACAGCACAGCCGTACAAGCGCTCTGGGAGAGGCCAGCGACAATTGCCACAGTGCGTTGAAATGACCCGGATGCCAGTTAAAAGGAGTTTTGTCGTAGGTGATACGGCATAACTCCTTCTTGTGATTAAATCATTCGGAACCTGCTTTCCTGACTAAATGATATGTTGCAGTCATTTTTGTCTCTGGAATTCCAAGAAAGTATACACAAGCAGAACATTTCTCCCCACGTCTTAGAATGCGCAAGATGAACTGCACGAGAATATTGCCCGTTTGGAACAGGAAATGTTAGTAGATCAGCTTCCACATCTGTTTGCACGAGCAATCAATTTTGCATTGCAAACCTTCAAAAAAATCAGGCCTTATATGTCTCAACCTCCATCAGTCCATTTTCTATACAGCAAAATACGTGCTTATGGATTATACCACCTGAGATAGAAAAAATTGACTTACAACATAGTAGTCATCTGGAGCCTCGCTGTGTGAAGAAAGGACCCCGACTGCAGAGAGCGGCTCTGTCGACATCTTCTCGCTCACCGCAGACATGTGCTGACAAAAATGGCAAAATGAAACACTGGCAATGTTTTCTCTCCAAATATGTAACTGGAATTTGATAAAAGATCTGCTTGATATATGTACAATATGGTACAAAAAAAAGAAAACTTGAGCACAAAACGACAGCCCGTTGCACCAATGCAGGTTTGCATCATTAAGCTTCATTACACAGTGAATGGACAATGCTCATCCTGGCTGAAAGGTCCACAATGCCGCGGTATTGACTTCTCAGTGAGGCTTATTGGGATGTAAACGAAAAAGCGTCCTTCTAACTGAGGATCCAATGACAACTCAGACCAAAAGAGCATTTGGAGACCACCCAATTACTTCAACAAGTCACAAATTAGACAGTGCAATCACATATTTTCAAGGAAGTCCCCATCAATTGCTATCTATCCCTGTCTCAGGGAATTTTGGCCTAATGGGAATGCAAGCCTTTTACAGGCTAAGTGGCTTTGCAAAGGTTTCTGATGCAACTTTATTCAATTAGCTTTAAAGCATTGTTGTACTAACTGACAAAGTTAGTGCATTCAATCTTGATGTTTACAGAATCTATCCCAATTACGTTGATCAAATTAAATGATTCACTCCAGAAACAGCTGTCACCTAACAAATGTTAGATTGCTGCAGTTATTTAAATGAAACAGGATGGCGAACTGACTAATTGAAAGCCAGATCTCTTTACAACTTGAAGTTGAGACTGAGACTGAAAGCCTTGACCCTTTCGTAGATGTTTCTGAAGCGCGAACCGAGCGTCCTAGAACAGACAGATATTGGTAATAGCGTGAAATGTATTTAAAAGGAACTTGGAAGTCATGATTAATTGTGTTTGAAGACACTGAGGCAAAATGTAGTGCATTAAATGCCTTTCCAAAGCTCTGTTCAACCAGACCGCTTGGAACAATTCATGCTGAACTGAACATTTCCTAAAAAGAACACAATGTAATGATGTTGTTGTTGTAAAGATTTAAGATTTATTTTCCTTATATTGTACATGTTATTTTATTTGGGAAGCTTTTGTTGATTTGAGAATTTACTGCGAGCACTGCAGTTTTTGTGTGTGTTTCACATCACGTCATGACATCTGTTCCTCTTTACACAAAAGATAAGCAGTTTTACTTTTCTGCTTTTTGTTGCCTAACTTTACTGAAAGTAAACCGAACTGTCACCTTTAAACCTAAAGACGAACTAAAATGAATGGGTCACGTCCATGCAGACTTTTACTCATCCATCCATTTTCTGTTGTGGGGAGCTGCAGTTATCTGGATGGAACCAATCTCAGTTGATTTTGGGCAAAAGATGGACGAGACGCAATCACAGGGCGTATATAATGACAAGCATTCCTACTCACATTTACAGGCATTGTCAGCGAGTAGAAAATGAACTGAAGACACACTGCCAGCAAGGAAGTCAGGCGAGCGTACCGCTACATGTCTTCCACACAGACTTTTTAAAACTCTCAGGCCACCATTATGAACTGTCGGATATCACAGACAGGTGCGTTAAAATATGCAGCCTGGAGTTGGGTATTTGTTTACCTGACTGAAGCTTCTTTGTCCCCTCAGCACGGTCTCTTCAGACTTTGCACCTCCAACCTGCAGGAAGTCAGAACCGACAGGGTCTAAGAAATCATTAACTATTACCAGGCCGGTTATGTTTTTATTCAGTCGTCCCATGGTTCTTGAGTGCTAAAAAATCTGGTACAGATATTAGAAAAAAGTCGTGAAAAAACTAAATATATATATGTGTGTGTGTGTGTGGTTTAGTTTTTTCATGACTTTTTTCTACAACCCGAATTCCAATGAAGTTGGGACACTGTGTTAAACACAAATAAAAACAGAATACAATGATTTGAAAATCATCTTTGACCTATATTTAATTGAATACACTACAAAGACAAGCTATGATATAATGTTCAAACTGATAAACTTGATAAACATAGAATTTTATGGCTGCAACACATTCCAAAAAAGCTGGGACAGGTGGCAAAAAAGAGTGAGAAAGTTGAGGAATGCTCATCAAACGCCTGTTTGGAACATCCCACAGGTGAACAGGCTAATTGCGAACAGGTGGGTGCCATGATTGGGTATAAAAGGAGCTTCCCTGAATTGCTCCGTCATTCGCAAGCAAAGATGGGGCGAGATTCACCTCTTTGTCAACAAGTGCGTGAGAAAATAGTCGAACGGTTTAATGTTCCTCAACGTAAAATTGCAAGGAATTGAAGGATTTCATCATCTACGGTCCATAATATCATCAAAAGGTTCAGAGAATCTGGAGAAATCACTGCATGGACGCGGCAAGGCCGAAAACCAACATTGAATGCCCGTGACCTTCGATCCCTCAGACGGCACTGCATCAAAAACCGACATCAATGTGTAAAGGATATCACCACATGGGCTCAGGAACACTTCAGAAAACCAATGTCAGTAAATACAGTTCGGCGCTACCTCCGTAAGTGCAACTTGAACCTCTACTATGCAAAGCAAAAGCCATTTATCAACAACACCCAGAAACTCTGCCGGCTTCTCTGGGCCCAAGCTCATCTAAGATGGACCGATGCAAAGTGGAAAAGTGTTCTGTGGTCCGACGAGTCCACATTTCAAATTGTTTTTGGAAATTGTGGACGTCGTTTCCACCTGGCCAAAGAGGAAAAGAACCATCCGGACTGTTATGGAGACAAAGTTCAGAAACCAGCATCTGTGATGGTATGGGTTTGTGTTAGTGCCAATGGCATGGGTCACTTACACATCTGTAAAGGCACCATTAATGCTGAAAGGTACATACAGGTTTTGGAGAAACATATGCTGCCATCCAAGCGAGGTCTTTTTCACGAACGCCCCTGCTTATTTCAGCAAGACAATGCCGAACCACATTCTGCACGTGTTACAACAGCATGGCTTCGTAGTAAAAGAGTGCGGGTACTAGACTGGCCTGCCTGTTGATTCTAATTGCAACCTATTTTTGGAATACTAAGTTAAATACTGAGCGATTTATTGTATACACACTGTATACACTGCATGAACTTGTTAAGGATGTTAACAGGTTAATTAAAAATGTAAAGCTAGTCCAAGTTTTGTAATTGCAACAGCCTGGAAGAGATGAATTTTATTCTCATCACGTGGCATTTTTTTTTTTTTTCTAATTTCGAGTTCGACCAGTGTCACGGAACGGATCGTGATCGACCGACATTAGAGATGCCACTGTATGTTATATCCTATGGTTATCATCCCAATATTATTATGTTGTAAGCTATAATAAAATTACATTGGGTAGTACAGTATAACATAATACAAAACTCGAAAGCCTCTATATAACACCCGGGAGACAATTTGCCAATTGAAGATTTATCATATATAACCCAATCATACTAAATCAATTATTTCATTTTGTAATTATTAACCAAATTCATTCAAATCTGACACCACTGTTTTCTGGTGCTTTGCCTCCGGCGATGCATTGGCTTGTTGGGTTGCACTTGATGTGATCACTTTTCCCGTATTGTTCATTCCAAGAAATTATTCTCTAAATGGAGGGAAATGCTCAGCGGCAAACGGCCAGCTCAAATGATCAGATTTTTCACTGTCTGCCGGTATGAGTTCACAAGATGCTTTTCATATTCTACACGCAAGGCACTTTCGAGAGTTTACAAAACAAACTTCTTCTCATCCAAACAAAATGGAAGCGCATGCTTCAGTGTGATGATCATGCTCAGACATTATACAGTATTCAGATATTATTTCTGTCTGAATCCAAGAGTATGGCTGTATTTTAGATTAAGTGTGTGTATTTGTGAGCTCATAATTGTCCTCAAAACACAGTTAGTTCATTTTTGTATTCTATAGAACTATGTGCCATTGTCACTGTCACATTTTCTTGAGCATGCCCGAGTGAAATAAGCCCAATTTATGTGTGTGTAGCTTTTGTCATATAGTTATTTTTATTAAACCAAATTATTCCGTATTCTGTAGTCCAAAGGTCCCCCGCCGTAAATTATTATTATTATTATGAGTTATAGGTAGGCATTTTTTTTTTCTGTCCGTTCAATTAAGAAATGTTTTTTTTTTTTTTTTAAATAGTAATGTTAATAGTGAAGTTCTTCGCAGGATGTACTCTTTTTGTAGTGCCCACCCTTATCATCATCATCATCATGCCTCTTCAAACACTCACCAAGTTCACAGCACATTGTTTCCCATCAAGGTGTTGCCCTCCTTCTACAATCTCTTGTGGCAGGGCTCAAGTTGCCATCATGAAATGTCAGCTGTCGAGACACGCTGAGGGCCGAAGGCACACCTGGCAGCTTGTTTGTCTAATTGTAGAAAAGGTATCTTGAGATACCGACGGGGGGGGGAAAAAAAAAATAGTATTGTTGCCATCAACTCTAAATGAAGACAGCGTTAGGCTGCTGTGAGGAGCATCTGTTAGAGGGTCCACAGCCTTGCCGGAGCTAATTAAAATAGTGAGATCCCGGTTCACATTTTATTTATAAATTATTTTAAAACAGTGATGGTTTCCTTTTCATGTTTAAAGGTCATCGGCTGTGTTTGGTAATTTTCCGACGCTCACTGAAGATGGAGATTTTTGCGTTGCCACGTGGAGAGTAATAATGTCCTTATATCAACTTGGGAAATCTTCTGAGCCCCCAACGTCCCTGTCACCTGTATGAACCCATTATGGACCGTGTCGAAATGTGCAGGACTCATTTCAGATATGACCCTCACCGCCTCCTCCTCTGTTTTCAGTCTACGCATATAAACCCTTGTGTCTCCTGAACAGCTCATAATAGCATGTTTTAAGAAGCCCGCTCTGAGTGCCCCCATAGGATAGAACCTTGCAAGGCTTTATAATATCATGCTTTTCTCTAAGTATACGCCAGTTCTGTCTCATACACCAGTTTTTAACTGAAACAAAAAAATTCAGTCAACCATAAAATGACACACAAATTAGGTCTACAGGACCTATGCACAGAATTGTACAGGGGAATCGTCCATGTTGGTTTCAAAGTAACCTTTTTGGACAAGTTCTAGAGCTGGAAGTTCTACTCAAGCCCCCATCAAAACCATGCATCTTAGACACAAAACTCGAAGATGGGCGGAGCATGGTGTCAAAGTCATTTCAATCATTTCAAAAGAGGCTTTATTATCATTTATTTAAGTTTATTTTTGCAACCTGATGCGTTTCCGAACAAACTTTCTTATCGTACACCTGCATCATATAGTATTAACTTCAAGCTATAGTATGTAACCTACGGTGCCCCCCTATGCTCGAATTCTGCATTACAACAAAAGAACAGCGCTGTCACTTCAATATGACGTAGCCAATGCATGTTATGCCCCTTATATGTGATTCGACAACATTTTTACTATTTTGAAGGACACGCGTCGTTTCCGTGTGCCACCAACTGGGCCAGCGCGGGAAATGAATAGGGCATTCACTAAATATAAAAAATAAGATACTGAAAAAGCCGCCAGCACGGAGAAAGACTGGTTAGCACATCTGCCTCACAGTTCTGGGGACCGGGGTTCAAATCCCGGCCCCGCCTGTGTGGAGTTTTCATGTTCTCCCCGTGCCTGGGTGGCTTTTCTCCAGGCACTCCGCTTTCCTCCCACATCCCAAAAACATGCATTAATTGGTGACTCTAAATTGCCCGTAGGTGTGAATGTGGTTGCAAATACTTGTTTGTTTCTGTGCCCTGCGATTGGCTGGCGACCGGTTCAGGGTCTACCCCGCCTCCCGCCCGAAGACAGCCGGGATAGGCTCCAGCAGCCCACGACCCACGTAAGGATAAGCGGTAAAGAAAATGGATGGAGGGATGAATGGAAGATAGTGACAAATACAGCAAGATGTTAGAGGAGCTGAACAGCTTAATCAGCATTGTGTCATCTCCTCCAGTAGTGGCTTGGGTGAAAATGCCTTTTTTTTTTTTCACAAAAAAGTTGTGGATTATTGCTTTGAGCGTGACTGGTGCAGTTGATGCTCCTCTTTAATTGTCATCCTTTCTATAGTTATGTCTTTTTATTCAGCTCTGAACCTAATGTTGTGGCCAAAATGGTAACAGTTTGGAGCATTTATATGCAATTAGAGAGTACGCTTCGAGTGTTGTTTTTTTTCCCTTCTTTTTTCGACTCGTACAAGCTTCTTATAGCTCGTCCGATCATCCCAAATTACACCCACACATGCATGCACAGCACAGCACAGCACAGCACAGCACAGCACGCATCTTTTTTTAGACGCATGCATACTTCCTTCCGTCTGGTGGGGAGTCTGGACTGCTCCGACTCACTGCGCCTCACTGCCCTTGTGCAGCGGTGTGCCAGTTGTGCCTTCCCCCATTGCTGTGAATGCCACCATCTGGTGTGCCACGTGGACATCATAATCTCCCCTTAATTACATTAGCAGTGCAATCAGTTACTGCATTACAAGGCCGGGCAAAGAGCTTTTAAATCTTGGAGGAAATCATAAATAATTGCACTAAGTACCCAGCGCCAGATGTGCGTGCCAACTTGGCTTCCAAGAGATCAATAGTAACCTCACCAACCGTGTTCCAAATGGACAAAAACGCAACTATTTTGTCCACGTTGGTCCATACCACTCACTGTCGCCGCCATGCTGTCCCTTCGCATTCCCGCATTTTGTGCATTTGTTAGCTCACACCGAGATGTTGAGCTTTATTGGTTGTGCCGGTCACCGACCTGTTGCTGCGGCTTTGACTGATGACATCCAGGAAACTCTGTGTACGTGATGTTTCTTACCGTTGTGTCCATTACTGCACCTCTCCATCATATTGCTGTCATGTAATTAGATGTCAAAAATTGAAATCCAACTATTCTTCTCCGTAGTTGGATGAAAGTGCACGTGCGTAACAAGACATTACACATTACTGCCTCTCCTCGGAGGGGATGTCGTCTTGTATCGCTTGCTACTTTTCACTCATCTTCCTGTCATGTTCTCCGCTCCCAGGGCTGCTCGCACTGACACGCTTCTCAGTCAGCTGGTTGCCAGCTCGGAGCACTTCCTCGCCCCAGCTCTTTAATATCATAGTGATACAATAACGTGTTGGAAGTTTTCCTCGTTCGACTAGACTGGGAGGGATTTGAGTTTCCATTACAGGGGATGCCGGCCTTTGCCTGTCCTGAGCCACGATGATAAGTTTTGATAACACAAAGCTTTTAGTCCTTAATACACAACAATATTCCTCTGTTGGGAATTCTTATCAAGAAAAAAAAAATAGTAGAAGAACACAAATAATTATGGCGGTTTGTGTGTTTAAACTTATGATCGATATTTTTGTTGTTGTTGTTGGTCTACGTGTCAAATGTTGGCTATACATTAGCACAGCACATCAATATAAGTCTGTGATTCTTCATTTGGATCCTTAACTACCTCTACATGTTGTTTATTGTTACAGTACTAACATTATCTCGTCATTCAATTCTCTGAGCATCAAAAAATACATTCTATGGTCAAAACTTGATATTAGAGATTTCAAATATGAACTTTTCTCTGCCAGTCAACGCTTCTTTGCGTACAGATCGTTGTCTTAAGTGTCGGAGTGGTATAAGCATGCACAAAAAAACAATTTTACCAATAGCTCAAGTCGTGCAGCATTGCCATTGAAAGTCACGTTCATCCACATATTTTTCTCACACCGTGGGAATAAGCTATGAATTCACGAAACAAGACTGACAATTTATCTCAGAGAGGGAGATATTGATATTAACATGTGCAATGCCCATTTCAACTTGATCCCAATGTGGCCTTGCAAGTGCTATTTAAATGAGTGGGTGTCATTCCAGTGACACTTTGTGAGGCAACAAACAGCAAAGTGATGAAAGAGAACTGCAATATTGACTAAATATGTCTTATCGTTCATCATAATTTATCCATCCACTTTGTCACAGCTTCAACATTTAAGGAAGATAAACGATACAAGATGTTGTCCTCTCTTTCATACTTCCGTGCTCCGGGAAGTGTGTCCAATATGGACTCACTTTATTCTCTGCAACGTTGGCGTGCGTTTGGGTACTAATGTTTTTTTTTTGTCTTCCCCCATGATATGATGAACATATAACCCGTGTGAAAAAATATGTATTTAATGAGAAGTAATGTACCTTATAAATATCATGTACCTCGTAAATAACAAATCTGGACTACAGAATGTCCAAATAACAAATGCAAATTAGAGTTATTTGTTAGTTGTTTTTCAGGTGGCTTTGAGCGTGCCAAAGTGTCAATTCACGAGGGGACTTTGAAAAGTGTGGCATTTGCTTTTTCCGTGTCATCGTGTGCATTATATCTAAGAAGGAATAGGATCCATTGCAAGGTGACCGTTTGGAAGAGCACAGACACCTTAAAGTTAAAAAAAAAAGTACTGACTTCCTCATGAGCCGCACTCGTCGCCGCCGTCTGCTCCCCTGCCCGCTAATGCAAAATAACAAGACCGAAGAAATCTTCTGGAGGGATGTGACTACTGTCCAATTTTTGCATACAAAATGAATCTGATCACACATAGGCGTCAGAAATGTGCTAACGAAACAAGGAATTGCAAAAGAGTGACTCGTGTAATAACATCCAGTGATCGGCCTAACCTATAGCAATGTCTCTTTATTCAATTTTTTTCTTTCCTTCACATCTATGACTCACACAGGACTTTGTCACTCAAGTCTCTCATGTGCACTATGTGAATGTGCTGTTTGTCTGCTGTGGCGATTTGATCAATGCTAGCCAAGCAAGCTCGCTCTACCAGGGAGACGGGCATTTTATAAGGGTATAAATAATCAATGACGCTGCATCCGTAATGGCCTGTAATGCAGTTTGGTAACCTCACCCCGCCCCCACCTGCTGTAGTGTATTTGGTGGTTAGACAATGGAAAAAGATTTCTGTGGTTAATTGATAGGACAGGCGAATGGCTCATACATACATATATATATATATATATATATATATATATATATATATATATATATATATAGTGTTGTTCGAGTGCACCGCTGCATTGTCATCGATGAGGGACAATGTCGGCGATCTTCCGGGGGCCCCCCTAGGCGGCTGCCCGGCTTGCCTTCCCTGTCGTGCGCCTCTGCAAACAGGACACATATTTTTTAAGTTTTACTCCTCCCTCATTCTCACCCATCAGTCTGTATTTCCATTATGACTAACATCTGCCCGTTTAATTTTCAGCTCTGTCATAATATGTCGGCCTAAACTACAAGAGACGATCTCTTATTGATTACTTTCCCAGCAGCCCTGGCGCACGCCCCAGCTGATCACGCCTCTAGTGCACGGACATCTCATGCATTTCAGATAATAAGCCTCTGCTCTGGAGTTGAAACAAATTGGATGTGCAGTCAGTCACTGTCCAAGTGAATCATGTTGCAGTCTGTCAGTGGACTAGACTTGGATTATCATTTTATCCAAGCGAAGGCCAAATAAAGTGAAGGGAAAATGCCACGGAACAGGTTTAGAGATTTGTTTTCATAATTTTCATTCAATGAGTAATCATTTAGAATATTCATACAAATAATATACATTGCACATTTGGAGACATCATTTAAAAAACACAAACTTACTGGTACTACTTTGTGTAGCGAGACGTTCTTCATCGTGGAGGCAAACTTTGCTGCCATTACACTTCATTTCAAATCTATACGGTAAAACCACAGAACCGACAGTTCTTGTTTATGCAGAATATTTTCGGACCTGTCGGCATCTCTCTCTGTAGAATGTCACACGGCGCTTGTGAACTGACTGTACAATGTGTACATTGACAAGGCAGACACAGATCCATAACTACTGAATGTCCAACAATGAACATTACAGCCATTGTTGTTGGCCCACTTGGGTTTGTGGAACAGGAAGAAAAATAAAGCATCCTCTCATTCTTTGACGAGGCTCCGTTTCAAACTGTGCGCCTTCTCGCAAATCTAAAATGGACATTTTTTTGGGGGGAGTTGTATGGAAGGACATGATAAATAATACATCAGGATTATAGAGCACAGACTGTGCTGCAGCGACTTTAATGAGTCCACGGAGGGAAAACAAACCCAGACAGAAAACAAAAGCACACACATCCTTAAAAACATCTGCATTTAAACCCGAATAAATCTGGCCACTCCTGCCCACCAGCTTTAAGTATTAAGTTAGTGGTTTATGCATGGCCAAGGCACAGCAATATCCGATTTGATAATCTAATATTGATGCAAGTTGTATGAGATATGTCATTGTTCTCTTTGGAAAGTACACCTGAAGTGGTTTGCGGCAAATTCGGAGAAGTACAATAATTGGCACCCTAGTGTCAGCCTCCCCCTGTTTGGTGCCAGCTGTTTAAAATATGGATGCTATTGTTTTCATTGTTTGGCTTTTATTAAGTTTCACTTGGGTCTGTGGTATAATCCTCAGACTCTTGACCTTTTCTGCCGTGTGGAATAAGAACATAAACAAGGCACTGATGTATTCCCCGGTTTACTAGTTCAGATGAGCGGCAGGTTTGGATTTGAACTCTGCAATGGGGTCTGGATGCTTAAGCAGGATGCACAGAGAGATCTCTTGTGGCGTTAGGCAGCGGAAAACCAACTTGCCAACTTGCATTTACTTGCTTTTGGCTTCGTTAAGATCATTTAAGTTTTTTTCTTTTTTTTTAAACCGAGACACATTCCAACAAAACACACATAAGAGCTCTAACATAAGTATGTGCGTTTCTAAGATAAAATACAATATCTCTGACTGATCTGAGCACAAATTATTACTACTATTATTATTAGTATTATTATTGTCATGATGTAGTACCAACAATTTCAAAAAATGGCAAGAAAAAGAATCACATTCCAAAATGGCAAGTCCTTTTTTTTTTTTTTAAAGGGAATTAAAGTGCCACGTCTTTCAATGGTTGTGTAATGTAGATGTAAACACATTTTTCCCCCCCACCCATTAAGTCTTGCTTAAATACACAAATAAGAAAATGATTAAATTTGAGTTAAGTCTTTCTCAGTGTTGAATGTCATCTTAAATCATGCAGAAATGTGATAATTACCCACACAAGGCCAAAAGGGCCCATCACTGCCACTTTAAATCCAATAAACGCCCCGACCTGATCACTATAATTGATCATCTATCAGGGTCATTGAGGAGTCCAGTGCAGCTAACCGCCGCTTATAATTCCTCTTGATCATGGCTAATTACAGAAAGTGGGAGAAAGCAATATCGCAGATACGCAGCGACAGCTGCTGCCTGCGTGTTCACCGAGGTAGGATAGCATCTTTTAATAATGATGAGCTGTGAGGCTACATACAAACACTAAGTGATATTCTCATATTGAGATCACCTGTGCTCGTGTCTAACGTGGCTGATTTAAATGTATCTACCTGCATCATCATGTATCAGATTGATTTTTTTTTTTTTTTTTTTTTTAGAAAAAATATGAACATATAAGAGTGGAAATGTACAATTACAAGTGGTTACGACATTAATCGGATGAAATTCATACTGTGAACAAGTGCGGGGTACGATCCAGACCCAACAGTGATAGGAGAAAATCTGTGATATGGAGAGACCATGTAAAAAAAAATAATAATACAATTTTACCGCTCAACACACATTTCAAAACACATTGAAACATTCAAACACGAGTATACTTATTCTCAAGTATTCCTTTGCACCTGTTCTCATTTGGAGGCTTTCTTGCTTGCAGTTCTCCAAATCAGAGGCAAAGCATGCTCGCTTCAAGATGTTTATTTGTTGCTCCCAGTTAAAAGTTTACTGTAAAACTGGCATATAAAACAAAAGAAATATCAATATTTTATATTTATTTCATCACCAAAAATGTTCAGACAAACCATATAATTTCATCCTAGGTCTGATACATGCATAAGTGTGTTTATTTGATTTCGGGCACTTTTGATTTTCGTTTTTCTCAAAACGAAATAAAATGTGACACAAAATACATACCTTACCTTAATTGTCATCTTTCTGTGACTCAGAATCTGTTCGTGTCCATATATATTGATTTAAGATATATATATATTTTTTAATTTGGTCTTTTTGTCAGATACCCTCGAGAAATGTCATTACCGCCACAATGGCATATTGATTAAAAATCGATTAATCTTGTGATGTTAATGACATTTCAAAGTTTTTAGCTAACTGTGCTATGCTGGTGGAGTTATCTTATTTTTTTTCTTTTAGCTAGCTAGTCCTGTACGACATTTTATATGATTATCAAGTTTTTACAGGAAAATCTTTAAACATATTAACACTACAAGTCGTTTGGTAATGACATGCAATCAAAATATTACGTACAAACGAGGAAAAAACTTACTCTTCCAGTTAGCAAAATGTCTGACGTCTCTCTGCCCTAGCATGTGCTTGAGTGACAAGACAAAATGACACAGGGAATTAAAGAATCAGATTTTGAATTTAACTTGATTGATCTGAAAATGGTCAATGTGGCGGTAATGACAGCAACTTTAAGGGACATACATATTTTAGTCAAAAGAAAAAGACAGAATTTGACATGTTTTGTATATATGATGAGAAATCATGAATTCTATTATATTTTAAGGAATGTATGGTAAAGGTTACAGCAATTTAGCATTTTTTTGAGTAGAACGATAGAGCGATATATCTATACCCTGTGCTAGGGACCGGGTGAAAAAATACCGCCATAAAACCGCTCAAAAAATGTCAAAATATACTAATATAAACATGAGAATTTCGACAACACTTATAATTAGGCACGCCCACCGCTGGTTATTGAAAAAATCTATTTAAATATATTTGTTCTTTAAGTTTCATATCAAGTACACAAAAAGGCCCGCAATCAAATAAACACCCATAAGATTTTTTGGGAAATCTTGAGAGATTTATTTTTTATTTTTTATTTTTTTGGGGGGATTTGTTACAGGAATTTAACATTTTTAACCACACTGTGTGTGCTTTCTCGGATAAGATTGTTTTCCACCACTGATCAAGAATTTAGTCTTCCAGGACAGAAATTTTGCGTGATCAAACGTGATCTAACAAAACTGAAAAAGAAACGTAACACCAGCCGGGAAACAGAAGACACACCATGGAAGAGGAAACACGAGAGGAGGGAACGATGATGGTCTTGGGACTTTTTTTTTTACGGACTTTGTAGTCTACTGAGCGAGCCAGAGGTTAAGTTAATAACATGTTCAGTTAATAGCCGGCGTTATGGTCCTTGTAACGCGGGTAGGACATGTTTGTTTTTATTTACGCCTGCTCATTGGTACTTTATACTTTAGGGGCATGAGTCAGCTTGCTGCTTGATTGGCTATCTTCCGTTTCACTCAACGATTCACGGAATCATGACTCGGGAGTTGTCGGCTTTCTTTTGGTTCTAATTCTTCTTCTTCTTATTATTGAATATTGTTATTATTAGTATTGAACATGTTTAAA
Source organism: Phyllopteryx taeniolatus (assembly GCF_024500385.1). Classification (NCBI taxonomy): domain Eukaryota; kingdom Metazoa; phylum Chordata; class Actinopteri; order Syngnathiformes; family Syngnathidae; genus Phyllopteryx; species Phyllopteryx taeniolatus. The sequence continues at coordinate 31,925,477 of NC_084504.1, read as the reverse complement.
ACCTAAAATAACAACCCTGCCAAATTTGAATGATTAAAAAAGTAGTAAAGTATTAAAAAAAAGAAAAAATGTTGGATTCCAAATCATGAAAACTCGGGCCATTCTCTCAGCTCTGGAACACTGAATACTGAAATGGCGGCCCGTTCTATGTTCAGGTGTCAGCCGCTAAAATCTGATCCTTACACATCCCGTTTATGTTTCCACTTAACGCCTCTGGTGGCTGGAATATATCCCACCGAGCTGTCACGGGGCTTTCTACGCCCAGACAAGAGGCACTGGCCACGAGCTAGCCAGCAAGCTAACAGGCTACCGGAGGCTCCTCGGAGCTGACGTCGCAGGCAGGCGGCGGGCTTTCCTGTTCTGAAAATACCTCACCAGTGATGGGACATCATGATTTCCTAGGAATGTTGTAGAAGTGAAAACGCAGAGATCTATAGAAATAAAGTGTTACATATTGATATGCAGGCGGCACGGTGGACGTCTGCTTAACACATCTGCCTCACAGTTCTGAGGACCGGGGTTCAAATCCCGGCCTCGCCTGTGTGGAGTTTGCATGTTCTCCCCCGTGCCTGTGTGGGTTTTCTCCGGGTACTGCGGTTTCCTCCCACATCCCCCCAAAAAACATGCATGGTAGGTTGATTGAAGACTCTATATTGCCCGTAGGTGTGAATGTGAGTGCGAATGCTTGTTTGTTTCTATGTGCCCTGCGATTGGCTGGCGACCAGTTCAGGGTGTACACCGCCTCTTGCCCGAAAAAAGATGGGATAGGCTCCAGCAAGCCCGCGACCCGTGTAGAGGATAAGCGGTAAAGAAAATGGATGGATGGATATCAATATGCATCATTATCTGTTTCTTACCTTGTTATATCATTTTTGATCATTATAGTGAGAAATCATTAACATGATCAGTGTCTTTCCATAGATGAATATCATGAATTATTAATAACACATAATTAAAGGTAATTTGAGCAAATTTCTTGGTAGACCTTCACATTAATCAATACCCAAGAAGTATCTCTCAGTTTCAAAAAGATTGGTGACCCTTACTTTTGGGGAAGGTAAAAAGTGCAAAACAAGTACAAGCAGAGTTGCTCAAATGATGATGACTACTTTTGCAATAATAGGCACTTTGTTTCGTCAGGTTTGCTCATTGAGAAAATGTGTAGTTTATTGAACTTTTATAGTAAGACGTCAACCCGTTTTCACCGCTGCGCAATTTCATAAAAGCCGTCCAGGCCTTGAGTAACACTTTTTATAGTAATTCGTTTACGACTCTGGTCGCAGAGGGGCTGCATCTGCTGCCGCAAGCACTTCGACACGTGTGGAAGCCATGAGGACCCAATCCGCTTTCTCCAAGACCTCCTCTTTTCCTTCAGAAGCACATCGTAAAATATTCCACCCGACTTTTACAATCAACTTCTTTGACTGCGGTGTTGCACATTTATATTTTCCCAAAATGAGACTGACATAACCTTGGATCATTGGGGGGATTTCAAAATGATTCTGCGTTACAAACAAAAAACATATCATTCGGGGGTGTCTTGTTTTAGTGAGAGGATGGGCAGGAAAGGCGAAAGCGGCATGAAAATGATGCTCCAGATGCAAGAGAAATAAAAAGACAATGAGACAAAGAGATTGAGTGACTGGTCAAGAGTCTCTCTTGAGACGAGTGGGAAATCGCAACCAGATTCCGAAGCTAAGCTCATAAACCCTTGGAGGCCTTTGGAATGTAAAAACCTACTTTTCCTGTCTTTCGAGTACAAAACTAGCGTAGCAGTTTCCCCACCCTGAGCATTGCTCACATGGCCGTTCCCTGAAGCTTGAAAGCAAAACATTACTCAGCTGGCTACTCCCACTGGGACGAGAGCGCCGAAGATGGAAATGCAAAGATAGTTTTATTGTGGGGCTGCAGACAAATAAATCTTAATATGTATTTTGTCATGTTTGTGTGCCAACTGCAACCCGGGGGAGCTGAAGTGTTTGTGATGTCATCTGCAAGATTGTGCGACATGTTATGAGATCCCACGTTAACCAACCGTATTTTCTTGACTGAAAGTCAGAGAAGAAAAAATTAATAAATCCAATCCCAAATTCTCCGATGATGAAATGTACATTGTTTTGAACGTATCCTTACACGGCGCTCAGACTTGGACTCGAGTCCCGGTTTACGCTCAGGGCTTGCGGCAAGGCGCAAACCGACTTGTCCAGAGGTTGCGGCGGTGGCGGGGCGACGGTCACCCAGGATGAAATGGTTTCGGCTCACTGATGTGCGTGAAAGCAAGTCGATGGCAGGTGTCGATACGAGGGCATAAAGTCTGGGATTGACCTGCTCCGAGCTGGGATGTCAACACTGCGCAGCCCCTGAATGTGAATTATGGCTAACAACTGCTAATGTGACCACACACACGCTTCTCTGTCACTGTGTGCACTTTTATTTATTTTATTTTATATTCATAGATATTCTGTAGTTTACATGCTGACCTGTTGTCGTTCCATTCATCTGTTACATCAGATTCGATTCAAAGACTTCTTAACTTTTGCATAATTGTTCTTTATCGTTATGTTATATAGTGTTATGTCGTTATATTATCATGTTTGAATATTTTGTTTCATTGTTTTCTCAATGGATGGGCTGGGCTCCCATTTTGAAGCCTTAAATTACCAACCGTGCTTTCCCATAAAGAGTTCCACCCACAATATGAACATCATGATCACCAATCGGCAAGCTACCTAAATAATTACTACAAATGAAATACTAATATCAAACAAATCATAACTACATGAGGGGAGGGGAAAAAAACAAAAAAAAACCTTCTGCTCCAACTAAGCAACATTGCAACGTGTCTTTGGAGGCAAAACAAACTTGGCAAATGAAAGGTGGCAGCTCATGGCAAACTGCACTTCAGAGAATCCAACTTTTTTTTTTGCTGCCACATGTGACAAGTGAGCCATGCATCTTTGCAGAATAATACATGTGCTTGTCTTATTATTTCTTTTCAAGTCCATACAATGAAAAGACTTCATGCGCTCGTCTTGCCAGGGCCGGGACAGCAAGGGGAGTGCCCTGCAAAATATTCTCTCTCAAGCCTCTGACGGGCATTTCTGTCTGCATGTCAGCATTGCAACTTTGGAGACACATTTGCTTTTAATGAAAGCTATCCGGGAACGACACAAGCGATAGGTATTGTGATGACACATTTCACTTCCACAACGTACAAATAATCTCTCAAACCTTGATTCCCCTTCAAAATGTATTTTCTTGAATTATTCTATCCTTAACAACTGAAATTGTGGTGACAGCATTTGTTAACATGTCCTTCAGGACAACAACAAAATGGGTTATACCACACAGAAGTACCTGTGCCGATAATAATAATAATAATTTATCCGTGCTTCCATTTTTTGTCATTTGTGTATTAAATGCGAGCCAAATTCTGATCGATATATTTTGTGCATTTTATCAATTGTCTTTGGCGTTCTGAGTCCCCCTAATAATCCTTTTTGGATTGAAATTCTTCTGCTGCACTGCGGTCACAAGGGGGTAGCATTGATACAGTTGTTTGAGGTCTATTGCTGGCAGCTCAGCAACAGGACAAAGTGCCTTTGATGTAATTGAGGTCTTGGACCTCTTGGAAATAGCACAATATTGCTTTGTATGTGGAAATGCTCAAGGAACAATGGATTTCCATAAGTGGATGTAAAATCGTATTTGGAGCATCTCTGGCATGTTAACCGCTTTCTAAACATCAGGGAAAGGGCTTTTTCAAGATGGGACAGGTAATTTGAGGCACTTGGCTCGAAATAATGGAATGCAGCAGTAGGATTAAATGTGTGACTATAACATTCAAACTTGACTAGTTTATGGCAGTGCAATTTGAGGTATTTCCAGTTCAGTGCAGGAAAGCAAAACACGTCCTAATGCAAGTCAGCAAGCACCGTAAAAACACATCATTGTCAACTTTTTTTTTTTTTTTTAAATCATCATTAAGAATTACAAATAGAATTACATGATGTATGTACCTGGGAAAAAAACGCTGTCAGAAAAAAAAAGATAATTATGACCTTAGCCAGCATATATTGTGCTGCTAATTATCAATCATGCCAGTGCCACCCAAGTATTCCCCTAACTAACATTTTTTATCGATCCATCTTATCATGGGAAGAAATACTTAAGAGTAAGATTCTGGCAGGGACCCATAAATAAAGGTTACCCATTTACATATTCAGTTTATCATGAATATTGCATACTCTGTACATAAAAATTCAAATGCAGCATTTTATGAAATATGATCATGCTGCAAATGTGAAAAGACAGAGCGCAACCCATTCATGCGGCGGCGGGATTTAGAGCATCCCTGGGTGATTAATAATAAAAAAAATATGAATATTAGACGAACGGAGAGTCACTCTTACTTGAAGATTTTTTTGTTTTCCTGTCAGCTCTAGGAAATTAACCTCAACATTTGCCTCCCTTTTGAAAAAGATTTAAAACTCAAAACTCATAAAACAAGTATGCTTCATTTACTTGCCCCGAGTGGTCAGTCATTCTTTGGTTGATCTACGATTAGGTGTCAAACTCTTTTTTTTTTGTCACGGGACACATCAGAGTTAAGGTTTCCTTTGGAGGGCGTTTATGACTGTGAAGATTTATAAATGTATGCTCACCTCCTATTATTACATATAGATAGAAAAAATTGATGGATACTACTTTTGAAATTAGAAGCCAGTAAAAACGTGCTTGCTTGGAAACAAAAAAATGCTTGCAAGATCTGTAAGTTGTTAAGGACGAGGACAATTTGTAATTTTGGCATTTGAGCAAGAAACGAAGTCGACACACGTGACTTGCTTTTGCGTGCCCCCTAAAACGATGCGGCGGGCCGAATCTGGCCCCCAGACCTTGGGTTTGACACCCTAGTATGACCACATCTAAAAGCGAATCACATTCTGCTTCTTTGTGTTTTACATTCAGGCAGTCAACGTATGCAAGTGCGACAACAACACGAAGTGACTCCGGCAACATCTTGGCAGACCCCTGCGTTGTTTTGTGTGGTTTTTTTGTTTTTTTTTCGTGTGCTGCGTATTCCAAGTAGCTGAGAGCAATAACGCCATAAAAGGAGCAAACGCCGCAGCAAGTGTTTCATCTCCTCGCGTGAACTAGTTAACCTGAAAGAATAGCGCCGACAAATGTGCTCGAGCAAAAGCAAATTACCTGGGTTTTGTGGAGGGGAACTAATCTCTCCAAGCATGACAGTGGACAGGAAAGGCCTCTTACTGTTATTATGATGTGTCGGCTCGCGTTAGATAGAGGGCCTTGATGGCCGCATCACGAAGGAGCATCGGAGCCCTTCCACCGTGACAGCGCGCTGATGGATCTATGGGTGGCGGACGCAGCTTGGAAGACTGGAGATGAAGAGGAAGAGGAAGATGACGTCAGGTGCGGTGGGGGTTAAATGCAATAGTAAATACTGTACATACACAATATGCTCGCATTGGTAGCGGAAGTGTTGGCAAGATGACTTTGGGAATGGACTTCAATTACAAGTTACCCAGGTGAAAGTGTAACAGTAGCGGAACTATTTCAATTGCTTTAAAAGTAACATAACGCATACATTTGATCACATTTGGATTACCTTTCATCATTTGGAATGCATCAACACTACCGTTGGAAGTTTCAAATTAGCCACACATTTGTTCTATACACAAATGATGAACTGAAAACATGATGAAATGTAAATACATATTCAGTGCATGACACTGTTTGTACACACTTGGGAAGAATGGCACATGACCCGAGAGAGCCAATCACGAGTGTCAGTTTAAGAAGGAGGAAGTGATATTAAAAGAAAAGAAAATTTACATCAAAAAGGATTACCCATGAAATTATTTATAAAATTGCCGATTCTTCATTACAAAAAAAAAACAAAAACAAAAACAATGCTACTTTGTACTGTGTAATCGTGGACCGCACTGTGGAAACGCACAGGCACTTGTTGATGTGTCATGATTCTTTCCGCCATCTGAGAATTGACATAGCTGAGCAATCTTACACAGTCTCCATAGTCAAATATTAATAGCCAGTTTTTCCTCCATGTCAACAGATTGTAATTTGGTTTCCGGTGAAGAAATGCCGCTTTAGATGGCAGAATTCCCTGTCAACACCAAGCGAGAACATTGCTCCTCATCTTGCTCCTTAGTCCCAGGAGACAATCAGTTGGGGGTGTTATGTCTTATGGAGAGAGATGGTGCTCCTCCTTGGCCTGGTAAAGATTGGGCGGGGGCAGGGTGGCTGACGCACATATTGTAGTAGGACAGGTGTTGTGCGCTTAACACAGGGGAGTCTCACCAGGCTGCAGCGGCTGGCCTACATCCATCTCTGTACCAGGGGAGATAAGTAGACAAATGTGACCCAACCAGTGGAACATCCTGACGAGGGCACCGATGTGTTCCAACAGTGGCGGGGTGAGGAGGGCTCCCGTATCGTTACGAAAAACGACGCCCGCTGCAATTAATTCCCACTCGATATTAATGTCCGCTGCATGCACAATAGCTTTCTGTGGCCACAGGAATACATTAATAGAGCAGAATACGGAAAATAATGGAATTCACTCCATGCTCCCGATGAAATGGACTTCAATGTGGGCTCATTTCCAGATCCTCATTTTGCAAGCCTGAATTTTTCACCCTTTATTGTCTAAACTGGTGTGATCTTTCCACTGCCCTTTGTCTTGGGAGAAAAATTAATTCTCATTTGCATTACCACGTCTTAAATGTCAGCCACCGATATTTTGTTAGACATTAGTAAAGCTGGCAGCCAGAGTCACCGGATAATTGCACTCAGCCTAGCAGAGGGATTTACATAATTTCAGATACCAATTAAAGAATCCTTGGGAATTTCCTTCCCAACTGCCCGCTCTCTCTCTCTCTCTCTCTCTCTCTCTCTCTCTCTCTCTGCAGCTCACGTCAACAAAAGAAGCATTCGTTTACATTAAGCTCCATGCCCCTAGCTGTTCATTTGCATGAAATTAAAGGTTTTCATGATCTTGAACAGTGGGGTAACATTTAAAATGCTGTTTTAAAGCCCCCACCTTGGAATAATGAACACTTCTTTTCTTCAAAGAGAGTGGGAGTGTTTTGACAGCCAGTCCACAGCAAAAGTTTATTTTTCCTCTCTTTCTGTCAAAGAACTTAAGGAGTTGAATTGCCTAGAATTCATTAAAAAAAATCTAACTTTTGCATCATTTATCCGCATTGTCTGATCGCAGACTATATAGTAAACATTGGTCAGACAACTGAATACGGTACAGGAAATAAAAAAAACGAATCTGCTTTGCAGTCTCTTTTTCCAGGATAAACCATGGAGGAGATATTTGCCAGCGCTGTGAAGATAAACCTCCGATGTACAGTATCTTTAATTAGGTCCCTGTGGGTCCCAGTGTTATCTGCCATGCTGATTAGAATAAACATTAACTTGCCAGAGCCCTGACTGCGATAATATGCATTGGTGTGTGGTAAAAGACAGCATACAGTTTTGAAAAAAAAATTCTCAGTCATCAGGAATATTATTTTCAAAGTAGAAAGCAAATCCATCTTGGTTGAAATCCTTTGTGCCTTCCGGTGTGGTCTGTCTGACGCGTTTGATATGAGTCTGGATCATCGGGATTACCGTAGTTAAAGCAAACCTTCCCATGGGAGGTCTGCAGAGCATAATACGTCGACTGTACTTTGGAGTTCACGTCTCGCTCTCTCGTATCACGTTCGTTCCCTCTTTTGTATTTAATCGGTCGACTATGCGCTCCCCAATCAGACAGAAATGCCAGCACAATTATCGGGAAAGAATCGTGATTAATAGCACGGCTTTGTGATAAGACAATAAAGCTGAGAAACAACTAAAAAATAGCCTCGGCAGAGCTGTACCCTTCACACTTCTTCCTCGATTCCCTCTCCTTTCTTAACGGCATCACAGAACATTTTCACACTAGTCGTCCCGCCGCTGTAAAATAAATTGTGACAGTAACTCAATATGAAGTGAAATAGCTGAGAAAGCCTTGAGTTCCCTTGCGCTGACAGTGCTGTTTAATTCCATCTTGTGCCAGGCTGACATTTCTGCTGCCACTAAATTTTAAACATGTGTACCCGTTTCATTTGCATCTGGTAATGAGGTGGGAGACAGCGCCCGCACTGGTCAAGCCTCTCCCTCTCCCTCTCTCTCTCGTGCCTATTTGCTTCTTTGCTGCATCCAAGAGTCCCGCAGATGAGTGTAATGTAAACCGCACATGTCGAGAGAGGAAGTGTGATTCCAGACAAAATGGAGGTACAAAGGTGGAAGGACGAGGCGGCTTCAATTCTGCCTGGGCTGACTTTCCTTCCAAGAATTCATGAGGATGAAGTCGTCTTGTATGCAGTGAATGTTGGGAGAATTCACAAAAGCAGACTGAAAAGATCCAAGGTCTGCTCTGGGTGACATTTCTCGCGGAATCCTTTAAGATGCATTCCTTGCTGCAAAATGCATTAGTGGAAAGAGCACAAACAAAAAGCACAAGAAGGGAGGGCTAGATATGATTGCTCTAAATGTCATCACATCTTCATAATGCAATATGTATTCATGATGAAGCAGTCACCGCAGTTGTTTTGTCTGTAATTCAAAGGTTTTATCCGTATTTTGATGTCACATGCACTCTGAGATAAACATTTCCGAACGTGACTTTGGAATTGTGGTTGGTTACAATTACAAGTCACCCTGGTGAAAATGGAACCGTAGTCGAACTACTTCAATGACATTCGCCAAGTAATACAGCTAATTACATTTCATTACTTTCCTTTTCTTACTTTGGACGGATTGCATCCACAGGCGTGAAAGCGTAGATCATTATTTTGGAATTAACCTCATATTTGTCCTTTACACAAATAATAAACTGATAACCAAAGATGATGAAATAATTAATTCAGTCTGTCACATGACCAGAGAGAGCCAATCACAGGCGGCGGCTTTAGAAGGCAGATGTTCATATGAAAAAAAAATAATAATAATGAATAGAAAATAAAAACGGAGCCTTTGCGGTGATTTTTCAAACGTAAATAAAATTGAATTTTTTTAAAATTTTATTTTATGAGCAGCTTTTGAACGAGTAAGACATTTCAATTACGTTCTCTCTCTTAAAAGCTGGAAATAATGTTCCTATAATGGCGGAATATTATGTGTGTGAATCAAATGTTCGTCTAATTTAAAAAAAATAATAAATTAATTCATAAATGTCTGGCTGCTATTTTGTTGGAAAATACGCTAATCTGTTTGGCTCATAAATTTTCATAAATCTGACTCTAATATCAATGCGCCACCAGCCATGAACCTCACCGCACATCACTAGAATAACGTATTATTCTCCAATCAGGAAACCCTGCTGTCCATGAAGTCAGAGACCACAGCAGACTGAAAAGAACGATAATATACACTCACTAGGGTATACCTGTACAGGTCAAAGAAATGATGACAGGTTCCTTAAGATAGTATCATATACAGCACGCTACACACATTCATATCACTGCTGCGAGTGAGAAGACGTACAATGTACTGTATATCAGCATACAGACTTGTAAACATCCTACATACTCCGACATTGCGCTGTTTTTTTTTTTTGCACCAGGTAAAGCTGAGCCACAAGTCTGGAACTCTAACTGGACATCTTTTTCTCTTTTTATGGGTTACCACCAGAAATCAAAGCCCGGTTGAGACTGACTGTTGGTCGAAATACCAACACAAAACAGTGGCTAGACTGAAGCTTGATGCTATGTGGTGCTGCTGCGTTTTCATTGTATTCATGATAGCTGTTAAGCACATTCTTCAGTCATTAACAATTGTATCCACTCCCGTGTGTCCGGTGAGACCGTGCGTCCTGAGCTTTACTGTTACTAGCCTGTCATGTCCACGTCAGCAGCACTTATCGCCTTCTGTCTGAGAGCTGAGGCATTTCCCAGGCATTTAGCTGCCTGTTTGTCTTCTCTTCATTTCCCCTCCAAATCTGTCACATATAGTCTTCACCTGACACCTCACAGACTGTTCCTTTCTCAAACACTGTCAAAACACCAAGATCCAAGAGCAAAAGATAGCAGCAGGGAAGCGCAGATTGCCACATGTTATAGATTCACCACAAGCCCCAGCGCAGACAAAGCGGTATGAGATTGTTGGCGACTTTCATCCGCATGCTGACTGCTATCCAAATGAGAGAAAATTAACAGTTTGTGTTCGCAGATTTTGGTTTTGCAGTTTATTTGGACTCAGGTGCCGCTTTGTGTCGCTCGCGTGGTACCAGCGTTTTCACATCACTCAGACGTTCATTGTCCCTTTTTTTTTTTGCAACGCTGGCGTGAAAACAATGCACTTCTCACAAGATGTCTGGCACAGAATCGCACACTTTTGGTCTGTGCATTTTTCTTTCTTTGCCTTTCTTCCAGCATGCAAGCCCTTCCATTATTTCAATCAGCTCTTGAGTTTAATACATTATTGATCTCAAGGTTGAACTACAGGCCGCTACATTACAAGGATGCTAAAGCCCATCATGGCATGACACTTACGTACACGTGAAAAATTATACCAATTATGAAGTCAACCAACAGCAACCCCAAAAAGCAATCAATTGTCACATTGGAAAGCATTTGGTTTGGCGGTTACACCCAAGGGTGGGCGTTGCGTGTTAAATGACCTGCAAAGGCTGATTTCTATTTCTGTTTTTTTTTTTCAAATGCTTGTCGCCATTCCCTCAAAGATGGCTTTGCATGAAACTCAACCTTCAAATATTCTTGACGAGGTGATTCTATTGGAAGTGATGCATGCTGCCAATAATGTTTTCTTCTCCTGAAGATCACCAACCTAAACCAGCCATCTTATCTTTTATATGGTGATGGAAAATGCTTATTAGTTTTAGTCGACGAAAACTCCAAAGGTTTTTAGTCCGGCCAGTGAGTGTGATACCTATTTTGACTAACATACAAAGAGTTTGAAGCATGCATTGTGATGAATGGCGATGCGATGGGAATATTGTCCAACTCTTGCCCAAAGTCACATGGCACAGGCTCCAGCTCACCCATAACCCTAATAAGAGAAACAAAATTGCACTTGGAGCATCGTGAGCCATGTTTTGTCAGACACATACATTTTTAAATTGAATTACCCCTCTGTAATATCTGCAGTCAAAAAAACACTAGAAGAGTTCAAAGCCGCAGAAGTGGTACACTTTAGAGTACAGTACAACATACATTTGATGAAAAATAGGCCTCAAACAACTTCATTATCAACATTGTAATGCACATAGAACAGGCATCAAAACATTTACACTTTACTACGATGAAGTTCCTCATTTATTCTTCATCTTGATCTTTTGACAGGTGCAATTATTCTGTTCAGTTGGTACCATTTTGCTTGTGTGTTTGGAATATAAGCGTAGTAAGAAAACCTGGTAAACCGGGAAACATTTTGAGAATTTAACCAGCTGCAGCTTTCCGCAAAGAATGTCTCACAAAAAAGTACAATTAAGGTCACCTTTATTGTTTCCAATCTAAATCAACCGAGTGACGTATAAATGACATTTTAATGAAAATTCTTGACAGGTTATTTTGAATAGTTTCGTACAAGATGCAGGAGGTTGAGCAGTGGTGAATTGCAAGTGTCTTTTGGGGACAGGTGGCACGTGATGGGCGTATGGAATCCAAGCCAAATAAATGAAGTGGAGATGGTAATACAGTGCGTTCCGGCGAAGAGTGACAAGTCTGTTCCTCCCATGAAGCAGCTGAGCTGGCATTAAACAGACAAGACATCCAGTTCAGTCAGTTATCAGCCCGGGAATAATGAAGGAAGAGGCCGGCAGACCAGGACCACTCACCCTAGCCAGCCAAGTGGAGAATTTAATTTCGTGCAGGTATCACTGTAGCCAAGCATTTCCCCATTGGAAGTCCACTGGTGCTTGGGTGAGCATGGACAACTCAGTGCACCCGGATCGGAGTCTTTCCGGCGCTGACATAGATGTGCTGTGATGGATTTGCAGAGTGTATGGGAGAGCGAGTGGGTTTCAGTTCGGTGGCGATCTTGAAGAACAAAGGGAGCGATGACAGCCTAACTTCAGAGAGCAGTAAGAATGCTATCACCGGGTTCCGAATTTTTCAGGTCTTAAGTGTATATTTAATAATTAAATCCAACGCAGTGAACTGATGAGTGAGTCTCACAAATGCTATTTTTCAAGTTTAATCTTACCTCTCCAATATCCTTTGGTTGCACATTTTAATTAAATACATTGTTTTACATTATGACAAATTGTAATCCCCAAACATGCCAATCTGTGGGTGAAACTAAAATGTCTAATTATGTGCCTTGCATTGAACATATTCAATTTCTCGCAAATCATTGTTGTCTGAGTTTTGACAGTCAAATATAGTGCGAGTAGCTAACATACATAGCATCATCTTAACTTAAACAGCACAACCAGATGCGACTGAATTGCAGGAATGCAAATACATTATATCAAGTCTCTTTTTCATTAAAAAAAAAAAAAAAAAAAAAAGCTAGACAATGCATGTGCTGCCCAAAAGAGAGACCAATCGAGCTAGTGGGAATGTTGCCAAAACAGGAAGTGGAAACCCACCAAAATAAAGTCAGCAAAAATACTAAACATGCTTCACAGGACCAAAACTTCTGCTCAGTCATCCACATGGCTTCTGGTGATCCACTCTGCCTGTGACACTGAAACACCCCGAGATGATGGAAACGTAGACTCGGTCCTACTTTCATTCACCGTAACATAAAAAGATGTATTCTTCTTCGTCTCGCCTCCCATTCATCTTCTTCCCGTGTCATTGTTAATTCCTTTTTCTGTTTTACAACGTAGTCCCAAGCAATGTGTGATGCGTCAGGAACTTTCACTTATAAATTGCTCCGACTCCAAATTTCACGACAGTACCAGTGCAATGGAAACTGCTGTCTTGGCCAGGCTGCCCTTGAGCAAATGAGATCCTTGTGTCTCAAGCGGACCGACCTGGTTAAACAAAGGCTAAATAATAATAATTGAATATATATTCTCAACAGGGTTTGCCTCCAATACACCAGACATTTCTGTCTGTGGATTGGCATTTATTTATTTGAATTGCATGCTTTAATTTAGGATGGCAAATAAGCAGTCTGTGAAAACATTGCCAGCCTGTGAGCAAGCTCAATGACTCATTTACTAACTTATTTATAGTCAAGGGGATCGATTACGCCTATGTTGCAGTTTCACAACCCTGGTCAAAATGCTGGTAAGGAGGCTGCGTATGTTGTTACCTAGGACACATACAGTAACGAGCTAATACTGGAATTGAGATGACTGAGAGTATGTTAATATTTGCAGATTTTTACGGGGATTATTTGCATTTCAGATGACTAATTAACATCAAGTAAATCCCAACATTACCATCTTTCACTTGTTGCTCTTGAACAAGAGTCTGAAGCTTTTCTTGGATTATTTCATGTTCATGTGGGCTCCAACAAATGCCAGATAAAATATGACGTCAGACACCTGCAGAATCGCTCAGAAATGATTCTATCTTCTGTGATCGTGCTTGGCTTCAGAAAAGACTGAGGCTATCATCATCACCGTTTCTTCTGAAATGTCCTCATTATTTGATATGTTTGGATAGGGGGATTGCTCTGCAAAAAACTGATTCTATCAGGCTAAGAACATCCAAGGATTAAGGGAGTTAGTCAAATATGTTCTATTGCAGTTTTGGTCTCTTCTGACTGTATATTTTAGTGAAGAGAAAATTCTCTCATTATTCTTTTGCTATTTATTTAGTTTATCTTCAGATTCAAGTCATGGACAAACATTTCATGGACAGTCAGTCAACTGGTTCTGTTAAGTAAATCTTCAGTCAACTTGTGTTAACGAAACTGTTACCATTTTATTGTACAACCCCAATTCCAGTGAAGTTGGGACGTTGTGTTAAACATCAATAAAAACAGAGCACGTTGCATGTTCAACCTATACTTAATTGAATACACCACAAAGACACGATATTTAATGTTAAAACTGATAAACTTGATTGTTTTTAGCAAATAATCATTCATTTAGAATTTTATAGCTACAACACATTCCAAAAAAGATGGGACAGGTGGCAAAAAAGACTGAGAATGTTGAGGAATGCTCATCAAACACCTGTTTGGAACATCCCACAGGTGAACAGGCTCAATGGGAACAGTGGGTGCCATGACTGGGTAGAAAAGGAGCTTCCCTGAATTGCTCAGTCATTTACAAGCAAAGATGGGGCGAGGTTCACCTCTTTGGGAACAAGTGCGTGAGAAAATAGTCCAACAGTTAAAGGACAATGTTCCTCAATGGAATTTAGGGATTTCATCATTGACGGTCCATAATATCATCAAAAGGTTCAGAGAATCTGGAGAATTCACTGCATGTAAGCGGCAAGACGGCAAACCAACATTGAATGCCCGTGACCTTCGATCCCTCAGGCGGCACTGCATCAAAAACTGACATCAATGTGTAAAGGATATCACCACGTGATACACTTCAGTAAATACAGTTCGGTGCTACATCCGTAAGTGCAACTTGGAACTCTAATATGGAATGCAAAAGCCATTTATCAACAACACCCAGAAACACCGCCGGCTTCTCTGGGCCCGAGCTCATCTAAGATGGACCGATGCAAAGTGGAAAAGTGTTATGTGGTCCGACGAGTCCACATTTCAAATTGTTTTTGGAAATTGTGGACGTCGTGTCCTCCGGCCCAGAGGAAAAGAACCATTCGAACTGTTATGGACGCAAAGTTCAAAAGCCAGCATCTGTGATGGTATGGGGCTGTGTTAGTGCCAATGGCATGGGTAACTTACACATCTGTGATGGCACCATTCATGCTGAAAGGTACATACAGGTTTTGGAGAAACACATGCTGCCATCCAAGCGATGTCTTTTTCACGGACCTCCCTGCGTATTTCAGCAAGACAATGCCAAACGACATTTTGCACGTTTTACAACACCGTGGCTTCGTAGTAAAAGAGTGCGGGTACTAGACTGGCCAGCCTGCAGTCCAGACCTGTCTACCATTGAAAATGTGTGCCGCATTATGAAGCGTCAAATAGGACAACGGAGACCCCGGACTGTTGAACAGCTGAAGCTGTACATCAATCAAGAATGGGAAAGAATTCCACCTACAAAGCTTCAACAATTAGTGTCCTCAGTTCCCAAACGTTTATTGAATGTTGTTAAAAGAAAAGGTGATGTAACACAATGGTAAACATGACCCTGTCCCAGCTTTTTGGAACGTGTTGCAGCCATCACATTCTAAGTTAATGATTATTTTCTCAAAACAGTTTGAACATTAAATATCTTGTCTTTGTAGTGTATTCAATTAAATATAGGTTGAACATGATTTGCAAATCATTGTATTCTGTTTTTAGTTATGTTTAACACAACATCCCAGCTTCATTGGAATTGGGGTTGTGATATAATTTAAGAAACAAGATCATACCATGTCTCTGGTCTGACCCTTGTAGACATCAAACTCATGACCATGACCACTCATTTGGAAGCGATGCAAACGCCTGTGGCTTTAAAGACCTGCCCAGGGTTCAGGTTCTTAAAGCAGAAATAATTGCAGAGGTGCACGCTCCATTAAAGCAACTATTTAATACAATAATCATTCAATTAAAAAAACCCTTGTAGCAGCTGCCATACAGGATTTGGATCAAAGGATTGTGTCATTTTTATTACAATCACATAACGTGTGTGTGTGTGTATATATGTATATATATATATATATATGTATGAACATAGATACGTTTGAACAAGATACGTTACAAGATAGATACGATAGATATGTATGAACAAGATACAGTTTTCCATTTCCATTTTCGTCAATAACTAAAACAGTCAGTGCTTTTCCACTTATGTTGAGGCAAAAAAAACAGTGCTAACAACAATGCAGTGTGCGTGTCAATAAATGCGTGCCTTCATCTGTGCCAAAAACATTTAGATCGGCTGGATTGACACCACAGGTGCAAGAGCCCAATGCTCACTTGATGCCTATATCCCATTTTGTATTCTTACATACATTTCAAGTGGCGTGGCAAAATTATTAGCTATTCGAAATGGTTGATGAGATGTCATGATGCCAATAGAGGGGAATTTGTGCCCTCATACGGAGACGTTATAATGGCTCTTCAAGGTTTTTGAACGTTGGTGTGAGAGGTTGTCGTCGAAGTCAAGGAAGTATGACACCTTCATTGTGCGAAGAAGAAAGAGCTAAGTTGTTGGTAGGAAGTAACTGTGATGTGCCATGGCCGCTTGTGTATGTTCTTGTGAGTGTTTGGGGAGGGGGTTTGCGTCAAAGGGAGGTCTCGCACAGGGCGCCATTCAAGCTAGGATCGCTATATTAACTGTGTAAAGAGTCGGCTTAGCACAAACACTCGACGGTATAATACAGGCTAAAGTTGAATGATAATTGTTCATATTTAACCTGAGTGCATTGTTGTGCACGTGAAGTCACACTTTGATTGTATTTGGGCTTACAGGGTAAATTGAGACAAATGATAATAAGTCGTTTTGAACAGGGTGATAATCAAAACTATTACAAAAAAATCAGGACATTGCACTTTACAATTTGAAAGCAAATTGCCTTTCAAATTGAAAATTGAAGTCTATGTCGTTGGTTTTCATGCAAGACCATTCTTCTTTGTATTTTTATCTTGTTGGCTGCTTTTGGAGCCAAGGAGCACATTACGATGAGTCTTTGTTTTATTGTGTTCAGCAAATTAATAAATGGGAATCACAGGGGGGGGGGGGAAATAGATATGAAAATGTGTACTTTGCATTATTGAAAAGCCCATCCACGAAAGGTTACCAGCAGCTATTGTAGCACAATCTGTGAAATGTAATTAGAGTCTCTGTGAGAGAGCAGCACAGATAAAGCTGCCTCCGCCATTATGGACTCCCTCAAAACGTTTGGCTTTCCCCCTAAAACTTATTCTCTCTGAACTAATTTCGCATGACATATTTCATTTCTGCTTCAGCTATCATGAGGCTACCTGTAAACTAAACTGGGTATGCAATACAGCAAATTTCCAGATTACATTTTGGACATGCAGCGATCTCATATTTTCATGGCACATAACATGTACAACATGACTGAAGATCCTGTTTGCTGTTGCGCTGTGTAGTACACGTTCTGTATCAATAGGGGATACCGTAGGTTTCAAAGTGTTTGCACAGCACTACCAGCACCTCATGCGAAACTGGCACCGTGTGCTTAAAATCTGAAAACCTGTTTTGTAACAATCCACTGATGGACTCCTTGTGATCATAGTCCACAGGATTTATGTATGTTTCATTTAATCTTGCGATTGAAAAACGAGTTGTGAGGGAATAGACAACAAAACGAGGAACTATTCACATCGTCTCATCATTTGTCGAACTGTTGCTCACAAGAAATTTGTGGTTGGAACCGAGGTGGGAGAAAAAAAGCAGCAATATTGCAGCGTCACATTGTCAACCCCGATTATGCATCATCGATATACCAATTTCAGATCGATACTGAGGCACTTTTCTTCTGGGCCATGGAACATGAAAGCTTCCCATACCTCCACAATTTAGCGCTGAACTTGAATACCAGTGGAGAGTTATTGTTTTTATTGTATTTATTTTTGTGGTGAGGCATTATCATGAGTCACCATTATGCATGTGTAGGTCAGACAAACGTTGACTCATACTGAAATGCACGCCGACCCAACACGACTCATTTCCTAATCGATATGTTGAGACGGGTTGTTTCTTGTTTGCAATGTAGTCCATTTGGAAAACTATTTGTTAGTTTTTCAACTAAATACGGCGCGTACGTGCTTTTACTACGAATTCTGCACGTTTTTTGGTTGTCCATTATCATGAGTACAAATTTACAAGGTTGTCATCTACATAAATTGAACCTTAACAAGTCAAATGAAGTTTTACATGATCGCATTTATAAATAGAAGGTAATGTTGAATTTATGTGACACAGTGACCCAATAGATGTCTTTGTTCATGCTTCCTGTCTGAGATGAGGCTGCTCCCATTTTAATGACACCTCCTCGTGAAAGCAGTGATAATAGAAGCCAGCCAGGCCAAAAGTTGAACAAAAAGGAGAAATGATAAAGGAAGCTTATTAAAAGCAACCTTGTAGATTCAGACGCATGATGGAGCGCACATTATGAGGCCTGATCCTTTTCAAATGACACCACAGTTTCCCGTACACGCCGAAAAATCTGATTAGGGTGACAAGCACTGAGTGATACTGCAAACCTGTTAATAACATGAAAATTAGAAGGGGCTCATGCAAAGAAAGGAGATTAATTTAGCTGGAGTCCATCTTGTGCAAATTGCGAAGTTGTGAATATGTTTTCAGATAATGAGCCTTCCTACTTGTCAGCTCACTTGTCATTTTCTGTAATTAATGTTAAGGAAGACTCCTTCCTGATGGTTCATATTACTCATGTACCATGAAAATTTCTCCCCAGAAATAATTTACATTTATTATCATCAGTCTGTTTGTGTGGTTTACTTCACACTGAAGTAATTTATTGCAGCAGTATTTTGCTCGCCTTGATTAGTCAGACTGAGATGTAATTTTTTTTCTTGCACCTCTGAAATTGAATGATTTTTTTTTTTTTTTTTTTGCACAGCGAGGTATCGTCCCAGCTTAATCCTTGACTATTTTTTGTCCTTTTGTGTCTTTAAATTTGCAAACACTTTACTGTAATTTATTATGCAGAATGAATGAATAGACAAGAATGAAATTACACATTTATTTTGCCTACACAGTGTGCTTTATTCCCACGAGTGGCTGCAGATAGCAGCGAAACAGATTTAGTCCACAGTGGTGTGACCATAGCTCAAAGAAATGTTCGTTTAAGACAGATTTTTAAATAAGCCTAGCTGAGCATCTGAGCTTTGCTTTTCTTTGTGCCAGCAGATTTATAAGCCCACTTCTTAAATGTATTATTCATCCACACATGTAAATAATGCATGCCCGGCTTCCACTGTAAATTAACCCTTTAACTTACTGAACGTGCAGGAGTCATTGTTTTGAAAGGCAATTATGTCATTTAATTAATGTTGTAATTAATACTGGAATTAGCTTAAACACCTTGCAACTGGGTGCCACTACTAAACTGTCGTAATTAAATCGATTTAAGACTTTCATTTGTTTTCATTTATTTATTTATTTTTGTTTGCAGTGTCACGTCTCAGGGTGCTGTGAAACATATCATTCGGTTTACATTTTTGAATATAATGTTTAGAGAAGGCATTTTAATGATCGACAGAAAAGGAAACGCTTGTTGTCAAGCCTGTTTTTAGATGACAAATCAACTTTGTGACATTTACTTGTCAGGCAATGAAATTGGAAAAATGGGACCAAAAATGAGACGTAGTGATTATTTATTTGACACATTTACATTATCACATACTGATACTATTTTGCACTCTGGGTAAGTCAAAAGATTAACCCAAATTAATCAAATGCATAATTCCTCTCTTAAAATTGAAGCTCTGGAAAGAAGAAGGAAGAAAAAAACAAAGTCGTTCTGGGCAATTTCCACTTGACTCAACAGCAAAGGCTGCAACTTCAGCTTTGTATTCACAGGCCGCATGTGAGCATCCACACAGCTATTGTGCACGTGCACGTCAGGATCCTTTCAGAGCCAGGCCGACCTTTTTCACTGGCGGGCGGCGATGGGGAGAAAAATGCGTTGCTTTTAAACTGAATCCCTTCAGTATGTCAGAATGTGACCGGGTCCCGGAAGTTAAAAGCTACTTTCATACTGTCATGTCATGTGGCGCCCTCTTTTTTTTTATTTGTGGGGTTGAAAAATTGTAAATACCCTAAGTGAATTTGTTCTCAGTATTATATGCACGCGTGTCTGAGGAATACTCGGGCTTTCTATTTGGTTGCATGTGATTTCATCATTGTCATTAGACCATTCATTGAACTAAGTGAGAAATCCATCAAAAAGTGACACCGAGCTGTAGACTAATGGCTGTTAGGCTGTAATATTCTTTAATATGATTTTTATTTGCCTTAATTTCATCTTCTTCTGCACTGGGCCCAAATCGGCAGAGAGCTGCTGAGCACAGGACCATTTGTAAAGCTTTATACAAGCTTTAGTCACCTTGTGGCTCGAGGTTCTCGAAAATGGAAGCAAAAGAATCATTTTTTTTGTCTCTCACAATGGGGACATTTTCCAAAATGAGGGTCAGCATATGTAATGGCCAAAGTGGCATCAATTGTCCACAGCCTGATTTCATCTCCCCCAACCAGCAAACACTTGAACAATCTAAATGAAAGATAGCTCAGCAGGTTTCGAAAACTAATTTTACACCTCCTTTCAGTAGGTTCCCCTGTCCTTACACTTCATATCCTCCGAAACAATCAGCTGGGGTTGAATTGTCTGAAACAACAAAACAAGTCAAATGGAAATTCATTTTTGTGCAACAAGATTATCAGGCCGTGTGACTATTATCTTTGCCTGCTGTTTATCTGAAGTCAAAGGAGAGGATGATGATTTTATAATAAATTGTACTCTATTGCAATCAGGAGTTGACAAATCTTGAAGAAATGGTCCTTCACATTGCTTTAGCCTGAGCTTCAATAATCTTGACCCTGGGTATTAATGGATGACTTAATGGCCTGCAGAAATCCTTTAATTTATGCCAGGGTGAATTAAGAATAAGTAATGGATTCGGCTTTTCAAAATGCCCAGACAAGGCATTTCCTTTCAGCCTATCTGAAAAATCAAATTATCATATTATCTCTCTGAATGGCTCCTCTGAACTCATATTTCACAATATTTGATGCAAATAGTTTTGACATTCATTACATGCTCTTGCTTTATTATATACACATGCTATGACAAAGGAAAAAAGAAAAACCTGACAATTTTCCAGGCAGTACAGAACATAATGGAACTATAAAGAAATAATGGAAAAAAAGTTCAGAGCAAGAGAAATCCTTAAGGTAAATAAATGCAAGAGTACATATGTAAGTATGAATTTGTTCAAAAGAACACATGATTCATAAAAAAAGGAGAGTGGCTGACACATGACAATTAAGTGAGGATTTTGAGGAGTTACTGACAAAAGAAGAAAATAGAAAAGCCTTCATTGTCATTGCGCCGTGCACACTGAAATTGCAGGAAAACTCCACCTAAGGTGAAGGAAATGACGCTGTCTGACTTTGTCTTGTTGTTGTGGCTTCATATTTGTAAGACACTTAAGGTTTGAAAAAAGCTTATGACGTTATTAATTGTATTTATGTGTTTGTTTGTTTGTTTGTTTTTAACAGACATGCCTTGTTGGGCAGCTGGAACATCCCAGAACAGGTAGTGTATGTGATCTACTTAAGGGCATTCTTGTTATCTAGCTGCAGTATTTTATAGCTACACCAAATAGGTGCAAGCTGTTGAGAAACAATACAACAATTCTCTGTTGAAAATAATGCTCATGTTCACAGTCAGAGAATTATTAATGAAACTTTATGTTCGTCACTGTGGTCGTACTTTGCAAACTCAAGAATGTTTTTAAGGGTTAATAAATGCAGCAAAATGAGGGGGGCAAAATATACTGCTTCATCATGTTTTAAATATTTTATACTGAAAAGCTAAAAGAAGCATAATTCGAAGTTTGAAATATTTAGTTTTCGTAATTTGTGAAGAAGTTAATGTTCTTCGGAACCTCTGCAATTGCGGCAGGAATATCGAAGGTCAGTATCAAAGGAAATGCAGAAGAAGAAAAAAACATTCTAGCATTCTGATAAAGATCGAGAAGCAGTTTTAATCACAAACATAATCACTGTCAGAGACTGACAACTTCAAATTACGGTCCTTTGACTTCAAAATGGGCGACAAAGAGTGGTTAGCACATCCGCCTCACAGCTCTGAAGTCTGGGTTTGAATCCAGCCTCCGGCCGTCCTGGGTGAGTTTCCCTGCTCTCCCTGTGCTTGTGTAGCTTTTCACCAGGTACTCCAGCTTCCTTCCACCCTCCAAAAACCTGCTTTGTTGAAGACTGTATTGTCTTAAGGTGTGAATGTGAGTGGGAAAGGCTGTTCGTTTATGTGCGCTCTGCGGTATCACAATGAAACTGAGTGAGAAAAAAAGGTCAGGTTTTCAAAAATGAACACATTTTGATTGCAGACACCAGCAGCAAATGAGAATATAATGTGGGACTTACATAACATGTAACCCACAATGCGGGTTCTGTGGATAAACTCTGACTCTTTGTGCAAATATTGGAGCTACTAGTTGGTCTGGACAGAACTGACGAAGCAGCAACAGTGATGAACAATGTTGCAATTTGTTCCGTCTTCCTGATTCCTCCCTCAGTCACGCTCTATCCCTTCAACACATTCACTTTGTGAGGATGTACAGTTCCTGGACTCAAGACCAAATACAGTACACTATGTAAAATCCCTTAATTTATTTGTGTGGACCTTAATCACAAAACAGTCTCAAAGGGGTTTCAGGCCCACAGTTCACAATAATCAAGGACATCTTCTGGTTGAAACAGCAAAAAACAATTTTGGGTAAAACAAGAAAGAAACCATGAGAGAGGATCACAGCTGAAGGGATCCTCCCCTTCCAGGAAGACCAGGCTGCAATGGACGCGAGTGGTGAGTTGGAGCATTACAGTTTCAGTTGAAGAGAAGCGGCGGCAAAACAGGCCAAAATCCAGATGTCAGCAAAAGGCAATCTGCAAACGACAATGACTTCTTATCTGAAACTAAAAGGTAGACATGTGGACTTATCATTCATTTGTGCTTTGTTTGTTGATATACAGAATAAGAAATTGTAATTTGACTAATGTAAAGTATAATTGATAGCAGTTAATGTCATGTATGTAGATGAACAACATATTTTGTTCTGCATGAAACAATATTCTGTTTAAAAGGTGTAATTTAGTACTTCTTCATTTTACTGATATATTAATATACAGTGTATACACAAATTATAACATTGTTTTTCAAGGATGTATTGTCATCCATTAGTAGAATTGAACGAATACAACCATATATTGA
Organism: Phyllopteryx taeniolatus; assembly: GCF_024500385.1. Classification (NCBI taxonomy): domain Eukaryota; kingdom Metazoa; phylum Chordata; class Actinopteri; order Syngnathiformes; family Syngnathidae; genus Phyllopteryx; species Phyllopteryx taeniolatus. The sequence continues at coordinate 31,902,405 of NC_084504.1, read as the reverse complement.
CCCTCATAATTCTTCGCATTAGATTTTCCTAATGAAGGCAGAGTTCAGTCTACATTAATGTGTTCAAACTTTTATCGTCACCGAGACCAGTGTCTGTACAATGCTCTCTTCCCTGTGCCCCCGTGAATTGAAGACCCCCTTGGGGCCTCCCTTGCACTTGCTTAAGGCCAGGACTGCATTTTTAGCGGATGATGTCATGCATGTGTCACCGCGAGGGCATTTGATGCAAGCTATTTCACTTTAAGGGAGTTGTCATGATGAAGTCATCCTTTTGCTTCACAGATCACTCGACTTCTCAGGTTGTAGAACATCCCGAAAGCCAGCCGGGGCCCCCTCGATCCTCTAACTCGCACATCCTCTCCTGTCAAGCAACCGCACAACACTGGCAGTTATTTGGGGTTTGTTTGTAATCTTTTCGGGCGCTTTGTCAGGCGGACACTGTGATATTAGTGTGAGTGCACCAAAGCCCCCAAGTCGTGTCACGCACAATTAATGTCCCCAGGTAGCAACTCCATTAGTCTTATGAACTCACGTCGCAGTGGGGAATGCTAATGGTGGAGGTGCCGCAGGGCATTACGAATGAGTGCGGCCATAGCTAGCACTTTATCCTTCGATTTGACCAGTCTGTACCTTCATCTCACTTTAGAGGCCAACAACCAACACCCCCCACCTTGACAGACGAGTAGTCAAGTCGCAGGCCGCCTCGGAGAATCTGCTAATTTATGCCGCTCGCTCACTCGCTCGCTCGCTCGCTCGCTCACTCATTCGCTCACTCACTCACTCACTCACTCAGTTTTTTTAGGAATTTGACCAGCATTTCTGAATAAGAAAAAGAGAATCCTCTGAATTTGCACAAAGTTTGAGAGAGCTCAGAGTTTGAACGGCTGGCATCAAAGTGTGGCTTTTGCTTTTTCTTTGTCTTTTTCTGAATTTTTTTGCGAGATTTAATTCTGTTACAAGGGAAGAAAAAGAATGAGCCACGTCGGCGAATCAATTAACATTGATGTCATCCAACTGTTAAGAATGTTACCCAAAACCCTGAAATGTATTCAATTACATAATGACAACTGATCGCTTGTCCTGTGGGGGGTGCTTCGGGAGTATGGGGCGCCAAACCACCTCAGTCTCTGTACGACCAGTGTCTGATTTTGGTCCGCATTGCCGGCAGTAAGTCGGATTCGTTTCCGGTGAGGGTTGGACTTCGCCCTTTGTCACCGATTCTGTTCATAACATTTATGGACATAATTTCTAGGTGCAGCCTAGCGTCTAGGGCGTAGAGGGGGTCCGGTTTGATGGCTTCAGTATTGCATCTCTGCTTTTTGCAGACTATGTGGTTCTGTTGGCTCCATCAAGCCGTGATCTCCAACTCTCACTGGAGCGGTTTGCGGCTGAGGGAAAAGCGGTTGGGATGAAAATCAGCACCTCCAAATCAGAGACCATGGTCCTCAGTCGGAAAAGGGTGGAGTGCCCTCGCCGCGTCGAGGATGAGATCCTACCCCAAGGGGAGGAGTTCAAGTATCTTGGGGTCTTGTTCACGAGTGAGGGAAGAACAGAACGGGAGATCGACAGGCGGATCGGTGCAGCGTCGGCAGTGATGCGGACTTTGTATCAGTCCGTTGTGGTAAAGAAGGAGCTAAGCCGAAAGGTGAAGCTCTCTCGTTACCGGTCGATCTACGTTCCTACCCTCACCTATGGTCACCAGCTGTGGGTCGTGACTGGAAGAACAAGATCCCGGATACGAGCGGCCGAAATTAGTTTCCTCTGCAGGGTGTCCGGGCTCTCCCTTAGAGATAGGGTGAAAAGCTCGATCATCCGGGAGGATCTCAGAGTAGAGCCGCTGCTCCTCCACATCGAGAGGAGCCAGATGAGGTGGCTGGGGCATCTGATTCGGATGCCTCCCCGACACCTCCCTGGTGAGATGTTCCGGGCACGTCCCACTGGGAGGAGACCCCGGGGACGACCCAGGACACGCTGGAGAGAATATGTCTCTTGGCTGGCCTGGGAACACCTCGGGATCCCCTCGGAAGATCTGAATGAAGTGGCTGGGGAGAGGGAAGTCTGGGGTTCCTTGCTAAAGCTACTGCCCCCCCAACCCAACCTAGGATAAGTGAAAGTAAATGGATAGATGGATAATCAGATTAGTTTTGACCATCAGAAATAAGACAAATATTCTTGGTAAAATTTTGAGTTTTGGCAGCAACCAGCAGTAAAAGTTACAAAGCTCTCCGCTGATTGTCAAAGTAGAAACAATATCTCCTCAATTGTGTCTTTAGTTTACAGCGTTGCTAACCACAGATTGACATACAGATTAGACAACGATCGTGGTTCACTCTTCCAAACCGGTCTATGGCGAGCTGAGCTGAAGTGGAGCACTTGAATGACTTGCTTTTACAAGTCGATTTTATTTTAGGTCTTTGTGTAAAACTCCCTTCGCAGTCATACCATTGTCAGCTTTCATGAACACTGATTCTATCTGAGCAGACTCAAATCCCACATGGTCATGTGACCTCATACACTCCAGATCCCCAGCGTGACCTTGCCGGTGTAGAAGCATGAAGTGGTTCATTTACTCTAACAGGCCTGTAGCCGAGCTAAAAACTCCACAGCGTTTCTTGCCTGTGCCCCTGCTCCGCGCCAATTCCTGCATGGATGCAGTTAGGAAGCCTGGGAGCTACTTTTACTTCACAGCTCAATACCATCACGTTGTCTTCAAACCTACATGTCAATTGCGTGTCACACGGTCCGCGAAGCGAAAAAAGAGATCAAGGTGGTCCGTGATAAAGAGCGAGCTGACAGCAAGCAGAGCGATAGAGGGAGTAACGCTGGTAATTTTAGTAGAATGAGCCCACATCACCTAGCAGCCTCCTCCTCACAGGCATGAAAAACACAAGCCTGTCATGATAGCGACTACAAACACAGAGACGGTAACGCTGCTCTTTTTCACAACCTTTATTACGTTATCAATTACAGATTATAAAGCTACTCCACCAGGTCTGCTTCTCTATGCATTGCTCAGTCGTGTTGAACCGTCATCACTCAAAGTGAAGCCCACACGGGAAGGTCAGGGCAGCTCTCAGGTTGCCAACGCAAACAATCTCACCCTTGCAACGGATTACTGTTTTCTTTCCCCACAACTGGCCATCTGTTAACCCCTGGCAAATACAATTACAATATAAGACAATTGACATTTAAACAATAATCATGCATATTCTTAGTAAGAGGCAATTTTCAAGACTCTTAACTTACTCTGAATATGACAAGTGTGTTTGATTTGACACCCTCCTATAAATGATCCAAACAATTGTTCATATTGATTTGCACATTAACTATATTAGCAATAAAACAATGTCCTGTAGTAATCCAATTGTAAAATCAATAGTAATTGGAATCAAACTATTATGAGTTTTTGGTCTGTAAGCCTTATTGTCTGACCAGAGAAACCTTGAACATTTGTGATTAATGTGATAAATATTGATGTGAACGTCAGATGAACATAAGGCTAGGTATAAATTGCATCAACTCTGGATGATCTGAATTGCGTTAACACACCAAACCTGAGCTGAACATTGTGAAATTGAGCAAAATCATATACAGGATATGGATTTGCAGAAAATTGTTGTTTTTTGTTGTTGTTGTTGTTGTTGTTGTTTCATTCACATGCTACCCATGGTTAGCACAAAATGCGGGATCATGAAGTTGGGTCTGACTTTAATTCTCAGGTTTTCCTGATGATAAATACATGTTAGACAAGTTCCAAATTATCCTGTCAGAAGCAGTGTTCAAGATATCGATATTAGATTATTTTACACAAATAGACAAACAAGTGTCTTCTATACACTTGCCCCATTTACCAGGAGGTGTGGGGCCACCAAGGAGCAAGAAAACAAAGCATGAGGTGTGTCTTATTCTCCGTAGCGTGCCCCAGGGCCAAGGAGTGAGCTCGCTGCCATCCTGGAGGCTTTGAGTGCTTTATAACGGCGCACACACAAAGGAGTAGCTTCCCGCAGCCGGGTCATTAACAAGTGGGCAGCGGTGGCGGAGCGGCGCCTTCCACGGTCCTGCCAACACACCTGCTTCCACATCCTCAGAGCCAGAATGGCCCAGCGTGAAGGATGACTTGTAGTGTGCTGAACTCTTGGGAAAGCCTTGCTCCCACTCTTGTCTTGTTTGTTTGAGAATCTGGAGTGTTAGACAAGAGACTGAATACTGCATAACTGCTAACATTCCTCCAGTTAGGGAGTGCAGAATTTTAATACGATCACAGAACCTGTATACAGGTAAATCTCAATAAATTACAATATGGTAGAAAAGTCCATTTATTTCAGTACTCATTCATTATATACTATAGATTCATTAAACACTTAGGAAAATGCTTTTCAGCGGGCTAATTCCTGCCTAACATCAACGTTAAGAATAATTTCCATTGTTTCTTGATTGTTTGTTACGTAATAATCGAACTTCTGGAGATGGTGAATTTGGGGTTTTTGTTTGTTGTAAGCTATAGTCATCAAAATTATACAAATATTTAAAAATCATGATATATTTCACGCTGAGTTTGTGTAATGCATCTTTAATATGAGTTTCACTTTTTGTATTGAACTACAACCTAACATAATTAAGCTTTTGACACTATTCTAATTTATTGAGATGTACCTGTATGTACTTATGTGGCTAATACAAAATCACATTAGAATAGATACAGTATAGTAAGATATAATAATAGTGATGTAGTTGTCTTTCTGCTCTTCCTGTCAGAGGTCAGCACAAGGGGTCACTTGCAGAATTGTTTTTTCTTGTTGGAACAATTTTTATGCTGTATTCCCTCTCAAATTCGTGCCCCCCTTCAACCTCTTTAAAGATACATTTTTGCATACACTTTTCCAAAACATTTTCAAAATCATGCTTGCTAGAAAATGCAAGCCCCCAAATTAATGAAAATAATGTAGTCTATTACCATTCCTGGACAAAACACATATTTCGTTTAATCATATGATTTATCCTTATGAAAATGGAAAAATACAAGCACAATGAACCCTTGTTTATAGGTGAAACTATATAAATGGGCAAATATTTTTGGGAAGTTTTACCCCTCCCACACACTGAACATATCACTCCCAGGTGACATTCACTGGAAAACTGACACAAAAAAAAAACAAGTGACTCTCCATCATGTTCAAGCAAACCATATAATTGTGTTTTAATGAAAAATGCTAGCTTCATGCTCACTTGGAAGGCAGCAACTCATTAGGCTTCTGGACATAGAAATTTGCATAGATGTTACGGTAATAATAAACCTTCACAAAGCTGCTACGTTAACACACACAGAAGCAATACAACAGACTATACATAAAACAATTCTCAGAGGCGCATATTCTTTCTGCTCTGTGGGAACAGCAAATATTTCAACTGCAAACCATGAAAATGGTCATCTTGCTCTGAATTATGCTGCATCCCTTCCAGTAGACCTCGGTGCTGTCCAACATGTTGTGTCATACATTACACCGAAGGCGTGCCACTCTGTCTACTGTAAAAATCCCCCTAAAACTTTGAGAAGCAATGGATTACAGTAAAGGCCTTTTCACACTGTACTTAGCAGCACGCAGCACTCTGTCAACAAACCCATTCATTGTGTATGTGTTGAGAGGGCAGAAGGATGGAATGGTGTGTGGCGGTGCGGCACATCGCCCAAGGTGGCTATTTCCCACGAAAAAAATATTTTTTAAATGGATTGTGATGTCGCGGTAATATCAGAAAGCTCATCCAATAGGTGAGGGGCTGGCAGAGTGATTTCCGAGTGCTAACATCAATAGACGAACCAGCGTGAAAAGCCAACGTGTTACTTCCTGGTCAGGCTGCTCCACAAGCACTTCCAAATATGGGCACGATTGCACCATGGCACTGTTGTCCTTGTGTGATCCCTCAGAGCTTTTTCAAAAGGCCTTAACCCTATCTTATTACACTCCTGTAATTTTCTTTATGAAATCTCACAAAATATCCATGCACAACCAAGCAACTAAACACAATTGTCCTATAGATCTGCCCTAACACACACACACACTATCAAAATTGATTCCAGGCAGAATGATGTTAAAGCATATGAGAGGAAACGTTAACTTTTGACCACTTTCCATCACATATCGACGCTGTTATGTACTGAGTGAACAATGTCAGCACATCTCTGGCTGGACAGAACCAAATTTTGATGGATGCCAGTTGGGACTGCTCGACTTGACGACGAGACAAGTGAAAGCTGATATGTGACATTTATTTACAGAGGCTGCTCGCCGGCGGTCAAGTAACAATGCTATCTATGTAAATGGCACACCTGTCCTCCCACGGACTTGCCAATTTTGATGGGAAAATCTTCCTAGTAGTGTTGGACCACATTGTGTGACAGGCATCGAGCATTGGTGAAAATATTTGAAAGTGAATATCCTCCCGATTCAATGAAAATTGGCCATTATACATTCTAAAGGCAGGATTTGTAATACAGCTCATGTAAGGATTGTGCAAGTGTACCTGATGGTTTGGTCAGTGAATACATCAACACTAAAGTGCTGCCATATCTATCATTATCCCCAAAGGTTTTGATTCAGTCAGAGACTGAGTTCAGTCTGATCCCTCTTACGGCCTTCTACGTGTTATTCTTGTCTTTGTGTAGCAAGAAAAACATGAAATAAGAAGAAAGAAATGCTGACAAGATGATGATGATAGATTGCAACACCATCAATTTGGCGAGATCCTTCACAAGCACAGCAGTCAGTGCGTTGTACGGTGTTAATATCTTGTAATAATCTAGAGCACAAGCCACACCTTTGCACGCGGCGATGTAGCAGCCTTTGCGCTGTGAACAAAGAAGTCTCTCTGCTGTAATGACTTTGAGGTGATCCACTTGTGTCTCTCAAATTACTTTCATCAGCTTCAACAGAAATCTGGTGAGGAGGAAAATCCACACTAGATAACAATGAAAAATTCATATTGTTGTTTTTCCCCCCTCATCTCGCTCCGTCTCACGTTCCCTCTTTTCTCTCACCTCTCTCCCTCGCAGCCTTCTCTCTCCCATTCTGTGATATATTTAAATGTTAATAACCATTCATTCCTGACACCCGATATACGAGGGCCCAAGTTTAACAGGAAATCTATTTAATCTGAAGAATCTCATTACATGATCATGGCAGCAGCTAAAGTCTCGACTATTATCAATAGACGGGAGGTTGGAGGAAGGAAGCATTGATGCACCCCCACAGAAAATGAATATGAGGCTATATTACATTTGATATTATTTCATTTAACCTCGTCGTCATGCACAGAGCAACACAAAGGAAGCATAAATAGCCTTGGCTCTTCTTTTATTTGAGGAGATGATAGCTGAATGTTTTGATTGTGCTACACAGCTAAAAGGTTTAATCCTTCCTGGGACCATAGGAAAAAAAAAAAAGAAAAACGCCACACCTTCTAGTGCATTTTCTACTCATTTATATATAAAGCTCTATGAAGGCAGTTAAACGATTATCACTGATTGAACAAAATTCCTTTTCCGAGCATTAGCTACAGATGGTTCGGAAAGCCCTCTGCACAGCATTCTCACTCTGAGCTTCTATTATCTCATCCACCCAGCACTATTTAATTTCATTTCCATGAATATGCAATGGATTTAATTTTGAACACTATTTTCCTCTGCTCCTGTAATCACTAAAAAATGCCAGTGTAATTAGTTTCTAATTACTTGGTGTAATTGTTGTAGTAATCATTTTAATTACCCAAATGCACAGACATTAGATGCTAAAAGGGAAGTAATCTGCTTGTACCTCCTACTGTGTCTCTCTTTTTTCCAGAGTTTGATATCTAGATTTTGACATGGATCACTTCCCGGTCGTCAATGTGGGTTTACACATACGATGGAGCATGCGTGTATAGGTGGGGTGGGGGTGGGGGTGGTGGGAGGTGAAGGCGAGGCAGACTGACGGGACCAGACTTACATTGTAGCACCTCCGCAATCTGCTCAGTGTAAATTTGCATGCTCCGGAAAGCCATTAAGTTAAAATATACAGTTATTGTACCTTTCTGGGACTGGTGCCATACAAATGCTTATTGCATGTGCTTATAGCTCAGTCTACCAGATGGTAAATCATGAAATTTTATGAAATTATTGCACCAGTGAGGTGTTTTGAAAAGGAGCAGCTGTGAGGGAGATGGGACATTAGAAACACTCACAGGTGTTCTGTCTTTCTCCTCCGCCAGCCACAGCACACAAAATTAAATTATAAATAAACTGGCAAATGTTGCAATCTCTTTCACCGATACACTACCTACACGAGACATTGGTTAAACCAGCCAAAAGTAGAATTTTAATTTGCATCAAATATTTATCCAGACAAGGAAATGTCTCGGCCGAGTCCGCTCATCTGCCAAATTTGGAAACAGCCGCAATGTTGGTCCCGCTCGCATCTCAGGGCCTCAGATGAGGATCCATTAGGGACAAGTGTAATGTGCACTTCACTCAAGCACATATGGGCAAGTACACCTAATAAGAGAGAGCCGGTCAGTGCCAAACACCACGCCAAGCTTGTGTTTCTCATTAAGATTTTATTCCTTCCTTAGTATTTAATTAGCTAGTCTAGCACAGGGACCAAGGATGATGGCGAAGCATTCAGCACATTGCCGCCTTCCAAGTTTTAGGATGCAAAGTGGCCGTCTCCGGCTCCTCGCTCTCCACGCAGCGGATCGAAAGTACTTGTTGCTTGGAGTGGAGTCACGTTGTGTATTTACGCGTGCTGGCGTGTATATATCGACGGCCCGCTTTGGGATTCAATGCTGATTTGATCTATTAAGGCCTCACCTCTGCAAAATTAGGAACTTCATTTGGATATCTTATAATTCTCCTTTCTTTAACCCACTTGACTTTGTGATACAAGTGTGATACATCGAAAACCGCCCACTCTGGCCAAGGATGCGTTCATGCTGACACTCATCGGTGCAAAGTCGAGCTCGTTATCCTCCTGGGTGTGGCCTGTGGCGCTCAGGTGTGAACACAGTAATTGAAACTTCATTTTGACGTGGTTCAATTGTGGTGAGAAAGGGCGGCCATTTCAATCACATCCAAATGACAAATAAATCAATCAAACATAATGCTGATACAACTGAAGGTATAGCAAGAAAGACAGTCTGGTCATTCAAAATATTATATGAGTAGATATGATGATGACAATTATTCCCAAAATATCAACACCGCTGGTTTCGAAAATAAACTCATATATCAATGTGATACTCAGACCATTCTCTGGTGTTACTTGTTACGTGTGTGCATGCGTGCGAGCATCTGTGTGTGCGTGTGTGTAAGTGTATGTGTGTGTTTGGAGGTTTTCATCATCCTTTACTATATAAATATTATTTCATGACCATGTATTCATGGTGTATGACAGGGCTTTTAACATATTCAAATGAGATGCATGTGTCTTATTTGTGTGAAGAGGCTGGTGCCTGGACACAGAGAAGTGCTGCAAGGGTAGCTACAATAGTCATGCATATTCAAATCCACTGCTGGACATGGCTGCCCTAAATAGTCGAAGAGCGTGCAGCACTCAAGGGGGGGATTGTTTTTCATGTGCTGTTTTATTTTCTTCACCACTCCACTCCTTTAATCACACGAGCATATATATTTTTTTTATCATAACACCGCTGCTCTATACTGTATGTTTTCCTATCTTTATATCTACTGTATGTAGACATTTAGAGAAAAATAATTAAAGAGTAATTGAATTGTGGTCCACAGAGCTAATTTTCCAGTTATTATTTCTGCCATTTTTTTCCCAGAAAGAAATATCGACGATGACTCATGGATTCCAGCAATATCTAAATGTGTTTATTTAATTAATGTTTCTTTAAACCTGGGAGTATACACATGGCTCCAATTATTCTCGAAGTATAAAAGTGAATAAATGAAATACAGAATGAAAGCGTGAGTGCCAACTGACGCTGTACATTGTGACACTTTCTTTTATGAGGCATTAAAAGCAAGCTTCTTCTCACACCACCAAACAAAGCGTCTCCGGAAGAGAATCTCATTATGACTCGTAATGACAAATTCAGCCTGTGCAATTATTTGCTGCCATTTCCAGGCTATGTCTCGCAGAGAGAGAATTCAGTTTGTGCACGGTGGGCCATAAACTCAGAGGTAGTGGCCCAGCCTGGACATTGATATACTTGCTTAGGGCTACATTTCTGATGAAATGCAATGACATAAATGGGACATTGGTTGTTTGCCTATATAAAAAAAAACAACAACAAAAAAAACATCTTAGCTTACGTTGCACATGATTGCAGTTGTTCACATTGTTTGCAATGAATACACACATGCACGCACACACACACGCACACAAGCAAACGCTTACTGGAAAAGAGAAACATCTTTTGCAGCGGAAGCAGCATACTGTATGGTAATCAAACGCATCTGCAATGATCTCATGCTCATCAACAAAAGCTTTTAATAACATCTGGAGAGGACTGCTGGGAAAGAATGAAAAGTGAGCAATGGCCTTTCAGGCTAGTTGGAATTTGGAATTCCCTGAAAAAAATACATCATGTTGTATTAGAAGTACATACAAACTCTTTGCTTGATGTGTCTGCCGGTAGACACATGAAGTAAGAAAGGCTATACATTTGAAAATGATGAAACCTGATTGATTTCGTCTCTTTAAGTGTATTCCCTTGATATATCAAAACAGGAATATACTGTAAAACATGAACACTTTTCCCTGAAGATTCTTCTCATAGCTGATATGACTCATGGTTGATTTAGGCGGACATTGGTGTCAGTTTGACTGCTCGGCTGAAGTCGGCTAAGCTACATCCGTACCGTAATTTCTCATGTATAATGCGCACCCATGTATAATACCCACCCCCAAAGTTGACCTCAAAATTCTGGAAAACCCTTTCACCTATGCATAATGCATTTTTACAATGCATGATTTTGCTTCTACCCATATGATCAAAACATGAAGTAAACATCTGTATTTTGTTAGTTTTTTTTCTGACGTTAAGTGCTTTATTTGAACACACACTTTCTTTTTATTTACTTGCTCTTATTTTGAAATTCACAGCCCTACTTTGATTTAATTAATGAGAAAACACACAGTTGTGCTCATATGTTTGATTACCCAGGCAAAATTTGTAAGATGGGCACGATGAAGGGCCAGGCGAAACACATTTAATTGTATTTTAATGGGATTAAAATTATACTGTCAAGCATTTTAGAAAAGCATTATCATGAAACAAAACATAACCATAAAGAAATTAATGTTGGTTGTTGTTCAGTCATCAGTCGTATTTAAAAAAAAAACAATATTTCACAAATTATGTCAGGGCATGTAAACTTATGAGCACAACTGTACATATTGGAATGAAAGTGTAGGCTACACCTTTTTCATAACCTCTCGGTGGCGGTGGCATATTAGAATGAAAGTGTACAGATTTTTCATAATCTCTAGATGGCGGCATACATTTATAAAATGGGAAAGATTTTGTTTAAATTTACTATTACTACTATTGACTTTTGACAATTCTTTGCAAATTATACATAAGAAAATACGGTATGTGTTCTTCATGCAGATTGCTGCCCTTTGACTCCACCTTCTGATTCATCCTGAAGTTTTGCAGTCGTTATTGCTATGCGGACACTGGTAAAACCCAATTAAACCTAAAGGTCTACATGATGAATCAGACAAACATTTGAACTCAGGTCTTGTGTACTTCACGCCGATGCCTCACATACATTATTGGAGTTAATGTTAGTAGTATTACGTATTAATTGATCAAAGGTTTTATTTTGTCATTAACGTCATTAACCACTGAAAAAAGTAATTCCAAAATCTGGCAATTGCAAAGAATGAATATGTGAATCTCTTCACTGTTTGGTACATTTTGCTTATTATTGTTTGAAATCCATCAAACTTACCGGTAGTACATACATTTAATGGATTTATGAGATTTATGGGTGAATCATGATTTAATGTTAAATTACAATACATTATATTGGTTTTGAGCATCTTAGATCCAGTATTCATCTCCCAAATAATTCATTATTTAGTCAACCTTACTTTTTATGTATATTATCAAATGAATTCCTGACAATAAAAAATACATAAGGTTTAATTAAAAATATAACATTATAGTGATTGCATTCAGTACAAAGGGGTTAACATATTATTGGTAGTTGACCTATATCTGTACAAATCATAAAACCCCTCCATGTTTAATAACATTTTACTTTGAAAGCAATTGCGGCTATTCCTCTTGAGTTAATATCTTTTAATGATCTTTTTCAATAAAAGGAGCCCATCTATATGAAATAACTACTTGCAGACCGCTGAGGCCATCAGCGTGACAGGCGGGTCAAGAGGTCGTCAGACTGCCGAGCATGTGCAGTGGGCTGTGTGAAATAAAGGACACAGGGGACAAGTGAGCGCGCTTCGTCTGACCACCCTCAAAATATTGGCTGTTCTTTACTCCCTACATAAAAAATCGTAGAGAAGAAAAGATGCACTGTACACATTGTCTTTCACTAGATAGACAAACAGAGCTCCTGTCTTCATGTCAAGTGTGATGTATCTGTGCAAAGTTGAAAATAAAAATCTGATTCAAATACATCGTGTACTGTTCTAAACATCAACAAAATTTAAATGGAAAAAAAAAGAGCTAAAGAAAAAGAATGGTGAACTGCTTATTTAATGGCAAATATTGTATATGGTCTCAGGTGAACACGGTCGAGTGTGTTGGGGAAAAATGTTTTGTTGAAACATCTCCGCGTTGTTTCATATATCATTGATTAGACAAAATAAAAAAGCCATAACATTGGGTCAGGGAACACACGGTGCTGGCATTCGATCACAGCAGACACATATTGACTGCTGCTCGGAAAGTAGTCACTCACTCATCAGTGTGAGGCAGCCTGATTGAGTTGCCAGCAGCCACTAAATGAGGCCTCCATCCAGCCTGGGTCGAAATCAACTGCAATCTTTTTAGACCTTGTTGCAGCCCAGAGACCCAGTGTGTGTGTGTGTGTGTGCCCGTACGTGCGTGTGTCTGCGAGACTGCTTGTGTGGGAGAGAGAAAGAGAGGTTTTAAAACACAAGAGGATTTAGAATAAGTTTACTGAAAAACAAAGAAGAAAGCCATGAAATGTCTTCTCCTTGAGATATTCTTCATTAAGCTTGCACTGCGGCATACTATCTTCAAACCATGAGCTCGTACTGAGAAATGACAAAAAGTAGCAAAAGGGCCATCGTAGGACACTTTAGCACATGCTTGGCAGCGTCTTCACTTCTTGGACTCTCTCAGTAATGCAAAGAGAGGAAAGCATGCAGTTAATTATGGCTAATGAAGGCGTGTTTGACCAGAGGAGGAGGGCTGCGCTTAAAGACGGAGAGAGCGAGTCAAGCGGCTTGAACCGGGGGTTTCCACGCACAATTTGTTTGAACCTGGGTCCTCCTCTCTCTCTGCATGCTAATTTACCTCAGGGCTGCACCGCCTGTTTTTAAATATCGTTAATTGACTTAAGAGCTCATCAACGTGCTTCGTCTTCATTAGGTTAATGAAAAGGCCCGGTGTTTATTTTTCGTAACAGATTGTGGCAATGACATAATCTAATCGGTTACTTCCGCTTCCTGAAGAATTGAATCTGAGCTGTTGGAGCCATTGGGATGTTGTGCATTTGCGAGCGTCGCCTACAAAGCAGAGATGACGTCGGAAATAGAAGAAACACATTTTGCCCTCGGCACCAATGTGTTTCGCCCCTCTCCAATCGACAGTGTGAACTAACAAGTACTAATGGTCATTTTTTGATGTGTGGTTTGTTGAGGTGGCTGAAAAAAATAAAAGATAAAACAGATCTAGCTGACAATATGATTTGTCTTCGTAACATTAATGGTCTGAAATAATTCAGCAATAGTTTAATGTCCAGGACTTGTGTTATAAATCTCCGCGGGCCAAAACGGAAACAGGTAATTGTAAACTAATAACACAAAGACAAAACATTTTTAAATAAAGATTAACTTGAGTTTGAATTTCCTTATGAATAAAGTGTCGCGTTTTATTTTTACAACAGCGAAAATGTTTAAATATATTCAATAATAATCAATGTGCTTTGACGAGTAAAAAGATTTGAGCCAGCTTGTGTTCTAATAAGTTCTTAGTGGAGAATGTGGCCGCTATTAAAACTGAAAACAGAATTATAACAACAAGAACAACAAAATGTTCGTTATAGGTTTGTTACTTGTATCTGCAGACAAACAATAAATCATGCGAACACATTGGTCATTGCCATGTGTTTGTTTGTGCTGCTTCATCATTGTAGAACTGGACCAATTGTGCATTTGAATGTGGCCATAATATGAGTGAATACGATTTTGATTCTTAAATCTCCAAAATAATAGTGGGGCATTTGTTGTTTGAGTAAGTCAGTCTGATTTGCTTCAAGATTTGGGCAAAGTGTGCTCCTCTTCCTCCTGAGGCCAGTAACCCCGAGCGCATATATTTCTAGCGCTTAGGCCAATAAAGAGTGGCGTGCTGGTAAAATAAATCAAATCCCAAGCCTGGAGCAGACCTCGTCCTCTTGACCGTATGGACTCTGTGGTCATCAGAGGGCTGCAAAAGCTCATCAGTGAGAATTTGCCAATCCTCTCAGGAGCTCGTTCTGGGGTCAGCTCAGCCTCTTATTGCCATAAACAGCTCTCATTGCAGCCAGGTTCCTCCCTGATCGTTTTCTGCTCACTGTCCATCCTCCAGCGCCCAAAAGCAGACGTTTCCAATAACTCATCTGACCCCCCCCTCTTCTTCTTTGGCAGTTGTCTAGAAGCCCTCCTGTCTGTCCCCAACTTGGCCCGAGATGATACGTTCAGCTGAAGTCACTTAAATAAAAAGATCGCAGTGGGAGACATAATGTGTTAAAGTAATAAGATGGTCTCTGGCAGGTCATGGCCCCTTTCGCTGCTCCAGTGCTCCTGTGGAGGCTCTTTGAGTTAATGGGCTGTGGTCAGTGCACTGGTGAGCCATAAAGGCTGCCCTCCCAAACTACAGCGCCATTCACAACACGGGCCTCTCCAAAAGCCACTAACTGGCCCATCTTGATAACAGCACACCCAGCACTATTTTCCACAGTACACCTGACACTCCCAGGACCTGTAAATCTTTCGTATTTATAATCTACACTTGGACCTTTCTCCCCCGACGGTCATCTTTACGCAACTGTCCTTGCTTGTCAACTAGTTTTCTGATGAAATAGAATTTCAAAAGGATGAAGACGCAAGCAATCCTTGTTTCTCTTCCGTATCCTGCAAGTCGCCGTGTACACTAATTAAGAAAGTTGTAAGCACGATAATGTACAGCAAATCATCCAGCTGGGTTTCAGCAGCAGGTTATTTTTGTGTGTGCTAACGTACCTCCGCCGGCGTGTGTGTAATCTTGCCGAACGGAGGGAGTGACTGCTAATGAATGTAGCTTCATGGATTAATGAGAAGAAGCAGGGGATGTGTCGTGGAAAAGTGTTTTGGCGTGGCAGCGACGGCACCTCAGCCCCCGTCCATGCCGCCACTTACAGTGATTACATGTGAACCCCTGTCATCTTCTATAAGTGCTTTTATTAAATTGTATTAAATGCCATTGTTTATGCCTCACTTTTCACTTCCTCATTGGTCTTCCACCATTGTTTTGTTGCCCACCCTTTAAACGCTTCATTTAAGTTTCACTTTAGCTTTCATCATTGAGGCACTATCACGTTTAGTCAAATTAACCAATTGTTCTTCGAGCCAGATTCACAGAACCTTGTGTTTCTGAGCTCACATTCATCATTTTGCTTGGGAAGGATTCATTTTTCATGGTTCACGTGAAGATCAGTAACCACACCGGACTTTTTTAGTGAACAGCAGTCGCTTAAAGTAGGACAATTTGCCACAGCCAAGACTCCTACTGATAGCATTTACGTGTATTTAAGCCAATCTAACTGATGGCAGGTTGGGGACAGCATTAGAATGGAGGCCTGCACCAATCATTTTCTTTTTTAAATAAAATGTTTTTATGGCACACAGCAACAGAGGTGGGATGATAAAAGTTAAGTCAAATCATTCCAGCAATCAGATGAAGAAAATCTTCAAAGCAGCACACTACTACAGTTCAGAAGAAATTGTTGTTTTTGTTTCTAGTTTCCTCTCCATGCGATGTTTGAAATTGGAATAACTCCTAAATATTTCCACTTGAATTCTAATTTCATTGTGAAACCATGATGTACAGTATTACACCACGTGTCATAAAAACAAGACGAGACCAACTGGCATCATGCGGTGCCTTCTGATTGGCTGCTGACCAGTCCAGGGTGTTGCGTGCCTCTGACCCGAAGTCAGCCAGGATAAGCTCCACAAGCTTAATGAGGTCACGTGGGAGAGAAAATGGATGGATCAATGAAATGCAGCATTGCAATTTAATGTACATTTAATTTGATAGAAATTATGAAATGTAAGCATTTAAGAAAAATGTAATTTTATTCTATTTGTTTGCCACAACACTGGTAGAGGTGTTTATTCTTACTTTAGGCAATAAATTAACCTTTACTGCAAATGAGTTTTAACTGTTTTCTTCTTCTGGAACTTTGTCTTCTACCAATGTTTAGTATCTCACTATCTGTATGTAACATAGTGACATGTGTGTGTGGGGGGGGGGGGGGGGGGGGGCACTGCATCGACAGAGCCCCTGTCCCCCCCCATCCCCCGCCCGCCCCCACCCCCTCTCGCCATGGATGTAATAACCTCCTGGCTTTGGAGCAGACTCTTTGAGAGATATCCTTGAGCCTCACCTTCATCTCTCACCTTCAGGTCACACAGAGATCCAGGAGATAGTGGGCCATAGTTAAGGTCCAGATCTGCTATCTAGACTTGAATGATGGAGGAAACCATGTGGCGACATGTTTATTGTCACCCAGATGGCGCACAATGCAGCGGCCCTAATATAATTCATTGGGTGGCACCATTGTGGGGTGACTGATAAGACCTTCACTATGCCTTGCACTGGTCACTTGTCTCAAGGAGACTCCAGAGAAACTTCACACTTTACAAATGGTGGCCAAAATATCTAATCCCACCAAGGGTTGTACTTGCTAAAGGTTCAGCGCTGAGAGGCCATTTATAATAAGAGAATTCTCTCCTTTGGTCATTTGGCTCTGCTATTAAGAGGAGAGAAGCAATCCCTTGAAAGACAAATAATGGGAGGCAGACGCGAGGGACTCGAAGTATTTAGAAGAGCCCACCCAAAGTGCGACTTGAGGTTTCTTAGTCTAGGCTTTAGTGGTGGCTGTCCACACAAAATTAGGTCTCCAGAGGTTTTGTGCTTTGGCATTTCAAAATATTTTGTCACCTTCAAGTTCAAGAGAAAAAAGCTGAGAAAATATTATTCTCCCAAATCATTTAATGGTGGTATGTTTGTTGACATTTGGATAGTGAAGGGCACCGTTTGATACGGCGGTGACTGCTCGGATCTGTTTCCCATCCAACCATTGTCAAGCCCCTGACGAGGTAAGTGTGCATAATTGCTCTCAGTTATCTAGAAATCTGGTCACCATTATTCATAGGCTGATGTCATCTGTGACATAACACTTTTAAGTGTTATTTCGAAGTGGTCATGACCGCAGACCAATTGATTGATCTGTGTAACTGTGGAGTATGAGCGTTAAAATAGAAATTAAGAATTCCCCACCAGTAACCAAATTAGGGCACTTTTAGGAATCGTAATGCTTAAACTTACCCACAATTGTACCTTATGTATGATGGATGTTAGGAGATTCATACCTACAAGCATCCATCCACCAGCCGAAGCAGGGAAGAGCAGAGTTAGCTCTCCACAGCAACGTCTTCCAGGGGATCCCGTGTCCCTCCCAGGCTCCGGCCGAGCCAGCCGCGCTTTTGTCACGAAGCCGTGGCACGGCACATCAAGTAAATTCAAGTATTGTATTTGGTTCTACTCACGTAAACTCACAGGCCTCTATCTAAGTCGTCGGTACATCCGTGGCGGAGCGCAAATGCCGGCGTATCCTGATTTTCGTGCAAGCGCAAGGCTTGCTGCTCGTGTTTTCCAATTTGACAGATCGGCCTACGACAAGTTGGGCCTTCCGGCGCAGCGAGGATGCGTCCTTGGAGGTGCGCCCGGCAAAGTGAAAATTTGATTGCAGAAAGTCGATCTAAACGCATGCCTGCTCAGACCTTGTCTAATTGCAGGCGCAGCTGGTCTAATGTGGTTTGGGTGAATTTGATCGGGGCGCAGGCAGACAGATACTGAGGACCGCGGACATATTTAAGCTGCCAACAGTTACCAGATCATTCTGTATTTAACTCAAATTGTCTGACTTTCCAAAATAAAGTGAAAATGAAAGAGATCAGATATGTAATGAAGCTGGCATCTGTGCAGCCATTGCTTCCCTCTATAGTGAGCACTATTTTATGTCATAAAGCTTCCTTAGTAAAGCCAATCCTGACTACAGCGGACTGAATCTCCTGACAAAAGCGATGAGGGCACAGACTCTCACATTGAATTTTATAAGCTCTTATGGCATACCGGAGCATTGCGGTCTCCGTGGCTTGTTTTGTGACCGCGGCATTTACTCTTCTTTAATAACCTGAAGCATTTGTGGTCAATGAAATGCATCGCAAGCGAAATTGTGAGAATCCCAGCCACATATCTTATGTTCGTTGTTTTTGTCCATTAACATTTTCTACTGCTTTCTGCTTTTCACGAGAAACGCCGTGAAAGCTATCATCACGTCTCTTGTGGTCTTTGTATTGCAATTTTTCGTGATGGTTTTTCTACTAGCTGATGCCGGTGACTCACAAATCACTGCAGAATGTTACAGAAAAGTGTGACTGACACACAGAACATCACAGTATTCAGGGTTGGGATATTTATTTAAATACAGAAAAACTAAAACATCAAGAGTCATTTTAATAATACATTTCTATAGTTGATAACTTTGTTGCTCCTAGTGTTCTCTTTAAATGCAATTAGAACATATGCCACGTGTTGGATGAAACAAACAGTAAACATCATGCTCTCAGGGTAAACACCACCAAGCAACTTGAAGGCACTCTTTGCTATTAGTACAGTTGATGAAATATCGTTTGGCATATAGTTGTCAAATATAGCCCAAGAACATGAGATGTTTAATTGAGAGGTACTGTATTTCAGTGGAAGGTCAGAAGAATATTTAATGAACAAATTGTAATAGGAAAACATACACATTCTTAAGTCAGTTCAAATATACTTGATTATTCAACTGTTCAGCATTGGTTTCAGTAGCCTATTATGTATTAAACGCAAACGTGTATTGTAATACTGGACAAATAAAATTCATTCATTCATCTTCCATTCCGCTCATCCTCACGAGGGTCGCGGGCGTGCTGGAGCCTATCCCAGCTATCTTCGGGCGAGAGGTGGGGTACACCCCGAACTGGTCGCCAGCCAATCGCAGGGCACATAGAAACAAACAACCATTCGTACTCACATCCACACCTACGGGCAATTTAGAGTCTTCAATTAACCTACCACGCATGTTTTTTGCGATGTGGGAGGGAACCGGAGTGCCCGGAGAAAAGCCACGCAGGCACGGGGAGAACAGGCAAACTCCACACAGGTGGGGCCGGGATTTGAACCCCGGTCCTCAGAACTGTGAGGCGGATGTGTTAACCAGTCGACCACCGTGCCGCACAAATAATATTGCATATGTAAATGAAGATGCATAATTAAAAACATTGCAACTACATGAACTTTCAGTGTATGTGGGATATTTTTCAGTGAGACCTGCAGTTGGAGCTCAGCCTATCGAGGCAGTATCTTTATTCACATGGAAAATGAATCCTCAGGAACCTGGCCAGGAGCTTTATTGTGTATGCAGTGTGTGGCCAGGTTCAAATTGGCAATCAATTATCCAATTAAGACTGACAGAAATGCACATCAGGTATTCCAGCCCATCAGTCCAAGCTTCTGATTGGAACACGATTAGAGGGACTTAATTAAACCCTAGGTGCTGGGTGTTTAAACATCATTTGCAAGCGTCTGAGGGCTTGGAAAACACACACGTTTCTGGACACCCAATTCTCCATACTTAGCTACAACCCAGGGAAGAGCAAAATCTCCTCCAAAAAAAGTCTTTCAGAATCCATCGTGCTTCTGACCATGTTGGTAATTGTGAGCGGTGCACGGAGCAGCATGGAACGGTCACATTACGATGCATACCCTTGGGAAGATCAGACCAAAAGAGACAAATAAATGGGAACATTGCACGGTACAATGCAATAACAAAAGCATCCATGATATTGTGCTACATTAGTCTTAAAGCCATCCCCACAGTTTAAAAGGTCCTGAATAATTCAAGAGCACCCCCACCGTGGAGAGCACTACAAGTGTGACGTGTGGAATGAAATGCAGTTTGCTGTTGAGATTCCTCAGAATGTTTAGGGGTGTTTACTTGGCCGAGCTCGGCTTCTCCCGTGTCGTTCTTTAGTGCCTTTATTGATTTCTGAGCTGTTCCTTCCTCCCATGTCAGGCTGTGCGAAATGGAAGGCCCTGCATTTTGATATTCGCTTGTGAATTAATCATTTTGCCCTGATAGTAAAGCTCAGCTCCGTCCCTGCAGAAGAGCACCTTATCACAGCAAATAGGATTCAAAGGGAGAGGAGCAGGACAAGCCACAGCTAATTGGATGAAATGGCTGTGCTCTTTCCCTCTTTTAGGGGAAAGCGTCCATGGAGCCCCCTCCACGGGGATCTTGCAGACACCGAAGAGGTTATTACAGTTTGTCCTAAGGGAGCATTAATACCTGAGCCCTTGTTCAGACATGCAAATAATCTAATTCAAGGTCTAGCTAATTAACAACTTAGCTTCAGTAAAGATAAAGAGGCTCAATAAGAAGCCAGAGCTTTTGAAGGAGAGCAATGCAGCAGCGCGCTCCAATACACCAATGTCACAAAAGCACTTTGGCCACACAGAGATTAGGAAACAACCTTGTCCAGTGGTGAAATATAAACCTTTGAGCATGAAAGGACCGGCCACAGAAGGCTTGAGGCGACATTAAAAAGGCAGCAGGGTTTAAATTTGGGGGAGGGCCACTAATGATAGCACCTTATCTCTCGAGAGACCACGTCAGTTGTCATTTATCTTTTAGCAGTTCCAACCTTCACTTCATTTAGCATTCAAGCAGAAAGCACACCTAGGGTTTATTAAAAATACTAGAAAAGAGCTCACGAGAGCTAATATGGCTGAACAATCCTAATTTGGATTTGTACCAAATAGACCATCTTCTGCATATTCTAGAATTGTGTAATTATGAGTCATGCGTTATTTATCACATTTAAGAAAAAATACACTCACAAAAAAATATCGAAACACACGACAACCAACACTTGAAGGTAAATATCACAAGCTATCAAAAACAAGATCAGCATTAAATGTTGTTTGAAAGATGTAAAAACTGCTTGTGAGAACATATTGTCTATAACAGTAGCAACTGATAATTTGACAGATGTGGGTGCTGTAGGCTATTGTCTTGCATCAAGCAGTAGAAAAATGGAAAATGTTTTAAGGCATCTCTCGCTTTACAAAGCTAAAATGTGAATCCGGTTTTAGCAAGGTTACACGGTCAAGGTTACCAAATTACAGACAAGCACTAATCACCCCTGCCTGCCTGGGAGCAAGTGTGGCTCTGAAGCAGACACTGCGGAACATTGCTTGCAGCCGCCACCGTAATGTCTGGCGACACTCAGCCACTCCAAGCGCCTTCTTCTCTGATGGAATTGGGGTTTAGAGCACATTAGCAAAGAATTCCAACTTGAATGTGTGACATTTCTGCTCCAGTATTGGTTTGAAAACACAATGATAGCGTATAGTATAGCAGAGTTAAATAAACGTGACGATCACTGACCTTTCGGCATTACAACATTACCATCAGCGTTTACATATACCACTAAAGTATTTCAGACAGGAGAATGTGCATGAATACTTTGTTTAAATCAAGTTTAAATTGACCATGAACAAAATGTGTTCACCCATAATTAAATGATTGACATTTGCTCAAAAAATAAACGGACACATTGTTTGGTTGGAAAGGTTGGGGAGAGTTCAGTGTGTGTGTGTGTGTGTGTGTGTCTGTGTGTGTGTGCGCGTGTTAGTGATGAAATTCATGTCTCTATAATAACATGCATATTATGTTTATGTGTATGTCTCCTCTCATCTTAAATGACCTAACCCCCCGCCACCCCCCAAACGTATTGCAAGTGAGAGCATTTGAAAACATTCGGCTATGGCTTCAAAAGATGAGTATGAGACAATCGATCAACAGTTCATCTTCTATTTTCAGGAATTTACATTTGGATCAGATACATTCCTTTGAAGATAAAACCTTTTGCTTGACTCCTCCCATTTTTCAATGAGGAAATGTACAGTGGGTTATTTTCACGGTTGTGTCCTAGCACATACTATTCCAACAATATAAACCGGAGAGCTTTCAAAGGGTAAAAAACAAGCAATTGTGAAAATGGAGAATAAAGAAACCGCTGTTGTACTAAATAACAAGTTTAAAATAGGTGGCTTAATATTTTCAGTGCACAGGCGCACTACTTCTATGCACCCCTGTCCATAATCCAAATTGTGGGCCACTTCTGCCAGTCGATAATTATGCTTGTTAGCACATCTGCCTCAGAGGACTCACTGAGGACGGGTTCAAATCCCGGCCCCGCCTGTGTGGAGTTTGCATGTTGTCCCCGTGCCTGCGTGGGTTTTCTGCAGCCGTGGCCCAATGGTTAAGATCACCGTGGGGGACCTAGGTTCAAGACCCCGACTGGACCATCTGCCAACATCCCCCGGACTCATGGCTGTGGTGTCCTTGAGCAAGACACTGATACCCCAAACGGCCTCAGCTGCCCCCTGCTCCAGTGTGTTCCACTAACAAGTGTATGTGTTCACTGTGATAGGTAAAACAATCATTGGTTTTTGGGTTACACACTTTTAACAGGACAGTCACTTCCTGTACATACCCTTTCCATAAGATTAGAACTTTGTAAATGTTTTTCAGTGTTTGTAAAAGTGAGAGCAAGCAAAAAAAAAAAAGCAAAGTAGGCATTGTCCAGAACCTGCAGTAAGTTTTGGGGTGCTTAAGGTGGTAGCTGAGCACATGCACACGCACACACATACTGGTTTCCATGTGGGATGAGGACCCGCCGCCCGGTCCTCACCGTGTCGAAAGATGTGTCGGTTGGAGGGGGCCGGGTCATGGCGCTGCGACTCTGCATCTCCTCCACATGAATCAGCTCCAGTTACTAAAATGAAAGCACTACTCGCTGAACTTATATTGATAAAACATTTATTGACTTCAGTTTCACACTATTTACAGTACATTGCATTTTCCCTTTCCTTCTGGTAATGCACTTTTAAATGTACAAAGTAACCTTTTTTCCCGTCTTGGGCCTAAAATGCTTTTGGTTCAGCTCGCAGTTCTCACAGTCATGCTTCGCTGCAATGCAAGAAGCCTGCCATTTTCAGTCGCTCCACAATGTTTTCCTTTTCTGTGGCGCTTTTGCAAAAGTGATTAGTTGAGCTAACACTACATCTGATTTTAGTGTTTTATAATGTATTCTACTGGCTTGCATGTCTTAATTGTGTTTTAGAATTTCATTTTCCTCCAGAAAAGAAAATGTCTCATCTGCTGGTAGCTCCGATGACAAATAATACCAAAAAAACAAAATCAATATTTTCAGAAAGATAAACACTGGGTGGACAGGGATAGAGACCAAATGGTCCAGGCATTGCCTAATCAACACCGGGTTCCCTTTTGGGGACCGGATTTTTCGTCCACATACAGCAAGAGGTCCCAATGATGAGACTGTGGATACAGATCTAGGTTCCCAAAACGGTGATGAATATACACACACACACACAGTACACGTACAACATATATATACACGCACACACACACACACACACACACACACACACAAACATAGCCAGCAAAAGTGAGTGAAATATTTCATTCACAATGAGACAACAAATCTAGTTTGTCTCTACATAATATACGCCTGGTTTCCTGAGTGCTTTACTTTTAGTACCTCAGTATTATTTCCAATGTTAATGAAAAGTACAGCAGCATGAAATTTGGTATACCAAGTGTTAGAGTCCAATCACTCTCTTTAATAGCTTTATAGTGGCCAGAAAATCAAGTATTCATGAAGATTGAAGATGATCCAGTGGACTTCAATTTAATTGGTGCAAATTAAAACAATCCATCTTTTGCAGCTGTCTATCTATCTGCTACCACCACTCCATTGCTCGTCGTGCACCTTGATTGCAATTATCTTTTAATAGCAAAACTTGTCAGCAATTTCTTTCCCTTCTGATTTACGTCACGACCCAACACTGTTGTTCCACTTGTATAATTCATCTTTTAGTGTAAGGCGGAGTAAGCCTTCACTGGGCAGACAAGATGTCCTGACTCCATCAACTCATCTGCTGCATTGCGGTGACAACTGGAAAACTGTCTGTCTGTCTGCAGTTATATTTACCAAGCATTTCCCTATTAACAAATAAGTACTGTATATGCACATTATTCCCACAGACCTTGTGCAGAGCATAATACATCAATAAATCAAAATATAAATATATATTCAGTCACATGTTTTTTTTTTTTGGACTGGTCTAAATGATAAAACAATTTTGACCGATAATTCAGAAAAAGTTTGCTGAGCTAAGGTCTGTTTCGACAATGCCTCACCGAAGCATTATTTTAACATTAATTGAGCTCTTGTGAAACGGTTTTCAGTGACAAAAGGTTTAACATTTTCTCCTTAGTGAATTAAGATTTCATGAATGACGAGAGTTTGAGCATTGGGAAACAAACACATTAAAAATTGTTGAGCAACGCGATACATACAATATCGCTACAAAATATTGGTGACGCAAATGATTTATTTATGCATTCTTTATATATGGGCTTTAAAAAACTTATATTCATGTGAGACTAAATCTACTGGAGGTATTAGCATTATCCATCCATCCATTTTCTGAGCCGCTTCTCCTCACTAGGGTCGCGGGCGTGCTGGAGCCTATCCCAGCTGTCATCGGGCAGGAGGCGGGGTGCACCTTGAACTGGTTGCCAGCCAATTGCAGGCCACATAGGAACAAACAACCATTCGCACTCACAGTCATGCCTACGGGCAATTTAGAGTCTCCAATTCATGCATGTTTTTGGGATGTGGGAGGAAACCGGAGTGCCCGGAGAAAACCCACGCAGGCACGGGGAGAACATGCAAACTCCACACAGGCGGGGCCGGGGATTGAACCCGGGTCCTCAGAACTGTGAGGCTGACGCTCTAACCAATCGGTCACCGTGCCGCCAGCATTAATCATCATAGGGAAAAAATATTTTGAGTTTAAACTTCCTTCCGAAATATCAGCAGTAGAGTAATTGGTGCAGCAATGAAATGGACCCCAAGTTCAAGACAAAAATAACAGCAAATGAGCCAACAAAAAGATGGATTAAAAACAGCATTGTGTATATACAGTATGTACAGGTTAATGTGGATATATTTTTTCAATGGAAAGCCAAATATACTTGACAATAGGCCGCATCAAAGGGCCAAAAAAATAGATGTTCAATTATATACATATAAAAGTGTGTGTATGTATGTGTGTGTATATAGTTTTGGGAATTGTGTGTGCATTTCCACTGTGCCCCAAATAAAACTGGATGTTCTCCATCCATCAGGTGACTACACGGAGAGCTGCCCTGTCATAAATTGTGTGTGGGGATGATGACAGGGCCAGAGCCAATCTTCATGAAAGAAAAAAAAAAAAAAAGAAAAAGGCACATGGATCCCATCCCCCCACCTCCCTAAGCCCTTTTCCTACCACAGCTCACCCTTTACCCTGGCTAGTGGAGCACCCTTTGCTCCTTATCTTTCGGACTCTCTCTCTCTCTCTCTCTCTCTCTCTCTCCCACCCTTTCTCTCTCCATGGGTAAGCAGGTAATCATGAGCTGTCACAGAAAGGTGACCCATTAATGTGATGGATACGGTGTGAAAAACAAATGGTGTGAAACGTGTGGATTGCTGTCCTTACTGCACCTTGGCCTTTTGTTCTGTCATATCAATATCCACACAGGGCCTCATTACACCGCTGCACTACACAATGAGTGGAGAGCCGAGGTCAAGACCGCACCACGCTCTCTTTGACTGGCTCTGACTGGGCTTTTCAGCTCAACTATCACCCCGAAGGACTCCCCCCCCCCCCACCCCCACAAACAGTCACACAGCAGCCTCTGGAGCCATCATCCCAGACTAAATAAGCAACCCCAGCAGCTTTGTTTGCATTTGGGGCGCTGACGCTGATGCACATGCATATATGTCCACAATGAAAGTTGCCAATCTGGTATACTTACAGTATATAAATAATAGTCAAACCTTGAATAACCTTTTTTTTTTGTAGCTAAACACTGACTTTGTAATTGAAATGGACATCATTATTGTGACATTTCTGTGTTACAGCTACAAAGTCAGAAATTGAAATGAGTTTACAATTTTGCCTTGTTTACACCAAACAGTAACCTTCCACGCACCCGACAGGAGTCGTACATTTGAAAAAAAAAACATTCTTTTATCTGTTAAGATTCATATTCCTTGGCAATGGATCACATTTTTCCAAGATAATGACGAGCAACATCATAATATATGGGTCTCCCCATTGCTAGACTTTTTGAGAACGGTAGGACTTTATGGAAAGGTGTATGGAGTCATAAATTGCTTACGGCATACTCTAAGATGGGCACTTACATTTTCAAAGAACTATTCTGCCAATCAAGGTCAAGAGTGGATGCAGTGAGGAGCTATCACAGTCCTGGTCTAACCCTGCGCTGTCCATTATACTTGCCACTGACTGGTCAAGCACTTATTAAAGAGTGAGGCCAGTTCTGCTGCCAGGACCTGTGATCCACAAAGTAACAGCTAATCACCAATTAAGCTATATTATGGATTACAATCAATTGATTTTATGTGCAGGATCTGGGCAGCGTTGATATCAAGGACTAACACTTGGATCCCAGAAACATTTATAACAGCAGAATCGTTGAATAGTAATGCTTCTGTTGGCTTTTCGGAAGATCATTGCGTAACTGAAAGTGAAACACTGCAGCTTTCCCTACACATAAATCCGTGTAAGGGATGCCAATGCACCTTCTGTGTCCCGTCCCCCCCCAGAGGTCTGAAGTGGTGGTCTTATGGACATCTCGGATGGAACACATGACACTCTATTAGGTACGGTGGTTACGGGCCACAAACTAATCTAGTTTGACAAACTGGGGTGTCCCGTTATATCCAGGTCTGGTGATGAATCGAGTGCTGCAGTCGCCCAAGCTGTCAAGTCAGAGAAGAGCTGAAACAGATTGAGAAGGGGCAGACAGCTGATTAATGTTGATGACATCTTATCACTACTCAACAAAAAAAGAAATAGAGAGCGGCCCAGTCACATGAATTGCAATGTTCGAACATTTTGAATACCGCAGGGCATTTAGCCGCTCGCCCAGTGCGCCATGCATTCCGACTTCCTCGCACATTGTAAAAACCTGACTGCTTTGTTCTTTGAAATAAAAACTCTAAATTGCTCAAGTGTCAATGTGAGTTTGAATGTCTGTTAGTGCCCAGCGATTGACTGGCAACCAGTCCGGGGTTAAAACCCGCCTCTCAGCCAAAGTCAGCTTGAACAGATTCCAGCTCACCGTGACCCAAAGTGAGGACAAGCAGAAAAGAAAATGGATGTCTCTTTTCATGACACGTCACAAGGGTGCAATGCAAAGATGAGTCACATCACGGGTGCACCTCACACATCTCAGATTTGGGTTTCTTACCCATCAGTCTAGTGGAAGAAATAGTTAACCATGAATGAAAAGTGATCTTTCAATACTCGCTGAACTAAGCTCGTGTGAATTGTGCTGAGGTCTCACTTGATATGTTGATGTCCCGTGTGATGCATTTCATGACGTTGCTTCAAACTCGGATGTCTTGTGCCTGTTTAAAGGCATATTTACCCCCTCGCCCCCCCCCCCCAAAAAAACCATTTGATTTTAAATTGGATAACCCCAGCGTCATTCAACGATAAAATTTCGCTTGTACCAATAAAATCCTGACATATTTGACAAGAGGTAATCATGCATATCATGAAGTTGCAAACAGGAGAACATTTCAAGATAATTATGACTTTGTAACGGTATTCATCTCCATTTCAATAAGTATAAATTGACTTTTGCTTACTACAGTATATGCGCATCTTTGTCAATGCATTCACTTAGCTCTTGGGAGCTGAGGAAGTCTATTCTGCCAGGGGTCAACAATGATTTTTCTGAAAAATAGAAGGGTGACAATGGTACACAGTGGTTCCTGGTGTCTATTCTCAGCCTTCTTCTCCCCACCCCTCTTCCAGTGATGACCACATCCCCACCGTAATGTACCTGCACATGAAGGACACTACGACCGGCAGGGCTATCACAGGCACAATCTCGCAGCACTTTAATAACTTTGAGAGCGGTCAGCACCCTGTGCTTTAATAACACTCCCTGTCAGCTCGCCCCACACGCCGCAAAATTGTCTCGTTGGAATTCTTTATGGTGGGGGGCCACAGAACTCTGGTGATGGGGCTGGAATACAGCTGCGATCACCCCGCTTCTTCCCTCTAAATGGTTTTCCGAGAGCGTGTTTTTATCTGTGGCTCAAAACAAACATGAGAGAAGACAGACGCTGGCATCGTGACACAGCAATAAGCTTTGAAAATGAGCGCTGTTGACTTTGAAAAAATATATCTATAACTGCTTTCTGTGAATCTAAAGTTCACTCACTCATAAGATAAAAATGTCAAAGATTGAAGGGCAGTTGAATGCTCACATCACCCATTTCACTCGCTTCAAGAATACTTGAACGCAATTGGCAGGTTACATAAATCTCCTGACAGCTCAGAAAGGCATCAGAAATCTCCAAAATAAAGTTATGTGTGAAGTGTTACTCCGTTTGACGATTGGATCCCCCGATCGGTTCGCACGTTTGGTCATTTGGCTTGGAGAATGGTGCGCAACATGGATTGTTTAGATTTATGTTCTCAAAACCATTTAGCTTATCATTATGAAAATATGCGATTATCTGTTAAGAGAGTTTACAGGCAGTCGCATCACAAATGCAGCATGTTTGTTTCCAGTATCCATATGAAAGGAAAATTCCAGCTGAGCAAATGATGTGTAAATCACTGTGTGCCGCACACAGTTGCTGGCTGTGTTTCCCTAGCTAATGATGGGCTGCTTCTGTGTTCTCTTCTGCGCTTTTTCTTTTTTGTGGTGCATTTGAGATTAGAGCTTCTCCTGCAGCACTGGGGCTGCAATCCTGCTTGTCCCTGCCTGGTACATAATCAGCCAACATTAGTTATTCATGTGATGTGCAGAAGCGCTCGGGGGTCAAATCTTTGCCCCGTCTAATAACCTATGTTAAATATTAAAGAAGTACATGGGCTGCCTGATTTACATGCCTCTCATCCTGCCTTTGGATGTGCATGTAGTATGAAAAAAATAAAAATAAATCACTCTTGGCCTGTGGTCCATTACTTTAAAATGCTAAATAAAATAATCATAATAATATCATGAGGAGATGCTGTTTGTTCATGAGAAAAAGTGATGAGACCATAACTGTATCCAATACAAGATTATGTGCACAAACTTACAGTACAAGTACAGAAACCCAACCAGTCATGAACAGTAACACACATAATTGCACTGTATGTGCATGTGCACAGGGGACTTTTTCCACTCGGCTTCTTCTAAACGACCCCAGTGGGCATGCATTAACTGAATTGCTGCGCGTTTGTATGGCTGCATCTCTTGATTAAGGACAATGAGCAGGAAAGCTAGCACAGTGCCGAGAAGCCGATGCCGGGTGTGCCAAGCGCTGGGTGGAGGACAGCCTGTGGGCTGCAGAAAAGGAGGCCGGCTACGAAGCCCGGGGAAGTCATTAGGAGACCAGTGACCTCACTGGTGCAGAGCTCAAAGAAGCTGCCCGGTGGCATGATGTCATACTTCAGATGTCAGCCTTCATCATGGCAACGCATTGAAAAATCTCAAACTGCGAAAACCACATCATGCACCTGGCAGCCGCTTCTCTTTTTGAATGCCAGTTGTTGTTTCACCTGTGAATTTAGCCTCGAAGCACCACATCGACACTAGATTTTGGTTCTTAAAACCCACCGGCCCTGATATGCATAAAGTATAGGACATACTGTATATGCTGCAGTACAAAAGATCTCCTCAGCCACATTTGGGATAACTTGAGCCAGTTTTACCTTGCAACTTCAAAATATTGAAAAAGTCTGTTTGTATTCCTGTCAGATAGATATTGTATTCCAGGAACTTCAGAGCTGTTCTCTCTGGGACCTATAAAGTCTCTTACTTACAGTAGAGAGAGTTTGTAAGAAAAATACACAGATATAGCAGCAAGTGGCTCTCAGCGGTGGCACTATAATCCAGACTGGGTTTTTAATGGCAACCAGGAATGTCCAAGTGAATGGATGCACAATTCGTCACCATATTCCCACACTGAGTACGACCAGGAGGACAGCGCATGTAAACTAATGAACCGCAAACTCTCCTCAAGGCTTGCCTTTGTAGTGCTCAAGATACTCAGTATTTCTTTCTCTTTTCTTCTTTTCTGTTTCTTTTATTTTGCACCCAAGAAAATAATGGTCCTTACTGCCTCTGCTTATCTATTGGTGTGTGGATATTTAGGAAGTGACATAACTATTCTGCGTCTTTATGGGCAAATACACAATACATTTGAACCTCTAAAGACAAACTCACTTCCGTGACACTGGTCACCACCAATACGTTTACATTTCAAAAGAAATGTCCCCATATAAGAATCAATCAATCAAGTGGAATTTCACATTGTTATTTCTAGGTTAAACAGAGCGATACAGCCAGTATGGGATTGGAGTTATGTCATCAGTGGTGACACATGACGGTGATGTCATCAATGGTGACTTGTCGAGCTTCTCTGATCAGTGCCTTGACCTTAGCACTATTCCCAGAACTAACCACTGAAAATGGTCTGCCACTCCCTTGCCTGTCAAAGAGGTCACTCAAAGCAGGCGCTTGTTCTACGCCCTTGGTCCTGGAGACCCACTTTTTTGGACACCTCAAACAAAACTTAAAATATATATATATATATATATATATATATATATATATATATATATATAGACCGTCAGCCTCACAGTTCTGAGGACCCGGGTTCAATCCCCGGCCCCGCCTGTGTGGAGTTTGCATGTTCTCCCCATGCCTGCGTGGGTTTTCTCCGGGCACTCCAGTTTTCCTCCCACATCCCAAAAACATACATTAATTGAAGACTCTAAAATTGCCCGTAGGTGTGACTGTGAGTGCGAATGGTTGTTTGTTTGTATGTGCCCTGCGATTGGCTGGCAATCAGTTCAGGGTGTACCCAGCCTCCTGCCCGATGACAGCTGGGATGGGCTCCAGCACGCCCGCGACCCTAGTCAGGAGAAACGGCTCAGAAAATGGATGGATGGATAGCTTCAAACAAGTATTTAAAGAACAAATCGTGAACATTTCAGGGGGAAAAACAATTATTAGTAGGTTAAATTAAATTCCGCTCATTAATTTTTGACTGTCACTCGTATACCTAAGAGTAATCCTCTTTTCTTGACTGCCAAAAACAATTACCTCGGTTTTGTTGTGGTTTAACGGTTAATTAAAGTTATTTATTTGTTTTAGACAGCGACACAACAACTCAATTGAACCGTAGTCATCTGGAGACACTGCTACATATAACTGTGTGTCATTTTCATAGCTATGACCGTCAACATTAAGTTTGTGAAGAATTTGACCCAAGTGTAGAATATACAGACTGAATAGAAGGGGTACAAGAACTGACCTTTGAGGGACTCGATATATCATTGCCATTCGATGAGATTGAACACCTTTCCTCCAACTAGGACCTGAGCTACCATAAGAACTTTTCCATTCAGTCCAACCCACTTTTCCAACCTGTTCAGCAGTATATTATGATCTATCGTATCAAAAGCCGCAATGAGATCCAAGAAGACCAGAACTGAAACCTTTCCTGAGTCAGTATTCAACCTTATATCACTTAGCAGTTCGATAAGAGTTGTTTCTGCACCGTGATGAGGTCGGAAACCTGAAACTTGTCGAAAAGTCCATTGAAGTTCAGGAAATTGCTGAGTTGATTGAAAATAACTTTCTCAACAATCTTGGCAATGAAGGGGAGGTTTGAGATGGGTCTGTAGTTTGCTAACATGAAGCATCTAGCATTCTCTTTTTTAGAAGAGGCTTAATGGCAGCTATTTTAAGAGCTTTAGGAATCTCGTCTGACTGAAGTGAGCAATTGATCATTTGCTGCAAATCAGCTAATACAAACTTCGCAATAGCTTTGAAAAAGTCAGATGGTGTTGAGTCAAGACCAAGTGGATGGTTTCAGCTGCTGAACCGTTTTCTCTGTTTTTTTTTGTTTTTTTTTTGTCAACTGTATCAATTCTGGCATGGTAATAGAGAATTTCCCAGCTGGTTTTAAGTGTTGTGTCATTTTATCATTTTGCTCATTTGTGCTGATATTTGTCCTGAAGGATTGTATTCTTTCCCTTAAATAGCAAGTAAATTAATTGGATTTGGGAGGGGGGGGGGGGGGAAGCTTGTCAACCACAGCAAACAGAGTCGGAGTATTGTTGAGGTTCTTACTGATGATTTTGGAAAAAATGTCACTGCCTAGCCCTAACTAACTCTTGTTTAAAATTACAAAGACTTTGTTTGTACAGTTCATAGTAAATGTTGAGTTTTTCTCTACTTGCACTCTACTTCTATACATTTAAATTTCAAGGGCTTATCCATTAAAGTGCAGCTCCATGGTGCTTTAAGGAGAATCTGTAATGCAAAGAACACACAAAAATGATCAGAAAAAGCCAAGTCCTTCATGTCAACAGATAAAATGTCACCATCCTGATAGACTACATGGTCGAAGATGTGACCTTGAGTCTGGGTCAGACTCTTTTTACATTTAGGTGAAAAATATATTCTATATATAGTGTTAAAATATCCCTAAAAATACAGAAATACAGCCAAAGTAATGGGATCTCTGTGTCCAGAAAGGCATAGTTGAATACGTTTAATGAAGAAGGACTTGAAGCCCTGAGCTAAGCCCCATCAAATATTTTGGGATGGAATAGATCAGGCATTGTGAGCCAGGTCCTCTCATATAAAATCAGTGACCTCTCACTTTTCACATTTTCTCCTGGATGAGTGGACCAAGATTCCCCACAGATACTCTCCCCAGAATTGTAGAAAAGCTTGCTCCAAGAGATCCCAACCCAATGGAAGCTGTTATTGCTGTGGGGAAACAAATAGTGGGAGGAGAAAAAACAAAAAAACATTTTGACTTTTGGTGGGTGTCTGAATCCAACACTGGCTTGTTTGGGTCACCCTTGTCATGCAAGGACAAGGCTTAAGCATCAACTCGGGCAGAACTATAATGACAAATGAGTAATTCATTGCTTATTAGTGCTTTCATTTAGCAATATCTGTACATTCATTTCTTTTACAATTAAATACGACCTCAAATGACACTTTTGTGCTAGATCTTTGCCTGTGAGACAATTTAATTTAGTGAAAGCAAAAACAACAAAAAACAAAATCCCATTTTATTAACACATTGTGACCCTGCCAATAATGTGATCATGTCAACTGGTTTCTATAGTTTATATTTCAAGTAATAATGTGCAGCAGTCATACAGTGCTCATGCAAAATCAGCTCTTTCTCCATATCTAAAGATGATGGCAAGCCCAATGTATTTGGCAGAGTCCAATGTCCAGTGGTGAGTGGATGAATGAGCCACAATATTGCACAGCGTGAACACAGTCCTACATCTTAGCGCACTGCGTTTAAATCAAGCGGGCGGTCATACTCGATGTGTACATCACCACTGAGGCATGGTGAGCAATGAGACGCTTGTACAAGGCCCCTGCCGGCCCACTGCAAAAGCTGCACTGCTGAGGCCCCTGGGCTGCCTAATCAAATCTGAAACCATCACATTCGCTCGGGTCTCAGGCGAGGATGCATGCAAAAAAAAAAAAACAAAAAAAAAAAAGTACATCACCAATCATGTGCCCCTCCCCCATCACTATCTATTATAACCATTGGGAATGCAAATGCAGGCTGGGAATTCTCGCATTTCTTACTGTTGGTTTCTCAACATTAAGTAGCTTTGTGCTCGAGCAGAGGTTAACAAAAAATAGTGCTGCTTAACACAGCCAATGCAAACAGTCTTATGATGCACATACAGTAAAATATCATTCCCCATGCGCAGCTGATAATTTCCCTCTACTCTCAATCCCTAACTTTGCAGAACTCTGAAATTGATGTGTTTATTTAGCGTGTCCAAGCCAAAGTCGAGCAGTAATAGTCTTGTCACAGGGGCCAAGATAGAAGCCCATTGCTTCGCCTTCTATGCAGAATAAGTGATTTCCTTTGATGGAGATTTGCTCCATCTAAATATAATTCGGCAAGCGTGAACAATGATCTTCATGAAGATCAGAGTACTAATTAAAAAAGTTCAGCAATACAGCATTTCGAAGATGACAATAACAATAACAAGAGGATGGATTGCACCCTTTGCCAATGATTCAGAGGATATCAGCTATTCTAATAGAATCATATCTTGGCAGGAAAAATGACGATGAATATAAACATGAGTAATACATCGATCGCGCCTTCTCCAGTAGAATCTATCAAGTTCAAACAACAATCATTTTTGTTGGGCGCAAGATCAGTTTTAAACATGAAATGGGTATGTACAAATTGTAGCCTTTGTTTTGGTCACAATTATTATTATTTTTAATTCAAAATGTATCATGAGTGGTCACATGATACAACCACATGGCAGCATTTTGATGACTAAGTACGTGCAGTCAATTGCTACCAACTGTCTAACCATATTTAAAGCACTTAAAGAAGATCAGAATAATCACAAAAAGGTTGTGTGTGCATGAGTGTGATTCAAAGAGGTTGGTCTCCCGAGAGCTGCAAAGATTTTCAAATGAATGCAAGCCTTGAGAAAAATGGATTTCTTCCTGAAGATGTGACTTTATAGCTTTTCTTTAAATCCCTGCAGCACTGTGTGCATTTGATTACTCTCAGAGAAGGAGGAACTCTTTGCATCTTTATAAAATATTCATCAGTACGGGTGGGTGAGGCAAGGCTGCGTGGATGGTTGCTGGGTGATGGTGGAAATCTTTGGAAGTTCAAGTCGGATGCTCAGACAATTTGGTGTCTGTTGTGCATATCACATGCTGTAAGTAGGCCAGGTAGTTAACGGTAAAACTGCTTAAAATGATCTGAAACACGATTTGATGATGAGCTTAGTTGACGGTTTGCCCTCATCTTTAATAAATGGTATAGTGCATACAGTAAATGAGCTGATCAAGTGATTCAGAGTTGTGAATCAGCCACAGGCAAAGGTTGCTTTTGTTCCAGCATCTTTCATCCATTTTGCACTGACAACAGATTGATTTAAGATACGATTGTGATTTAATTAGTCATGGGTCTTTCATTATCCACTTGGCAGTCTCTGCTCTTTTTTCCCCCTGCGTAATCTTGGTATGTGTTATCTGCTTGCCTCTACATACATGTGGTCAGAGTTAATTATGAATTCACTCTTCAACACCCTCTGGTGTGTCGAGCCAGTCTGACATTCGGTACTCCGCCTCTGACTCAGTGTTTAACTTCTTAAAACGTAAATATAAACTAAAAACTGAATGGTGAGTGTCGTGGCAACTAATCTTCTTTTGCCATTTTGACTATAGGGCAGAATAAGTGGCTCGTGCTTTCCGTCGACAAGCTGTACATAATCGAAGCATAACACCAAGGATGGAGACCAATTTAAACATGAAAAAAAAAAACATTTTTGAACTTACTCTCGCTAAGCATCTCTCCACACACTTCAACACAGCGCCATCACGGCGGCTACCTGTGCTTTATGACCATTTGAAAAGCAAGACAACCTAATGGAGCACTGCTCCCTCAATATTCATACAAAAATGATACTCAAAGTGAAACAACAATAAAAGTTGTCCACTTGCCATCCTCACGTTCTACAAATAGTATCTGTGACGTTGAAAGTGTGTGAGTCTTTAAAAGGCAGGCCTGGCCCGATGAGTGACGTGGAAGTCAGCAAATGAGAACGTAGAGCTGGCTGTTAACCACTCTGCGTGGTGAGGGACAACGTCAGCTGAGGGCATCGGCAGGTTGTCTCAGAATTTGCTTGTGTTTCCACTATTTTGTTACCGTTTGTTCAATAAAGTGACTGAATCCTGACCACCTGTGGAGGGATTACGGTTTGTTCTAACTAGCAGTGGGTGGCTGTATTAAATTAGCTACGGTCTACTTTACCGTAGACGTGCAGTTAGGCTACTTAAGCCAGTTGAGCATTGCAATAGCCACACTGCATGTTAGCTTCTTTTATTAAGTGTGAAACGATCCCAAACTTGAGACATTCTCTGTCTTTTACGCACTATTTCCACGTGGCTCGCGCTTATTGCTACGTAAGTGCAGTAACAGTCCGTGTGGAAAAACAAACTCAACAAAATCCTGAAATAAAACAAATAATCCACAATATATGTACGATTAAAAAAATTATTTTTTTTAAATGCTGCAATGCAGTGAAGTCGCAAAACTTTCACATGTGCTAGGAAACACGCACTCGTTCCCTATACAATATGGGGAATAACTTGAACTCACCATCATGGCTTTTCACCTTTCACGGGTGGGTCTAAAACATATAACCTTCTGTCATGATCTGTAGTTAACTTGATTTTGATTAGATTTAGTTGGTTTCATGTTTTCCTCTGTTCCATGTACTTGTTTGCTCCTTTTGTTTTCATCCCCACCTGTTCTCGTTCTGTGTCAACCAATCAGCTACCCGCTACCACTCGTGTTTAGTCCATGTGTGCCTTGTTGTCTCGTCAATTTGTTTGTATTAAGTTGCCTTCTTTCTTTCAGTCTGTTTCTGGTCATTGTTGCTCTAGTCATGTTTCCTTTGTCATAATATGTTTTCTGTTGGAGTGAGTCTATCACCAGTGTTTCTTTGTTACGTTGTACCTTGTTTTTTGGGACTTGGTTTATGAAGATTTTGCCACGTGCCCTGTTTGCTTTTTGTGTTTTGAAGATAAATCCTTTGTTAAGATTGCCTTACCGCCCTGTTTCCCTGCGCTGGGGTCCTACAACGTAACACAAAACTGCCATTGACTCTGCATTGTGCTTAATGTAATTCTGTACTTGGTAACAACTTTAGGTCCTTTACAAATCCTCACCAATGAGTGACAATAAGGATTCCTTGCTACAAGAAGCTCCAAAAAGTTGACGTGAAGGCGTTGGATAGTTTACCATTTGTTTTGAGACAAACTGCGGCAAGAGCAAATCAATTTCTCTAATCATCTTTTAATCTGATGCAATTTTTTGGGGAAATGTGTTTTGCTATTCACACGCCGATTGGCCACAAAGTTTCATTGACATCGTTTTTCAACTTGGGCGAAAACAATTCCTCTGGCTTTTGCACTTTTATGCTTGGTGGAGGCAAAAAATAGAGTTGGAAAGTGCTAACACACACACACACACACACACACACAGAGACTGAGTGGAAGGGCTTGTCAGAGGAGTAATACCCCTTGCTTGGTATCTTCAAAAGTGACTGGATGACAAACATGTCTGTCAGCGCTGTGCCAATATAGTTTAGAGCCTCTCGTGATGGGGCACACACCCAATGACAGAAGCAGGTCATTTCCGTTCCCTGGCATCATAAATCCACCGTCTGGCCCCTGTCCGGCTGCTGATGCTGCAGAACACCACACACAGTGGACCTGTCGGAGCACCGTGAGCTACTGCACTGTCCCTGTGGCACAAAGACACACACACACACACACATTCAAAGACTACTCTTTTATTACAAAGCATTTGCTTTGGCCAACTTCCTGTCCAATCTGCTGTTATATCGGGTCTTCAGTGTACTTGGTCTTTCCATCAATTACTTATTTTGGGGTTAAAAGCTTTACAGATGATTCTTGGCAAGAAAGAGAGCAAAGCTGCCATCCTGTGGCTCACATGTCCGCTATGCGCAGCCTGACAGCCCGTATTCGTGTCTGCAGTGAAAGCTACACTTAGTATACAGTAACATAGCCAGAATACAGTAAACGACAGTACAACAGATACCACACGTAATGTCAAATTCATATTTGCTCAAGTTTAAAACAGCAAATATTTCTCGTGGCTTCACGCATCTTTGGTGCAGCGATTCAACATGAATGCCAATACAGGACATCTCTGCGCAGTAATACAAGAGAAATAAAGGACGAATGCTGCACTTGTGCCACTTGTGTTCCTCTCCTCTCAAGACAAAAATGTAACTAGGTCATTGATCTTCAATCTCATTTTGCTCTAACGTGCAATGACAATCTTGAAATTCTGATTTGAAGCCACCTTCTGACGAACAATCATATGGAACGCCTCCGTTTAGCATGGAAAGGTATTACTATTTCCCAGCATTAGGCCATGGGATGAAAATATGTGCTTGAGGGAAGCCATGACCGCGTTCAGGAAGCCATGTCTGGGGTTGAGCGGAATGCTAAATGCCATACATCCTCAAGGTTATCTGTGAAGACAGAGCCCTTTTGGAATCAGCCCCTGCTTTATTTTTCTTGAATGCATGCATCAAGTCAGCTGAACGGAGAAGATGAAGGTGACTCCTGGAATGAGTCAAACGCTTTGTGCTGCGTGTGTGCACTCTGTCGGCGGTTGTACGGCAGGCTACACCTTGCTGTGTCTACGATGAATGGTTGGGATTTGGTGGGTGTTTTTTTCCAGCCAAGCTGTGCGTGCACTGGGATTATAGGCAGGGGTACAGTAAGCCGGCGGCTAATGCGGTCCGCACAGTAGCTCGAAATTTGAAAAGTGTCCTTTCTATCCCCAAGTCCCTGAATATTGAAATTAGGTCATCAGTGCAGCAGAGGCCAATTGTCACCCTCATATATCATGGCTGCCCCTGCACTCAAGGTCTCATTACACGATACATGGTCAATAAGCTATTAGCATGCGGCACATAATGTGTAACGCTCACACAAAGACAATGTTTCTACAGTAACGGTATGGGCAAAGCGTTTGCGACGAACAACATTCCAATCATCTTATCATATCTTTTGTTATATAAAGCTATTGATAAACATTTAAACGTTTGGGCAGGGAGGGCAGCCGAAGCTTAAATACGCATCATCTATTTTTCTAGCATCCGTTTACCAGTATGATATTCATTTGGTGGAAGCTGTGCTGCATAAACAAACAACGCCCAAGGCTACTAGCGGCTGGTTAAACAACCACAGGCTGTTTTCTCATTTCTCCATCACATCACATTGGGGATTCTGTGTTGGGCCACAACACTCTCTTTTATCTTTATTCAACAAATAGCTTATGTGTACAGACAATTTTGCGTTATATTATTTATACCTCACCGCAAGTCTGTGTTTATATACTCAGTCAAAAGCGTACATGTCGAACATGATACTGTAATTGTCTTTGTAATGATTTAATGGTTTTCGCTTCACTTCCTCCATAAATCGCAATGATATAAACGCTCCTTTGTTTGTCTGCATCCTACATTTCTTCTGCCATTACTGCGCAATAAAGTGAAGGCATCAACATTCTTCTAACAAACCAAAGGCAGATTGAGGCCCCTGGCTGCCAGAGCTGTAACAAATGGGCCAAATCATTGTCACAAGCCATGTTTCTTTCTACTTTAACGTGGTTACATGACTGCGGGGACATTTATGGACTGTCTGATCCAGTGCTGGCAGATTAAAACTAAATCAAGCCAAACCAGTTTGAACCACTTCTGTGACAAGTCATCCGGCACATGCAACATTTCAAAACAAACATTGTATTAACAGTAAAACAACATTCTTTATTTTGTATCCAGACCTGATTCAATATATTTTCCCCAACATGTTTCCCCCCTGAGCTGAGTAGCTTCTTCCTGCTTGTGGAAATGGGGTTTGTATTGATGAGTCGCGCCCGGTATTGATTTGCCATCATTCCTGGTGTGGACATTTTTTGGTCTATTATACTACAGTCGCGGCATATTCCCACAGCAGCCGTAAAGTGGATATATGGACAACCTGACCTTGGCAATATGGAGATAATGAAATATCCTTAATGACCCTTCCTGAAAGATTTTACAGGCTGGACTATAGACTGCCAACCTATGTACAATAATAGTTAGCAGAGGAGTATTTTAGCGGCCTGACTAAATGTGGAGCTTGCAAGACATATTGGGAGGACTGTTAACTTGTCTGTTTTACTAGGTAAATGTAACCTATATTTAAGGACACACAGTTATAAAACGAATTGTCATGAATGAAAAATGACTGCTGGATATGAAACGTACACTCGCACCTGTTAAAATGCCAGGTTTTTGTGGTGGAAATCATATTTGACCAATATTAGTAATTTCAGAGCGTTTTCTTCAACATGTGAAATTAAATCACTGTAGAATACAAATCCAAAATGAAATCAATATTTTATTTCATGACAGCAGTTAGTCAGATTTGGAGTCTTTGTGCATCGCACATCTTGGTTTAGGAAAACGTGTGCGCGCCAAATCTGTCAGATTGTGAGGACCTCTCCTGTTTGCCACCCGCTTTAGGTTACGCCCACTTTTTGGTCAATCAGGCTTAGGGTGTACATATGACTGGGTCATATGTACAAACTGTCATAAAACTGTACAAGTTACAGGTAGGTAAAGCCACTTTATTTGTCACATGACAATGTACCGCAAAACATGCCTGCAACCATGAAGGCGCAAATCCTGACGTTGTGTATGTGATACATGTTTTTGATTGAGTGTGAACACTGGAGCACCCGGACACAGATTGGCATGGGGAAAACAACAAAACTCCCCACGTTCAAGCCCCAAAATTAAACACAGTCTGGTGTTGCAATCTAATTAGGTACCTGCTTGCTGGAAGGTAACCACCTCGCAGAGTCTGTAATCATTTTCATCTGGGGAAGATTTTCTTTTCTTATTTGGATGCTTCCTTTGAGTGATTGTTGTGATGAAAGGGAAAATTCCTAAAGAGGATCTTTTTTTTTTTCCATAGGATGCCCAAAGTTGCTCCTTTTGCGTCACCATGAGTGAGATATTCTTTCGGGCTATTGGCCCAAAAATTCCACCATGGTCACATCAAACATAGCTTCACTGCATACCTTTGGTGGATTATTTTGAAAATATTAGATGCTTTTTTTTGTTTGTTTTGTTTGTTTGTTTAGAAAACAAACATCATCATCAATCTTGCCTTTTTAACGTAAAGCAACTGTTCTCAAACTGAGCCCTACAGGTTGGGTCTCTGCAAAATAATTTGCACTAAATTATTTAGTTGTTATTTAGTTGTATAATTAAAACAAAGTGCATACCCACAAATGGGTATGCAAACTTGTTATGCAGCATTTCTAGCTACCAACGATAGATTACAATCTAAATAGCCAGTACATCAAGTGGGAAATGCTTAAAAAAATGAAAATATATGGATTTTAGAAGTCCACATGGTAGTTACCGTATGTTTATATATGAGGGGGTTCTTGAGAAAAAATTACACGCAAGTTTAAAAGTTTTGGTGGGTGCGCAAATCCAACCACATTGCTTTCATTTTTGCATGACTGACTGCAAATTTCCATTCCATACATATTTGGGCTAA
This sequence comes from Phyllopteryx taeniolatus, assembly GCF_024500385.1. NCBI lineage: Eukaryota > Metazoa > Chordata > Actinopteri > Syngnathiformes > Syngnathidae > Phyllopteryx > Phyllopteryx taeniolatus. The sequence continues at coordinate 31,860,545 of NC_084504.1, read as the reverse complement.
TTCCATTACAAGTTAAGCTGATTGTTCCATTACATTTGGACAATTATGTTGTAAAAAAATAAAAATAAAAATAAAAAACTAAACTAAAAATCCTGACCTTTCAATAATTTAACATGGCAATGTTAGTGGTGGATGGGTGTCGTACAATCCCCTTTTTTTATTTATACAACAGATTTAAATGGGCTTTTTTTTAATATACTGTGTTATTTATCTTACAATAACATATTCTAAATCTTTATAATTTATAATACACTTTCTAAACAGTTCCTCGAGACATTTCACTAGTTTCTGATCCGGATCTGAAATAAGTCAAGTAAAAGAAAGGAAAAAGTCGAATCTCTGAAGTGTAGCATTGTAGATATTTAGATGTCAGAGTTGCCTAGGTGTCAGTACTTGAAAAAGGAAGATCATTATTCCCATGTCACGCTGACAGTTGTTTCAGGGCTCGGTGCCAATAGCACACGATAATCAGACCCGGAGCGAGGCGGCAATGAACTCACCCTACCGCTCGACTGTCTTCACAACACTTTCATCATTCTCCACTTCAAACACAAAAGCAGCCATCTCCTTTGATGTCATTGTGAAAAAAAAAAAAATGGCGTTTTGTTCGGTTGTTCGGTTTAAACTCCGCCCCCTTCGCTAAAACCGTGCAAGAGACAGTTTGAACATGAAAAGTGCAGCTGTGTTGTATGTGCTTCCATCAGGACAGAACATTGCCTGCCCAGCTGAGCTTCACCATCTTCATGTACATAAACTCAAGAAATAACGAATTGGGAGAAACTCGGAGGGTACTGAACCGTGAACAGAGCTGTAAGGTCACAATTTTGGGGGATATCATTCACATGAATATTTTATCTGCTTCTTCAATTTTATGAAGTTGTGACATTTGTTTGTTTTGTAAAGGCAGCAGGCAGACACTGGATTACTGTCACTTTATGGTTAATTAAGAGAAAAATTGTTAGGAAAATAAAAGAGAGGGGCGAGCAGCTCACAGTCAGTATATAGTACAATTGTCATGTGGCTGGTTGTATACAACGTGGCCTCATCTCCGTTTTGTGGTATGGCAAAACTTCCGGTTGATTCAAGCAGAGTCACGGAACTTTCCGGTCAGCCAAAGAGAACCTTGCAGAGGCATCTGGCTGAGCTTTTCGGCGCCAACAGACGGAGTTGCTTCATAATGACTATAATCACAGCAGATAAGCAACGAGCACATAGGAAGGAGGGCGGCGATTAGATGGTGAAAGGAACAGAAGGAGAGAAAAAGTAATTGGATCTTTTGGAGAGACGTTCAGATGAAAGCCATTGGCTATGCGGGAGATGCTTTTCACTGATTGACATCGAGATTACAGAGGTGCCTTGTTCGCCATCATGGTCAATAGCTCCTAGTTTCCAATGGCATCTACTCACAGTCTTAGCAGCACATACTTTCAGCAGCGCAGAGCTCAGAGTGTGTATATACAGTCACACAACTATTGAACACTACCTCCAATATGGTGACTTCCTGAAATGGTAATCACAACCCTGTTCGCATATCATGTTGCCCTATAATGCTTTCCATCTGCAGTATTTTTGTTTAACTTGGTTGCTTACCACCATTAAACGACACAACTGAAGAACAATGGGATGTCAAACAACAGCTACAAACTGTACTGTTGTTTTGTTGCTATTTGCAGCTACAAAACGTTAATAGGATTTAATTTGGGCAGCACGGCATTCCTGAATGAAATCAAGCATGTTCTCCCTGTGCTTGTCAGCGTGTTCACCTCCCACGTTCCAAAAGGTTTTGCTACATTTACATTATGTTCCTGGCTCCCTGGCCAATAACGTTTCGGGCCACGATGGACAAAATAGGATGGACTTGACACAACGCAGGGGGAGCAGACGGGCAAAATTGACCGGCCGTGTTTTCCCTGGATTCCTTGCCAAATTTTTAAACTGCCAAAACATTTGCCACGGCAATGAGAAACCCAGTCCGTCGTAGTAAAACGGGGTTCACGCAACAAAACGTGACACTGAGTAAGAGGGCCTAACAAAACATGGAGGCGGTCCATTGTTGGACGGGAAGCATGTGTATTTCCCCAACATCTCCTGGCCCTTTCAAGTTTTGCCACATTCTGCCGTGTTTGGTGTGCCTTTTGTCCCATTATGTCACGTTGTGTCACGGTTCTCACTGCAAGCTCGGTTGTATGGTAGCCGTTTGGTCGCGTTCAATCACTGCGTATCTGAGCGTGTGATGATTGTGTTGTGTCCTCCTACGTATGGTCTGACAAGGCGCCAAGGAGCTTCATTGCAGTCTGCTGTGGTCACAAACATCCCAGCATCCGTAGAAAGCCTTGGCGGAACGTGAAAAGCATGTCACATTTTGATCAGAATTTGAGAAACGTGACGGGCTGGCAGAAAATGAAGTGGCATCAGTGGTCGATAGTGGTGTTTGCCTTTGACCCAGGCTTTGGGAGGGTTGGGAGCAATGAATTGTCCAAAAGCTCTTGGTTTGCTGAATCCTTCAGAGTTCCTTCCACTGGAACTGAGGAGCCAATATTTTTGGACAATTCCATGCTCCCAACTTTGTGGGAACAGTTCTTCAATTTCTAACATGGCTTTGCACCAGTGCACAAAACAAGGTCCATAAAGACAAGGATGAGAGTGGATGAACTTGACTGGCTTGACCCCAAACAGACAGAACACCTTTGGGATGAATTAGAGCGGAGACTGAGAGCCAGGCCGTCTTGTCCAACATCAATGTGTGACCTCACAAATGCGCTTCTGGAAGAAAGGTCAAAAATTCCCATAAACACCCTCCTAAACCTTGTGGACAGCCTTCCCAGAAGATTTGAAGCTGTTATAGCTGCAAAGGGTGGACCGACGTCATATTGAACCCTGTGGGTTAGCAATGGCATGTCACTTCAAATCATATGTGAGTCAAGGCGGGTGAGCAAATACTTATGGCAATATAGTGCATATCAAATATTTTGGTTAGGAACTGACAGGATCCTGTTGATCATATACACGCTGATGAGCATCTACAATATAAATAAACGAAATTAGGTCGGGTTCGTCCGAAAATGCTTCTTATTTGGCATTCTATGATTGCCTTAATCTTGTTTGTCATCATCCTGATCAAGGAACTGATACATAATATTAAAACCTAAACATTGAACTCCTCCTCCTCTGTACGGTCAACATTCAATGGAGTGTTGAACCCACAGCAACTTAATGAGCCCGCCCCCATACCGCTTTCAGCCATCGCAACTCCTGCATTGACACAGACCAGCATATCCTTAATGTTGGAGGAATCACATATCGCCCTGGTGACACCCTTCAAATGTATCACAGATTAATGATATATCACGGTGAGAGATCTACAAAAACCATTAGTAAGCCTGACACCCTGACGTCAGATTTTAAAAAATTTCCAAGTAATCTTTTTGATTTATGAAAGTGTGTCCAGGTTCATCGGGAGTGATTCCAGATTTATCACATCCTGGTTAGAATTATTAATGATTTTCAATTTGTAAATCTGATGCTGCCATTTTCAGAGAAGCTCTGCGGAATCACCAAAGGCCGACATCCCAGTCTGAGGTTCAGCTCCCCACGCATGATTACTTCATCAAAATAAAGCAATCTTATATTTCACTTAGTTTCCGCTCTTGCAGAGCCATCCGCGCCGCCTTCATTTCTCCCACTTCACGTACGTCTGCCATACACATTTTTCAAAAACTGCTTCTAAACACCAGAGCAGCCACGGCTAATCTTCTGAAGTTACACATTGCACTATTAGTTCCAAGTTCCTGACACATGCACTTTTAAGGACCTACTGTGTCAACATGTCAAATGAGTGTGGCCCGCAGACGGCTGTACGTTGCAATCTTTCTCACTGTTGATGAGCAGCACAGCAAAGATCATCATCACTTTCCAAAGATAGCCAAGAAGTGTCGAGCTTTGCTTTAAATGTCACGTCGGTGCATCTACGCCACAGTCCGACTGTGCGTGCTCGGAGCGCAATCGGTTCTGTGTGAGCGCTCCGTTGTGTGGCGTATGCCCACTCGGACATGAATAAGAATGGCACTTTGCAAGTAAGCACGATGAGGAACGTGCACGACGCGCATGGCCTTGACACCTTTTGCTGAAATGAGCTTTTTTGGCGGCAGCCATCAAAACAAAGCACTTGATGTGCACAATAAAACTATAAAGAGCTCACATGCAGGCTGGCGTGCAGCAATTACTTTAAATGCTCTTCTCTATAAATAATCACTGCATGAAAATGTTGCCAGGCTTTTGTGACAGTTGCTGTGTACATGTTTACTTCTCTATGGTACATCTCACTTCCATGGAAATCAATAGATGTGTGAAAGTGCTCGATAAGCCTCTCCAGTCCTTGTCCTGGTCTCAGATAAATACATCTCTTTCATGCCACATCCATGATTCATTGCTGATCGTGCCAAAATAAATGTGTTAGGAATAGAAGCTCTTTACTTATTCCAAAGACTCCTTGTTTTCCATGCCCTCAACAGCACACAGTGATATTACTACCAATAGGCTATGCTAAATAACACTACGGATTAGAAATCACGTTGGCTATTGTTTTGGCCATTCTTTTTCTGACAGAATAAGTAAGCAAGCAATCTTGTCTTTGTGGGTTTTTATGACAAGGAAAAATGAAAGGTCTTTGCAAAGAGAGGAAAAGGTACAAGTCTTACGAGTTGTCACCCCTTACTGAACCCCAGGCAGAGAAAAGGGAGGGAAGGAAAAAGGAAGACACAAATATAATAATTACATTTCGGAAATACAGATGACGCTGTGTATAGCTGATGGTAAGCTTGGGCTCATTTAAAGAATATCTCTGAAGAAATGGAAGAAAATTCATCTAGCAGCCTAGTTCATGCAGATCAGAAGTATAAAAAAAGTGTTTTCATAGGGTCATATTGTGTATTTTTATGATTTCTTGGCTCTGTGCAGCAACAATTCGAGGAAGCTGGTGGATGACAAATAGCCTCCTGCAAAAGCGCATATTCTCCCTTCTAAACAGTTTTGTATGGATTGGAGAAACTAGATTTAACACCTTAATTAGTGGCCCGGATATTGTGACTTTCCGACAGAACCAGGTTAACGGTTTCCTGGTTTAACCAGGTCACGTGATACCGTGGGCAAACGAGATAGCAGACTGCTGTTAATCACAAGTGCAATTCTGATTGCTGGTTGAAATAAAACAAACAGGTGTTAAAGGCAAAGCATAGTAGGCACAAGAATTTGTTCTCCTTCTGGCTATTTTTCTTTTCGATGATTCTATGTGTTGGCTTATTCACGTCGCTAAAATTCCACATCATACATTAAATGGGTTAATGTGTAATGGAAATGGAACATATGACATCAAAAGTGTCTGGCTGCTCAGTGCACTACGAGCAATACAATAAATTATAAATCAAATACGTACACAAATACATTTCACTCAGCAAATGCGACGTAAATACACCTACAGCATTATACACGTATTTATCAAGACCTATAAATCAATTTTTAGGTTCCGATATCACTCTGCAAACATCTTTTCTTCATAAGAGCAAGTTGCTTTACTTCATATTTATTTTATATACGGCGTTATACAGAGCCTGGAACAAATGAATTCATTTTACATTGAAATATAATTTGGGAATTAGAGGAAACGAGGAATACTGAATTTCCCACCACGATCATGTAATTTCTAGATGTGTGTCGTGAACTGTGCAATTCCAGTTCGTATAACATTTAATAGACTGCCTAATTGCATGCAATGTGTTGATGTATCTTAAACGTGGAAAACACAAAGCACATTTTTTGAAAAGCAAAAACCCTTTCATGGCTGCGTTGTCCTGATCGTCTTTGTCAAAAGGAGATGCAAGGTTATTGGACACACAACTCTTGGATGACTTATTACAATATTGTGGTTGGGGAGACAAGACTGCAGAAAGTAGCAGGACTTCATTAGTGTCAGACGAGCAATGATAGTAATGAATTCCAGCGGTTTGGGACGACTCCGTGCCAAGGTCTTGATATTTATGCAGCGAAGAGCTGTGCGTGTTGATTGAAGATAGACGACAAATACAGCACAAAACACACTCATTATGTAAGCACTCTCTTAAATGATTGCTAATCAAATAAAAGAAAATGATGTCCTTGTCAGTTTTGTAAATGAGAACCCGGGTCAAACGCAGTCCCTAAGACACCAATTTATTGCCAGGTTCTATTTTCTTATGAGGTTGTGAGGCAATGGAGCCTGATCATTTTGTCCGTGTACAATAAATGACCTTTTATTGAGAATGTCAATAGGAGGATCTGGTTACCTATGTTGAGCGAGGGGGAGGAACTTAATTGCTCCCAGTGAGTGCAGTCTGAGGACTTGATTAGACCTTGAACCACTTCTCATGTTTTTCATTTGTGTGGTGACGACCTTCCTCCTGACTCAAATCAGCCGGGCTCATTCCACGTCTGGCGCTCTCTAGAGATTCATGCCCCAGCGACTCCGACTGCTCCGAGAGCTCACTTCATTCTGGCAACTCTTAGTCCTCAAATACCTGTTAGCTCTATGAATAGCACACATCCTGTTCTATTTACACTGGAGGATTTTGTAATATTTTTTTATTTGCAAGCTGGGGGAACACATTTGAATGTCAGTCTACTGACCCATATGAAAATGGCAAACATGAAAACTAATGACCTAATCATGTAAATAGCAGCCTAAAACACTGTATTTTTTTAATGGTAAGATTAAGATTATGTGTGTGTGTGTGTGTGTGCGAACATCCTGAGTGATGATGGAGATGTTTTCGTTTACGGGCGGTGCTCTTTATTAGATCAAGGAACTGCAACAGATAAAAAAAGAAGGACATGGAAATCACAATTACAGCGCCCAACTGACACACCTGCCATTAGCAAGATGAATTAGCCGGGTCCATGCTAGTGGCAACAGTTGCAGAGGGGAAAAAGATCCCGGTGAGACTCCCGACAGCACCGGGAAGCAGACAGGGGCCAACGGACCCCAGGGAAGGGCAGAGAGGCATGAATAAGATCAACACCGGCGCTACGCCTGCAATTGCGTAACGGTGACAGAGAGCAGTTCAACACAGCGCATATCATAGCATTACAATTCTTCTGGAGTTATTGAGCTCCATCCGTCCATCCAGGAAAAGGTACACCTTGAGATGGTCGCCAGTCAACCACCAGGCAAAGATTCACACCTACTATGGGCAATTTACAACCCCAATTCCATTGAAGTTGGGACATAGTGTTAAACATAAATAAAAACAGAATACAATGATTTGCAAATCATGTTTAACCTATATTTCATTGAATATACTACAAAGTCAAGATATTGAACGTTCAAACTGATAACGAACTTTTTTGAACACGTCATTACGGCTTGTCAGTATAACACTAAACAGAATAAATCCCATATTACAAAACCAGAATGAATTATCTCAACTGTGATCGTACAGTGTGTCCTAACTAAAGCATTCCAATACGAATGGTAATCCGCCTCGTATTCCAATTTATAATACTGTACAGAAAGAAAGAAACAAATTCCCTTTCATTTACAAGGTGTACCTTAGCACAGCTCACACTAGCATGAGGTGACTGTTAGCGTTAACATCTATGGCAGCTGCACTGAACAACAAGCCACCATTAATTACTCAACTAAAGAGTGAAAAATAAAGTATAAACAAACAAAATACTGCAAAACTGACACAACAATGGAGTTACAAGCCCAAGTCTAATGAAGTGGGGACATTGTGTTAAACATAAATAAATCATTGTACTCTGTTTTTATTAATGTTTAACACAACGTCCCCACTTCATTGGAATTGGGCTTGTACATTCATCATTGCACCTAGCATGGATGTTTTTGAATAATAATTGTGAGCCATATGCGCTAACCCAATGTAAAGTCTCCAACTTGACGCCCACTTTGGTGACCAATTCCCAAATAAAGTAGGAAAAAGTCAGCATTTTTACCGCTGTAAAATCTAGTTAAGAAACCAAAAATTCTAATCAGCAATACAATGGAATTATTCCATTTCAACACATTAATAAGAAAAACAAAATTTGCATACCAAGTAAATGTGAAGAGTGACCGATGAAATGAATGTATTGTAAATCTGACTTCATGCCAGCGGGCTGCTTATTGTCCTGTTTCTGCACCAGTGGGGTCTCGGTCTTCGAATGACATCATCGAGGCTTATCGTCAGCCATTGTCTCTGCAACGGCGGGTGCCAACAACCCCACCCTAGCTTCTGTTTTTTAGCGAGTGCTTCGGCTTGAACTGTTTCTCACATGCTTTCAATCATAAATTAAAACGTTTTGTTCACACATACACCAAATGTCTGGATTGCATATAAATATTGCAGTTCACATTAATTTCATAATGTAATGATGATCCTGGGGCGTGGCTTGTTTAAGATGAGCCAAAACAGTATGAAGGTGTTTGCTCGCTAAGGTTGTGTACAAATACTGTATGTCCTCCGTAGAACTGATCTGTATTTGCTCTGCTCTGAATCATAGGTGGCCCAAAGCTGTCTTGATAAATAGCTTCTCCAAGCAAGTATGGTGTATGCTCTCTGACACTATAGGTCACATAACCTTGTTGTCAGGACTAAGACTAATGCAATGTGAAGTGTCAAGTTATTATACTGAAACTAGACTGCCGAGTACAACCTGAGCCACTGTGGTGATAGCAAGTGGGAGAACAAGCCAAGGTGAATGTAAAAAGGTCATAAAAGGGGAGATACAGAGCAAATGAGAGGGTATGGATGGAAAATCCTCAGTACTAAGTGGCGCTTGTTGGAGGGGGGGAAAGCTGCACCGTGGGTCTCGGTGGCCGGCGTAAATCATAATTGGCTGCTGGTGCATGTGCAGCACAATGCCGACTTTATAGTCACACATCATTCCAGGCAGCCAATGTGTGTGTGTGTGTGTGTGTTTATTTCAGGAAAACTAAATAATGCAGTAATAATCCTCCTCACCCTGTCTCACGAGCAAATGTCTGCGCACCTGTCAAGAATCTGCAGTGCACTGTCTGCTGAGAGAGTTGCAAGAAGAAAACATGGTATTATTACAAATCTCTCTACTGTAAATTGTCTGCAGATGGCAAAAACAAGGCACAGCTGGTAATACAGTGTGAAACACAAAGTATGAAATATAAATATGTAGCCAGGGACTGAGAACAAACTGCATCACGCACAAATCTAATGACTTCTCATTACACTTAGGAAGTCTGTAGCAACACTGCACTAGATGGACCAGGGAAAGATTTGTGCAGATTTTTTTTCCTTGTTTCTGGAGACTGCCAAAATCAGTTGATTACACATTTGGAGTAATATTTCAACAAAAACCAAAAACCTACTTGCCAACACATTAAAATGTCATAGTGTATATGGATATTCATTTGAATATACAGTACTCTAATCATCATATCACATGATCAGTGTCCAAGAAAAGAATATTTTTTAATTGTGGCTTTGTCGTGAAGGTTTCCAAAGCGAGGCATTTTTCAGAGGGTCCCAAATCCCTGGGAGGCTAATGCTAATGAACAACTATCACACAAAAACTACTAATTAAATGTCTTTGTTCTTTCTAGTTTAATTAACATTGATGTGTTTTTATCATTTGCGTTACCCGCCTACCCACGTAATCATAATGGCACCTCCCACCTGATCATCGCCTCCGTAGACCAGGAAGTAGCCTGCTAAATAACAAACAGAAATATGATGAGTTACAAGTTGTTGTCACTTTTCATTTAAAAAATACAGCTTTAGGAAATATTGGAGGTACAATTGGTCAAAATAGCATTGGTAGCGTAACTCAAGAGATGGTCGGTGTTGGGCAAGCTATCATACAATTAAAAAAAGCTTAACCGATCACGTTGTCCTGATAATTGTTGGTCTGATGCAAATTTTTTAAGTTTTTATTTTTTTGGTATTTGTTTACTGTATATTTCATTGTATTTTAACTGTGTTTAAATTGTCCTCAAGAGGCTTAAAAGGCGCCTTATAAATTCAATTTATGATGATTATTATGAACCACACCGAAGCCACTCACCAGAAAACGGTGGCAAGTAAGCTAAGCTCCAGTAAAATGTCAGAATTATCGAAACGACCGTACATCAGAGTTCCTCCAGTTTGGTGGAGGGCCTTTAAAAGAAAAAAAAAACAATGTTCTTAAATTTGTGCTCAACCTTTTGGATAGCGCAACTGGACCACGCGGTGGGGGCCCCCCACCACCATCGTTCTCGTCTGCGTGCTGTTTGATGTTGATACCGGCGACGTTTTGACCACACCACTGAAAAATGTAGTTCAATTAGTAACGCAGCCGCCTGTACTTGTAACGCCGCTACTGCCCAACACTGCTCATGGTGGCCAATGACTAACACAGGACTACTGTATATTGTGTACTTTATATCTATTGTATATAATGTATATGCTCGTGCTAATCTACATTATTTTACTGCATCTGTGTGAACCCCCCTCATGAATGCAACAATAATAAGATGTAATGTTGTTTTGTATTTCAATATTTACAAGCACTGTAGTCATGTAACACATTATAACACGGGTCTGTGAACAATGCAAGATAAGCAATAAATTCAATGAGGGAAAATACACGTTTCATCTAATTTAATAAAAGTTCACTTTCATACTATACAGTAAATGATATCTTTTTCGAATTTAATTGACACTTGCTTGGTGCTTATCGCTAATGTAATTCTAAATCTCCATATTTAATGATGCATGCTTTTCCTAGTGCATTTTACTTACTTATATTGTCATCTTTAATGAACCTATGAGAATTCACTAATAGGTATCATCTCAGAAAATGTAATGCTCTTATTTAAATGCTTCTGGGCCAATTTTACTGAGTACAGTACTTAAAATCCAATGCTTGAAGTTGAGGGAGTAAATATATCTATTTGTAAAAGTATATTGAACTAGTAGATTCTAATGCAAATGGCCGAGTTGAGCAGTAATGGACCTTAAACTCCAAATGCTTTTTTCCTAGTATAGGCACATGCATATATGCAGTGTGTTGTTAGAAAACATAATTTAGCTTGTGTTTACCAGCTTGGTGCTCTATGCAAAGACAATAAAAGAGGAACTTTAGCAAACTACACTATAAAGACAAGAATGTCAATGGGAATTGTTCTTATATTCCCAAAATGTTCAACAAGTCCGCTTGGTTGCCACCTCCATCATGACGTTGCTCCGTAGCACAAAGCAAGTTGTGCCAAAAAAAGCAAGTTTGAATTAGTTTGGTATGGAAGATCTTGAGAACTCTGACCAGGACCTGATCGAACACCTTTGGGATAAATGAAAACAGAGATTGAGAGTCAGGTCCTCTCTCAGGTCCAGCATCATCAAAAACTTTCCCTCGCCAAAGTTCTTTTGGCTCAATGGATACACATGTCACAAACACACTTTTGGACAAAGTCTCAAAACTTGAACAAAAAAGAAAAACAATTCCTTATCTTTATTCCTGTGGTTGGCTTGCACATTAACACAAATGTCAAATGTCATGTAGACAACTGTTTCTTCATATGTGGGGGTTGTGTCATAATCAGGAAATGTCATAAACTAAGGTTGATTTTCACACAAAAGTGTTCAACAAAGTTTTGCACTGGTTGAATGGACAATATGCTCTCATGGGAAACTGCCTGCGCATTGCACTTAAATTAGACTGGAGCTGTTACATCTCACTTGTCTCTTTGCTGCCTATCTACACTTGAGCTCAGACCAAAGAAAATATTTTATGTGCCAGTGTGCGGTCTATTGATAGCAAAATGGATGGTGTTAAGTATCCAGGTGGGTTGAGCTGAACGCAATCACAGTGAGTGAACAAGAGAAAATGAGAATAAATGGATGTCAGTTTCCATGTGAAATTGGCAACCCGTGATCCATTAACTCCACAGCGACCAAAACTAGACTTCACGACATTTCAGCTAATAGCGCTAATGTCGGCTCCATTACTGACTGACTGCAAACCAGGTTACATGCTCACCTTCTGTCCTGTGCTTTGGATCGCTTCCCGAGACAACAGGTACATTACAAACCACATGCAAGAATGATAATATTATTACAGCAATGGAATACATTATATCCAATACAAATGTACTATAATATAAAATACAGCAATAGAGATTGCGTGTGAATGCTGAACTGAAATGCTGTAAAACATTTTCAAGCTGGAATGGTTTCAATCGGTTGAAAAAGGGTGGAATATTTGGAGGAAATTATAAAAGAAGTCATCCATTTGCGAATCTTTGGGAAAATGTGGAATACAGTAATCCCCCCTGCATCGCTAGGGTTAGTTTCCAGAGCACCCCCGGGATAGAAATACCCTGTTAAAATACACCCGAGGCATGTTTTTATAGCATTTACAGCGCTTGAAACAGTTTTAAGGTCTTTAAACACACCTTTGAAACAATACAAACCCTTTCAAACATATATTGAGAGAGCGCAAGTGCAGCGCATAACACAAAAATATACAAATAGTACAAAAAAATAGAATAACTGCTGTAATAACGCTTAATAAATCCAGAATACAGCAGGGGGGGGGGGGGGGGGTTACTGGACTCTAAAAAGGGGATTTTTTTGGAATGTAAAAAGTAGTTCACCGAGTTGTTATGAACGATCTGAAATGTATTCACAACATAATGAAATGGACTTGCCTTCTAAAAAGACCTGTACTATTATAATTATGGTACAGGTGTACTGTATCACTCCCTCATTATTTTCTGACAGGGAGTTTGTTTCTTATAATGAGTCATCACACATAAGAAAACGTAAACAAAACTACATGCTGTCACCAAAGCAAAAGTTTTATTTATGTTTTAAATTACACAACTACCACAAAGAAGACTTTTCAGTCCAGGGTGTAGTCCGGTTAGAAAGCAACACTAAACTTTTTTTTTTATTACATTTGAATCACTGCCACACATCATTTGTCATGACTTTTCCGTTTCAGAATCACATACAATAGAAAAGAGAGAAAAAAAAATGGAACCCTGTTGAACAGAGCTGGAAATATACAGTTCTGAATACTGAAACTTCTATGCATTACAGTCTTAATAGTGCTTTTTTTTTCTCTCAGTTTTTTTGGGTATGATTTAGTAATAAGATGAGCAACATTCAAAATGTTTTTTTTTTTTCTTTTTAGTATTTACAACAGTTTCACTGTTAATTTATCGCAATTTTATCGCACCTCCTTCATGAAAGCCACAGACCAACAATGTACTCGCTCGGCTATTTTTCATGGTATTAATGTTATCAGATTCACTTTTGTTTTTGTCATTTTAAGCTGCAATATTGCAACAGAGTTTTATTAAAAGATTAAAATATACATAGAGAATGAGTACATTTACAGTGTTGCAAGATGTTATCAAAACAAGTAAAAGAATCCAAAATAAGTCGGGCAAAAAAAAACAAAAAAAACTAACACGGTATAATGGTGTTTAGAGGTAGTATGCGAGCACTCTAAGCTACAGGAATGGTGGAATTTGTTGGTATGAATTGTAACGAGGCAATAAAGCTGTGATTTGATTGTTAGGATGTTGAAGTACTCTTAAGGTATGTTTTTGTACAGGTTTGTGTGTCACTGGGCAAGTTATGATCAACTGTGGGGGGATTCGATGACTTCCACAAGCAGTACAAAATGTTTACAATATGTACATAGCAAACATCACATGATAAAAATATGGGATGGTGTCATGTTATGATAACGCAATCAATTACACTTCTTTATCCTCCAGACTATGAAGAATCATTGGCTTGTACTCATGTATACAGCTGCAATGCAAATTAAACCTCGGAAGTAATCACAAAGCTCCCAATGATCTGTCAACAGTAGCATTTTTAGAGTCACTTTAACAGCTGCTTTAATACATTTCATCGAAGAATACAAAGAAAAAAGAATTTTCAAAATAGGCGTACGTCTGACATTTAAAATGTCATGTAAATACTCGTCATCCTGTGTTTTCATTACAGAAGATAAAACGAACGTTTGACGAATATCAGAGGGCTTTTTGATATTTGCACATACAGTTTGTGTGCTTACCCCTCAACAAACAATTTGATTTACAAATAAAACACTGAGACAATCATGAAAAGTTGACTCTCATGGTAAAAAATGTCATCTGAACATGTGGCATGTTGTCGTGGGACATTTATAAATGCACCAAAAAAAAAAAAAAAAAAAACATGATAAGGTTTTGGAGGTCCTCTGCAGTTGTGCAGCCAGTTAAGAGTCCTTGCCCAGCTTGAGGCTCAAATGCATGGAGAGCGGATCAATTGGAGGTATCCGAATGCACGCTGCCGGGCCCCTCTGTCGGAGATATTACTGAAGACGGAGTTGTTGCGTCTTGCCACCCCCCGTTAGTCTGAGACACAAACAGGAGAAGGCCGAGACGGCTGTCACATTCTCTGCCATACGATCGCACGGTGCTTTGAAAACCAAAACGGAACCAAACTTTCACAATGCAAACACTTTACATACTTTGAATCCGTCAATGGCATCTGATCAGTTGTGTTTTAGGGGACATCAACCATTATATATTACCGTCCACAACATGACATAGTCTTGCACAAGAGCTGCAGAATTGTTAAGATTTTCTTCCTTGTCACCTCATGTTTGCACTACAATTTGTTGCCAGGAAGAGTTAGTGGGGCTACCTTGGAACTGCCCCATATGCCAATGGAAAAGCTGGCAAATGCCAACCATGCTGTTTGAATGGCCAACTAGGGGCTGATAGTACTGTGCCCATGGACAGGAAGTCAAATAAGACGTTAAAACTCAAACAGCAGCAGTAAAATGATATTTAGGCACTTTTATTAATACTCATTCATTTTAGGGAGTGAATCAGGCTTTGTATAAAGTTACAGCCGTCTCTCAATGCAGAGTCAGCACTGCAGTCGATTTTACGACACAATTGTCGGAGTACGTTTTTCACCGTTTGGTTTTCATACATATTTGTTTTGCAATGTTATGTCATTTACTGATTGACTGCAAACTGATGTCATTCTACTGCCTGACACAAAGGCCTGTTAGGTCCATTTCATCACTTCAACTAGCAAACATGCTTCCGTTCCTGAAAAAGCATTATAATGTTTTGGACGAGCCTTTGAGCTGTCAAATCAGCAAAGAGACAAATTTGTCTTGCGTCCCAACCAATGGGAGAGATGCCTGAAATCAGCGTGTAAGCCGAGTTCAGCGGCGTCCGGCAGCTTGTCGCTGCATATTCTCCTGCCAGTCAGGCGGAGGGAGGGCTCGGCCGGGCTGAGGTGGGGAGAGCTGAGTGGAAGTGACAAGGCAGGGCCTCGCCAAGAGAGCCAGTCTTAGCCAGCCTGACTTTGCCTCGCTCTAGGCACGACCTAGCCTTTACTGGATCCGTCTACGTCACCATCAACAACGCTAAAGGTTAGTCTATGCTAATATGTCTACAAAGCACTTTCTGGCTGAAAGCAGAAGCAGTGCTACAATGACTTATTCAAGAATATTTTGTGTGTGTGTGTGTGTGTGTGTGTGTGTGACCCGCGATTCTCATTTTTTAAAATCTTTTTCATTTTTGGGGAGAAGGTGAGGATGACTCAGTAGTGCCTGTTGCTATTTTAGTCAGGATTGTGCAAAGCTTCAGTGAGCCACGAGGCACAGGTCTACAGTGCACATGGAAGTGAGAAACCTTGTGAGAAAGTGAAAAACACTTGATCTAGCTGCAGGCTGACATGTCAGAAGAGCTTAAAGTAATAAGGCTTCAGCGGAGACAAAATGACACCGGAAGCTGCCGGTTCAGACGACAGCATTTTCTCGCTGTTAACTATTTTGAACGAGTGTATATTATGACTCATATATCTTTTATGTATTCAATACAAAAAGAGACGGAGCTAATTTCCAGATGTGTTGTCATTTATTCACCTGACCTGTATTTGTTTTTTGGAAAACAATTCTTGACTGACCTTTGTGGGCAACTGCTACATAGATTTTAAAAACCTTTACGCAAGTGGTGAAGCAACCTATATAGACAGATAATATTACAAATCCTCAATATTCAATATTAATTAGCCTTCATAAAGAAAAAACTAATACTAATATTACTGCATCTCACTGAGTCACTCACAGTAGTAGTAGAAGTACTAATCTTCTGCGTTTGTGTCTGTATGAGTGCGTTACACTCCCTCCCAGTGGCCAAGGCAGGCACACCAGGAGAGGCACGATGAATTGAATTGCTGCATTAAATCAGTATATTTAAACAGTTTAATTCTTTATATTCTATTTAATTGTTATTACCGTAATTTCTCGTGTATAATGCGCATTCCCCCCTCAAAATTGTCAAAAGTCAATAGTGCGCATTATACATAGGTATAGAAGAAAATGAAAAAAAACTTTCCCATTTTATAATTAAATGCCGCCATCTAGAGGTTATGAAAAAGGTGTAGCCTACACTTACATTCCAATATGACAGGGGTACCTATGACTGCATATACTGTATATACAGTTGTGCTCATAAGTTTACATACCCTGGCAGAATTTGTGAAATGTTTTTTTTTTTTTTTTTAATATGACTGAACAACCCCCATCATTAATTTCTTTATGGTTATGTTTTCATTAATGATAATGTTCTTCTGAAATGCTTGACAGTTTAATTTGAATCCCATTAAAATAAAATTAAATGTGTTTTGCCTAGCCCTTCATGTTTTCTTTAAAGAATTGTACCCATCTCACAAATTCTACCTGGGTAATCAAACATATGAGCACAACTCTGTGTTTTCTCATTTACTAAATAAAAGTAGGGCTGTGAATTTCAAAATAAGAGGAAATAAATTTAAAAAGTATTACATGTTCAAATAAACTGCTTAACTTCAGAAGAATTCTTTGAAAAAATACTTCATGTTTTGATCATATGGGTAGGAGCAAAAGCATTGTAAAAGTGCATTATAGATAGGTAGAAGGGTTTTCCAGAATATTTAGGTCAACTTTGGGGGAGCGCATTATACACGAGAAATTACGGAAATCTACTTTTCATAAAATACAACATTATAGAGTGCTATTTTGTGTTATTAAAACTCGCAAACACCAAATTGTGTGGCATGTTTTTGGGAAGAGGCATGAGACATTGACAATAGACATTATATATATATACAGAATATATATATATACATAATGCATCCATCCATCCATTTTCTGAGCCACTTCTCCTCACTAGGATCGCGGGCGTGCTGGAGCCAATCCCAGCTATCATCGGGCGAGAGGCGGGGTACACCCTGAACTGGTTGCCAGCCAATCGCAGGGCACATACAAACAAACAACCATTTGCACTCACATTCACACCTACGGGCAATTTAGAGTCTCCAATTCATGCATGTTTTTGGGATGTGGGAGGAAACCGGAGTGCCCGGAGAAAACCCACGCAGGCACGGGGAGAACATGCAAACTCCACACAGGCGGTACCGGGTATTGAACCCTGGTCCTCAGAACTGTGAGGCTGACGCTCTAACCAGTCATCAACCGTGCCGCCGCCAAATACATATACATTATACATATATATATATATATATATATATATATATATATATATATATATATATATATATTTATTTATTTATTTATTTATTTATTTATTTTATTATTATTATTTTTTATTTATTTATTTTTTTTTTTAGGAGAGAGTTTTGGTGTACTCACATTTAAACTGTGTGGACTGTACATGGTGTTTCGGCTGAGAGTATCACTGTATCCTGCCGTCTGACTGATAACATGGCGCAGAGTATCCACCTGAAGGGGCAGACAAGTTGGACAAGTTGTTTAACTCTGTGCGCGGCAGCAGGGCAACACTCACTGTGCACATGCTCAGGGACAGACACTAACTTGGGTAAAACGGCATCTCAACAGCCAAAGACAAACAACGTGCTAACCAGATTTGATAAGAACGCTGCAATATTTTCTAATACAGAAAGTAAATGCTGATATTACGAGCATGATTGAGTCAGTTATATTTGAGAAATCACAATGAGCACAAATAACAAAAATCAGTAACACTACAACTGTTTTAACTGAGCATTTTTCGTTCATTATTTATCCATTTTACATTTAATGTAACAGACGGTATAGCATAAATTAATACTATATAAATTGATAACAAATTATTGTTGGTAGGTGCACAGTTGTGACCGCTGTGCATTAAGCTTACAGAATGGTAGACAGCAACAACAAGCAGTAACACAATGAGACAAAAGAGGATAGAGGAGAGTAACAAAGGGGATCACATTAGCAAAAACCCAATCCCAATCCAAGAGGTCAAGTCAAAGCCAAATGCATTCACCAAATGTTCACTTGGGGTGTGAGAAATCTTAAATGTATTGTGGTATTATACAATATATTGTCAGCCAAATCTTCCATCTAAAAATATATTATCAGTCGACACTCTGTTGACCGTTTGCCGTTATCAGAGAGCCTCACTGAGCAAATGTGGGCTACACTGCCGAGATACCTTTTTCTACCTTTGCTTTAACGTGCTTCAGACTGCACTGCGGATGGCTCAGTACACAGGCAAGACGAGGACAGCTCTCTGCACCGGCACTGAGGAACTGTCCCTGATTGTTAATCCTACCTGTGACTGTACATTGGCTCCGACTTGTGCCCCTTGGTAAGAATCCCCATTCAGACTCTGCATGCTCAAGAACATGTCCCCAGAGTTTGGGAGGTTAAAAGAACCTGAAGAACCTAGAGAGGGAAAATGTAAGTAGCTGAATAACATGAACGGGCTATAATAGGACTGCACATTCACACACCACGCGCACACAAAACACATACACGCAAACGTGTCTGAATAAATGGAACCCAACTCAAAAGAGACGAATACAAATTTACAAATATACGAGGGGAAAAATGACCATAAAGCAAGCAACTACCGGAGAGGAGGAGGAGGAAAGCAAAAGAAGCAAATAAACAAACGGATGGGGACAATATGCAGGAGGACTGAAGAAGGTTTTATATTTTGACCAACACGATGGGCACAAATGAAGTGAGGTTCACACTCTACATGCGGTTGGTCGCTTAAGCTCCCAATCGCTACACATCTACTACTCGCAATCTAGCACTGCCCGGAGGTATCACATGGTATAAATGACAAGAACAATAAGAAGCTTATGAAAAGACCAGTACCAGTAAACATGTTGGTTAAAAGAGTGTTTTTGCTCTCTGCAGAATCCAGCTGAAACTCCTCATCTTTCATCTGGAATCCTGGGTGCAAGAAAAAGGGACCACTTCATAAGCTTACCAAATCCCGATGCACTTCATCCCAGTCCAAACCGATCACATTCTACATTTCACTCATTGCACCGCAACCGACCTTTTGGTATTATAGAAAACGCAAACGGTGCGAACATAAGCTTAATCCAAAATGCTCCTGTTTACACTTGTGTAGCCAAATAATATGCCACCATTCCATGTGACTACGTAGCGTTACATTTAAAATGACAGGAGGTTGACAGAAAAGTCAAGGGAAAACAAATCCCATGGCATCATTCAGATATGTTGTTTTTGTTCTTTTCCAAAAATACATGTATTCTCGGTTCACAAGTCAGGAACGCTCCCTTTATGCATGAGTTTGCTTGGCACCGAGTGTCTTATAGACGGGAGACACTGTGATCCCCAAGCTGGGAGCTGAGCCTGTCACTCTCTCGCCTGTGTGAATGGGGCACGCGGGAAGGAGGTAGGCAGCAGGTTACGGCCTGAAGTGAAGGGCAATTCTTTTTTTGGTTTTTTTTCATCTCTCTTCTTCATTCTGCAGGAGTGCCTACCAGAGTTGGGTGTAGTAGGGGAGTTGGCCTGGCTGTTCTGCACTGCAGCGGCTGCAGCGTGTGCCGCGTTTACGGCAGTCTTGGCGGCGTACAGGTTGGCCTCCTCCTGAAACTTGCCGATATTTTTCTTGTAGCGGATCCGTTTGTTGCCGAACCAGTTGGATACCTGTGTGGAAGAGCACAAGAGGGGGGGGGGGGGGGGGGGGAGCAGAGGAGTCAGGCGTCAAGCAGCCACAGCAGCGTGCACTTGAGCAGTGTGACTGTTTCAAGATGTCATGTTTGGGTCCATCGAGTACCCAATTCCCAGCCCCTGCAGCAACGTCCACTGGGTACACAAGCTAATTAAGCCATAATAAGGAGCCACTTGTGTCTTCTCATGGATGGGAGCCTGACATGCTCTCAGCTCTGTCTCTTGACAAAACCCAAACACGAGGGGCCCCTGCCGCTTCGACATGTCCGTTATTGCGTGGCTGGCTGTTAAGGATGCAGCCCTCCCCTCAGTGGTGCACGCACACACATACACACGCACATGCACGCACACGCACACACAATGCGAGTGAGTGATGGAAAAAATGATGAAGAAATAAGTGCAAAACCAAAAAATGCATTGTTACCAGTGTTTGTCGTTTGCAGTTTAGAAGTTATTAGACAACACAAGAAATAACCTTTGGAAAAAAGGTGAAATGCTTTTCTGTAGACTGGCGAGGAATCTTTGTGTAAGTGCAATGGGGCTGCTTCTCCAGCGGCTTCCTATAATACATGCAGGTACATCTCAATAAATTACAATATGGTAGAAAAGTGACATTTATTGAGATGGTCCTGTACATACCTGGCACACGTATTTGACCCAACCCCCCCTTCATTCTACCCTTCATACAAGCCAGGGTATATGGTTATTAGTTAATATTTTTCAAATTACTTGTGTATGTGTCAGTATTTCAGTGAGAGAAAAGTACTTGTAGCAAATAGCGGTCATAGAATACTGTATTTTGTCAGTCAGTGTTAAATGATTTTGCTTTTGGAGAAATTCCATTCTACAGAAAGGGACACGTGTTGAGATGAAAGGATTAGCTGGGTAAGCTAAGTAGTTTGAAATTCAAATTTCATAGAAGTGAAACAACACAACACAATCGTGAGACCCTAAAAAGTTGTTTGAACCTTGCGTGTAGATGCTGGCTAGCTCTGTGCGAGCAGAATAATGATGAGATGATGCGTGCTTTTAATGGTTCTATAAATTAGAGTGTGTCATTGCTGTGCTGCTGCGCCCCCCACCCCGTCCACTCTATCTCGCTGGCCTCGCAGCCCACTGCTGGACCAGCCAAAGAGCAGCTGCCCCTAATGACGCTTTATTTAATTTCCACCCATGTGCTTAAATTTTAATATCCCCAGCAGCCAGCCAATGTAGTGGCATAAAAAGTGACTGGATTTGCAGGACAACAGATCATTTCTATCCTGCACGTCTCTGCGCTCTAAATCTTTAATATCTAAGCAATTAAAATTAATGACCATTCAGGCGAGACCCACTGTCGGCAGCAGGGTTTCCTTGACATCAATTGTTTGATGGCTTTACCTAGAGGTTAAACTAACAAGCAAGGTTTAATTGGAAGCAATGAAAGCCCTGGCTATCATCCTTTTTACTTAACCTGCTTATAGTGGATTGGAATGATCTAATCGTCACCTTTTTTTTTTTTTTTTTTTTTTTTATTTTTTTTTTTTAAAACAGCCCACAAACATGAAATCACATTAACATGATAATTCTTGTCTCACTGAAACTTTTCCTTTAATTAGTAAACATATTGATGATCAAGCGTGACCTTGATGTATTTTAATGTAATTGGGACCACACTTCAACCAGCAGTCCTGCAGTTTGCCAGTTAAATGTGGACACAAAGTATTTACAGTTCAAGCATAATCCATCTCCGTGTGGTGCCCGTCCTTTGTGATAACATGTAATATGAGGCGGCCGCTATATATAAGCCTGAACAGGCACATAGCGGCAAAGCCTTAAATGTCACATATTTTCTTCTCCTGCCCACTGAACAACAGCTTTAGCCGTTCTCCGGGTCAGCCTAGTATTGAGCAGTGCAAGGTGTGGATCACAACCTAATCTATAGCGCTAAGTCGCTTCCATCTCGGAGAAGGCCACGCATCCAGTCGACTGCTAAGTAAGGGCGTTAACAGCAGAAAACCTGACATCAGCAGCCTTGAAGCCAGTCATCGTTTAATGAGCATGCGGGCTGGCTGCAAGAACACAATAGAGTTGCTCCACATTTTCAGGCGCTGAGGAGCTGTTAGAGTCTATTTAAATCAATAATCCTCCCTAATCAATGAAAATATTTGATCAGCTTATGACTACAGTTTGGACAACCTTGAATTTCCAAAACAAATGGAACATTTTTGAATGTGACGCCACCAGTTAGGCAGGACCCATAAATAACGAGTGCGCACAAACAGCTTTGTTTCTGTGGTGTGAGGCTCAGAGAGAGAGAGAGAGAGAGAGAGAGAGAGAGAAAACAAAATTATAGTTAATTTTCAGATTGTATAAAAATATGGCTCTGGAGCAGCCACACGTCCTAAAACAAACATGCAAGGTGGCAAAGAAAAGATGAAAAAGTTTACACTGAATGTCAACCTCGCGACCAATAATGCAAGGTGTTTCGTCAGCAGTGATGCATCGGGCAAAGCTTGCGATTGATATTGGCATAGCGCTCACGATGGATGGTTTTTACTTGATGAACTGTTTGAATAATCAACAAAGCCCACACAAAAAAAGGAATTTGGGATTTTGACAAATGGCTCAACTAAACCCACAGAATAGCCACTGCGATTGGATTGTGAGTGCGTGGCGCTGTGAGGGATAACACACTTTGGGTGCACGAGGCATTAGGGTGAGCCTCGCATTTTGCTACTCACTTAAAATGAGCTAAAGCATTGAAGAATAAGTCAATAATAATGTCTGCTGTGGCCTCTGTTTGCCGAGGAGTGCGTGCGCCACTAATGGGGCCCGATGAGTTCAAGTGAATTTTTAAAGGCACTCTAATTCTTGCGAGGACTGATTTGTTCTCATGGGGGACGGACGCGGGTACAGTGGCCCGCTTTGCAAGGCACTTGGAAAACGAAGCCAAGTTCCACCAGTGCCCATTTCTTTCAGTGTTGTAGCGTGATTGTGCATGGGCCGGGTGGTGGGGGGACTTGGGGGGAGTAAAGAGAACAAAAGGTGGATATTCCAAACATCACACATCCTGTTGATGCCAAACAACAAACAAACAATAGTAAATGCAAAATATAGCATGTGACACATACTGGAGTCTGTACACACAAAATATGATGAACAAATTAGTGTGCTTGTAAAATATGAGCTGACCAAAATATTTCAAGGTGGGATGTGAGTTGTACTATGTAAATTCAATCTTATTATTTGAATTCATAATAACATTAGCGATGATCTAGTTGTGTGAGAGGGAGGGGGTTCTGTGCAGTGAAGTGGCTATTACATACATAAACAAAAGAGGTAACAAAGAAATGAAAACAGTGGATCAGGAGAAGTTATGACATACCTGAGATACTGTGATGGTGCTTCCCACCCCCTGAAGGCAAAAAAGAATGGGCTTTTACAGTATCTGACTCTTCATGACTACACTCAATACACCCCTTAACACTCCCCTCCCCACACAGAACAAAACACTGCAGATGAATCGTTATGTTATAGATTCATGTCTCTCTGATATTGCGCCTCATGAGGACGAGCGCAGAGCAATATTACGTGTTTGTGTTAAGCGTCTGGAGAGTAGTCAGCAGGAAATAACAGGGGAGCGTGCACGGTAATAATTTAGATGCGGATGAGGGGGTTAGGTGTGCGAGATATTGCCTTCAGGTTTATACCCAAAAAGGAGGCTCGGCTATCGAGCGGTTAAGTCACATATTTTTATTTTTTTTATTAATTTTTTTTTTTTAAGCATAACGTGAGAATCTTATCTTTTTCAAAAATGGATGATTTTCTTCCCCAGTTTATGACCTGAGTGAGTGACAGGCAAGAAGGATGGGAATGAGTGTCGAGGGGGAGGCGGATGGCGGGGCAGCCGGCGTCGGGGCAGTTAAGGAAGGACAGCATAGTGCTTTGATTGAGGCCAAGATGGTGGTCCTCCCCTCTCTGTGGCCCTGCTCACACTGCCTCGACTGAAGCATCATTAGGCAGTCACAATGTCAAGGTTAGCTGAGGACGCTGTGTCTTGGTGGTGTAACCCGTGGTAAGGCTTCCCCCTTCCCCACCCTGATTAGCCACCAGCTACTGTTTGGATGTGCGCTACCCACCTGGGAAACTGTGATGCTGCACTTCTTGGCCAGCTCCTCTTTGGCCTCCTCGCTCGGGTAAGGGTTGCTGAGGTGCGAGTAGAAGTACTCGTTCAAAATTTCTGTCGCCTGCTTGCTGAAGTTTCTCCTTTTCCGCCTGAGTGGGGAGCAAAACGAGAGAAAGGCCGGGCGAGCCTATTAGTGGGACCGGCATTAACTCATCCATTTGGATCGCACAAATTGCACAATCAATCTCACACATAAATGGTGAAAATGATGAGGAATGGCCTCTAAGGGCCTGAGGAGCAAAATGCTGCACTGTGTCCTGCTGCAAGTCTCGTCAAGACAAAGAAGACTGGCTTCCGACCAACACGCTGACAAGCAGACACACAAACAAACGCGCACACACAAGCACAAAGCACATACAGTGTTTAATTTGGTCCGTTGGTCTCCAATTTCTAGTCCAAGCGTGTAATGTGCAGGGTTTAGTGCAGTGGATGGGTGGGCTTCGTGATGGAGCGCAAAGCCCAGTCGGAGTGCATCTCGGCACATTATAGAAATCACGGCATGCACAGTTGAGCATTGTTCCTTAAGTGCCACAGCCCCGGGGATCTCCGGCAGAAACAAGCAAACTCAAACTAGATCTGGGTCCGCTTCCCTCCCAAGGGCACTACTTATCACATTCTTGAGCATTTGCTTATTTGTTGCCCTGTTTACTGCGCCGAGCCGAGCGCGGGCAGCAAATGCGCTTCCGCTCGGCTCGTTTGGCCTAAACTTGTGTTGCGCCTCGCAAAATTGCACATTTCCGCTCTTCAACATTTCTTTTACACACAAACTGATCCTCAATTCAGTCTGCTTTCAGGTGTGACGGGATGATTGTGCGGCAAAGTCATCATGCATGGAACGGAGACATGATTACAACCATGCATCTCTGCCATAAAAATGATTTTGAATAAAAGTAATGCACAACAATTAGTAGAAACCTTTTTGGAAACGGAATAAACCTCCGTTACATCAATCAAAGTCAAGTTTTGTGTTTGCACGGTTCTTACGTGAAAGCTCAAGAGACAAGACCAAATTTGTGGATTACTACATAATCAAACAAATACACAATATATTTCATTTTGGAAGGAAGCCTATGAATAATTATGTCCTTTTTTTGTCTTTTTTTTTTTTAGTTATAATGGATTCTTCAGCCCAGAATGTTCTGAATTGTTTTGTGGTGTGCCACTGTGATTTGTGAGACCACAGAAAGCTTGGGCACTAAAGCTTTTCTTTTCTGGACAGTAGTTCAGTTAAAAAGCAATATACATAATATATATAAGAACATCCCCAAAAAAATCCAAAATGGTACAATGTAGTAGAAAAGTTTCTTTATTTCAGTACGCATACATTATATAGATTCATTAAAGACCTGGGGAAAATGCTTTTCAGAGGGCAACTTCTACATCCAAAATAATTTCATTGATTGTTTGTTACGGAATATTGCTAGATGACGTTTCTAGAGATGGTGAGTTTCGGATTTTTGTTTGCCATACGCTATAATCATAAAAATTCTCCCTCTCTCTCTCTCTCTCTATATATATATATATATATATAAAAGGATTTTCTACTCCATTTTTGTGGAAAAGAATACTAAACTTCAGACCTGTGGACCAAAGTAAAAAGCAGAGCCCTTCCCCACTGGGTTTGGCCATATGGGAGGCAGCCATGGCTTCTTGTGACTAACACGCACTGACCTGGCGTCAAGGAATCTGGAGCGCAGGATCATGACAGCCTCACAGGTGCTCTGTTTCAGCTGCATTTGGATGGAGCTGAACTTCCGGTGGATGATTCCCACCATGCGCTCGATCTCCTTGGGCGAGATGGGCCGCGTACGAGACTGTTCCCGCAGCAGGTTCATCACATGGGTGGTGAATTCGTTACACGCCTGCCGAGTCGAAACGCAGACAAAAGAAAGCAGTCGGATTTGTAAACATCACACTCGTGAGCGCTTTAGAACGCCCAAAAGCCCTTTGATTGATCCTCGACAACTGCGCACATTTTTCTATAGGTTCATTAGATGCAAGCCGGTCTTGTTAAAAGCTCCAAGTGAGTACAGTGTTTATATATTACTTGGACATAATAGGTGAAGTCATGTATGAATATAAATGCCAATTTGCAATTTGGCTTTGGCCTAATGCAGAGTGAATTTAAACAGCTTTCCGTTAAATCAGTAGTTCATACA
Organism: Phyllopteryx taeniolatus; assembly: GCF_024500385.1. Classification (NCBI taxonomy): domain Eukaryota; kingdom Metazoa; phylum Chordata; class Actinopteri; order Syngnathiformes; family Syngnathidae; genus Phyllopteryx; species Phyllopteryx taeniolatus. Next base: position 31,834,214 of record NC_084504.1, on the reverse strand, counting down.
TCATTAATTAGAATAACCCAATTATGCAGTGCACACTTTAGCTCATTACTCTGAGTAAAATTCGTTAAGTATTTACATTAAGATAATTAAAACCTGGAAATACCCCTAAGAAAGATGCATTCACTCTAGGCAAAGTGGCGCATGCCCCCTTCAAACCCACCTCCACTTACCGAGAGTAAATTATGTCTAATTTACCTCTCTGGCTGGATGAAGCATTACTGCTACAGCTTGCTATTTTTATTTTTATTATTTTTTTTAACCATAATGCTTCTGTTTTTAATGGGAGGATCAAAGCGCCAGGTGAGCTAATCATACTTTAAGTGGACAAAGTTCACTTACAGTTACACATACAGTCATACATTCTTGAAAAAGCTGCTCTCGGCCTGATACTTTAGCTAATATGGTGGAAGGCAACCGTGTAGCACCTGAGTAAACATCTTGTGTGTCAGCACCTTGGTCAAGGGAACTGGTTGGAAATTAACCACTCGGGTTATCAACGAGCTATCTGGGGTGCGCGTGCGCAACAGGTCGGCCATCTTTGACAGCTAGCTATGGCAACAACAGTAGGACAAAAAAGACATCGTACATAGGGACCTACGTGAGACGCGAAAAGGTCCGCTTGAAAATTGGTTAGGGTTAAGGTTAAGGCAGGCATTCTCGTGTTTAATTTGCTATACAATCGAACTCATTCACGCGTACCTTCGTGGACCTCATACCAGGAAAGTAAAGGGCCTTCGCCAACCATTTCTGACAAAGTTGCAAGTTTGATTTATTCGCTAATTGAAGTCTTTTGTCTTTTGAACAAAAGTCCATGAACTCGTTCATATTTTGGGCGAACGTGAACTGAACTTAGTTCATTTCTGCCTGATGAACGTTATAGAGAACACGTCCTTTCTGGTGTCTGAGAACGGTTTCCGCACGAAAGTTCATTTTCAGCAAGAGTGCCAAGTTTTGTTGAGGGATTTCCAGGACAAAACCTGTCAGAGCGCACTATATAAGAGCCTTAATATGTCGGGGGATGAACGCTGTATTTGGCAATCCATTCATTGCGGCTCCCGTTAATGTTTACATGTGCGAGGTGCGTTCGGGGACACTCCTTAAAGGGGAGAGAATATGTTCTTTGTTAGTATTTTTTATTTTTTTTGTATCAGAATGCTGTAGTTAAAACACTGTACGATAGCACTGTCATAATATGGAGTTTGTTTTGTAATATAAGACTCAATAAAAGATGTAGATGTAGTTAGGCAGAGCTGCGAGGAATGCAAAGTTCCCAATGTCCTTTCAACATCGTTCCTGTCATAATGTGTTTTTCTTTGCACATGGACAAAAGTCCTCTTTTTGTTTTAATTCCTCCTTGAATAAAATCTCATTCAAGCAACAACATACAGTATTGAAAATAACCCAAAGAAACGATGAACTCGGTCATTTTTGGAACAGTGCACTTAGTTCAAAATTTGGAATTATGCACTATGAACTGAACTAGTTCCTTTTGGGAATTTGCGAACTGAACTTTGAATGAGTTCGCATTGAAAATGAACTTTTCCAACACTACATATATTGTATTCTGAATTTGAGGAAAAGCAACAGAATTTTCCAGCTTTAAAATGTATGAATCAGGGTATCGCTAGAAGATCCATTGTTTCCGCGCAACGGCCTATCCCGTGATCTCGACGCTAGGGAGATCCTAATCTCGAGACAATGGAGACCGTACTTACCTGTTCATATTTCTCCAGCTCCGTGTGGTAGATCTGTCTGATCTGGGTGAGCTTGGCTCTGTAGTCGGAATGTTCAATAGAATTGTCAGCTGCCCCGCCTGAGGCAGCCGCCGCGGCTGCGGCGGCTGCGGAGCCGCCACCCTTTTCTGGTCCCGCCACGCCCTCTGCCAGCAGCATGTTGTCTAAACGCATGAGCTGGGGGTCCGGTGGGTCCTCCTCCTGGGCGCCCCGGATGCTGAGCCCTGCGGCCGCACACGGACGAGAGAGAAAGGGACTCGCATGAAGCCGTGCGGCGACATTCACATACAGTCATGGATATTTCGTTACATACCCTATTGAAGGGAAATAATGTTACCAAAACATGGGAAACGTCTATTTGTATGAGAAATTAAGAGTTCTACCCCATGCAGCCCACATTTGCAATGATCAACTTTTTTTTCTTTTTTTTTTACGGATGTATACCCTCTTGTATTGATGTCTTGGCAGAAGTAGCTCAAGCTGGAAAAACAATTACAACCGGGGTATACATTCAGACATGCAGTACATTTGCATTTGAACTCTGATTAAACCTGACAGAGCTGCTGAGCACAATTAAAAGTATTACGTCTACAAAGTCTGCCCCAGTGTGATGTTTACCCCGCAGGTAAGTAAGTCAGCATTTTCTAAGAATGCGCCGTGTCGCTGTCGTCTATGTCTAAGCCTGTTCTTTTATTTACACACGGCTGTGCACACTGTGTACAGTGAGCTTGACATGACAGCAACATCCATAAACTGACAAATGCTCAATTGTGAAAGTGGCACGTCTACTTTGTGAAGAGATCCTAAACAGAAAAGTATATCTCCAGTGTCTCTTTTTTGACACAGTGAATTTCAGGACCTCTGCAATATACCACATGTTTTTCCCCTACTTGTTCTTTGTTTGTTATTAAGATCTGAATGCGCAGCCCTGATTTTTATAGCATTATTTTCGTAGTAGCACAATGAGAGCCCAATAAATGTTTTGTGAAGTGTTCATTCATTAATTCTGCTCATGCAATCAGACCCTGCTGTTCTCTGTCTCACCAGTCTGTCAGTAAGTTGTAATCACCCAGGAGATCGCATGCATGCACACCTGGACGCACTGGCAATGCAGCTTTGATTCCAGGCTTTATAGTATTAAAACAAAACAACGAACACAAATAATAAAGTGGCTCCGTGGTTAGTAAGTACAATGAGTGGCTGCTCAAACATCCTGATTGGCAGAGTTGTTTCAATCGAATAATTCCTCTCAGAAGTCAAGGATTTTAAACAGCTCATTACAGCGACTGGCCTCTGGATTCTAAATGAGAAGATTGGTTTTGCCAGCTAGCGGGCATGCAATCAGAGAAGGCTTTGACTGACCCTCTGCATCACTCACAGGAGTCAGGACTTGAGTTATCATTTTGCTCTTTTCCATAACCAAATAAAAAAAACACCACCCTCTGTACCCACTCCACCGTTGATTCCGTGTTTTGTTGAGCTGCGATGTCAGTGAGAAAGAAATTTGCCTCTATTTATGGATTGGCTGGCTTTGAGTCTTTGAGGTGTAATGGTGTGAGAGGAGTGGATGAATGTGCCTATTTGTGTTGGAGACATTGAGATGCCGGACAAGGCTCCATCAGGCTCGCACAGCCAACCCAACCATGTGGACAATATGCCGCTTGCTCCACTAACCCCCGTCCGCATCATACAGCATCTGTGCAACTCTCACACCCAAAAGCTCTCATTGTGGGCGGGGGTGGGGGGGGGGGGGGGCTGTTCCAGGTTATGCACACACAAAAAATGGCACATGATTCAAATGTTGATGTATTTCAGCGTGCTCTAAAAGCTGGTGCTTCGTCTGCCACCGCGCTTCATATTTTCCTAATTCAGTATTTACTCGCTCTCAGATTCAAGTCAAGCTCAGAAGGTTGTACTTTTCCTCTGTGCTTGTGAGAAGCTAGGCACGTTTTTCATGTCAGGTATATTAAATATAACTCTGGGACGCGGTGTACATTTCCACAGCAAACCCAGTTGTCACGTTTACTCTACTCACGCTGTGTCCAGCGGAAATGCAGCTGAGGGAATTTACAGGGCTTTTCAACTAAATGGACATAAATCACTAGTTTCATTCAAACTAAATAATCACGGACCATAAAGAGCTCCTTGTCTCTCACAGTATATTACCACAAAGTTGGGGTGTGCAATAACGCGGCCATTCACAGCAAAGGAAAAGAGCGCAACATTAGTAAGTGACATGTAATCCTATTAGTCCGCTGACATGCGGAGTGGCCGTGACATTTTTATCATACATGTCCATTTCTATTTCTGAAATCAGCGGGATAAAAATGATTACTCCGCTCCCCTGTGAAGCCGACGACCCCGCAGGAGTCCACGAGGTGTATTTGAGCCACAATCAGCTACGGCAGGTCATTCATAACGCGCGCGTTTGAAAGGCTGATGTGTCTGACTTCCATTCAAGCACAGAAAATTAGAAAAAGAATGGGAAAGAAATAGCAAAAATGGAAGCGTAACAACAGTGCAATGTGTCTCAGTCTCTGCTTCTTTGTTGGGGGAGCTCAAGTTTGCAGAATCACTTGTCTCAACTCAGCGTCATCACCCGGCTCCCTCCGAATAGGCTCGGGCCAGATAATATCTTTAATTTGCTGTGTGGTTGACAAATCTCTATAAAAACTCGCAAAGCCGTATTCGCATTTTGAAATGCTGCGTGCCGGCACAAATCTTTAGCGATTTGGGTGTTCAAACAAGTTTGGGCACCCGGGTTAATCCACCTCCACAGTCAAAGTGGGATTTATCTCCGTGCGAGGGAACGAACGTGCACGAGCCTTGTCACCTTGGTGCGCCTCGTTTACTAAAGCAACTCCAGAATGAGAAATCCATAGCTGTTCTGGTTACTTCGCACAACTCCAATGATACTGGCCTCTTTTAATTACCAGAACTTGTTTAATGATGTAAAAAGAAAAGAAAGCCTAAATCAGCCTCATTTGTCATTCAAACAATAAAGTTGGAGTATTTCTTCACTGTGGATGAGACAAAATGAGAAACTATGATAATCCATCTCTATCAGTCAGGGAGGTTCTTTTGTTTCTTTTTTTGTTTTGTTTGTTTCACAGTTTGATCCAAGTAAGCGAGGCATTTGCTCGACAAAGACAATGCAGCTTTTTAATCGCATCTAAAAAATTTCGGTGCGCGTCTGTTGTCTGGTCCGTCACTCCCTGCTTGAATCACTGACAGTGAGCCAAGGGTTGCCCCGGGCCGCTTTCCTTTCCTCCCACTTTCGCTTCCCTTGCGGCGTCCGTTCTTCTGTGGGCTTAGATGACCTTTGGCCCGCCGCTTGTTTACTCTCATCACTGAAGTGCGAGCAGGAGAGCCATAAAGGCAGAGCCCTGCTGGGTTAATGTGGCCGGCTCAGGAGGGAAGGGCCAGCGTCCGGGTCCTGCACCTCATTCTGCCGCCATGACTGCACCGTCAAGCAGCAGACGGCATATGTGAAGATATACTGCTGCATGCAGATAGAGTGCAGATGCGTTGCAAAAGACCACTTTCAGCGGTGTGTCGGTGTTCGATGACGCGCTATGTGATCGTGTCCGCCGCATTCCAAGTAACCCTGACCTCGTGCTTCTCTGTTCCCGGCCTGTGCCTTTAGCGCACGGCTCCAGCCGCACATCGACACCCCGTTCATCGAATTGCGTCGATCCAGGAAAGGTCTCCCAAAGCTAACTAATCGAAACAGAATTTATTTTCCGTCAATATTTGCAAAGGTCATCTCTCTTTAAGGTGCGCAGTGGACAGCGTGAGCCAGGGAGGCGTCTGGTTGGAGGAAGGAGGGGGAAGCCGCGGCATCTAGCCTGTAACTGGGTCTCATCCAAGGTGAGCTTTAACTCCAGGTTGGCAGTCAGGATCCAAGGCTTCTAATCCACCGTGTTATTAAAACCCGCTGCCAAAGCAACACACTAGAGAATACAGAGAGCTTACAGTATTTATTTCACAAAGGGGCCAGTGTCACCACTGCCGTGTTCCACGTCTCCTTTGACTTCACGTCATCTTCTTTGTCGAGGCGGCTGGATCAGTGACTTTCAGCTCTAGAAGCTGGAAGCGGGATCAAATTACCACTGGAAATCTTTTGTTCTGACAAATGAAACATAAGGATCCGCTTTCACTGATGTTCTGAAAAGACTTTTTTTGTAAACCTTGGCCTACATCTACATGGCACAAAGAAACTGAGAGACTGCCTGCGGGCTCTCTATTGCATGTACAGTAATTAACATTCCATTAACACATTAATACACATTAACTATTCCCAATGTTAATGGCAGAGTAATTACCATACCTGATAGCACACTGTAGGGAGGCAAAGCACATTAGCAATTTTGAGTGTCACTGTCTCGGGTAAGTGAGCTACAATGCATATATTTTAAGATTGCTCAAAAAACCTTTGTCTACACTGGAAATCGTATTTAAATGTGTTTATGCTATTGTACACGCAATGGGACACGTACATGCCAGTTACATTTCCTGAAAACTACTATGACGAAGAACTGTCTCCCCCTTTGCAGAGCTTTCATACACTTCCTACAAGATTTTGTGGGCTTTTTTTGTTCATTTTTTGGAGAATGACCAGAAGCCATTGATGTTGGATGATTGACAATCTCTGATCCGCATCATCTCAAATGTGTTTGATAGGTTTTCCCACACACAACTCATGCTAGCATCTCTTTGTGGACCTTACAGCTCAATCCAGACTGATAGAATTGACTTGGAAAGCTCCAGAATTAAGATTCATATGGAACCAATGTGACATTATTTCTTTTATGAATTAAGAAATAGGTCTCAATAGTATTTAACGTACGCACAATTGAGCGCAGCTTTCAAAAGGTAAATCAAACAACATTTAGAAATTGATGGCGAAATTTTCCGAGTTGGGTGGTTGCAGAGTCAAACGATTCAAGCTAAACAGGGGAATCCCTGTCTAGAATGATGATGTATTTCCCACCACAGTGAGTGATAAGCTAATCAGCTGCGCTGACAGTGAAATGTTCGAGCCGCTCAGTGCCAGAGCTGGGTCAAGACTTCCCCCATCACGCACCCGCAGTACACAGAAAACAGGCAGCAAATGGGCTCGCGGTGGGCTGAGCTCGGACGACGACTGACAAAAAGTGCTCGTGAAAGACGATCCGTGTCAGGTTAGGTCGCCTCGATGTTAATCCCAGCCTTTAACCATCCAACAAATGTCTGGCGGAGTAGCGGAAGGGTGGGGAAAGGCGCCGCTCGTGACCTCCTCGTAAGGACGCGGAAGGCTGCGGTGGGCACAGTATGGGGAACAACAACGCAAACTTAGATCTTGAAGACATTTCGCCAAGCACACTCAAATTAATCACTGTCCTGCGGTGGCTCTGACATTTGTGTGAGGTGACACCCGACATGACAAAGGAGGAGGGTGGAGGGTGGAGGCCTGCCCAAACAAGAGCCACTGTCACTCTCAGTCATCGCACGCGCATGTGTGCGCTGAAAGTGTGTATGTGTGTGTTTACTGTATCTGGACATGCGATTTGTTTCCAGCTCTCAAAGACTCAATGCGGGCAAACGGCCAAGTGGTACAGTGATGGCTGACCGGGCCCGGTGGCGGCGGCCGCGCGCGGCGGTCGGGGGACTCCGGCCAAGCGAGTGCGCTGGACCTTTGCTACAGATCACAAAACAGACCGACCTTACACGACAACCACGCGGGGACCTCGACGTGAAGGTCTGCTCGTCACATGAATGAGCTGCAATCACAGACATTCTTCTTTAGCGAAAGTCCATGAATATTTCTGTCAGGCATTGGAGCTCAAGAGTTAAGAGCTCGACAGTCAGACGTCTCGTATGACAATATTGCGTTTCATGATGCTATTTATTTTCCAGCTTTGGTATTGTATAGTTAATGTATTGATGGTCTTGAGCTGCTCGGCTCTATTTTTTTTGGAAAAGGTAAACTGCTTTGTTATTCAGACCCCCGAGCAAATAATGCAAATGCGGCACTGAAAGCCACTTATGAAATACCCCACGGCAACTAATCAGTTCTCCTCTTGTTCCAGCCTTTCTGCAGCCTCCTAATTAGAAGATGGAGATTGAAAGAAACCAGGTCACACAGCAGGTCTTGCACACACAGATAACCAGACAAGATTTGGAAGAAAAACTTTGTCCAGACACCAAGCCAACCTCGTAATTAATTATTTTAAATGCTCGAGGTGGAGAAAATAGGCAGTTAATCCAATACATTTTACAATAATTTTAAAGGCGCTGCATTTTATGCAAAGCATTTTGTCCGTGTTCCATGTATTATTTTTGCGTGCTCGTGTTGGCAGGTGTGCGTGCAAAGGCTACATGGACGCATAAACAAAGAAACGGCATTGGTAGCATACAGCCAACCATGATCCACTGCCAGAGAGATTATTCTTTGCAGTGGCATTCCTGCAAGAGAGTTGACAGTCCATCATTTAGATTTTGCAGTGTATTCACGAAAAGGCTGCATTGCCTGAAGCAGAAGGAGCTGCTCTTTCCCCCAGTGTCTTTTGTAGGAACGAATTCAGCTCTAAATTGGAAAGCCCGAATCCTTTGCTAGGCGCGCTGGCGTGTTAAGGACTCTGCTGTGAGGCAACTGAGGTTACGACTGAGCCTGATTCTCAGGGTGAACTGCTAAAGCTCACAAAAAACACATCCACTTCTTGTCTTGGGCTGCACGCACCTTCACAACAGCCTTGTTTCTGGAATCATCCAGAGCCTGATGTTTCAGGTTACAAGTAGGTCTACAGAGTGCAGCGCGAGGAGTGGGTGGGCAGATCAGGTCCGGGCCAACAACAGCTTGTGACAGAAGCAGGCCAAAGAGGATGCTGAGACACGCACAGACTTAACAGGCAGCCGGCCTGCCATCCACTCTTTTTCAGCTCGCCTTAAACTCAACACATCACTTCACATCCATTGCGACTGTCGCTCTGACGGACAAAACAGAGTTTCATATTACCATAAGAAAGAAGTAGAACAAGATAAAAAAATAAAATGTAAAAAAAGAATCTCTTCTCAATTAGATAGGATAAGCAAATCCTTTTCAACATCAAGCAGTGTGATGACTTCTATGCCACTGCAAACAAAACAATAACCACTTACATAAATCTAAACCTCTCTTATGGTGCCAATTAAAACTAAGCATTATTGTATTACATTTGTAATAAGCAGAAACGTCGATGCCGATATTGTATTAGATCACATTCGACCGCATCGGCGTGAAGTATTTGTGAAACAGGAACGCCAAAGTCGTAAATACGTAGACTGGAGGTGTGGCCATTGGCAGTGACTTGCTCGCGTCGTTATCCGACTTGAACCGTGCAGTCCCCCTCACGTCACCCTTGTCATCTGGAGCTACCCAAAACCCCTCTGCATCAAATCCCCTGCTTGGACTTCAGTGGAGCAGAGATGAGGCGCCGCTGAAGCAACACAACAGCTCCCGTTGCGTCGCTGCACGAGGCGAAGGAGGGGCTGGAGGGGGGTGGTGGGGTGGGGTGGAGCCGGGGAGCCCGTGCCCATAATTACAATAATTAACAGTTGCAGATTTAATTGGAAGGGAAGGCATTAACAGGGCCAACACTGTGGACGTGCATGCAGGGGGGAACCTCTGCTGCAAGACGCCTTTGTCTTTCGGGGCACCTAATGACGCTTTGACTGCGGTTGGCAAGTGCTGACACGACACAACGCAACCTTGTGGAGGGTTCAGACGGCAGGGCTCGTCAGGACTCAGATTGCCGCTAGATAATTAGGTGACAGGTTAATGAGAACGCCAGCTCTTGATGCCGTTCGGTTATTGTATGTCGGCAATTAATGACTTTGTTTTTATGTTATGATTGTTTACTTGAGTGGAAAACAATCAATTATCACCACGCGCCTGAGTTCTGTTTCACTGGAATGGAGTGAGAAACTTGAACCAGTTTGTTATATTGTGTTGGATCTGTCGCACAGCTCCAGACTGAACGTAGAGGTCCAACAATCCTACTTTGTTTTAGAATCAAACTGCATAACGTCATTAAGAACCAATTGCAATAATAACATGCATCTTAAATAGACTGTTGTAAACTAGACTTCCTTTCAAAAATGAAAGAAAAACCTGGATCCAACCCGCCATTTTATGGGGGGTTTTGCCCCATTTTGTGATATTATGGTTTAGTAGATTTTGTGTAATCCTTACACCTAATTAATCAAATGGTAGTAAAACAGAACTTACTCGTAGGAGGTTTTGAGGAAAAATGTGTCACGATGAAAGTAATACTGAATGATGACATTTGATCATTGTCATTAAGTACTTGGCTCTAACTTGTAATTCCAAGAAACCTGGAGAAAAAAAGGGTCTTTTCATGTACTCATTGAATTTTTTGGGTAATGTTGAATTACGATTGTCCTCACAAAGGGTTAACCCAGTACGGAGATAACCAAACGTAATCGCAGTTGGCTCGTGGTGATCGCACTGCAATGACCTTTTCCGAGTGTATTGGCTCATGTCAAGCTCTTAAGATGTCAAGATGGAGGTCAGGAAAAAAGGAGACCCAACCCTGTGGCCCTAAGTTTTCGGTTAATTCAGCGTATTATGTTTCATAATTGTTTTGTGAAATTCCATACTCCCAGAAAAAAAAAAAGAAAACGCTGTGCTTTCTTTGCAGGGAATTTATTGGCAATGAATCCACTGAGAGGTCTTCAGACATCCTCCCAACCGCTCAACACCTCCTATTTTTGGACGGAGTTGTACTTTGCCTGTGGTGGCCAATTAAAGTGCCATACGATAAATGGGCACCCGCAACTTTGATGTCCATCTTTTTAATAAGCTTTGGTTAAGAAGACATCTCCGTGAAAGGATTCAATATCTTCACAGTGTGAAAGAAAAGAGGTTTATTCTCAAACGAAATGCCATGTAAATAGCGCTGGAGGTTTAGGCTGGGTGGGGGATCACAGTGTTGGCCGGGACTTGTGTGTTGGCATTCATTATCTCCGACTGCAGTTGTGAAGATTAGTCAGCGAATGATGATTTTTAGAGCCTCGTGAAATCAAAGATTTATACTACTGAATCAGCTTGAGCGCACACAGAGAAAAAGTGTTCTTTTTTTTTTTTTTGTCACCGTAGTCACACACACACACAAAAAAAAAATAAAAAAATCTCAATTTATAAAGCGGTGAAAACAAAACTGCTGTTGTTTATGTTCAAACTTAAATCTGGCAAGGTGTTTAATTACATGGAAAACAAAAAACAAAAAATCCTTCAAGGTTGGCAATGCACGGCAGTAACAATCGTAGTGTAACAATATCTAGAACGGCGCATGTGGCAATAAAGTGTGTATGAATGTAAGAGAGGTGGAACTGGAGCATATATCTCAACGGGCCAACGGAAGTGCTGCTTTATAAGTGTGTGTAACTCAGTCAGGAATAATGTAAACGTCTGGAGAGTCTTGAGAGCGAGCAAGCACCCTGTTTCAGCCTAGTAAAACAAGTCAATAAATACAGCGGAGAAGCCACTGCTGTCTTGTGCTCTCCGCTGAATGAAAACAGAGGTGAACCGCTTATTTTCACTCTGGCACCACAACTTGACAGCGGCATTAATGTGCGCTCATACATTCTGACTATCGCTCGTCACAAGCTATATCGGTCAGCATTACACCCGAGTGCATTTTAGATGCAAAACAAGCGCACCCCGGAGGGTGTATTTACGACTTGTTGTGGTCAGTTTCCGGACGCGTCATACGACGACGCTTTTGCTGTTTACACAGGAGCCCTCCCGCTCGCTCTCTTCATCGGTTCGTCTTTTTGTTGATTCCCACAAGCAGAACAAACACAGATGGATGACACACGGAGCCTCGCTAGGCCAGCAGTTAGCAGCTTCCCTCTGCCCGCACTCCAAATGGGAAGCCGATGACACAGACTCAGGCTAAATGGAAACACCATTAGGAAGGCAAACACTTCACCGTGATAACTTGTACCTGATTACCACGGGAAAGCACAGGCTCGGTTCCCTTTTTTTCCCCTTCCACTGTGTCAACACTTTGGGAAAGCAAATATTTCACAGACTACTCTCCCTGGTCTTTAATCCATATGCTGCATTCTGTTTGACACCAAAGACTCTGCATGGGTTGGTGGACTAGGAAGAGCTACTCGTCGCCATGCTTGGGATCTGTATTACACAATGAATACATAGAGGTCACACGCCATATCACACCGAGGCCAGCGCCGATCCTTTATTAAATTACCTTAGTATCTTATATTCTGCCAGCACATTGATAGGGGGGTTATCTTTTTCATTTATGCAGCGGATTTTCAGGGGGATTATGCATTAAAGATTAAGGGTGTGTACGCCCGATACCTCGACGCAACAAAATTCAATATGTGAGCAAATACATGGCGGATGTGTGTGAAGAAAGGGAGGCAGTCGAAAACAAATCTTCGGCAGCCAGAGCAGGACGGGGTTTATTCTCCTCAGACAATACGAGCTGTGACTATACAGAATGTTTCTCACCTAAAATACTGTGGTAAGCAATACAAATCCCTCGGACAAAATGAAATGTATTAAACATGTGGATTTCATAAATCTCCCTTCGCTCTGTCTGGGTCAGAGGTATATTCAGTGTAGAGCTCAGCAAGCACATTGTTACTTGCAGTTGCCAGTGCGCCGTGTGGCTTCCAAATGAATGTCAGCGAAAGCTGCATGTGTATGGATCTTCACGGCAACGCAATTCAAATCATTTACGTCTGCTACTTTAAAAGAGTATTACGGCGGCGGAGGGATTTAAAGGTCTGCTGTTGAAAGATAACAGCTGCAATACTGAACCAGATAGGCAAGAGGAGCAAAGAAATGGATATACACTTCGAAAGGTTACGAATTCTTTATACATTATTTCTCCACTGCGCACAGTGGCAGCAAATACAGTAGTGTGAATATTTTAGTGATAAGGAAACAGTGTTAAAGAGCAATTTGGGATTCTTTTACCCTTGAGTGCCAATACAAAAGGCAGAGGCAGCCTAAGGCGTGTAGGGGGTGCCCGCAACTGGCATTGCCATGCTGGCTCAATGTCCTGCGGGGCCAAAACCTCCCAAGAGAGTTACAAATGCCACTTAAAGAAACAACACAAAAACAATCTTTATTTTATATTATATCATCCATTTGTTCCTGCCCTGGTTTCTTATTAAAGTGCGCTGTGGTCTGATTATGTCGTCTCTTCACCAAAAGAAGTGGAGCTCAGAATTCTATATTGTGATCAGCAACAGTGGACACAATTCTAATTTTAGGGTGCGTTTGAACTCCATGTTAGGTTCCGTTGAAACAAACTCCATACCGGTGCGGTCCGCTTGGTCAAGTGTGAACCCACAAAAGAAGGAGTCGGGCCTCGGTCCGATCCCAAGTGAACTCCGGTGTGGTCCGCTTCGCTTGAGCCCAAATGTGGAAGGCGCACAGGGCAAAGACGAATAAAGATGGCGGAAAATCCTTTCCCGGAAACTCACGTAAGGGCTGAAGCTAAACAAATAGTGGAATGCAGCCGACAACGTCTGAGCCACTTTTGTGGCATTGTATAATTCAATCATTATGGTGACAGCTAACAATTACTTCATCATCACGTAAAGACAGATTTAAAAGTTGTCAAATTAAATATTAAAAAGGGGCTGCAGGCTGTGTGGAATTTCTAAAGGAATAACACAGATCGGTGATAAAATGAGGCACCTATATGCATATTTAATGCCATAGGGAGCAAATGCATATATTATTCCTCGAGGCCACCTACTTTGTAATAAGGAATAGCGAGTATATACATGTGGTAATGCAGCCCAGTGGAAATATGAACCAGAAATTGGTTTTACATAATGATGTCAAAAGGAATATGGCTCTGCATGGTCATGCGGAACAAAGATAAGATTCTCTTTCTCAGCCAGAGAATATTGTGCTAATGGTTTCTTCATTTCCTTAAAGCATGAAGAAGCCAGCTTTATGTGCACCGCGGATGAGCTTCTATTGCATGAAGGTAGCGTTTATCTTGCAATAGCAGACAAGATCTGTTGAAAACGCCCGCGCGGTGCAGCATGCTGAATGTAAAAGCTTCGTCATGTGTTGAAATAAAGAGAAAGTGACAAGTGACAGTAATGTTATCACATTTTCGACACAAGGAGGTTTGAAGTGGAGAACAAAGCAACCAAAGGCAAAGCGAGACGGTTAAATCTCTATAAGGAACAGAAAGGAGGGTGCAGTTCACCCAGTCAGCATCCCTTGCCGTAAACAATCACTGATCGATACGCACATAAAAGGCTCATTCGAGCAAAGACTTACAAGTACATTTCATACATTTTTGCTAACAAACACAAAGTGCGCTACACAGAGGATTTTCTTGAACTGAAGTGCACCTTTTTCATTTCCTTTCATATATATATATATATATATATATATATTCTCGTGCACAGCTACAATACAAGACATGCCCTAAGCGTCATTGTCTCAGGACCTCCCCTTCTAAATGGTTCAGCCCTCCACCATCTGCAGGCGTTCCCAGACACTGCCATAATGATGCATGACTAAGTGCAGTTAAAGTGTTGCAGTCTGTTGGCAAAAAGCAGTCAAGCACCTTGCTATAGTGTCACTACAGATAAAGCATACAACTGAAGGTTGACAATGGATAAAAGGCAGTGACAGGCCAGCTGATGTGTGTTTGTGCATTAGCGGGTGTGCAAGTGTGGAGTCGCGCGTGTGCGTGAGCCTAGAAACCGCAGCACAGCAGATTTGGAAGTTCCACTTAACGAGGATGTGAAACAGGGTTGGGCACAGTGAAATGAAATGCTTTGCTGAAGTCGGTTGAAAGTGGGACACTGTTTCAAAGTTATTCCCACCGCCAAAGAGCGGCCGTTGCGCTGCACTGCTCTGGTTTTAAGGCACGTCGCAAATTGGGTTTGTCACACGCACTTCGGCAAATGGCCGTTCCATGGAAGCAAAAAACATCTTCAGCTTGCCTTCCCTCGAACAAACACGTCAACCTATTTGCACATCTTAAACTAGAAGGTACCTCAGTAGTAAGGGTAGACCGAGGCCAGGGAGGAACAACTACTTTTGCTCAAAACCAGATTTCGATTTTCATCTTCACAGGATTTAACCTGCATTTTGACATTAAGATTCATGCATCATTCATTTTTTGCCATTCTTTGCTTGGTCCTTGTGTCAACCTTCCAGAAATGTTATTGAAATCAGTTTTTTTTAACTCGCGAACGTCAAAAATGTGTATTCCAGTCAAACAGCCTCTTTAGTTTGCAATGATTCATTCCTTAGTGGCATTCACAAACCTGTTCTCAGACCAGGTTCTTATGTGTGGCCCTCAACATTCCTCATGGTAGATAATCAGCATGGACTGTAGTTGATTACATATTCAATATGCTGTACTCTATTTGGCAAAGTCTTTAGTGTCAAAACGCTCCCTAGACTTTGTTGTTCCCGCCTCTGTGGGCTTCACTGCCACAGCTGCTTCCATGTAAATGCTCTTGAATGTTATTTTCTAAAGACTGCATTTTAAAGAGGAAAACCTCAAATTCTGTCACAAACCCTTTTCTTTACTTTGCCCCCCACCCCCCTCCTCGCACCCGCTTGGTGCCGCTGCAGCCGCAAACTGCATAATTGATGCAAATACCGCCACATGTGTCAAGAGTGGAGACTCTTCTGGTTTACTTGTGTGGAACATTTTATCGGAGGACATTAAGTGGAGAAAGCGGCTTCATGCCAGGGGTGGAAAATCATCTTGTCAGTGGTCTCATTCACACAGCCTTCAGGATTGTTTCATCAAGGTGATTGAGAACAAATAATATGGGAGAACATTCCAACCTGTGCTCCATCCCTTTTATTTGCTACACATGATCTTGCACCATATGAATGTTATATTTCAACTATTTTCGTTAGTTTGCGCCGATTTGCTATATATTCTCTCTTCATCAAGCAAGCCAAACCTAAATTGAGGAAGAATTTTGTATACCGACAATAACAGATAACCGCTTTAAAGGAGCGCTGACGGGCCAGCTGTAATGGAGATGTGGCTCAAGAAAGAGGATTCATTTACAATGGCATTACATGAAGAGTTATGTAGAATTGTAACATTCCTAGCCATTTAATGAACCATTTTCGCTAATGTCGAATTTTACAGTCTATAACGGTAATAAAACACAGCGCCTGCTGCACTGTTTCTGTCTATTTTGAGCTTTGTCTGAAACAATGGTGCATAACAGAGCAGCCAGGCAGGCAGGCGGACGTGCACGTCTTCCCCGTCCGTGCATGCAGACGGGCAGAAGCACTTGTCTGCTGTCCTTTCCCCTCCTCCCTCTCCCGCCGTGCTCTCCCTGTCCTTTTCCTTTTTTTTTTTTTTTTTGGGGGGGAGCCCCAATCTGTGCTGCAGATTAACTGACTTGATCCTGCAAACATCTGAAGAATTCTGCGCCACAAAAGGGGTCAGACAAAGGCCAGGGCAAGCCTCGCAGGTCCTCCTCCATTAGCGGATCCATAGATTCGTCACCAGGAGGACCAAACAAAGACGCCTCAAAAGGGAGCCGGTTCACGAGCAACGTCAATGCTACAAATCGCTAAATCTACAACAACTTATTTGCTTTACCATTTGCAATTGCACTCTCTTAAGAAAAAAAAAAAAAAACAACCCAAAAACTCACTCTTTGGCAAACTATTTTTGAAAGTTTCGTGAGAGCTGCAATACTTAAACCAAGTGCTGACTGTCTCTTTGTTTACATGTCTCTTGATATAGACTACAAAAAAACAAAAAAACAGAATTTTCCAGGCGATAGCATTCACAAAGAATCTGGGGGCCGCGAGAAAAACATTTCAACTGTAATAAGCCTCCTCCATGAGAGCCTGAAACATTTCAGAGGGCTCCTTTGAAGCTCTCACTGTGTTGACTGTTCATTTATGGACTGTGCTTGGAAAGCTTAAGCGCCATATCACTATAACCTCGCAGTGCATGTGCATTAATAATTTATTGTCACTGCGAGTAAACACAAGTGTAAATATAAGAATGCTCCAATCAACACAAACTCTGCTACTACCAACTTAAAGTTGTATTTCAGAGGGATGCGCGCCATGTATATATTCGGTTTTACTGTGCCTGTTATTTGGAATGGTGTCGAGTTTTTTTTTTTTTTTGTTTTTTTTATGTAAACATCGGATTTAAGCAGGCAGCATCATCTCTCATCCTGCACACACCCATATTTAGCGGGACCTGCTCAAGAGGAGATTTGGAGGTGCTGCTCTTGTGTAGTTGCCCTTTAGCTTGCAGGCAACACACTGTGAGTTTACGACTAACGCAAGCTCATTTATATTACTTATGGTGAGGGATGTATTTGCCGGGCCTGCAGAACATGCTGACCTTGTCATTGTGGCAGCATCCAGCCCTGCTCGTGAGGAGCCCGCTGGTGCTCAGGTAGCAAACGGCTCTCTGCTCGTGTTATTCACAAAAGAAAAACAGTATGACAGCACAACCGTCGCTCACTTAATGTCCAAGCTCTGATTAAAATCTTTCATTACATGTCACCATAAAAAGTTCAAATCTGCCCGTTGAACAACCAGCTTGTTTTTGATAAGAAAAATTGATAGGCAATACATTTATGAATATAATCAGAATAATAATAATACAATGCACACACTTATCCTATTTACGTAGCTGTATATGCATCAGCGATAATTCTTCTTTATTTAGTTTGTGTCCGGAGGATGTGGATTTGAACTGCCGTTCAGAATTCGGGGCAAGGAGAACGTCCTTTTTTTGCTTCCTATAAATCCTCATTATTTCTAATAGCACTTGTGAAAGCTAAAGAGTTGAGCAGCGCATGTTCTCTTTATACTGCAGTCACTAACAGACATGGCCAAGCACGATGGGTTAATGTAATATCACAGTTGGATGCCTCCTCAACTCACTTACATTCCCTGTTAGCTGCACAGCCATTCTGTGGGAGGGGGACGGACGGACAAAAAGTGCATCGTACGGTAGCTGGTGTAGCGAATGCAATCGCTTTATGTAAAATCACATAAGCTACACAGCTACAGCATTAGGTACACCTCCACAATCAAATATGTTCCAGTACAACTGTATTAAAAGTGTTGCTTTTACAAGGTAGCAATGCTCAGATTTTCAAACGATATTATTGTGATTGCAGTTTGCTGTGGAGTAAAATTGTACTGCATCATTATGAGATGTGTTTTTATGTCATCCCACTATTATTGAGAAACCACATTAAATCAAAAATCAAACGTAAACAAATGAAAACAAAACTGAGCATCATTTTTTTTGTCTAGATTTCCGGATTGTGCAGGCGACTTTATCATACCAGGATGCTTTGCACGAGCTCTATAAAGTTCACATCTGTGATATCCATAGTTCCATTTTGTCAAGACGAAAACGTTGGTCTAAGAATAGAAGTATGACTGTAAAAGGTCCATGGCTCATCTACTGAGACTGGCATATCAATTAGGAATGTGAATAAGAGTGTAATTGAAAGCAACAGGAGCAGAAAGAAATGGAAATTCATCAAGGCAAGCATGGAGAAGCGCAAATGAGCTCCGAGCGAGACGCAGAGAGCCTCTTCCCTATTGTTCTTCTTCTTCTTCTTCTTCTTCTTCTCATTCTTTGCCTTACAGACACACCTAATCTCTACGGCCATTACCGAACAATGAAATCAGCAAGCAAACAACTCTGCTGACTATCGTTTCCTTTAATAATTCTAAAGAGGCTAATTGTTTTATTTGAGGTACACATAAATATCTCCCGGACTGTCCCTCCTTCCAGGCACAGCAGATTCATAAAGTTAGTGTTAAAAGCACATCGGGTGTTAAAGAGTGCAGCCGCGGGGACTCAATAAACAGCGCAACGAGATTTATAAAAGAGAGAAAAGCAGAGCTGGATGTGTAACATTAACCAATTACTGTGAGCTCAACAGTCACAACCTCTTGAATTGGATCGCCTCTTCTTAACATTTAGGGGCACGGAAGAACTTGAAGTGGCCGGAGGTCAGATTAATGTGACTTTTTATCAGTGGCCTTTATTGGGTGGGCTTTTGCGCCGCCTCTGCTGGCAAGTGAACACAAGAGTGCAGGCCCGCCGTGCAACAGTACCGCAGGTCCACTGTCACTAAATGCATCCCCAGTTTCCTAGACATGGGCTTCTCCAGCTGCAGCCTAATTTCCTGTGACTTGCCTAATTACTGTAATTAAGGATTAATTGCCATTAATTATTCACACATAAGCTCATCGCAAATCATGGGGTAAATGTCTTATGAAAGCTGCCATACAAGCCGTGTATAAACACACTAGCATCCGCCAGGCTGCCGGATCGATCACTCAGCCCTCCACGACAAATATCCACGGCACACTTCGGAAGGAAGTGGAACTTGGAAGCGTTTCCTTCGTCAATGCCTTTCCTGGCGACGCTGCGACCATTTTGGATGCTGAAGATATCCCCTCGACATCGCGTTATGAGGATTCCCATAGCGTTTCCAGGCAGGACACGCCCCGCTGCAACGTGATTGGTTTCTGCGTCGCGGGAAGGGCAGATGTGACGAGATGACCATCCCAAACTTGTATCACTTGTATGTACGAAATAAAAACAAAGACGTTTGTTATGGTTAGGTTCAGGGCAAGGGTTGGGGCTTAAGGAGGTTTAAGATGGGTTAAGGGTAGGATTAGGGTGGGTTAGCGGAAGTGGGAACCATAGTAACATTATCGGGCCAAATGTTGACGGGCCTTTTTGAAGCTTTTTAATCCTCCCCATTCTGTTTACCAAGTTCATCATTGGGCCATGCTGCCGAATACGTGCTTGCACCAGCATGGGGGAAACCCATTCTACATCAAGACAGTGTGGGATAACAAGAATTCAGACCTTTAGTCAGTGCGGGCAGAATTTGCCCAGATCAGCGTTATCGCTGCCATTTAATTTACTGAGCTAAGCAAGTCCTGTTTTATACGTTTGTTAGATTAATGAGCAGAGCAATATTTGATTTTACTGCTGCGGTCTTAGATCATGTTTGGTTTATGGGTATTAACCTGAGATTCGAGTCCAAGTTATTACAAGAAATATCTATACCTTCCCAGTGAGTTTCAGTCCTTGAGTTTAAAGTATCCAATATGTCCTCCATTTCGAGGTGTTCACTTTACACCATTTCTGTCTTAGTTTTACGTCATTTTACTTTCAAAGTATGACATTTTTCTCGGTTAGCATACGCGAAGGACATCCCAGTGATAAATATTACCTCTCACTGACAAACAAAAAAATGGTGTTCTGGTGTTCCAAAGGAAGTGAATCGTAGCGGGCCGTCTCATGTGCAGTGTGTCAGCATGTGAGGGCCCACCGTCGCTAACTGGGTGGAACCTGCAGCCCCACGCGTTCCGTATTCCAGCGATGCAATGCATCATTGCATCATTGCATCGCTGATGCTTCCATATTTGTTGTCACCTTCCCCCGGCCGGCATCCTACTCTATGTGGCGCTGCGTTTATACTTCCTGATCGCGGTGGTAGGCGTTCTCGTGCAAATCGGTAGGAAACACAAAGACGAGAGTCGCCGACACTCGCTTCACGCTGCGGCAATAAATTGGGGCTCCGATGAGTGCGGCTTGCTGCGCTGCGATGGCGGCAACACTTTCTGCTCTCGCTCTCTCTTTCCTTTGTTACACATTCAAAGTTCACGACATCGTGAACATTTTTACGCAGCCTTAAACTTTTTTATGTAGTCTGCATTGACTTTTAGATGTCAACATTTAAAGTTCGAATCATCATTTATGCGCGAGCAAATGACATTCTAAACATTCAGGATGACTGTAACTTTTTGAAGTCCTATAGCTGTATATATCAAAACGAGGTGCAAATTGGTTGGGGTTAGTATAATGACCTAAATATAAATATTGAAAACAAGACAAGACTGTCTTATTGACAGTAAGAATAATAATAAGTAAAACTGAAAAAAACATCTTCATACAGTAACATGCATGTGTAAATTATTATTATTATTATTATTACATGAAAAGACATTGCGGCGGCACGGTGGCCGACTGGTTAGAGCGTCAGCCTCACAGTTCTGAGGTGCGGGGTTCAATCCCCGTCCCCGCCTGTGTGGAGTTTGCATGTTCTCCCCGTGCCTGCGTGGGTTTTCTCCGGGCACTCCGGTTTCCTCCCACATCCCAAAAACATGCATTCATTGGAGACTCTAAATGCCCGTAGGCATGACTGTGAGTGCGAATGGTTGTTTGTTTCTATGTGCCCTGCGATTGGCTGGCAACCAGTTCAGGGTGTACCCCGCCTCCTGCCCGATGACAGCTGGGATAGGCTCCAGCACGCCCGCGACCCTAGTGAGGAGACGCGGCTCAGAAAATGGATGGATGGATGGAAAAGACATTGCTTCTCTGAAAATATGCTAATCATATACAGAGTGGGTGGAAAAGAAACTATAGGCAATAGAAATGGCTGATAGAATTTTTAGTATCAGTGAAGTCATTATGAAAACATTCTTTGAAATGGACAACACTAATGGGGATTTCTAATAGTCTTATTTCCTCTTTTCTAATCATCTATTTTCCGGATGGCCATTCGCTTCACTATTTGCTGGTTTTTCTTTGTTGACGCCACCAGTGCTTACGTTAAAATATGAAGCTTAACTTTCTTTTTCCATGGCAACAAAGAACAAACACATTGTTTCTTTCAATACATTTGTATTGTAATGGGATCTGGATTTCATTCCCAATTTTGAATGCCAAGTTACTTTTCACCCATCGTATATATATGATCAAATATTATATCCGACTGTATTCAAAAAGCACGTGGAGGATTTGCAGACAACTTGAAATGAAAGTATGAGAGAATGACCTGTTATAAGAAAACTAACGGTGCTATTTTGATTTGTTTTTCCAGCCCTATTGATTGATTAGTTATTTGACGGCCAGAATAACATCAGAAAACAGTCCGATTTTTTTTTTGGTGTGTCGTGTTTCTTATCTGCTCCAAATGGCTTCATTTCTCTGAAAAAGGAGACACAATTATGCAGATATGAAATAGCGAACTTTTGCACTGATTAAAATCGTGTTTCACGCTTGGGCTTTTACGACATAAACACGGCAATGTATGTTTTGATCTTCCCTTTCATTTCCAACTAGGTTCTTTCTCAACTATGTGCTGTCAGCAGATGTCCTTCTAACGGAGACAAAGAAAATGAGAGGGGGCTGGATATCATCAGCATAGAAATGAGCCTCCTCTCGATGCTCCTTCTCAGGCACAGCCACAGCACCGCTTCAGCCACTGCGCTACCTTTTCAACTTGCAAATGACAGTGTCACCAAATGCTATCCTTCCATCAATCAAGTCGGGGGGGTCATGAATATACAAAAGGCAAAGCGGAGACTGGCTGCCTCCCGCAGCTCTACTTGGCCCAATTATACAGGCTCTGCTTTCTCCTCTGAGCCTCGACTTTTTTGTTTCAGTCTAAAGGGTACAGTCCTCGCAGCCCCGGGCTTAATCAAGGTAGGTCACGCATACTGGACCTCTCAAGTGGACTGCAAATGCAAGTTAAATGTGGACACCAAATGTCATCTTTCTTTTATATCATTTCTGCTAGGGGGGCAAAGACAGCATGGGGTCAGTTGCGCACCCCCCTTTTTATCTGTGCACCCAGCACCATGAAATCCCCCTCATGACCAAAAACAGAAGCCCGAAAGCACTCAGCCGCCATGGTCCCCTACACGAGGCCCTTTCTTTACCCCAGCTGTCAGATCATAGTGGGGAATTAGCATTCTAACAGCTACGCCTCCACACAGGGATGAATTAGCACACGGGAGCAGCTAATGACTGCCCTTCGGAACATGGACCTTGTTGCCCGTGGCACGGTTGATCAATAGCACTCTTTTGGATCAGTTCACACTCTGGTTTGGATTATCAGTTGATGAAAAATGTGTAAAAACATTGATAGCATTACAAATGACAGTAAAGGGGGTGCTAAATTGCATGTTCACGCTGACAGTGACAGAGTGCAAGATGTTAGTTGGCGTCTTGTGCGTGATCTTCCAAGATTGCTGTCTTTTATTTTGATCCTAAATAGCGGGCACTAGCGGCTCACCAACTCTATTGGATTGAGCAGACTGTTGAGAACAGCTTTAAAAGAGCACCGTATTTAAATGTTTTTGCAATTTAGGAAGCTCTGATGGTTTGCACCATCGGAGTAATTGGGAGAGCAAAATGAAGTTTGAATTGAAGGAATTGGAAGTGTTAGTGGAGGACAAATTTTCGCCGATTTACGACTGCCCCGGTCGCCCATATCAAAAACTACCTCCGTGGCTTTTGTTATTCTCATTCCAAATGCTACTAATACAGTAGCATTGTGTATAGTATGCAGTAGTTTTGTTTTATGTTTGTTTGGTCAGGTATTCATGAGAATAGTAAATAAGCAGCATAAATCCATGTCAAAAGTCACTGAAATAATGCTGAAAAAATGATTCTTACTTTGATTGTGTTCTTGTGTTTACAAGCTTCAAAACAAGCTAATTTGAGTGCGGCACCACAGAGTAAAGCTGAAGTCTCAATTGTTTGTTCAATTGAAAGCAGACTGGTTGTTAAAATCACAATGTCGAAATGCGACAGCGATGAAGACAGTATACTGGCTCTCATCTCACAAAGTTTGAATATTACATTCATGCATTCTGCCCGAAGAGAACATGACTACTAAAAGATGTCTGTCTTGATTTAAGAGCGAGCGTCTGAAATGTTGAGTCGCAAAAAAGAAAGGGACAAGCAGCTTGGAAACTTGCTTTCATCTCCGTGTTGATGTGTCAGAGGAGACTGAGCAATCAAGACCCAATAAGTCTCAGAGGAGTGTGGGAAACCAGAGGGTTAATGTGGGCCTGCGGCTGAGAAAATAAATTACTCGAAATATGTAAGCGGACATCGGAATGGTCTCCGTAAGAGCGGACTGGGTTTGGGTAAACCAACAGTGTGTCTGCAGTAATTTATTGACCGCTGCGATAAATACTATTTGTCCGTGACAGTCGCATGAAATAATAAAGCATTGCTGGCTATAAACATTGCGAAATCCTGACACTATTGATTTACAATGTCTAAGAGTGACATCAAACCTAAGCAGTGACAGAAACAATGCCGTAGCTTTAGGAGTGGTTTGTCAACGATTAATACTGTCAAAGAGGGTTTGGCTCTAAGCAGAGCGAGCTTGTCGTGCACTTGTCAATTCCTACGCCGGGAAACGACTGCAGCGCGTCCGCCGGTACGGGCCCTAGGCGCTGCTCCGCTAGCCCTAATTACCTCCATCCTTGCTTTGGCAATGACAAGACCAGCCCCTGTTTAAAATGCATGTTAATTATGCTAATTATTAATTGGGCTGGTGCTTGAGGATTTGTGTTTATGCCTGGATTAGGGTTAATAACTGTATCAAGCTACGTTTTAAGTCTGACCAATGACAAGTAACGCTGAGGTGCCGAAAGGGATATTTTCCAATACATTACCCTCTGCTTTCTTCCAAGTCAATTTCCCACTACAGCGTGCTAAATAAATGACGTACATTTTCTCCAGCCTCGCAACAAAACCCAGACACTTTGGATCAAGCGCATGTCGTGTATACCGTCGTGCTGCACCAAACGTGCGCTATGCGAAACAATCGCGTGGCCACACAGCAGTTTATCCACATGGGTGACTATTAGACGCACAAATATTCGCACTTACGCAGTCAAAGGCAGATGCTTTAACACACACACGTAAACACTAGAGACTTCTATTTCATGGAAGTCCAGGACTAGCTGTCAGGCTAATTGCATACACCTGTGATGGGGACCGCACACGCTGCGTCAACACCTGCCATCCAGAACAGCAACTTCCACTCCCTGCATTCCACACGACCAGCTAGCAAGCATTTACAGGCCAAAAGACAGTTTCAATAACAATGTGACGTTTTTAGATAGATTTCACGCAAAACAGATGATCCCCCGCACACACAGACCTGACAAAAAAAATGACTTTGAAACACTGTAATTTGCATGCCAGGCCAGTAGTTGGTGTAGTCACTTTTTCAAGAAACACCCGACCAACGCAAACAGCTCTGTGAGCCGCCATTGTTGTTTGTTTTGGTGGTGAAGTGGTTCGCACAAGAATGCACTTCATGTGATTTTCCAAAACCTGGTCAATGAAACACATTTTCAGTTGTTGTTTCAGGCTATTTGGTTTGTAAACAATGGAGTGTAAATGGCCCCTCAGAACTTTTTGCACATTATTTGTGTTGAGATTAGCGAAGCTTCGCCAATTATGAATGAACGCTCTCAAGCTAAATTTCAGTGAATGTAGGAATGTGCTACCATGTACAGAGTAGGAACTGCAGTTCATCTCTTAAAAGCGGACAGGGCTCAAACTTCATGGTCAACAAGGCAAATATAGTCCCCCAATTCTTTAAATTAAATCAAAAATGTCTGGTGCTGTTGTTCGACCACAACTGACTAATAAACCACAAAGGGTTTGATCCCTGGTGTCCGCCAGTCAGCAATCTCCACTTTCTGCCTCGACCAAAATGGTGAAGGGTGCATTAAGCTGTTTTGTTCAATGGCCCTTGACCAATATTCACAAGTAGTGAGAGCGCATGCTGAGATTTATGTGCTGTGAAGACATTACAGAAGCACATCCATATGACAGCACATAGCTAGGATGGATGGATGGACCAATAGGCAAACAGACAGATAATGGCAGACACCGTAGATGAATAGTTTTGTTTGATTATATCTAAATTACAGCTTGATTAAAGTCCAACTGAGGCCTACTGTAAATCTACTGTGAACGTTTGCTGCAGTTCCTCTAAAATGGGAAATATTGATCAGCATGATTTCCCTGGGTAGTCGGGAGCTACAAGGAAGAGTGAGAGACATTATTTAAGGGACCTGGAGCCTCGGTTAAAAACAGGAAGGGAAAAAAAAAGTGTCATTATGGATCATTCCTTGAAACATGGCTTAGTCTGAGTGGCCTTTGATGGTAAGGCAAAAAGCTAGTTTATCATTGGCTGCATGAGAACCAGGGGAGTGGTTGTCTTGTGTTGGCTTTACATTATTAATTTGAGCCACAGAAGGTCATCGAGGCCGCCAGAGTCGTGTGAACCAGTTGTTATCTTAACACAGCTGTCCAGCTGGATCCGGATTGACTGATTATGCCATTGATTGGTACCACCATGAGAAGGCAGCCTTTTTGCCATCGGTTCTAGATTCACAGCTCTTTAAATTCCCCAAAAATTCCATTTTGTCGCTGAAGAAAATGGCTATTATTGTTTTTGAATACATTCTCTGCTGGAACACAATATTTTCTGACCGGCTATGTCTGACTGAGATACTTTCAATCTTCTGCAAGCAAATCAAACGTAAATGTCAAAGAGTTGCCTATGCATGCTGATGCAGAAGAAACCTGTGGGGGAGCGATGGGACAGGGGCGGGGATGAAGTGAAAATAAGCATTAGAAAAACAGTGAGATCTGAAACAAAGGGGTTGAATCCTGAGCAGCTGGCAAGGAATGAACTATTCTGGAGAGGGAATGCCAGTTTCAGAGCGCCCCGAGCATCGATTTGGAGCCAAGGCAGTAAACAGCTTTTATCAGCAATAATGATGGCATAATCCCAGCTAAAGAGGAAAGTAGCATATGGTGCAAAGCTTACAACTGCAATCCCAACAAAGTGTGGGGGGGGGGGGGGGGTGGGGGTTTCATCACTTTGGCCATTTGCAAGACCCTCTGTCAGTTATTCCCCTCTCTCAGTCAAGAGTAAATATATATGTTTGGAATACTGGACCTTATTTGACTATGTACGTACAGTACGGTACATGTCAGATACATGCCAGTTGCCTAACAATGTCATAAAATTGCACTGCTAAAATAAATTCAGTCACGCTCTCATCGTGTGAGGCTTTGCGAAATGCTGCCCAACAAGCAAGCAGAGGGTCATTCTGATGCAATGCAGACACACGAGGTGGGAGCGTTGCGAGCAAATTCAAATGAAGTTCAGGCAGTCGAGTCGAGCTGCCACTTAGAGCGACACAAGCATTCTTTGCTGCAGTGTCTATATTTCACTTTTATTGTATCCGCCTTTATCAAGTTTGGCTTTTGATCAGCGAGCCGACGCCAGAAGACGGCTCTTTTCCACTACCGGCGTAACGTTGCCAAGTAGCACACCACACCGACTTCAACCTCTGTCATTGATTTTCCTCTGAGCTGTGACCATTTATTGTTTGTGACATTCTCCTTGACACCACTCAACTGCATCACTCTCTTCTTTTTGTCAATGCCTTGTGACTGAAGGAGTCAGATGCAAATGGACATCAAATACTGTAATTTAGGATTCGGCAATTCTCTGGCAACATTTTTTACTTAGAATGCGGTCGTGTTGTGTTCATTCGAATTCATAAATCCCTTTGGGGTATGGTGTAACTTGAGCCACTCTGGAGGGGCTAACGCTGGACTGGCTGATGTAAATTCAGCCTTTTTCAGAATATTGAAACAACAACTCGTACATTTGTTTGCGCGGCTCGAATTTTACTGGGTCCAATCGTGGTAAATATTAGCATTTATAAAACACTCCAGTGGTTGTGTTCGGAAT
This sequence comes from Phyllopteryx taeniolatus, assembly GCF_024500385.1. Lineage (NCBI taxonomy): Eukaryota > Metazoa > Chordata > Actinopteri > Syngnathiformes > Syngnathidae > Phyllopteryx > Phyllopteryx taeniolatus. The sequence goes on along the minus strand of NC_084504.1, from coordinate 31,806,849 downwards.
TTGCCGCACATTTTCACGAAAGGTATTCCATAAAAGTCACACATGAACTCAGATGTTGAGCCGTCATCATGCGTGATGTCGCCAGAAGTGCAGTATTAATATTAAACTGCTCAACCTACTTTTGGATTTGTATGGTTATTAAGAATGGTTCTCGAAACACTGCCTGCACAGTTAATGAAGGTTTTGATGATGGCAAATGTTTGACTCCAGATAAGATAAAAAAGTGTTACTTCTTGAGCGGCTCTCCCAAATGCATTTTCCTGCAGACCGCGTTGTTCGCCCTCTATTATACTCTCGATATCACGTACCAAGAGCGACAACAATTATGGCGCAAGTGACCTTGACTTCTGTCTGGACTCTAAGAATGATATTTGATATCAATAATATTAAGTGCAACAATAATGAGATGAATTTTCCCTATTTAGTGCGGCCGCTTCAGGACATATTGTGAAGGGAGAAGTGTGTGCAGCTACATGCTGGTCACTCTCAGTTGTCAAGGCTGATTTATTGCCTCCTAGCTGTTCAATTTCACATTTTGTCCTCGTCATATCCCCGACTCATGATCATTCTGCACTGACCCTTGTAGGGCAGGCAGGGAATATTGATAAAACAATTATCCGCTCTCCGTTCATTTGATTTTCCATTTCAATTACGGATTGGAGGAGACAAAAAAAGAAAAAGATTGCCGCATTGATTTTCTTTGCATACCTTCCAACAGGAAGGGGGCCACATTTGTTGCGATGCTTTGTTGACATGGACGAGGTGTCAAAATACTCACTTGCTTCTCGCATTTGGCTATTACGTTTTTGCTTCATGTACTTCACAATGACCCAAATCGCTCACGCATTACTCCCCACATACAGTACTGTACGTCGAATTTGAGGAAAGTAATTGATGAATTGATTAATAGTGAAGACGTTTAATGAGTGTAATAGCAGAAGCTTTATTCCAAAGGGGAAAGGGGGAATCACCGGACAGCATGTTCACACTGCAGCTGACCGGAGGTAAACACTGTATGCGCCGTATCCTCTTGAGGCCAAAGGGCCTAAAGGACACAGCAGTTTGTCAGTGACACCATTTCACTCTTCCCCCTTTCTGATGGTCTGCCACTGTCTATTTGTCACTCTAAAATGACAACAGAGCTGCATCATCCCCGTTTCCGCCCTGCAGCACTGACAATGCTCCAGCACTTCTATATTGTTAAAGTGCTGCAGCCTATAAGAATGTATCGAGAAAAGCCGCTGATGCCTTGGAACAAACAAACCCATAAAAGTAAACCGAACAATCGAAACGTAAAATGAACGTTTGACCTGTGCATGGTGGTTCTTTGATTCCAGTAAGGCAAGTCATGAATCCATTATCACTTAAAGCAAATACATTCTTCTGGAAATGATTTGGAACCTTACTAATGGGTGAAGACCAAATGGGAATCCTGGTAAAACGGCCTTTTGGGAGCCTGGGAAAATCTGCCTCAGTGTAGTGGCCAAAAGTCTGATCAGAGGGGCAGGGAGGGCAGAAGCAGCAACAAACACAGAAAGACATTGGACTAATAGAGCAAGGTGAATAATCGACACTCACACAGGATTTTAAGTTGGAGTCTTCAACATTATAATGTAACAACGCTTGAAATCTGAAAAGGCTGATCGTGAATCGACTCTTCGGCATCGATTCAACACGGTCACAGGCAGCAAGCGGCCGCAGCAGCGCGACTGCTTCGGCAAACACGGCGAGTCCTCGGGGATTTAAGTAAACTTGTCTTTGATCAAAGTTTGGCTTTAGCATGATTGGTCTGCTTGCTGCAAATCAGGGGATCAGGGAGATGAGTCCAGGGCCAGGGGGTCCTGGCAAACAGTCCTTCCCAAAGCTCGAGAGTAGCCTTCCAGCAGCAGATTATGTTGGGCAATTAAGGTAATGAACTGGATAACGTAACAGTGTATAATGAACCTTTTAAACCATTCTCAAAGGTGTCCCATCGCTTCTCCAGGATCTATTCATCTGTATCAATTATAAAACTGTCTCTTATAACATTTGCAGGACACTAAGGCAAAGGAAAACAATAACCGGACTATGTGATGTGAGTAGGTGGGGGAAGTGAAATAGTGTCGACATTTTTGTAGGGTGGAAGGGCATTTGTTTAGCAAAAACACAGCACGTGCACACAGGTGTGATTTAGCTTGACCGGTGTGCGTACAAGAGCGAACATCAGCATGTCTTCGCGTTCACGTTGGCCCAGGCCACCGTCGCCTGATCGCTCCGCCTGCTCCCTTTTCATTTGAACACATTTTCGAACCCAAAATTTTACTTCAATCTCACCTCATCTCTCCATACTACATTAACCCCTGGCAATTGCCTTCCAAATGACCCCATTAAGCTGTAATTGCCTCAGCAGGCCTGCTCCCTCGCTTGTAATTCTGTGCAGCGAACCCACCAGACGTCGCCCCGGCATTGTTTCGTGTTCTGGCTCCCATCATCCAGTTCAGACGCCGTCCCCCCTCGCACTCGCTTACGTTCCGTCTCTGTCGTGGCCAGTGTTGGCGCCGCTCGCCACTACCGCTGACGACAGTACCCATCTCTGAGGGCGGAACATCTTTAGCTTACGTTGAAATTACACATTGTCACAAAAACATGCATTTCCAGAGGCATTCCTAGTTCCGGTGACATCTTACGATGGCTTTTGTTTAGTAATCAAAATGAAAAAAGTGTTTACAACAATAACGAGAGGAGGAAGGATCCCAATAGAAATTGCCTTCTAATCTATTACACATCGTCTCAGTGTTGGGAAGATGACTTTGGAAATGGAGTCGGTTACAATTACAAGTTACACGTTGGAAAATGTAACAGTAGTGTCACTATTTCAATTACTTTCTCAAAGTAATATGTCATATTACATTTGGTAACATTTTTTTCTATTTTTCTTTTGAATGAAGGCGCTCAGCTGTTAACCATTTTCACCTTTAAGACCCGATGGTGTTCAAAACCTTTCAGGCAATATAATAAAAGACTCCACAAAACTGAGCTTCATTCTTGCTTTTCTTTTTACTGTTCGAACAGTGCAGTATATACAGTACACCTCCTGTAGCATTTGTCAGTGTCTTAACAAATCTTTCACAGTCAAAATTTCAACATTTAGTGCAAATTAGAAGCAGGACTTAAACTAAAGGAATTTCTCTATAATTCCAAAATCAAAGTGGCCAAAAGAATGCTACATCATGCTAACAGATGCTACGTCGTACCTGCAGATGTGTCCGCAAGTTCGACATTGGCATTGACTGGTGGCAAACAATCTTTGGATTGTACTAAAATGTCTGGGGCCTTCTCTTTAGTCTGCGTTAAGATTTTCTTGTATTCCAACCCGGGAATGTCTTGTGCGCCTCCATCGTGGCTGCTAACTGCCGTACCGAGTCGACTGACTCATGACCAGAGAGAACCAATCACCGCCGTTGGCTTTAGAAGGAGAGTGTAAGGAGGAAGTAGATATGAAAAAAAAAAAAAACCTCTATTTGATAAAACCATATTTTGGCTGTGATTTCTTTCAAATTTCCAAAAGCAACTGTAATTTAATTACACATTTTCTCCCAGTAATTAGACTTATGTAAATATTGTAATATGTCATTTGTTATTCCCCAACACTGGTCACTGTATGGTGCTGAGCGTACGAGCTGTGAATGACACTCAACACAGCACAGAAGACGAAAGCCTCCATGGGTAACTAACGCTCAAATGCGGATTGGTGGAGAAAACGATTCAGACAGTGATGTATTACAACTAGTTGCAGATGTCAAAAACAAGACACTCTACCCAGCAGTAGTGTGCAGTATCCAGTATATGCACATATGTACATGTGGATGCTCATGTCCCCTCCGAGCCGTCACATGTGACATGAGCAGGGCCCAGGACTAATAATCCATTCAGCACATTTCAAGCAGCACAACCTCTATGACGCCCAGAACAGATTGGTTAGCTCATAAAATCCCTCCGATGACACATACACAAGCTTGCACACACACAGACACACCTATGGCATCAGTTACATCTTGAAACATCCTGTTACCTTATGTTATTTTTTGTTTTTAAGAGAGCTTTGTAGCAAAGACAACGTCGCGAATCCAAAGTTCAATTTTCCCTTTTCACACTGCAGCTGTTTACTGTTATATGAAAGATGAATTGCAAGCTTGAGCTACACTGTCTCTCTCTGAACACATAAACCTTCAGAAACACTTTAGATCATTGCGTTCTCCCCTTGCCTGTTTATTTAAATTCAGCCTTTTCCAAAGCAAACGTTCCCGGGAATCAAGGTGTTTTTGTTGCAAAGCTCTAACTGATCCAGTGGGATTTGCTTCCAACAGCCTGTCTCTCCCCCTCGCCTTTCAACACCAAACTCTGTGCTCCAATCAAAATGAACCACCAGGGACCCCCTCTTCCCTCCCCCGGAGCTCCGCCTGCTCCGAGTGCTGTGATAGCAGCCTCCCTGCCATTGATCGCCGACGTTAGCACAGCGCATGCATGCCGCCGTTAGCGGAACACAAAGACCTCGCTGCCTTTCATTGCGGTTCACGCCACTAATGCAGCTCATCTCTTCTGTTTGCTTCTGAGCTGAAGACTGAACGAAAGAAAAGCAGAGAGCAATTAAAAAGGTTAACGAGGATCATCGTCTTCACACAAATCTTTGAACCTCATAAACAGGCTGATATTGTTCGAGGCACGCATTCGCCGGCCACACGTGATCCAAAACCCGCCTTCGTGTCATCATTTCATTTTGCCAGTCTAATTGTAGATGTTGAATGTGAAAAGGGAAACCCGGCGCCATTGATCCACCGATCGCAGGCCAGGAGGAGCTCATGAATTAGGAATGAGATAAATCACCATTAACCCCGGACAAACCAGCTTGCGGTCGACCACGACACACCGCGAGCATCCGTTTTGGGGTTTTTTTGTTTGGTTTTTTTTCATATTCAGTATAACTCTTCTTGGGATTGAATATATATAACTCCTCAATGAATACCGCCTGCACGTGTCTGTTTATTTAATCAAGGGCTGATTTAATTGTGACAGAGAATACATTTTTCTATTTTCCGTGAGCCTCTATAAAATTGCCATCATTTTTAATTAATTCTTAATTAAAATATATTACACCACAGCTTCTACCCATCTCTCTTGATATTGTAACATAATCAATTCAGAACCATTTACATATCATTAATTAAAAGCTTTCCTCTCTCATCCTTAAAATCATAATGAGGGCCTATTCCTCATTAGGAACCTTAAAGGGAGAAAATAACAATACAGTCGAGAATAGACGCTGCATCCTGCAGTCACTTCTTTGTTTTACAGCATCTGAAACAATTTGAAGCAATGAGGATATTTTGAATTTGATGTGTTTACTCACTACCCATTACGGTAACACGTGGAAAACGAATAAGGTGAACAACATTTGAGCTTAGTAATGTGACAAAATGGAAGACGGTTTTGTCATCACAGACGAAAAAAAGAAAAGAATTATTTCTGGTGTAAGTATACGCGCGTCCTCGACATGATCCACCTGTGGACGATGATGCTCGACCCAACTCAACCGATGTCCTAACCTTGGAATTAGCTCGCAGTGAGCGTGCAGACAAAAAAACAAGGCGCTTTGCTCCGAGCAATAAATATTTCTCTATGAATATAAAACGGCGTTCTGCAATCTCTGATAAGACCGCATAATTCAGTTGAACTGTTCATTTGTACTGAAGCTCTGCTAAAAAAAAAAAAAAACCCGGGAATATATATTATCACGACTTAAAACAAACACATGCATATCTTTCTATCTGGAACTGACTCTTGAAGGAAGGAGTAATAATATCAAATAATGATGGCCATTCTTGTGCAGAGGATTGGGCATATCCTGATTTTTATCAGCCGTCTTTCAAAGGTGCTTCGGCACTACGTGTCAGTGTTGCATGTCCGGGGCTTCCACGTGTCAGATCAAAATCGCTTGCACTTGCTGTTACGGCAGCCTGACAGCAATTTGTTTGAATGTTTTGTCACGCCGCTCGCTGTTGCTGCATTTTGTGCGGGCTGCTCGGCGCAACGGCAACAGCTCGCACTTTCCTTCCGATCGGGCGCACACACTCACATTAGCAACACGACGCACAAGCATTCTGCATTTGCGGCATACCTGAGCTTGCAAATGGAATGTGTTGATTATTATCTAACACCTGAAACGGCAGGTGTCACTAGATCATTAACACGTGGCGTTATTCTAAAATATACTTGTCATTCACACACCACGCCTATATTTAGTCCATAAAAACACACTTTTGAAAATACTCAAGCTACGTCTGTGTCAAAGCTTTTCCGCCAGGATACAGTATATACAGTAAAAATGCATTTTACTCACACCTCAAGCTTATGCAGTTCAAAAAATAATAATAATACATTTTGACTTTGACATGGACTACTGAGTGAGTTAATGAAATCCTATCAAAGACAGGAACTCTATTTTTACACTGTGATAATTAAAGTACAACACGGTTATAAATTACAGCTCCTGCTTAATTGCATAGGGAAAGTCAAATGGGGAAGATCTATGAAAGGAGACGAAAAGTGTGTGTGCGTGTGTGTGTGTGTGGGGGGGGGGGGGGGCGGTGTGTGTGTGCGCACACACCTGAATCAAGAAGAGTGACTATCAAAAGGCATGTAAACAACAGGAGCGTATCTTTCAGCATCACGGAACGTATCAAAGATCAGGTAATGAAATATGCATTGTCCTATTTTTCTGCTCGCAGACCCTTTGACAAATCGAGTACAATCCAAAATCTCCATAAATCACTATTAAAGACAAGTATATCATCACCAGCGCATATATCTTCCCCAGCCTGACCTGTACACTAATGAGAAAAGGCCCAGACTATCTTGTCTGATTAATTAATTCAAAATGTCGGCTGTTATTCAAATGTGAGGCTGGCGTTATTTGAATAACACTTGACAGCAACGCCTGAAGAAATAATTTCTGCTTTGTGAGGCTGCTGCGACATTACTGACGATAGCTTGTGGAAAAAGAAGAAGCCGGGAAGTTTTGTGTTTTTTGTTTTTGTTTTTCCTCTTCTTTCCCTGTCCATTTGCTTTCTCTGCCTCACCTTTGCTTTCATGACGGCGCCGAGAAGTATTTTATTATTTCACCACCCACGCCCACTCACAATTATGGTTGTGGCTATTTTTTCCCCCCGCTGTTTGTATTCCCTCTCACCGCCAGCACAGATCTGCAGGGCAGAGCATTGGCGCTGCGAGAGACATGCTGGCAAAGAGGAAGGTCATGATTTTTACAACTGCGGCTCCACATAGCTGACAGCCTGTGCTGCCAAAGTGACACACTCTGTTTGGCTTTCCCACGTTCATAGAGTGCACCAGCGCTTTGTCTTTATCACAGAGCCCGCCGCACTCAAACATCAATTCGCTCTTGCACACAAACAAACGCATATTTGTTCTATGTTGATCCAAACATGGTGGAAAATTCAAATGTCCACACTGGGACAATTTAAAAAAAAAAAAGAAAACAAACAACATCAACTTCGTCCACATCTATAAGCACTAACAGTAAGGGCACTATTGCCCAGTGGGAGTCTTGAAGAAAATACTTTCTGAACCCGTGTGAAAGAAATGACTGTTGACCTTTTCACCATTTGCATTGTTTTTACGTGTTTTAAAAGTCATTCGTATACCTGAACTTAACTGACACCTGTGTTGAGGAAACCACATTTTTGTTTGATTAAAGACAGCAACAAATTGAAATTTACAACATTTGAGATGCACCATGAATAATGCTAATCGTGGAACTTTTGGTCAAGAAAAACTGTGGATATTTTGGAAGTAAATATGTCTTAATTTGTCTTACAGTCTTTTGACACTCACTGTCTGATGTCAAACCCATTCAACAAATACAAATTCACTTTCACTGAAAATTTGTTCAGGGTATGTAAAATTCCACACTAAAATTGTGTTAAAAAAAAATCTCCCTTTTGGAAATGCTGCACGCAAGTCCGTTTTTCCTCATCTACACGCAAACCTTCAAATGAAGCTTTTGAAAGGTTTCATGCTTGGACAACATTTTTCAAAAATTACATTATCAGTGACACAATTTACATGAGTTCAAAGGCCCCCCCCCTCCACCAAAAAAAAAATACAAGGATTTAAAAGTACCTGCAGCTGTGTGGACATTGTTGCAGGAAATGAGATCGTTGCCAACAAGTTTTAAGTAGTCTTTCTTTCTTTCTTTCTTTCTTCTTTAAAAAAAAAAAAAAAGTCTATGGAGGAGGTGGGGTGGAGGGATAAAAAAAAAAAAAAAAAAAGCAAAGCAAGAACGTGTGTGCAAGGGCCTGGGGGCAGTGCAGACCCTTCTATCGCTTCCCTCATCAAGCATGGATTCTAATCAGGGCTTGGGAGATATAAGACGCTCAGTCATTAAATAAATTAACTCTGCCACTCCACGCTCTCCTTCAGCACCCGCGAGATGCTTGCCGTGCTCTGCATACTTAGACGGGCATCTCCAAGCATCACGCACTTCACCTTCACACTGCAGCCTCGCAGGCCTGCCAACACGCACGCAATTTAACAGCTAATGTTGAATATTTAGAGGAGAGCAACCACGCCTCCTGTCCCTCAACAACTGATTCTGTTTGCATGGAAAGCTTTTACTTAATTGCATTACGAGAGCAAAAACTAGCCTACGGGACGGGGGTCTCGGTCCCTTCCTGGCAAATGTAAGACGGCGAGAACGCACACTGAAGTTGTTCGATCACGCAAATGACGCCGCAATGAGCTTCCCTGTCGGTGTGCAACGCTGACACGGGCGCCGAAAGCTGACACGCGTCTTCACCGAGCACCTGCTCTACAAATGGATCAATAAAAGAAGGAGACTCATTCACTGCTTAACTCGTACCCTTGCACCCGCATCATCTTCCGGAACGGCGTGACGTCAAAAGTGCCCGTCAATCATTTGGACAGATTTCAAGAAGGCAGCGTGAGGCGCACGCAGCAAGTCAGCAGAACAAAACTTGCCGTTTGAATTGCAAACTGCATTTTGTGGAGATAAATGTCCTGTGAAAGCCCTTACATTGCAATTTGTATGATTTCAATACGGCATTACTCAGTGAGGAACTAACTGGATGCACATTAGAGAGAAAGTCGAAAATGAACAGAAGGGTCTGGGGATTCTCTCTCACAGACACAATTAAATATTCATGCGTCTCCACCTTAGGACACAACAGATACAGATCATTATCATGGCAACGGCGCACCACCATTTTGTTCACACGTTTTGCTCGAGCTCGAGATGTATCTGTTCGCGTGTATAATTTCAATGAAATGAAATGTGCTTTATTGTAAGCTCTGTCAAAGAGGCATGCATGGCTTTTGATAGCTTCTCTCCGTGCGACAAAAAGCACCGATTTTTCCCAAAACTACGCTGAGAAAAGGAGTTGGGGCCAAAGACGATTTCCCAAACAAATGATGGTGGGGATGAAGATGCAGATCAGGGATTTTTGTTTCCAGTGTGAGCGGGGCATTGTTCGACATATTGCTTAATTTCTCACTGAATAATGCATGAGCCCTAATGACAAAATGCAGACATACGCATGATGTGCGTATCTATGAAGGGCTGCAATTTGGTGCTGATCCAAATTAGGATTGTTTGGTCTTGGCACAGTCTTCGCCGTATTGAGTGCCAATTCAGCCGTATTATCTCTTTAAATCATCTCGCGTTATGTTATGAAAAAATGCTATCAGTGTGACACACAGGATATTTAAAATGCTCTCAGTTGTAATTAGACAGTAAGCATGTCCAGGTCTAGATGTTCCTTTGCTCTGCTTTAGTCCACTTATGTACTCTTGGTGACCTCCGCTTCGGGAAGCGAGCACAACCTTGTATATCTGTGTCTTTTGTTTTGTTTTTCAAAGCCTATCAAAGAGGAGCAAAGAGAGGAACAGCATTCCCCCGCTCGCCGTCATTAATCACAGCTTTCCGGGAGCAAGCGCATATTAATTTCTGTCATCCCGAACATCATTTGGTATTGTTGAGCCAGGGCTTAGTGCTCGTTCACCAGCAGACGCCGGTCGCCGCTGCCGGTTGAGGGAAGACAGGGCCTGTGTGGCTGCGTTTCAGAGCACGAAGCCTTTATCCCGGGGCTCTGACACCAATTAAGCCATTTCAGCCAGAGACGAAAACAGGGCCCGCTGTTTCAGTGTAACGTGAGCCAGCACCTAGCCTGCTGGCCCGTTGCCATCTTTCCATTACTTCAGACACAAAAATGCACTTCAAGGTCTTAGAATAATAATAAAAAAAATAAAAAAAAAGCTCTGCTCAGCCAATGGTCATACCTTACTGACAGCTGGCTAAATTACAAAGGCAGGCGAGTCAGTGTTTATGCATTGATCAGCGGCTGGGGTCATTGCAGTCTCCCAGTACAATAGTTAATTAAAGGTATTATACATGCATATTTTATTCCAGAGACAACATCAAAACAATTTAATAGTAGAGTGCCTCAACTCATATAGAAAAAGGCGCAGTGTGCACGGTTGGTTTCCCCACGGTTGCGCACTGGAAGGCAGCGTGCGGAGCTTAACTCAAGGCTAACACGGAATAATGCAAGGTTTGCTATGAATTAAATATTAGAAAGCCAATAAGAATTATTTGCCTTATTAAAGCGGCAGAAGACGCTGATTAAAATTTCATTGCATTGCCGTCTTTTTCCTATTTCTGCCTTCAATACATCATTCTAATGTGGGGAAACGCTGAACAGTGGAGCGCAATGAGGAGCAGATCTTCATTTTCTTGCTTGCAAATGGGGGAAATCACGGCATGTACTGTATTTCCCTTTTTTTTTTTAGACAAGAGAGGTGATGTCACAATATCTTGGATACAAATGGAGTTCATTCATGATCATCTGCAGGTAAACCCCTCGACTCGCAGCAATTCCAGCACTTTTAAAATAAAACACCAACAATGCACATTAGGTGAGCGACAGCAAAGGACGGCCGGACCCTGCACTCGCAAATGATCGCTCATTTAGGTGTCCGCATGTAATGTGTACAGAGTAAATGAACATCACGCCGTCTATTGTCCCAGGAGGAAACGCTCGAGCTAATGAAATCGGGGCCTATAAATAGCAGAGTCATTACTGAGAGAGGACTTGCTTTGCACCAGTCTCACACGAGCCGTCTTCGTACTGGACCAATAACGCGCTGAGTGACGTTACACCGTGGGGACAAGGGTGTAGACACACCGATACGGGAGCGTCGACGTCAAAAGATATTCAGGAAAAAGTGCAACAGAAGCAAGCTGTATCGTGGCTCCTCAGTCATTTCCCCCTGTTCGTCCGAGTCAACTTTTTTTTCTTTTCTTGCAAAGGAGGTATTTTTGCAAGCCCAAATTGTACTTTTTTTTTTTTTTTTTTTTTTTTTTTTGTGCTAATATAATGGGGGTCATCTATGATGAACCGTTGACAATGCATTTGAAACTTCAATGAAAAAAAAGTATCCTTAGGTTTAAGGACTGGCACATTTGAGATCAAGTCAGCAGTCTATTTCTAATAGGATCAACATTTGAGGGCCTCTTTTGTTCTGTTTCTGGTTTACGTTTTGGATTTTAAGAACAACAGCGCAAGCAGTGAAAATGTGCGGCAGCTCTCGCGCTGTGAACCGGTTTCAATCAATCCTTCCCTTTTGCTTCCCAAGCAGCCTCTGCTGGCTGCCAGCGCCTGAAGATAACGATTTCACCACCTCTGTCATGCCTAATTAACAGCTCAGACGCACAATTCAGAAATTTTGCAATTAACCTACTAAAATATTGTTGGAGGATGCTAATTGTTATGCCAGTTGCCATAAAGGCTCATTTGCATAACGTATGTGCAAAAAACAATTATGAGCTGTTGATCGCACAGGAGCCCGGCGAAAAACGCTTCCAGCGACAGAGGAGGAGGGCGAGAACGCGAGAGAGAGAGAGAGAGAGAGAGAGAGAGACGTGCAAGATGGGTGCCGATGGAGAGACGCCATTGTGCAAAAACCTGATAGGAGCAGTGCACAGACATTTATAGCCACAGGACAAAGGCATTTAGCCTTCCAAATGAAACTGATACATATTCTTTGTTTTGTTTTGTTTTGTTTTGTTTTGCTTTTGGTCCCCCCTCGCTCTTTGTCTGGCTCGGCTTCATCTTCTCTTTGCTGATGGGGAATCGGAGGGTGTTTGGGCGCCGTGCAGATAATAGCTATACGTTGCCGCGTCCCCCTCGCGCTTCAGAGGAAGCACGAGCAGCCCTGCCGTAGAAGGCAGTCGGGAACCCAGCTGTGCGGGAGCCATCGGGCACCGCGCTATCTAGTCGCCGCAGCCGCATCACCGGGGCTCCCTGAGACAAAAAAGCAGCCAAAGTCAATTGTCTTTGCTGCTGAATGGCTTGCTGTTCTCTCCCGTGAGCGCACTGGAGCTTTTCAACACCGGGAAAATCACAATAGAAAAACAATCAAAACAATAAAACAATTTAAAAAAATAGGAAAATCACAATAGAAAAACAAACCGCACACACACACACACACACACACACACATATATATATATATATATATATATATATATATATATATTGCATAGAAATGTTTTACACCACCATGAAATGTAAGGTTTATGCCAAACCTGCCCTAAATCAAAATTATTTGTCAATCCAAACATAATTTTTTATCTTTCTGTTATGCTTAAAACAAGTGAATGTAAAAGCTGTTTCATCAAAATGATTCTTTTAATGATTGAATCTAATTACTATTGTTAGCTGCAAATGTTACAATGTGACTTTTAAGGTTTTGGTTTTTTTTTTTGGGGGGGGGGGACAAAAATGTTAAATTATAGTTATTTACTTGCATTCCTGAACCAAAGAGTTTTGTTTTAGTGGTTGAATGTTAATATTGATTCATTTCTGACTTCTGAGAGAATCCAAGAAAAAGCAGCTCAAAATGTCATAAAAAAAAGATGAATTTCTCATTCCTGTTCAAAATGCAAACATGTCTGCCGAGAGTTCACTGAAAATGAAGGCATCCGCATTAAAGCACGACACTACGCTGTATGGTCGGAGAGCAAATAGTAGCAAATGGTCTAATGAATGTTTTAAGCACTGTATATCTAATCAAACGTGCAAATACGCAAAATGTGCATTGATGATGCCGATAAACCAGTTGAATTGAGCTGCCTCGTTGGGCGCGTCAAGTAACACTGAAATGAACGTTCCCGATAGATTTCACAAACGCTTACCTCCTAGCGCCTAACGCTATTTACCGCAGCTAACGCTTGTCGTCTGCCTCGCTCGTGGTTAATTACAGTCTCATCGCGGCCCGTATTTCGCTAACACCGTCCCCCACCCCCCGCTCAGCATCGCGTGAGACGTGCCATAGCCGACACGCATCTCTGAAGGCATCTTTAGCTTTCCAAACGTACTTCAGGATTCATGCCAATGCAGTCTTCCCGCAATCTTCAGTACTACCCTTTGCGGAGCCCGCCCCCTGTTTTTGGAACCTGACGAGTCAAAGGTCAGCAAAACAACAAGTCAATACATAGCCAAAGCAGCGCCAAGCAGCTGAGAGAGCTGTGGAGAGGACCGAGCCTCTCCGTGGCACTCGGCGATTCGGCCTGTAATAGTTCTGTGTAATCTCTTTCTATTGATTAAACCTCACTTCAGAGAGGAGTCCCGCAACACGAGCTCTCTCTTCCCGGTCACAAATACCATATGGAGGTAATCTTTCACCTTTGTTATTCTTGCCTCTCCCGCTGCTGCTGCCGCTGCCCCTGCCCCTGCCCCTGCGAGCCACTCTTCCAAGCATGAAAGCGAGACAGGGGAGTCGCCAGCAGGTTCACATAAAGCCAGCACACATGCGAGAACAACTGCAAAGCTCGTCCGACTTTCTGTCAATGCACAATTCACTCTGCGTATACAACGTGCAACCAAATGTGCCCGGCGTTCCGAAGTGATTTCAGTTTGTGCTTAAAGTGACGTTCACGGGAGCAAAGAAAAACAAAAGGAGTGCAAAAAAGGAAAGCACACCTCTCACGTGTATTTTATTGAAGAGCAAACCCAAGGAAATTGTAGCACGCCTGCTAAAAACACTGAATTTACTGACAAGCAAATGACTTCATGCTGCCACTTAATCTCATTTCCTGCATAATGCTTAATTAGCATATCAACGTGAATTAATACATTAGCAATGTAGAAAATATTCTCGCGCTCGACAAAAAAGAAACAAAGAGCCAGAAAGTTCTCAAAAGTCCTGAAAATGCCTCGACGACATCCTCTTTAGCCCTCATCTCAAATGCAACTCACAAATAGTTTACAACGCAACTGCATTTAACCTTCACATACCAAAAGAGCCTCCGAGCCAATATCGACAATGACGTCCTGAAAACATTTCATACACTTTCAGCAAAGAACATTTGAGTATGAAAGATCACGCGGGCCTGCATCCCCCTTTTGAGGAGAGATGAAAAGGGCCGAGGAATCCCCCCCCCACGCGTCGCACCGTGCGCAGCAATGAGAAGGCGGCCGACAAGGCCGCCGCACCGGCTGAGCTCCGTCAGCCACTCCAAACCGCAAGTTGCCGAACATGCGCATCCACACTTGCGCTCTGTGGCGGGCGCATTTACGTATTCACGGGTGTGCACGTTTTTTGCAGCCGCAGCTTTCGCCAGCTGGTTCAAACGGTGCCACAGAAAGAAAAAAAAAAAAAACACTCCCGCTGAGACCATGATGTATGTTTTCCACAAACACGGTAATCTGGTTTTGCCTGTTTGGACTTCATTGTGTGAGGTGCGACTGTGGAAATATATCAAATTCGAAAACGTCTGCAGTTCACCGGGAACTTTCTCGCAAAATGCAAAGCGACAGACAATCGGTCGTGTCTCTCGCAAAAAGCCGAGCACCTCGGCCTCCGGCGCGGACCCTCCGTCTGCCTCTGCGACCGGCACCTGAGCAGGGGGGGGGAGTTCATAAACTTTTATGATCTCCCCCGAGCCAATTTCCTCATAAGCTGCACAAAGGTCACAAATCTGACAAGTTATCAGAGGTGCTAAAATGACTTCCAATCCACAGCATTGTTTGCTTCCTATTCCTTTTTTGTTTTCTGACAGCTTGGGCGTCGCATGAGAAATCTAATCGACGTATGTGAAGTCCAATAGTTTGGAAGTGCCATCATTTTTGCAGGTGCCGTTGCAGTCTTCTTTTAAATGTATTTAATCGACATATTTATGACAGAGTATTTTGTTTTGTTTTACAGTGCGCATTGTGGAAATTTTCAGTGTGTGTTTGTTGAAAAATGTAACATATGTAGAGAGGATACTTGACTAATATACAGTGTGGCAGCTTGAAACTTTTGTTTTCCATGATTACACTCTGAATAATCAGAGACAACATCAACATCAGTCTCTGATATTTCATGACATGAACACACATATGGAATATTTTCACTAAAATGTACACGTGATGGTCATAAAAAGCAAGGGTGACATTGGCGCAAAATAGTTCTCCAAAATTCACATGTACTGTGAAATATGTTATTTGTATTTCACCAGAATTCAGTGAAGATTAAAAAAAAGAATTAAAAAAATTCACCAATTGGTGTGTATAGAGCATTGCTGCCATATAGAAAATAACGGCGGCTGTGTCGAGCGTGCATGTATGTGTAAATATATCAGACATATATCTATATATAGATATATATATATATATATATATATCTCAGCTGCAGGTTTTAAATAGATAAAGGACAAAATAATGTACGTACACAGCTCCACTGCTCGCTGTCATGTTCAAACCATTCAAATGGACAAAGTTCCCCTGCAACTTGTGTGTCAAAGGCAGACTGCAGGCAAAAGTGTGTGATTGTTGTGCAGCTTTCGCGGGGTTCTTCAGAAATAAGAGTTGGGACAAAGCTTACCTGTCTTTTCTTTGATTTCACAGAGAACGCTGAAGAGGGCTGGTTTCATTCTGTGACAGTTCAGTCCATGTTTCCTGTTTCAGTATAAGACAAGATACAATATTGATATAAGTTCACTGATGAGTCACATCTGCACTATAATTAACATTATCTTTTTTTTAAAAAAAAAAAGAGAGATTGCTTGGTATAGTGCCACTTACACATTATTGGATGAGACTAAACACAGCGTCAGTAAATGTCAATGCCGAATTTGAATGAACCTGATTTATTTATGCCCCTTCTTTTCCAACTAAAGAATGTGTGTGTGCGTGCACTTCAACTTTTTGGGAACAACACGAGCCACGTTTGCGTGGACAGACAATCATTTCAATTCCAAAGCGCGACAAAGCCTCTCATGTGCTTCATCTTTATGAGGCGCTAAATGCACCTGATCATTGTCAGCGTCATTAAACGCACCCCGGCCTGCTCTTATGCATGGCGCACGAGGGGTGGGGGGGCATGTTTGAATACTAAGAATGCGTGTTCTAACTGGGGGGGGGGGGTTAGGAGTTACAAATCATAAAAAAGCAACCAACTTTGCTTGCGCCTCGTCCAGACTTTGGTCAGTTATGGTCATTATTTGATGAAGAATGTCGCCGATGTCTTGTTTGCGTCCGTCCCCGTCCGTGCCGTCGTGTCCGTGAGGAGGCGGGAGGGCCATGCCCCCCTGCACCGAGTGGCCGGCCAGACTGACGCCGCCGATCGACTGCATGATCCGGGCTTGATCGTCCATCGGAGCCGCTAAGGAGTCTGTGCACTGAGCCACACAAATTGAAAAACTCATATACGAAACGGGCTAGAACATGTGCCGAAGACGACGAGGGTGCGCGGCAGCCTGGTCCGAAACACACACGCACACAAAAAAAAAAAAAAAAAAACACACGCAAAAAAAAAAACAACCACAATATTGCAGCGATGTGGCGGCGGAAATGTGTCCAAGTTGACGCGAGCTCCAAAGTGCCAAAACGGGAATCTTGCCTTAATTTGGCTATTTCGTGCAAAACTTCTATTGTCAAAATTGCCCAAGGTTGTCCATCTTCTCCACCTGGACTTTCACGCCAATGGATCTTCTCTCTGTCCGCGAGATTTGACGGCTTTGGACACAACTGCTCCTTTGGTGATCTCTCATTTATTGGCGCTCTTCGTGGGATTCCCGGAACATCTCCTCACCAAAAAATGTCCACAAAAAGCATCATCGGAAAACAAAATAATCCAGAGCTGCAAATAACTCTTTGCAAAATAATACCAGAAAAAAAAAATCAAAATCAAAATCGTAGTGCAGAAATGAAGTCCACGTATTTTTTTTTAAATGTGGTGGTGTCCGAATATCTTTAAATTAAAAAAAAGAAAAAATACAAAAAAAGTTGTGCGATGTCAGCTTAGGAAAGGTAAAAAAACCCCACAAGAAATGAATAAGGATGCAACGCTGTATTATAAAGCGATGCGCCAAAAATAAAATTAAAAAAAAAAAAGACCTCGCCTTGCTAATATTTATGAGGTGCAGCCTGTGTGCCTGTGTGTGTTTTATGTTGTTTGATGGTGAGCGATTGACAGTGTGCCAATGCCACTCACTCAGTGCAGACGTGTCAGAGCAGGCAACACGAGGGGGGGAGAGGGAAAAAAAATACACACGCACACACACACACACGCGCGCGCGCGCACGCAGAGAGAGCGAGAGAGAGAGAGAAAATAGAAAATGAAATGCAGGCCCCGCCCAACAGAGGAGGGCTCCGCGCTCCTGTCACTTCTCACCCGAGCAGCGAAAAAGCCCAAAATGTTACGAGCGAGTAGTTAGGCAGCTGATTATAGTGATGAAAGCGCGGCAGTCTTTGCGGGGAGGCGTCCTCGTGCGTGTCCCGCGCAGTCATCAAGATTTACTCCTGCAAGCCGGGCAGGCAAATGCATAACGAGACTTTTATGCAGTTTGATGTAGAGCAGCGCGCGCTCCTGCTAAGGCTTTGCTCGGCGAGCGGCAGACATGTTTATATGATTGCAAAATCAAGCCGGCTCCACCAATCCACGTCCAGAAGCGGCAAGAGTGACGACGCGCGTGTCCAATTGCTTGGCAGATGCGTGATGGCCAAAGCCCACCCACTCAATCCCTCCATCTTCACGCTGCCCCTGCACAAGAAGCAAAAAAAAAAAAAAAAAAAAAAAAAAAAAAGGAAGAATGGCAACTTGTGATTGGTCGTTGCTAAGAGCGACATCCATTGCACAAAGCAGGCGGCGCTGCTCTGTGCTCCTCCGCAGTTGCTATGGCAGCAGACACGTTGTTGGGCTGCGGGATGCGAGGCAGCAAATCTACTGTACTCTGCATTCGCTGAGGGCCTTTTGGAGCCGAACATTGAGAAACAAGCTGGAAGAAAAAAAAAAAAAAAAAAAAAAAAAAGGGGGAAGAATTCACTTGCGTCGACTCTTGGAACAAATGTCGCTTCGTCGCGGTTCGTGTGGCCGTCGAAATGACACAAAAGCGCGTTAGCGTGTCGAGCTGAAAGAAAACATTTGGACAAAAATGAAATATATCCTACAATACGATAAAAGGATTTTCAGTCAATATTTTGTGTGTGTGTGTGTAAATATAGTTTAACATGTTGCATTCAGGTCACAAATTGTGTAGTCCAAAGGTGTCAAACTCAAGGGCCGGGGGCCAGATCTGGCCCGACACATCATTTGATGCAAATCATTTCCATCGAATAACTTTTTCTTGTTAAAATACCCAAATTGGAAATTGCCGTTCACATATTTATGTATTGATTACGTGCGCCTCGATCAAATCCACCGAAATCACGTTAGACCAGCGGCCTACCTACTGCGCTGGACTTAGCCGTGGTCTAAGCAGATGTAAGTTGAGACTGACTTTCTGCCACCAAACTGGCCTGATGGGTGTGCGGGTCCCCGGAGGCTAAAAGGATTGTTACAACCGCGCTACTCAGCGACCTTCTAGTTACTCGACGTACCTAATGTTGTGGCCGACGAATGCGCACATTCGTACGAACGAGAATCCTATGGACATGAGCGTTGACTTAGACGCTGTGCCCAGCTCCACTTTCAACTATCAATCAAATACGTTGGCGCGTCGAGCATCTTTCGTACGCTTACACATACCTACCTATTGGTTGGAGCCGCAAAAATATATCCGCTTAAAGCCTCCAGTGGATTAAATGTCTTTATCTACAGCGCCACAATTGAGAAGGCCACGACGCAGATGCTTTCAGCAATTCTCTTCAAACAAACAAATCTCTGAATTCATTTGACAAGGTCTTTAAGGTGGCTTGATTATATTGCGCTGTTGTTGTAAGACATTTAAATGTTTTTTTTTTTTTTGTGAACTGAGCCGACTGAGCAAGACCGAGAGAACAGTGACAAAACTGAAAACACTGTGATTGGTGAGTGCTTCTAAAGCTGTGGCCACAAATGAAACCAAGCATAGTAAATGGTACAGAAATGTCCAGTCAAATGACAAGGGAAATTGCTTTTCATTATTATAACATGAGGAACAAAAAAAAACCAAAAAACACAGATGTGCTCTTTTAACTGTACAATTGTTGTATTTTTTTTTTTTTTTTTTTTTTTACCCTTTTCAACAAAAGTTTTTAAGCAATTTGACAGCAAATAACACTGTCGGTATTTATTCTCTACCTGGGAACTAACTATACTATTGGAATTAGTCCGTTTACGAATGAGCTCTGTCTACAGTAGTAATGTTTACAAGAAGCCTCTAAATAAACAAGTGAATCAATTCACTGTTTAACTGTTGGACATAATTTGACAAAGTAGCTGACAGTGACATTTCTTTTTTTTTCAAATTTTTATTAGTATTGTTGAAGGGGCAAAGATAAAGATACTGTATGTACAGTACCAGTAAATTCAAGAGAATGTTGTGATGCTATGATGCTTTTTTAAATTTGGGATCTGGGATCAAATCTCCATCGGGACGTCTCATTAGGGTTTTTGTTTTTTTTTATTACCGATTACAATCGGTTTTAGAAGCCCAAAGCGAATGAAAATGCTCCGTACAAACACCGCAATGGGACACAAACAGGCCGAATGCAAATAGAATTTCACAGGGTGGGAAATTCCCTTTCGTAACCGATCGGAAGTAAATTTCCGTCGTGTAAGCCGTCAACGGGAATGGTGCTGGGCTGCGCTCTGTCTGCGCGTGCGCCGTCTTGACGTGAGTGCGCAGTGACGTCATCGTTTACGCTTCCAACCAGGGCTTGTATGTAATGGAAATTCCACTGCACTGTAGATTCCCATTGCCTTGACAGTCTAAGGTGATTGTGTAACTTGAGTAGTTCATCAAAAATGTATACATGAAATTCGACTGGCTGAACAAAAGACAAAGGTCTTTAGCAGTGAGTGTGGTTCATTGGCTCGACCTTGAAGCGCAAGAGCAAGGCAGTCTCGAGTTTGGTGAACAGGAGTCCCGAGACTGCTGCATTTATCATTGAAATGCTGAGCTGTCAAGTCACGCCGCGCACCTGTCACGGAGGGCTCAAAGGTACAGAGGCAGCTCTTCTCCTCTGTTGCAGTGCGTGATTCTTCATCGAATTGCAGCGCAGGCCCGTTCGCGTTTGTTTTCAGGCCCGTGTCAACGTAATTCATTTCTGTATGCGACAGCTCCTGACTGGAAGAGTCTGGCACTGGCAGTTCAAATGTTCACATCAGCATGAGAACGTGCCTTTCACTCATTGCAGATATCCCTCCTTACACCACGCTTTGCAAATGTCATTAAAATGCAGCGGCTCGTCTACACAGCAGAAGCATATTTACTTTTAAGGTAATTGGACAAGCTGTTTTCACACTTCCTGTACGCTCGATGGGAGCGAATGACATCATTTTCAAGTGAGCTGAGCCGGCCCAGGAATGAGCACGCAAGAATGTGGAGACGACACTTTGTCATCATGCTTCTCATCGTGACATCTGAAAAGACCCACAGGTGCTGTACAAAGTGACTGTGTTGTCATATTTCATTTAGGCATCCTTCAGCAAAGCTGTAATTGCCTAATTAGCTTGTTAATTAGAAGATTAGCATTTACTGATGGAGTGGCTTGCTCTGTTGTGATGAGAGTAATGCAGATTAAGTGAGAAGTTAAGGGTGCCTAATTTCACACAATTTTACTGTCCGCAAAGGGGTCGCAAATTATTCTTCCGAGGTTTGCTTTTGCGTTTGAAGATGATGCTCAGCCTTATTTTTTATGAGAAACTCAAGTGATGACAGAGAAGGCAACCTGACACATACCTCCCAGGTTAATCTTATTCATATACCTACTGTAATTATTTCTGTCAAAATTGTGTCATAAGTCATATGCTAGTAATAGTAATACAATACACGTCATAGCGGTTTTTTACACAAACGAAAACAATAAATAATGAATGGTTTCTCTCTTTGAAACAACGTTAAAACATATTAGCAAGCACATGTCATTTTGTATCGCTAAATAATTTCTGAAAGTAAATATTTGAACGCGCCACTGCTGCACGGTTCTCTGTGCTCAATCATGATCAATCATACTCCACGTGGACTGCCTCATCTCTTTCTGTCGCTGCCTCCGCCAAAAGGGATCCCATTTTTGGGCTTAAAATTACGACACGTGCCATAAACCTGGAAGCGGGTGTCCTGTTAATGTTGTGCTTGCAGTAACCTTTAAGACTGGTCTGGTCATGTGCCATATATCCTGCTCAATAGGAGACGGAGAATGACTCAGAGAGGTCGAACATTTTCGCTGTCAACACGACGGGAGCTCAAATGGATTCCCGCGTGCTGATGAATCAATGAAATCATCGATGGCCTGGCGGATAGCGATATGCCCAATGTTAGCTAGGAGCACAACATGTGATCAGCGATAAGCAAGATCGAAAACCGATCAAATGATTCAAGTAGTACGACACAATAGGTTCAAAATGGCGATTCAACAAGATTTCTAAATGAGCGTGTACCTATTTCGTCGTTAACCTTAGTCCGATCAGTCATCTGAAAGCATTTGCAACAAATCGGACATTTCCTAAAAGGTGGTTCAAAATCGAACGAAGCGAACGATTCAGCCTGTCGAACTGACCTGTTGGCAATTTGGCATACGTTCAATTTATTGGGAAGACAATAACTGCAGCTCAAGATGATGTTTTTGAACTACATTTTTTTTCTCCTTGTCGTTATGAAACCTGTTTTGGGTGGTCAACAACATAGATGTGCGCGGTCGCAAGAACGACAGCACTAAGATACTGGAAAAGAAACTACACCCGCACAGTCTGCTAACATCGAAACATTTGCGTTTGAGTTGTACGTTAATGTAGATTAAAAGCTAAAGACTTAAAATGATTCCGCTCTTTTTTTTCCCCCCTTCCAAAGCACTTTTGGACAAACTAATGAAGAAAAAAAAAAAGTGTACGTACGGTGTCTAAATCACTGCGGCCGAGCTGCCCTCTGTTCAGCTTGAATATTGACATTATGCCAGCTGTGACACCATAACTCAGCCGACTGCGATGGTCATTTGATAAATGCTATCATAAATTGTTGACAAAACAATTTGTGATGTATTATGTTTCCGATGGGTTGTACTGCTTATCAAATCAAGTAATCTGGCAGGGCTTTCCATTCATCAGCATAAGGCCAGCACGCGCTGAGGATAGTGATGACTTTGTTGCTTTGGCGACACACATTCCCAACGCGGTACGGCCGCAAACGGGAGACGCCGTACGCTGCACACGAAAGGCCAAAATGTTGGAATGACAACGGCCAACAGCCTCCTCTTTAAACCTTAGCGCAACCTTAAACAAATAGGGATTCTAATATATAATAGTTCTACTTTCATAAGGTCACGTCTTATATTTCTATGTCGAGTACGCGTGAAGCCGTCCGACAGTGGGGTTTTATACAGAAAAAAAAAAAAAGAAAAATGGTTGCGCTTGTCTGGTGTGTTTCTGTTTTATTCCAGTTTGTCTTCCAACAGCAAGTTAATAACGATCTGTGAGTGTATAAACACAAAAAGCTGCGAATAAGTCAACTATCACGTGTAGAAATGTCCATCAATGGATGTGCTGAAATGATTTTTACTGCTCATGTTTTAACTTGGGCAAGTCCAAGTGCCCACCAACAAAATTGGACAATTGAATGCCTATATCAAATCTGTTTGACTCTCTGTTTACTTTTACGTTACAAGTGACATACATTAAATTGACGGAACACAAGTTGTGCGTAAGTGACTCCACAAGGGTCAAAACAGAAGTAAACGATAATACGTAACACAAATATTAAACGTAACGTTCTGCTTGTAGTTGGCCTAGGCTGACTCTTTATTTAGTATTTATTTAAATGAGGGGAACTCTACATTACTCCATTGGCCACCATGAACAATTATTTTACGTATTACATGATCGATAGCTCAAATGTGCAATATTTTGACCAGATTTCTTTTTCTGTGCTTTCGCTGGAGTTGAATGCGTTTGTTTTTGTGTGGTTTGTGCAGATGGCTCTGTCCATCCGTCACAAATTGGTGAATCGAGCTCGCAATGCATCCAATAAACGCTGCGCCGGGAGTTGCCGGTATCTGAAACGTATCAGATCTCTATCCACATTTGGAAGAGGCCCGATTCCGATCTGAGGATATCTGATTCCGGAATTGTGTCACTTGAAACGTGCAGTGTAACCAGCAACCACTGTCTAGTTTTAGAGAAGGTACATACATATATGTTGTATTTTGAAAAATATATATTTTTTCTTAAATTTCTATTTGAATGCATTAAGCAGCAATACTGTTTTAGATTTGGAGCACCAGTGCAGCAACAGACAATGCGGTTTAGTTTAGTTTTTTGTTTTTTTTTCAGCCATGTCCCTGATTTTTTTTATTTGTTTATTTTTTTATCCATCCCTTTGCACGAACTCGTGACAGATTTAAAAAAAAAAAAGTAAAGAACAGTGATATTAAATCTAAGACTGAGAATTCATTCATGTTGCTGTGGTGACAAGTGTTGGTGTGAATGTGACTGCACTCACCACTCGCTGTCCTCGGCAGAAAAGAAGGCTGAAAAGAAAAAGAAAGTCAGACGGGGATCACGTGTGTCTCAGCAGTCACACGTGTACGTGCATTTTAATAAATGCAAAAAGAAATGTCTTTATTTTTAGCTTCAATGAAGTCACACGCTAACACTTAATTGTCAGCTTCCTTCAAACACATTCAGGTGAATATGTCCCATTCATATGAAACATGCAGTCCAATATTTATGAAGCGCGCCGCCGTACACGTCTGCGCTGCAGCCAATTTTCAGCCGAGATATTTGATCTTAAAAGCCGTTGCTCCGCGCTCTTGATCAAGAAACAATTGTTGTATCTTTTCATCCGGGAGTCGCCTGTCCATCCTTTCTCTGACAGTGGGCGACCTCTGGGCTTCAAAGATACATTGAAGTTCTGCAAGTAAACTGTCAAGCACGGAGCCCAACGAATGCTCCTGCATCTGTCCGTGCCATCTAAAGTCCCATTCAGTCATTTCTTGTTGACACCGCGGAATATATTTGTATATCCTTCAAAGTGTTTTAACGCGGCGGAGCCCTCGGTACAATGAGCCGCATATTCCCGGCTCCCATTTGAGAGCATTTGGCTGAGACAAAAGGATGAGACGACCTGCTGGTTTGTGACATTCAGTGGCCGCCGTCTCCCTGACGAGGCCGTGGAATTTATGAAATGGGTCGTTTACTTGCACATGCGTCTTACTTAAGACTCCTGTTAAAGCCACATGACCTTAAGAGAGAGGGAAACGTACCACTGATAAATGCTAATGTGGTGCACATTAGTTCTGTGGATGTATGCGACATATTTCACCGTTGGAAACATTTTAATGAAGCATTGTGACGATTCGTTATTTCCCGTGTCTGTAACATGATTCTGCTCTTCAGCAATTAGCAGCGAATTTCATTGAGTAAATGATGATATCATAGTCATTTTTTTGGGTGATAAGTGACTAGTGGATATTGCCGATTTGACAGGTTTCAGTATTCCATCAAGAGGGGAAAAAACACAATAATTGCAACAGATGGGTTTGGATTTGCTCTGTTAGTAGATTTGTTTGTTTTAAACAATAACATTTGATCACAATCCTCCTTTTGACTTATACTGCACATATTTCTCAAGAATGTATAGTTAAGTAAGCTCTCAAGGTTAATGCTCCTCTCGAGTCTTTACCTCTGGCCCACTGTGCAGATCACAGTAATTACACTTTCCACATGTGAATTAAAGCTGTTGGAAGCAAAAAGGCCAGCTTTCATCATCGGACCCTTGACCTCAAGTGGAAAAAGAGCTCAAAAGTGCTTCATTACGGCAGATTATGGTGAATACTCAAACTTGCTCCAAAGTGGTCTCTATACTCCAAAGACTTAAGTTTTTTACTCTCAAAAAGATTCATTTTCGTGCCCTTAAATATGGCAATGTCACGCAAAATCTTACAACATTGGTCCTGCATCTTAAATGCATTGCAGGAATTGATCGCTTGGTTGGCCTCAATCATTTTGGTTATTTGTCAATACTGGAGTAGTACAGACTTTAATGCTTTCTGTTTATGCTGCCATGGTTACTCGATTTCTTTGGATTTAACCGGACAAAAATCCCACTTTTTCTTGAGGATATTACAAGTCACACATGGAAGTTATTAATGATTCATTGTTATACACATAGTTATGTAAATATTATAGCATGGTTAGCACATCTGCCTCACAGTTCTGAGGACCGGGGTTCAAATCCTGGCCCGAAAGATAGCCGGGCTAGGCTCCAGCACGCCCGCGAGCCGAGTGAGGATAAGCGGTACAGAAAATGGATGGATGGATATAGTCTCCATGATCTGACACATTAACGATTCCTTTTCTTTTGAGGGTTCATGACAAAAACAGAGTCAAAGTATGTATTTTCGAGTGGTTAGTAGAACAAAATAAATGGCTTAATACAAGCTCCTTTGGTGAATAACCGATATTAAATGTATTATTTTTGGGGGGAAAAGATGAAATATAATGAATAGCTCTGGGTCGGTAATTAAGGTATGGTTACTGACTGCAAAAAAAACCGGAATAAAATCAAGATTGATGAAAAAATAGAGGTGCAGTTGGCATTAACCATACTAACCATGTGTCCATTGATATTCTGCACAACATGGCGCACGCTGTAATTAAAAGAATTGGGAATGAGCTTTGGTGACTACGATGTATGACAAGAGATAACACAAAAAGTCTTGTGCATCAGGAGAATTTAAAAAAAATATTTTTTGCCTCTCATTGTACAGCAACATATCTTTCATTAAGGTTTGGGCACTAGATTAAACCAGAACCAGTATCCAATAGTAATTAACTTGAGTATATCGCGAGGCCATTTTTCACATTAAAGTAACCTTTTAATAGCTGAGCCTTTAACTCCACTGCAGGTAATGACTTTAAAGAGTGCTTATTGAAAGGGAAATGGTAATGAGCTTTAATAAAGCAGAACAACTTTGAAATAAAGAGCGCTTTTCAATGGAAAAGGATGGAGGGATCGGGCCGTGATTCCATTAACGAGACTAATGATTCTTTATCAGCCCTCTTATGTGTACATGGAGCTAACATTAACAGTGATTGAGGACGGGTCTCAATGAAAAGATGGCTCTTTTCATTGCCCTTTAAAAGATCAGATAAGAGGAAAAAGAACTTTAGCCATTTAAATCACTGAGAATTGATAACACGAGTCATACGACCTCAGACTCAGAAAGCGGAGCGGGAATCTCCTCTAGCACATGTGAACTGTAACAATGCGGTACATCTGTAATTATAAAATAAATCGGTCCTATTATGTCTGAAAATGGAACGAGTAGGAGTCGATTAAAGATTGTGTCCAAATTTGACTTAGAAAGGAAGAACTATACAGTGTTTTTCAATGTAGGTATTATATGGCGCTGCTTGGAATTATGAAGGTCTTCTTACATGTTTAATATTATATTATATAGTATTTCTGGCATTATGGTACTAGACTGGGACTGGATAGTCAAAGTGAATTCTGTGCCTATTTCAAATGTGGATACAAATCCGATATCTTCACAAACAACACCAATTATCTGTGTTGTGTAAATCAAAACCACATGGAAGATTGTTCAAATATGGTGTAAATATTTCCATGTAGCAGTGCGGAAAAAAAGAAAGCCACGGCAGTTACCGGTGTAGTAATGCCAGGTGACCTGCACTCAGTCGAGGCCAACTTAGCAGCGTGTAATTTGTGTTATTCGTTTATTTGCTATTGTACCTGATATTGGCAGCGCCGTATTTTGACCCGCATTTTCGGCATGTGCCCACCCTGGTTGTTTCAAGTGTTAGGACATGTAAATGTAAATGTCCAGGCAAGAACTTAAATGCGCAAAGCCTACAGTGAAAACAGTGAAACAGTGGACCAATGAAGCAAAGATGGAACTTCAAAGCTGTTTCGACTGCACAGACTGGAGTGTCTTTAAAAATTCAGCTGGCAGCCTGGACGAATACACGGACACTGTCGCATCCTATATCACTTTCTGTGAAGATGTGTGTGTACCAACAAAGTCTTTTCGCACATTCAACAACAACAAGCCGTGGCTCACTGTCAAACGTAAGCAACTTCGCCAAGCTAAGGCCTATCAGAGCGGGGACAGGGCCCTGTATAATCGAGCTAGAAACCAGCTGACGAAAGAAATTAACATTGCAAAGAGGAACTATGCGGCAAAGTTGGAAAAACAGTTTAGCGCTAACGGTTCTAAATCAGTCTGGCATGCATTCCAATCGCTGACCAATTACAAGCGACGATCTCCCCAAGCTGAGAACAATAGCACACTAGCCGACGACTTGAATACCTTCTACTGCAGATTTGAAAAGGACACTTTCACACCCACCCATCCGGCCGCACCCCGACCACCATCACACCTCTGACTTCTGCGTTGACCATCCACGAACAGGATGTGAGACGCATCTTCAAACAACAAAAGATTAACAAAGCGGCAGGCCCGGACCTTGCGTCCTGATCCGGCCTCAAAGTCTGCGCAGACCAGCTCGCTCCAGTCTTCACACAGATCTTCAATAGATCTCTGGAACTGTGCGAAGTACCATCCTGTTTCAAACGCTCCACCATCATTCCAGTCCCCAAGAAACCTGCAATCTCGGGTCTAAATGACTACAGGACTGTCGCCTTGACATCTGTGGTCATGAAGTCCTTTGAACGCCTCGTGCTGGACCACCTCAAGAGCGTCACAGGTCCCCTGCTGGACCCCCTGCAGTTTGCCTACCGAACGAACAAGTCTGCGGATGAGGCAGTCAACATGGGACTGCACTTCATACTAGAACACCTCGACGGCGCGGGGACCTACGCGAGGATCCTGTTCGTGGACTTCAGCTCAGCATTCAACACCATCATCCCTGAACTCCTTTCCTCCAAGCTTCTCCAGTTCAGCGTCTCGCCTGCCACCTGCCAGTGGATTTACAGCTTCCTGGCAGGCAGGACACAGCAGGTGAGGCTGGGGGAAACCACCTCATCCACACGCAGCATCAGCACCCCAAGGTTGTGTCCACTCTCTGCTGCTCTTCTCTCTCTACACGAACGACTGCACCTAAACGCACCGAGCTGTCAAACTCCTGAAGTTTGCAGATGACACCACTGTCATCGGCCTCATCAAAGATGGTGATGAGTCTGCATATAGAGAGGAAGTGGAGCGGCCAGAGCTGCGGTGCGGCCGACATAACCTGGAGCTGAACACACTCAAGACTGTAGAGATGATCGTGGACCTCAGGGAGCATCCTTCACCACAGCTGCCCCTCACGCTGTCCAGCTGCCTTGTGTCAACCGTCGAGACGTTCAAGTTCCTGGGAATTACAGTCTCTCAAGACCTGAAGTTGGCGATCAACATCAACTCCGTCCTCAAAAAGGCCAAGCAGAGGATGTACTTCCTGCGGGTTCTGAGAAAACACGGCCTGCCACAGGAGCTGCTGAGGCAGTTCTACACAGCGGTCATCGAATCAGTCCTGCGTTCTTCCATCACAGTCTGGTTTGGTGCTGTTCCAAAAAAGGACAAACTCTGACTGCAACGGACAATCAAAACTGCTGAAAGGATTGTCAGTACCCCCCTACCTGCCCTTGAGGACTTGCACGCTGCCAGAACTAAGACAAGAGAGTGCAAAATCCTCTCGGACCCTCCGCATCCCGGTCACTGGCTCTTTCCCTCAGGTAGGCGCTACCGATCAATGCAAACTAGAACTAGCAGACATTCCAACAGCTTCTTCCCTCTTGCCATCAACTCCTTAAACAGCTAACCTACAATTCCATTGCAACATGCTGGCAATTTTTTTGTCTTGAGTTTGTTGTCACATTTCCGTCGGGCCAATTATATACTACTTGTGCACTCACTGTAGTAGTCTCGCCATGGTGCACTATTTGCACATCTGTTGTTGACCAATACTGGCCACTCATGCCAGAGTAGCATCTGCACCACTTGCACACTGATTGAGGAGTATCTGCAACATTTGCACAATCAACATTGGCCCAGATTATCACGCTACTAGTCACTTTAAACTGCATACACTACTTGAAGTCTCAGCGCCCTTTGCACGATGGTCATTTCACCGGACTATTGCGAGATTATTCATTCCAACTGCTCTAAGTACTAGTGGACTCTGCATCTTTTTGCACGATTAGCAGAAAAGAAAATTGTGGGGGCATTACCAGATAACTAGCAACCCTTTATTTCTCAGTGACTGTTTTTCTCAATGTCTTTATGTCTCAAAAGTGTTCTCTGTCAATTGACTGTTGCCGTACTAGAGCGGCTCCAACTACCGGAGACAAATTCCTAGTGTTTTTTTTGGACATACTTTGCATATAAAGATTATTCTGATGCTGATGTAACATGATTTAAGCTATGGGTCACTTGAAAATACAGTCCCTGTAAATAAACGATGCACAAAATCTGCTATTGGAACTAAATAGGAATTGAGCACTGAGACCTTCTGTATGATATAAAGTATGTGCATTTAACACAGCATTATATACTGTGGGGGTTGTATTGCAAACATATATACCTGGCAAACTACAATATTCTCTCACCCAGCGACACCGCCTGACTTGACTTAAGTGGTCCAACATTTTTTTTTAAATTACAGTTTTTAGTCCGTTTTGAGGCTCTGCGCACAATATACTGTAGGCTACTGTATAATTTCTTTTTGAAGCACAAGAAAATGGCGCAATGGTCAAGGATGAAGCGGATTGCCACTAAAACGAGAGCGTGCTGTGGATATTTTGAGAAGCTGTTGGCAAACATTGCTCGCCCCATTCACTGACTGCGCCTGTGCATTTTCGCCACAGACACTCTTCGCACTTTGCTTTATTATAAGTATTATTGGAGAACACAGTTTGATATTTCGAGTTTGCATAGCTAAGTTACACAATTACTTTGTTAATTGCTCAAAGTATAACGCTGTAAAGTTTTACAACCAATCGGTAAAGTTCAGCCTTTAAGTTCACTGCTGATTTTGTTTTATTATGGAATAAAGCAATTCTTCAGAAATAAGGCTACATTCACACTGCAGGGCATGATGCCCAATTCATATATATTTTTAAAAATTGAATCCAATGTTTTTATGTATGTTGTAGTCGTTCACATTACAAGAACTAATGTGATTTCTGCTGGAGACGGAATGCATCCATGACTTCACATTGCGCATGCGCACCAACACGAGGCACCGTGTTGACGGAAGTAAATACGGCCCCTTGCTTAGGTCTCGTCATGACGCATTTGTGATCATTTTAAAAGATTTTGTGTGACCGGAGCCAACATTTTCTTATACACTATCTATCAGTTTTAAAGCATCTCCTTTTTTTGCCACTGACTGTTTTCGGCTCCTTTTCTGCTCCTTTGTCTGCCGTTTGCTTTTGTAAGTCAAATATCTTTTTAAATACTTTTTTGTATGTGCCACGGGCCACTGAAAAGGAAATGGCAGGCTGCAAATGGTCCACAGGCCATTGTTTGGACATCGGTGCACTTAACCAATTATTTATCTTTATCATTTCACTTGTATTTAAACAATTGAACCAGTACACTGAATGAACTGGTTCAGGTAAATTCAACACCATCTGCTAAATTTGGTGGGGCACTGCCCTTAAAGTAGAATCGCCATCATGCGGGAATCACACAATAATCGATAAAAGATTAGGAATCGACGCTATAGAGAGTGAATTTAATGAATTCAATGTGCGGCAAGCAGCTGGAGAAGGACTCCAGCTGACAGCAGCACCTGAGCGACTGCCTCGGCCCCCTGGCGCCGGCTTCCTGCCCAGCCTTTCCCAAACACCGTGATGGCCCCTGGGCCCCCGCTGGAGCTCTGGCTTGCTCCCCCAACCCGCCTCATTGTTTGCAGGCGGCGACCATCCAACTAATTAAAGGGATGATTTGTGAAATGCTATCCTTTTATTAATTAGTTTGTACACACACCCGCTCTAAACCGTCATCCGAAAATAATTCACATTGAGGATGGGACCTGCTTTTACCTTTTCCACACACTGAAACCGTTTCCTTATCCACAAATCACTTGAGAGGAGACTTGTCAATCTGCACGGCGTGTGAGCGCTGTCACAACAATACGAACGATCCCATCTCACTGCCAGCGACAACATTTGAGCTGTGTTCGTACAACACTTGGCTTTCAGAAGCCAAACACACGACAAGACAAAATGAACGACTGTGCGCATCCTGAACAATTGCTCTCCTTCTTCCATGTTCTCCCTCATCTCAACGTCTTTTAATTACTGGTGAAAAATGAGTTCATTTGGAAGATAAATAGTGCGTGTCTGTTGTGGCTTGGCAGGACTAAAGACGGGTATTTTTCATTGCATTATCATGTAAAGAAAACACAACATTTACGTTTCTTACACAGCTACACAAACACCATTGCAGCAAGCTTCCAAATCCTTAACAAGCGCACATGAAATGACAATTGTTTTGGGATGTGGCAGAATATTTCCACAATATTTTATACTGCTACAGTTTATACACTTTTGCTGTTCGGATGAAGTGTAAACATTTCAACGAATGTGATTTAGTCACGGGAAGGGCCATATTTTTAGAGACTCCAAGTTTCATGCTGTGCTGGTGAAACATTTCTTTTCAATTTGGCAATTTTCCATACTTTGCCTCTTCCAAATGTGACTTGGAACAGGGAACATGAAATAACATTTATTTCTTCTCAAATATATTATCTTCCACGCTGAAATGATGAAATCCCACATTAAAATGTGTCCATATCATTAATAAACACAATATATTATTCAGGTGTTGTGGTTAGCGGTGGGTGCGAACTCAGGTGTAATTTGGTTCGTGGCTGTCGAGATTCATTTTGTCAGCCACGTGATGAATACAATCCTGGGGGAAGCTCCGATGCAT
This sequence comes from Phyllopteryx taeniolatus, assembly GCF_024500385.1. Lineage (NCBI taxonomy): Eukaryota > Metazoa > Chordata > Actinopteri > Syngnathiformes > Syngnathidae > Phyllopteryx > Phyllopteryx taeniolatus. The sequence goes on along the minus strand of NC_084504.1, from coordinate 31,774,477 downwards.
CAGTGTCATTCCGCATGAGATTTTTCATGGGAGTTGAGAGTTTCGAAGATTAAATGCAGTATTAGTCAATGTTTTGGGGGATAAGACTTCACACTAATTTAGTGAAGAGCAACAACCTGCGGAGGAAGCTCCATTAGCAATGACAATGAACTACAGCTCCGGTGGGAAAATCTGATTAACACGGCACGCTGAAATTCTGAAGTCATTTCACTGCTTGGCCAATGATTCTACATTTGCAGGAATAGCGGCTCCTAGAGTGTTTTTGCCGCTGCCAAAATATCTCTTTAGCGGAGTATTGTCATATTTCATGAATCCCCAGGAGGTGACGTGGTAGTTCGTTTTGACGCTGGATTTATAGATGTCAAGGGAAGCAAACGCAAGGCGTATTTATTTGGGGATTTAGAAATATGGCTGAGCATTTGTGAAACAACATTATCCACCAAATTGCAAACAAAACCAGAGCCAGGCGATCTGTGGTGTGCATCAGCTCGTAGTGCACTGCTCTGGGTTTCAAGTTTATTCAAACAACACAGAATGACCTTTTACTTTGGAATATCTCTTCATTTTTCCACTGTTTTGAAGGGAACTCTCTCTATTGAGATCAGATGTTGTGAATATACAACACACTGACACGCTGCTGTCACCACTGATTTCCATTTCTCCCAGAAATATGGTGTTGAAATCCTCTCCAGGCAGATAAGTATCTTTCCACACGACTGCCAGATCTGATTGCCTTTCTGCAAAGCGGCCAGTATTGGAGTCCTTCTCGACGCATGTATTTTTCTACTTCTGCAGCCATCATCTGAATAAAAATATTTCTTCCACGCGAGGCAGTTTTCACAATTGTTGTTGTGTAGCCGACCTGAGGCGTGGGATGTAAGTGGGGTGAATGGAGCTTTGTTGTTTTGAGAACGGCGCTGGTGACCTCACCAAGTGGGAGATGTCAGACTAAATTAGCATTAAATGTCGTGTGCACTTGGGATGTCTATTTTATCGAAAGCAATAGCGTAATTTTTTTTTCTGTTTCATCATATTTTTGTCTGTCTATATAAGTGTGTAGTAGAACACATTAAAGTGATCAACAGTACCAATTCAACAACAACAACTCTATAAATGACAGCAATGTTGAGAACAGAATAAAAACGACACCAGACATTTTCTTACGAAAGACATTTTGGATATTTGATGGAATTAAAAGTCATGAGAACTCATTGTTTTTGGTTGTATTTTTGCTCATAATAAATGTAATGAATGCAGCTAACACAATTATGAATCATTTGTGACTTAGTTATAGTTTGTATAGCAAATGGTAATACTGCACAGCATTTCTCTATTTAGTTTGTTTTCAAGTTCTAAAGTCAGGACATAAAACAATAATTACCAAAATAAATAACAAAAATCAACATCACACTGATCACCAGTATGCCAAATTCAATGAGGTGTATAGCCAATAACTTTTCATTAAATATTCATATATTCTTTTGTAAAATATTCCGTATTGTAAGATAGAACATTGGACTGTTTGTCTTATAACTGGACTTTCAATGTGTTCCGATAATGTGCAGTGTATTCTAACGCCTGTAACATATATCTGTGCTATTATTATGCATTATGATTGTATTGTGCAGGGAGAGGAACGAGCGTGTGATGTGGCGGTGGGGGAAGCAGAGTTTGATGGTTGCAGCTTCACACAGTGCACTAATCCATTCAGAGCTACGGGGGTCTGGCATTGTCTGCGCTCGCTATAATTAAGCCGTGCATTAGAGAGAGGGCTGGAATAAAACATGAGTATACAAATGCAGCCTGGAGCTGATGTTCTACTGATGATTACAATGCAGATAAAGCATTCCTCACAACTGCCTGTGTGTACTGGAGCCTCCAAAAACATCTGGACCTTTTAATTGAAAAATGGCCTGGTGTTCCACCATGCTGATTTGTACTAAGTGAAGTCAACAATTAAGACAAAACAACGCAATTGTTCGAAATCGCATTGCTTCATTATTTGGTCTTCTAGTCAAGAAAATGGATTGATCCATTATTTACAGGTCACGGGGCAGAGGCCAAGCATTGCTGTTCTCGTTGTGACGTCGTCTCGAAGCAGCTCAGAGCGCGGCGTCTCTGCCACCTTCCCTCGCATGAAATCAATCATAACACGAATATTATGTTCAAACTAATTACTTCTTATGCTGCTTGTGGTATGGCAGGCTACCCAAGTATGCATGGGTTATTGGTTCCTTACTCATGTACCATTTAATTATAATCAATGTTAAATGTGAAATTGTGAATTAAATGAAAATTCACTCAGCTCAGTGTTTAACTCTTGTGACTGTGGACAGCAGAGAGTCTCGAGTCATTACTACCCAATGTAGTATTAGAACATTAATATTATATGTTAAGTTAGCACTAATAATATTGACCATGTGAAGTCACAGCAGTCATCTTTTTGGGGGGGGGTGGACAATGAGCTAAGGAGTGACCGAAATTGATAAACCAAAATTCATAAACTGATCTATGCCTGTTAGTTATATCTAGATCATCTTACATTAACACATATATTTCATATGATTTTTTATTTATTGAACCTTTATTTTACTACGAATAGGCTCATTGAGTCCTACTAACGTGTCACTGAAAGTTTACATTTACTAAAGTTGAGCTTTGGGTCTTATGTTTGCACTCACAACAGTTGAAAATAGGTCCATTTCATGTCTGTGTATCACATACATTATGCAAAAAACAAACAAACAAAAATTATGAATATGAATTCACTAATCACTGTGTTTATAATGTACTTGTCATTTGGAGATGTATGCACTGAGACATATTTGGAGTTGTTTGTAATAGATACAAATGATTTTTATTATTTCTTTCTTATGCCCTCCTAACAAGATGTGAGTTGGTGCCTTGTGTTTATCATCCTTGGGAAGTTCTAATATATTCATATATGTTTCAGTGACACGGCACAAGCTTTTACATAGGATGCGGTATTCCTAAATATTGTGTGCCCCTCGCTCGAGTAGCGTTATAACACGCCGCACACAAAGTCTTTGCCGCGTGTCTGCTGGCTTGTCATATTGGCAACAGTACAGACGGCAGTACTGAAAAGTTTTCCTACTCCCCGGTGCAGAGCTTGCTGGCGGTGGAGGTCCCGGTGGCCGTGGCAAAACTAGTTGGCACCGCAGCTGGTTTCAGCCTGTGCCCAACTACACTTGTGTATCCAATGCTTTCTCAAAACACGGCGGTTCGAAGTACGGAGTTTGGAATGCTTGGAATGAACAGGATGTTTGGCTCATGTGATGTCACAGCGCCGGAGAGAAACGAAGACCGGAAGGCGCGGGATGCAAAAAAGCAGAAGGCGCATTCTGCATCATATTTATCGATTTAACTGCTGTATAGCTGCCATATAACCACTTCGAAATGGCAGATGTGGTTTGAAAAGGGTTTCAAGAGTTATCAAGAAATTTTTTTTAAATCGTTGTCCTCTGACCTTTAAGAAAGAGCGAGGGAGATTCACCGGCCGCAACATTAGGATACGTATAAATCCAAAACGATGTCCTTACATTGCCCGGTTTTGGTTGACACTATCAGAAAATGCAGTTCTTGGAATAGATTTCATTACATCCTACGTATGTGGCCAGCATGTACAACGTAGTATTGCATCTTTGCAAACAATAGAAGTTTTGACATCAGTTTGATTGATTTGTTTGTTGCGAACGCGATTACATCTGAAAGCCGCACGCTCGTCAATAGATCAAAGAAGCAATAGCGCTATCTTAATGAATGGAGATCTTGACGGTCGCCAGTGAGGGTTTTTGATGCTCGGAGAACATTCCTTCATCCGCCCTGTCTGAGGAGCGGAGATGAGTGGGTCTGGGGCAGAGGCCGTTCATCTGCCAATACGGCGGCGACCTGAGTGATGGGCATGTGGCGATGTCACTAATGATCAGACCATAATGACTCGCTGACAGGGGAGGAGAGCAATAGATTGTCACTGGGGGTTGAGTTAAAGAGGAGCCCTAATGATCTGCCAGCAAACACTGGCAAAGCACCTCCTTTATCACTCCATCGTCTTCCTCGACTCCTCGTCAGGTTCCTCTCCATTGGAGGGAGCCACTACGTAGTGTCTCAATGCCATCGCGCAAGGCATGTAAACATCTGTCACCTCTGTATCTATATTTCATGCCATTACCTCTTAGGCCTTGAGCCGCATGCTGTAAGCCTCGGGGTACTTGGTTTCCGCCAGCAGGAGCTTTCAGCGCAGGAAGGATCAAGTCATAATTACGCTGCCGCATTCTGGTGTTTTAGCAGCGGATGTCCTCTATAGCGAACCGCGACATCCCAAGCGGCTTCGCTTCTGTGGCACTCAGCAAAATGAAGAATACCTTATGACCTCAATTTTTCTCAGATGCTCTGCTACTTCTCTTTCAAATGTAGTTCTTAACCTAGCAGGGGAATCCATTTGACAGGTACATATTCAGCCTAAGTCACTGAATCCATGGAGCATTAAAACTTTTTTGAATAGAACTGAATAGAGAAAAAGAAAATAGAGAGAAAACAAAAATGGATGTTCTCACAGTACATACATGTTAAATTATGCAACAATAATGCTTTTGATTAATATTAATCTTCATACATTATGGATTGACACATTCAATGTATAGACAAAGTGAACGAGATATCTATTTGCAGCTACAGCAGCTTCCACTCTTCTGGGGAAAAGATTTGTTCATGTGATTTTTTTTTTCCCTCTATTCACCCAGAAGAACATTTGTGTGGTCAGAGGTCGCTCATGCCGGATGAAAGCGCCTGACTCACAATCACTCTTCGATCATCCCAAAGATCTCTGAATGTTTGATGGGGTTGAGGTTACGGACTCTCAAGGTCCTCCACGGCAAACCCATCCAAGATTGCTAACTGCACTTGGGAAAAGTCATGCTGGAAGATAAATGGACCTTTCCCAAATTGTTCCCACAAAGTTGGAAATGAGAACTGTCCAAAATATCTCCGGGAAATGAAGAATTAAGATTCAGAGTATGGATTCAATTGTGTCTTAATAAAGCAAAAAATGTTGTCAATAAAAACATTTTCAAATTCCTCCAGGAGAATTTCTCCCCATGAGTTCATTCTGTTATGTTTGCACTTTGCTCTGATTGTCTCACTATCATTATATCCCTTTGAAGTAAAAGCATAAGAGGATAAAGCCACAAGTACTTTGTTCTTTTGACTGATGGTCGATGAGCAACTGGTAACCTTTCTACATGATCCATTAACCGGTAATGGAGGCGCTGGGCCGTATTTTAAGCGTAATCATTCCAATTTTTCTATGACGTCCCAATTTTATGCCACATTCTGTTCAAACTAATGTACTTTCTGATGAATTTATCCTATATTGATTTTACATTATATGAGTAGTATTTGCTGCGATTGGCTGGCAAGCAGTTCAGGGTGTACCCCGGTACTCGCCCAAAGTCAAGTGAGATAGGCGCCAGCGCACCCGTGACCCTAGTGAGGATAAGCGGTTCAGAAAATGAATAGATGAATGAATGGAAGGAAGGAGTAGTATTTGGGAAGTCTTCAAGTCTTAAAAGAATGTCAGAGCAATACAATGTATGATGAATATTAGGTGGGATTGAATTTTTTGTGACATGTCATCAAATGGGATGAATTATGCAGTGCACAATACAATGGAATTGTCTTTTAGTGTGTTGCAGTGTATTTCAAAGATTCGAGGATTCGAGGACTTTGTTCGACTCGTGGCACGGTGGCCGACTGGTTAGAGCGTCAGCCTCACAGTTCTGAGGACCCGGGTTCAATCCCCGGCCCCGCCTGTGTGGAGTTTGCATGTTCTCCCCGTGCCTGCGTGGGTTTTCTCCGGGTACTCCGGTTTCCTCCCACATCCCAAAAACATGCATGAATTGGAGACTCTAAATTGCCCGTAGGCATGACTGTGAGTGCGAATGCTTGTTTGTTCCTATGTGCCCTGCGATTGGCTGGCAACCAGTTCAGGGTGTACCCCGCCTCCTGCCCGATGACAGCTGGGATAGGCTCCAGCACGCCCGCGACCCTAGTGAGGAGAAGCGGCTCAGAAAATGGATGGATGGATGTTCGACTCGTTATAGCGATATACATTTACATATAATACGGCACAAAATTTGATACCCAAAGTCCCAGATTAGCCCAATAAATCTCAAGACTCAGAAAATAAGATAAAATGAGATGAGATTAAAAAAAATAATAATAAAAAATATATACTTATTTGACGTTGACATGCAGCAAAGATTTGGATGCAGGAAAATTACAAATGCTAGATGCTTGAATTGCACATACTTAATACATGATTTCCATGGTCCTTTGTACTTGAAGAGTAGAATTGTTCATCGTTCAGGGATGAATAGGCATTGAGGGTGGGCAGGGAACCTGGGGGTGATGTCGGGGCTACAGAGCGCTGTTCGAGTTTAACAGTCTAACAGCTTCAAGAATAAACTGTTCTACACCCTGGTGGTCCTGCATCGAATGCCCTGTAGCCTCCTGCCTGAGCGGTCAAAGTCATGGCAATCCAGGCATTTTGTATCATGGTGGCTGTCCTCTGCTCAGAAAGGGAAAAAAAGGAGATGGTGGGCAGAGGGCACTATGGGCTGTCTATCCTCCAAACAGAACTTGATGTAACAAATTTGTTAACTTAATGTTTGGTAATAGATTCTAACTACCGTTTGCTACCAGCTTTGCTATAAACAGGAGGGGGAAATTGTCAGGATTTGTATTGAGTGTTTCCCACACATCCATTTATTTTTGTTACTCTGTCTTCCTATTGATCAGTGTCTAGGAATAAAACATTGAACCACGTAGGACATGTCACACTCTGTGGAAAAAACGAAGAAAAATTCTGACACACCAGACTTTCTGTATTGTGGTCGTGATGCTCCCTATATGCCAGATTGGCAATATTTGTTTATGTCACTCTACATCCAGACCCATAAAGAGACACCCAACATACATCCTGTACTTTAATACAATTTAACCGTGCACAGTAAATCATTGTTTTCTTTTCCTAAGTTATGGAAGACTTGCCAATATTGTCCTAAAAGTCAACAATGAACCAGAAGTTTAAAATATCGCCTCTGTCATTCCTTGACTATTCCATTTAACTTTTCCCTATTCCATTTTCCCATTTCTGTCAAATGGTTTGCTTGGCAAGAAAACCTTCCTTGGCTGTCTCCAAACCAGATGTGTGCAGTTGCAGTGTCCGTCCGACAGCCTGAAATTCCTCTTAGATTATATGGAAAAGTGCAAGAGGGCAAATGGTGTCAGAGATCTCCCACTCAACCCACCCCCCATTTCTCGTCATAAATCATGCTTGGCAGCACAGAATAAGCTACTTCTGGAGACATTGCTCCTGGCACTCGACCCGTTGCAATTCATCACCTTCAAGAAAGTCCAAAAACCAGAAAGAAAATGTGTCCACCAGCTCCAGATGTAATCTCTACACCAACACCACCAACTTTAGCAAAGGTGCAATCCTCTCTGAAGACGAGAGGATGTTTGCCACCTGCACAATCATTCCAGTTTATTGCCGGAATGGCCCTTTGGAGTTTGTAACTGAGCTACTTGCTTCTCATTTACTCACATGGATAATGAGGCTTTTCAGGAAGACAAAAAAAGAATTGCTGTCACTTGAAAAGATTTTTCAGAAGTGAAAAATGTTTGTACATCTCAAACACTGTTTTGACAGTTTCCAAGCAGCTGAACTCTGTTCCAAATAGCACTGATTTAAAAGGTCACACACCATGCCCTGAGGAAGTTAATGCCTAATTGTACTGGTAAGGAAAGAGGTTTGAACAAAGGTGATATCAAATGAGAGGGATTACAGGCTATTTTGGTTTGTATACCACTTTGATTGTAAAAGGTCTAAGAATCAACTTCGATTTCCACCCATCCATTTTCTTCCACTTATCCGAGGTCAGGTCACAGGGGCAACAGCCTAAGCGGGGAGGCCCAGCCACTTCATCCAGCTCTTCCAGGGGGAACCCGAGGCGTTCCTCGGCCATCTGAGAGACAGTCTCTCCTGCGTGTCCTGGGTTTTCTCCGGGGCCTCCTACCAGTGTGACGTGCCCGGAACACCTCACCAGGGAAACACTCAAGAGGCATCCTTAACCACATGCCCGCGTCAGCTCATCTGGCTTTTCTCAATGCGGAGGAGCAGTGGTTCTTCTCTGAGCCCCTTCCGGATGACCGCGCTTCGCACTTTTTCGCTAAGGGAGAGCCTGCACACCATGTGGAGGAAACTCATTTCAGCCTCTTGTGAACGCAGTTGAGGCTAGGAACGCAGATCGACTGGTATACCGAGAGCTTCGCCTTTTGATTCAGCTCTTCACCACAACGGATTAAGCCAGAGTCTGCATCAATGCAGACGCTGATACCCGCCGGTCGATCTCCTGTTCCAGTCATCCCTCACCCGTGAACAAGGACTCAAATTACTTGGACTTGAAGGCGGATCTCATCGCTAGCTCAGAGGGGAGTTACACCTTTTGCCGACTGAGGATCGCGACCTCAGAATTGGAGGTGCTGATTCTCATCCCAGCCACTTCACCACTTTAGCAAGAGTTGAAGGTCTTGAAGCAGAGACGTAATACTGATACTACCACACGTAACCCCTTCAATGCATCGGAGGCAAAGGGCAGCCTTTGCCAAGTGCAACTTTCACTGGAAACGAATCCAACTTACTGCCAGCAATGCAGAACAAACTTTGACACTTGTCATAAAATGACCAAACAGCCCAAATAATCTGGTACGCCACAACAGGAACAAGGAGGAAAAAGAAATAATTTTTTTAATATTTTTGCCTCACCTTCATTTGCATAAAGCATATGAACTCCAGATGAATATATCATATTTTCTGACTGGTTTTAGATACTGCGATTGGCTGGCGACCAGTTCAGGGTGTACCCCGCCTCTCACCCAAAGATAGCTGGGATAGGGTACAGCACACTCGCCACCCTAGTGAGGAGAAGCGGTACGGAAAATGGATGGATGGATGCTTTTAGATATATATGAAAATATACAGTGAACATTAATATTAATGCATCATTATCAGCTGCCAGGTTCCATAAATATGAACCACACAGTTGAGTCTCGTGTGAATCACTTTAAATAGCGTATACTTGGCAAAACCTGCACTTTACGGACCTTTGTGAATTTAATTGGGAAAATCGCAAATCAGGTAGTCAGCCATATAACTCATTGTCACATTTAATCAATATGCTTTGCAAATCAACTTGTTCCATTTATAAATTATCTTATATAGATCAGGTAACCAATTTAACAATTAGCATACATTTAGGCATTCATTAATTTAATCATTAATCACGCCAAAACAGTTCAACTTTTTGGCCTGCAAATTGGGGAGCAGCCACACAGGTTGGAGCAGTACATCATGCCCTGGGAGTGCAGACTGTGAAACAGTGAGATTTACTGTTATAAAAAAAATCAATGTAATCAGGGGAGAAGTTGGAAGCTGGCCTGGGGTCCACTGTGGTCTCAGGAAAATTGTGACACTTAAAAGACACCGAGTGGAGAGTGGGATTCTTCGCTAGAATCAATTACTGGATGTCCACAAAGTGGTCAACCACTGTTATTATTGGCCACAATATTCGGTACACCTGCTGAATCAAATGAGAATGAATGAGGTTTGTATCCAAAATTCTGCCCCTGTGTAATTATTCAATTATTCAAAATACATTTCCCGCAATGTTCTTCATGATGCTTTTACCAAGTACCATCAACAGCATGTCAGACATTTCTCATCAAGAGAACTTTAAATGCCCCGAAGATCCTACAAATCAAAATTCAACCATTTATGAAGGAAAATACTGTATCCCTCTAAAAATGCCTGCCAGAGAACGACCAAAGCAAATGGCAAGAGAGCTTAGTTCAGCAAGTATCAAAGATTTAATGATGGCATGTAATGTTTTAGAATCTGAAATTTAAAAAAAAAAAAATGGAGAGAAAAAAGAAAAGAAAAAAGAAAAGACAAGCACTGAGTAAATTCAGATAGTGGATTTTAGCTTCTAGCTTTTTTTGCTTTTATTAATTTTGTATAACACACTGTGTGTATGTGGCGTAATAAAATACTTTTTCCAAGGGCAAAGTGAATGATTGGACTGAGCCACAGGCCGAGCAGCATTTGCTTGGCTTCCAAACATGAACACCTGTTTGCTACTGCACCTTAGCTTGTTTAACAAGCCACCAAACATTAATGGAGAAAAGTGCACCGCTAACATGGCTGTGCCAGTTACGTAGCTCATTAGCTGCTTAGGTGCAGCACATTAAACAGCATGTCAGCAGACCTGCAAATGTCACTTTGGACCCGCAGAAAACCTCATATGCTCTGAAAAATCTCTGCCACTGACACACAGCGCTTGCCTGTGATGTGGATCTGCAGAAGTTTGTTTACTTTGTCTCAGGAACACAAAGTGTAACACCCGCACTGTGGCAGCCCGCCCGCTGTGACGATAACTCAACACACACATCTTTACAGGCAGCTGATAACATAAGAAAGTCATGGAGAATGTTTTCTTCAAATATGACTGGTGTATTACCTTATATGTTCCCATTTTCCATAGTTTCGTAACTTATATTTAACTGTGACTTTTGCTATTTTATTTAAGAATGAGATTTTGCTTCATGGCCGACCACTGATAAACTACTGTACCTGAATTCTTCTTTTCCTTTGGGCTTGTCCCGTTAGGGGTCGACACAGCGCGTCATCCTTTTCCATGTCAGCCTATCTCCTGCACCCTCCTCTCGAACACCAACTGCCATCATGTCTTCCCTCACGACATCCATCGACTTTCTCTTTGGTCTTCTTCTAGCACTCTTGCCTGGCAGCTCCATCCTCATCATCCTTCTACCAATATACTCACTATTTCTCCTCTGGACGTGTCCAAACCATCGAAGTCTGCTCTTGCTAACTGTCTCCAAAACATCGAACCTTGGCTGTCCCTCTGATGAGCTCATTTCTAATTTTATCCAAGCTGGTCACTTCTAGAGCAAACCCCAACATTTTCATTTCCGCCACCTCCAGCTCTGCTTCCTATTGTCTTTTCAGTGCCACTGTCTCTAATCCGTACATCATGGCTGGCCTCACCACTGTTTTATAAACTTTGCCCTTCATCCGAGCAGAGACTCTTCTGTCACATGACACACCTGATACCTTCCTCCACCCGTTCCAACCTGGTTGGACCCGTTTCTTCCCTTCCTGACCACACTTACCATTGCTCTGGACAGTTTACCCCAAGTATTTCAAGTCCTCCACCGTTGCTATCTCTTCTCCCTGTAGCCTCACTCTTCCCCCACCACCCCTCTCATTCATGCACATATATTCTGTTTTACTTCGGCTAATCTTCATTCCTCTCCTTTCCAGAGCATGCCTCCATCTTTCTAACTGTTCCTCCAGCTGCTCCCTGCTTTCACTGCAGATCACAATGTCATCTGCAAACATCATGGTCCACGGGGATTCCAGTCTAACCTCATCTTTTCAGCCTTTCCATCACAACTGCAAACAGGAAGGGGCTCAGGGCTGATCCCTGATGCAGTCCCACCTCCACATTAAATTCGTCTGTCACACCTACAGCACACCTCACCGCTGTTCTGTTGCCCTCGTACATGTCCTGTATTATTCTAACATATTTCTCTGCCACTCCAGACTTCCGCATGCAGTAACACAGTTCCTCTCTGGGTACTCTGTCATAGGCTTTCTCTAGCTCTACAAAGACACAATGTAGCTCCTTCTGACCTTCTCTGTACTTTTCCATCAAAGTCATCAAGGCAAATAATGCATCTGTGGTACTCTTTCTAGGCATAAAACCATACTGTTGCTCGCAAATACTCACTTCTGTCCTGAGTCTAGCCTCCAGTACTCTTTCCCACAGCTTCATTGTGTGGCTCATCAACTTTATTCCTCTATAGTTCCCATCGCTCTGCACAACACCCTTGTTCTTAAAAATGGGCACCAGCACACTTTTCCTCCATTCCTCAGGCATCTTCTCACGCGCTAGAATTCTATTGAACAAGCTGCACAACACTCGTCCTGTCTCAGCTTCCACCACATGGTTCTCTGCTCTGCCTTTGTCTTCCTAATCTTCCTCCCCACCACCAGAGTCATCTTACACACCACCATCCTATGCTGTCTAGCCACACTCTCCCCTACCACTACCTTACAGTTGGTAACCTCCTTCAGATTACATCGTCTGCACAAGATGTAATCCACCTGCGTGCTTCTACCTCCGCTCTTGTAGGTCACCCTATGTTCCTGCCTCTTCTGGAAAAAAGTGTTCACTACAGCCATTTGCATCCTTTTTGCAAAGTCGACCACCATCTGTGCCTCCAAGTTCCTTTCCTGGATTCCGTACTTACCCATCACTTCTTCATCACCCCTATTTCCTTCACCAACATGTCCATTACAATCTGCACCAATCACGACTCTCTCTCTGTCTGGGATGCTCGGAACTACTTCATCTAGCTCCTTCCAAAATTTCTCTTTCACCGCTAGGTCACATCCTACCTGTGGGGCATAGCCGCTAATCACATTATACATAACACCCTCAATTTCAACACTCGATCTGATACACTTTTCACCTCCAAGACATTCTTAGCCAACTCTTCTTTTAAAATAACCCTGACTCCATTTTCTTCCCATCTACACCATGGTAAAATAATTTAAACCCTGCCCCTAAACTTCTAGCCTTACTGTCTTTCCACCTGGTCTCCTGCACACACAATATATCAACCTTTCTCCTAATCATCATGTCAACCAACTCCCCAGATGAACGCTGATATTTGTTTGGCAAAGTTTTAAGCTGGGTGCCCTTCCTGACGCAACCCTCTGCATTTGTCCGGGCTTGGGACCGGCCTACAGTTTGCACTGGCATGTGCCCCCCATAGGGCTGCATTAAACTACTGTACCTGAATATTGAAGTATAATTGATCGATGTAACCGTCAGAATGCAAGTTTGAGAAGTGAAATTATATATTATATATTATATAATCATATATATGTATTTGTTAATAATTAACTCACTATTTTGCTGGATTTATTTTTCATTGAGAGGACGACTTGCTGTATGTGTACTGCATTATAAAATTGTCTTTATAAAGCATTGCTGAGGATGCGCAGATGTAGACTGGACTTGCATATTCTTAATGTTTATGAACAAATATCAGTTGTCAAATATCTTTGATGATTAGTGTAGTCTTTCCCAAACTTTGTGTCTCAAGTCCTTTTTTAAATTGAATAGGCAATTGTTTTAGCTGTGAACAAATCAGCATTAATATTAAATATTTACCATAGAGTTTGGTGGTCAGGGTCTGGTGTAAATCATTTTAGATAGAATAGACTTTGCCAATCTGGACTTTGAATTACAGTAAGCCTGTTTTTTTTTCCAATTTGGGGCTTGAGCTGAAAAAAGTGTCTGGAAACCTTTGTGCAGGATGTCTCCCACCTTTCACCTTGCGTCAGATGGGATAAGCTGACCGCCCATCCAAACAGCCCACATTGTAGCTGAAGCTCAGTTTGAGATGTTGTGAGAAGCAGAACGTCGGATGCAGGCCAGGTTGAAGAGCTGTCCGGGCCTCACTTTGCTGATTGTCTCATCTGTCTCGGCGAAGTCAGCGGGATGTGACAGCCGCCTTCTCTCTTCTACCTACACGCTGACCACTAGGCTTGGCATCACCTCCGCTCACCTGTCCTCGGAGCCTCCGCCATATCTCCATTCTCAAAGTCTTTGGAGAGAGAATGAGGATCAACGTCTCGATGTCAAAGTGGAGGGGATGGATGTAGGCCGACGGTTTTGGACTGTAGAATTAGAAGGATCTGTTTCCGGTCTTGACTCATGTTTGTTTTATTGTTTTTTTTTTTTTATAATACTCACATTTTGACTAACCTTCACTTTATACGGGTTCGTTAATGCATAACTCAAACTGTATAATGTACAGTATAGCATTCTATCCTTTCTTATTTTCCTTTGGATCATGAATCTCTCCAGACGATGAAGATAAGACTTCATTTTGGGATTGGCTTTTTATTTTTTTTTCGAGATACAGTACATGCAAATTCCTGGTTTGTGTTGAATATGTATCCAAAAGGCAGAGCTTAATGCTGATATCGCTGCACATCTTCGTCACGGTGACTGTCTTTAAGGTTGCTTGATTCACTGTGTCATTGCGCCTCTATGCCTGTCACTCGGAGAACTGCTGTACATCATACACATGCTTCTTTCTTTTTTTTTTTCTCTGCAGGGTGTCAGAATAATAGTATGGTGTGTTTTGTGTCATTACTGTAAAACATGAATTATTATTTTAGAGACAGTTTACCTTGTCAGACAAACATATTTACCAGATTCAATTACAATACGGGTGCTTGATTTTATCTGCATGTGTCAAACTGGATCAAAGCAGTCCCTTTGGCTGCTGCATATATTAATGAAAATGTCTTCAAACATGAAGCATGGACAGGGCCAGGTTAGTTTTTTTTCATAATTTATGAACACACATACAGAGTTATCTTTAAAAGTCCAAGGACCGCTTTGCACTGTTTTTACTTTATATCAGCGACATGTAGTGGGATTGATGGCTGGTGAGGCACTGACGTTTAACGTCAGATTTACAAATTTAGGAGCCGACCAGAGTGGCACATTTGCTATTAAATTAGCCGCATGCCATTAAAAAACTGGTAAAATGATATTTTCTGACGTGATGTTTGAAGCATATCTTTAACCTGTGGTGTTGCTCTTCCTCTATAAATTAGATCCCAATTTCAATTGGTAGCAATTTTTAAGGTTAGCTATATTTTTCCTATTTCTGGCTTTCATTTGGAGCAAAATATTAGAATGCTTAAATGCCGACACTGCCGCTTCATTTTCCTCACAACTGCACCAACAAGTTTGTTTCACCTTCCTGAATCAAGACTGCAACTGCGCAGCAAGAATATGGAATAGTCGAAGCAGTCGAAACGATCAAACATTTTGATCTGCTTTTCAGCACATGAATTAAGACTATAACAGTTCTAATTGCTCTATATCGAAGAAAAGATGATTAAACTGTTTTTTATCAGATGTGTAGGGGGCCCTGGAAATCTCGGGGCCTCAGACAATTGCCTGTGTTTGCCTCATGTTAAGTAAGCCTTTCAGTACCGTCTGCCTCATTTGACTCTTTTATCTGTGATTTTATGTGATCGGTAAAACTAAATATGCAACACACAAACAAATACATCAGCCTGACTATGAAAAATTAGAGTCCCTATTAAAAGTGTCTGAAAACATTATATTGGAGACAGAAAAATACATTTGCCAATCACAAGCCTCCTCAAGCCAGTCATTGAAGGATTGTGCAATCTGAGCTGCGGTGAGGCGGCTCGTCTCGCCCATGTATTCATTTGGACAGGAAATATGCAAATTTAGAAATTTTGCCTATGAAATCATGGATTTTATTGGATTAAAAAAAACACACAGAACAGAGAACTAAAATTGAAATGTGTTTATTTTTTTACTTTCCATGATGCAGGTGAGGCTCTGTCTCTACTTGACCGCACATCCCTGCTGTGTGTTTTATAGAATCTCTGAACAATACCAACATTGTGCAGTTTAGCATTTTGTAGTATTTTGGCCAACTTTTTATACCACCTTTTTACTGTTCTTTTTTAATTGTAATGATTACGTTATATATACCACAGTACATAAAAAGATCAATCGATTTTGTCATCTTGATTATTTAGATTTTTCTTTGCTTTTGAAAAAAATGTTAATCATCTGTGAGACTAAGGATAAGAGAATTCAACATTTGTGTTAATTTTTGCATTTAATGATAATGTCAGGTTTCTTTCACTTTTGTACTTGGTGTTCACTGTAGTCCTGATCCAGCGCTTGAAGCGGCAACAAAAGCGGCCTCGTCAGGGATAACAGATGAGCGAAGATGAACAGTGTCAGGTAAAGTGCTGTGAAAGACGTTTAATGTGTTTTATATCAGTGTGTCTGAATTGTCCGGGAACACTTGAATCACTCAATGTCAACCAAATACGCTGTAATGAGACTCGCCTCCTCTCATCTGAAGACACATGTCTCTCTGCTGTCACTCAGGCTAACGGAGGGAAAAGAGCGTTGCAGCCTTTTCAAGCACCCTGGCTGCATGATAGCACTGCGCTAAGCAGCCAAAATTGCTCATGCGTCTCCCAGGAAGAGGACAAGAGGTCAATTTCAATAACTCTTGCAAACATCTGGAGTTCAGAAACACGCATTTTTAAATGTGCTATAAATCCTGGAACGAGACAATGCATAGTTTCTTCGAAGCTACAGTATTTAAGTTACCGAAGGATGCATATCCTCCCGTGATTTTACACCAGGAGATGAACTCTCGCTTCAGTGCATCTATTGTGGTTTCACTGCATTTATTCCACTGCTTTCACTCACACGAGCGTGGCAGGAGATGATCTCTTGGCTTGCCGTGTCCGTTTCCGAACAGCCATTGTTGCTAACACAAACCACCGGTCGGCGGGAGCAGATGTACGGTTGCAATCATGAAGGTGACGATGATACTGGGAGGGGCGCAGCTCATCTCACAGCATCCTTCCGTTGATCAAGAGTGAAAAAGAACAGACCGGGCGGCGAGGGAGCTCTAATTATCCCCACCTGTGCCACGCTATGAGCGCGAGGTCAAAATGAAGCCATTAGCTGTCTCTCCACTGGCACCACCAAGTTTGTATACATCTGTGTCTTATTTTCTTTTCTGCTAAAATTAGGCCAAGAAGCTAAGCAGGCATGACCGAATTTGGCAAGTTCCAAGGACTTTGGCAAAGTTAGAATCGTAGGAAGTGGAGAGACGTGGAGAGGGATGCGGATGAGCTGGCAACAACGTTCGCTCCCCCGCCTTGCACGTGAGCTGCTCATGTTGCTCGCAGAAGACGCTCTTGGCCCGCACGGTTGCAATGATGGGCTTTCAATGTGATCACATAGGATTCTAATTTCAGGGCGCCTATCTGTACTTTAACAGGAAGTCAAATTATCCCAGCTTCCTGGTTGGGCTGTTCAAGATCATCGAGTGTTTAAGATCATCTTCAATTTGACTAAATAGAAAAGGGGTCATTGCGATCCCACTATTGTCAGTTTTGATTAGCTGAGTCGAGCCTTTGTGTGCTCCAGCAAGCGTGCATGTTGTCAAAGGTGTTTACGAGCAATGAGCAGATATGAAGGCCAGACTATTGAAGTCATGTAAACGGCCACATCTGTTCAAACCCACCTGCTCCCCAGTGTTTACGAAGCCCAAATAATTAAATAAGTGCAGCGGATTACTACTGCACGGAAAAACAATACAGCAGTGCATTATCATATTTCCATAAATCCATCCACCCATTTTCAATGCCGCTTATCCTGGTTAGGGTCACAGGGCGCTGGAGCCTATCCCAGCTGACTTCGGGCGAAAGGCGGACTGTGTGAACGTTTTCTCCGAAACCTAATAAGTGGTTGGGCCACCCTCAGCAGCAACAACAGAAATCAAGCGCTCTTTTCTATAACTGGAAATAAGTCTTTCACATCTCTGTGGAGATATTTTGGCCCACTCTTCCTTGCAGAATTGTTTGAATTCAGCAACACTGGAGCGTTTTACAGCATGAACAGCATTTCAATGTGCTGCAAGTCTGCCCTTTGACTAGGCCAACCCAAAACCATTTTGTTTTTAAAGCCATTCTTAAGTGGACTGGATGTTTCGTTGTCCTGCTGCATAACCCAAGTGTGCTTCAGCTTGAGGTCACAAACTGATAGCCGAGCATTTTCTATCAAAATTTTCTGATAAAGAGCAGAATTGATGGTTCCATCAGGCACAGCAAGTTGTCCAGGTCCTGAAGGAGAAAAGCAGCCCAAAACAACACAATACCACAGTTATATTTGACTGTTGGTATGTTTTTTTTCCTGAAATGCTGTGGTACATTTATGCCAGAGGAAGTAAGATCCTTCTCTCTCTCTCTCTCTCTCTATATATATATATATATATATATATGTGTGTGTGTGTGTGTGTGTGTGTATGTATATTAGGGCTGCGAATCGCTTACTTATTTTAATCACGATTAATCACAGTTGCCAAATACACCACACATAGTACCAGATTTTGTTTTGAGTGGTATTTTAAACTTGTGTGCTTCGATGAAAAAAGAGTGTTCAGCGCTACACAATATGCAAATTATATATATATTTTTTTTTTTCCAAAAGTCCCATCAGGATGACATTTGAAGCAAAATTTTCTCTGGAGCACACCAGTCGAAGTTTCCTCACTCATCTTTGGACCTAACCTCTGACCTTATACCAACCCGCACCGCATTTCAGATGTCCATCCACTGTTAAGGCAAAGGAATGTGGTCAAAATAAATTGTGTGATTTATCTGAGTTAATCCATGATTAACGTGATCATTTTTTGTGTGATTAACTCATTGAGTGCCAGCCCTCCCAGTTAACATGGATATTTGACTTCTAAGGCAGTCAGTGGCACTGAATGTGTTAATTATGAGTTAAAACTGAGTTAAAATACACATTTTGAATTGGTTTTTCATTTCGTTCTCTGACAACAGCTTTTCTTTTCATACTTGTATGCTAGTTGATGATTTTGCCTTAACCGTTAATAATATTGACAATTTGACTTGTTCTCTTCTGCAAAGGGAAAAAATGTTTGTCAAAGGGAATAAATTGGAGGTTGACTGACATCCAAGAACAAATTGTGTTGACCTTAGAGATTCCAAATTTCAGCTACCTGACTTATTGGTCAAGGTCTGACTCAGGTGCATCCATATATTTATTCCTCTTCCATCTTGCATTCAGGCATTTTCTTTCGTATAGATTTACACGTCGCTTTGTGTGTTTGTTTTCATTTTAGTCCCTTGAACTTTGCCACCCTGCGTGTGACACCCGGGCTGTGAGCGAAGACAGAGAAGGCGGGCTGTTTCAGAATGATCACTATCATTAACATTCACGGGAGATTCACTTATCATCCCTGACTGGAGGGACATGGCGGCCATTACGAGACGTCCGCAGGTGGAGCGCCACGATACATATTGCATCTTGCCACAATGGATTTATGTATTCAGTAAGAAAAGGACAGTCTAATGAAAAGATACAGGAGACCATCCTTTATTTCGCTTGGCTTCAAGTGAGGCCACTGTGTCCTGTGATGAAGAGGAGTTCAGGGGAAATCCAGGCCGATTTGCTGACCTGTCACTCAGACACGACTGTAACTAACCTGCAACGTAAACTCTCACAAAAGGCTAAATTACTCAAATCTACTCTGTTCTTTTGTCGACACGAAAAGACAAAAAAAAACCATTCAATTAATGTATCCTCTTAGCAGCAGTTAGAATTGGTTATAAAGTAACGCAGGGAAACCTTTTCACTACTTCAAACTATTTTTCCCTTGGAAAAGCAAAGAGCAATGTCAAAACTATTATCTTACTAACTATGATCACTACTATTTGGACTGATCCTATTCAGTTTTTGGGAGACTACTGTATTGCAACCCAACCACAATGACACTTTTATTCTCCACGGAGGCTTAAGTTTAAATTCACTGGACATCACAATCGAACGAGATCCGAATAAAAGTGTGTTTTCATTTCCGTGTGTTTATAGCAGTACTGTAGTCGGGATCTTCAATGGGGCAAACTCTATGGGACTTGTGGTCAAGGAATTAAAAGGATGAAGAAACTTTAATTTGCAGTTTCTTGCTTGGTAGAACATTTGTGTACACCTAATTGTGCTTTATTGGAATCACCTGAGATATTTAGTGGACTCCATTGCGGTCAGCAGTTTGCAGTGGCGTAGCATTACACATTATACATATAACTTTCCTTCATTGAACCCCGTTTCCGTACAACACTGCCGGTTGCCTCATGTTTGATTGAAGACACGGGCTTTATTCTAAAATTTCCCTGAGAAGCAAATGCTCCCAGTCTAGTTATAACCTAATTGGAGCGGAGGCTCTAACTAGTGTTTCTCCTCTGTGTCCCGGTGTATAAATAGAGCTCATAATGGACTGAGGTGTGATGCCATCATTCATCTCTGCTCACAAACACACTGAGCTCAGGTCTTTGCTCATTTTCCTAATGATGCTCTTGGTTTAGGTATGTTTTCACTTTTAAGATTTGTAAGATTCCAGCTTAATGGACACTATTCATCACAGAGTTGTGGACCAAAGTCCAGTTTAGGCAACAAACTTATTTGACATAACAAATAGCCAAAACGAAAGCCATTCCAAGCAGGGAATTGGTGTATTTTTCAAACCAGTAGCTATCTATGTGTTGTGTACTCTCAGCTCAGTCTGCATTTACTTTTCACGAGTTAGTTTGCTGTGCTTTGTATTGATGTGTGTGATGAATAAACGTACATTTCTTCACCAATAAATACATGGTAAAAGACTTAAGAAACGGAGTCAAAGAATGTACTAAATATTTAGTCGATGTCATGAAATAAAAATATCCTGATCACAATAAATCTACATTGACAGAGACATTAAGATACTGTTTCAATAAATGTGCCTTTGAAATGTTTGGCCTCTTTAATCGTCATTCTAATTGTGTAATTTTTCTTTAAACCTTTCTTTGAAGGTTTGTTATTGTTTTTACATGTCGAGCGCCATGTCCCCAAACTAAGTGGACTAAATATTAAGTTGTCTTGAAATAAACAACTCCTGCTCCCAAAATACTATATATCAATTTGCCTTTGAAATGTTTGGCCTAATTAATAGAGTTTGCATTGTAATTGTGTATTTTTTTTGTTGACAACTATTCTTTGTCTGTTTATTCTTGTTTTGCATGTTGAGCTCCAGGTCCCCAAACTAAACTCCTTCTAAATAATACATGTTCATTGACAAACCAATGCTCTCTTTGCCAGATTCTATTGGCATCAAATAATGGGAGGTCTGCTGAAAATTGTTTCTTTGGGCAAGATTATTGCAAAGGGTAGCCCCCAGTTATAACAGGGCTTTATGTGCTAGATTACGCTCTGGCTGG
The DNA here is from genome assembly GCF_024500385.1 of Phyllopteryx taeniolatus. Taxonomy (NCBI): domain Eukaryota; kingdom Metazoa; phylum Chordata; class Actinopteri; order Syngnathiformes; family Syngnathidae; genus Phyllopteryx; species Phyllopteryx taeniolatus. The sequence goes on along the minus strand of NC_084504.1, from coordinate 31,753,443 downwards.
GGACCAGAAAAGCCTGCTTTTTAACCACTGTTTCTCCCATTTGCCTCGGGATACTCATGGGCTAGCTGGCAGGTTGCACTGCACATTAGCATCCTGCAGCAGCTCTTAAAACGCATTTTAACCCAGAAGCACAGCTGGCGTCTTGGCGAGCGCTGCGATGTTGGGCGTAGAAAGACCAAACATAGATAAAAGAGAGTTGGGGAATTCAAACAAAACCCCCGTTGATGTAACAAGTGTGTATCTATGCCGTGCCTTCTTCTCTTTCAAGGCACGCTTGGTTTGGAAGCATTGTTGCTTTGCAAGAGCAGACTTTGATGACTGTAAGCTATTTTAAAGACTTTATGTACTGTTGTTTGGTAAGTGGAAACTCACACATGGCTGCTCCCGTGTGTATCAGTGTGTGTACAAGCTCTTGACACATTCAGGGTCTATGTGTGGAGTTATGTGCCGCTAAACATCACTAAGCTCCAACCGCCCACTATGATATCTTTGCTTTCCAATCTCATGCTTCACGCCTGCTGCCCCTCCGTCATGAATTCTTATTTACAGGCGGGATCCTCCGTGAATCCCCTCAGGAGCCACGTGATGTCCGGATCCAGGTAGGGACCGTACCCCGTGAATACTATCACCGCCTATCACCTGAAGACCAGTCGAGAAGATAGTGACTCTGCGATTGACTGGCAACCGATCCAGGATGTGACCCGGTTCTTGCCCAAAGTCAGCCGTGGTGGTCTCCATCATCTACGCCCACACCCCTGAACAGGATAGTAAGTAAAAAAAAAAAAAAAATTTTAAAAATGATAGTGACTTGACTCTACATTGTTCGGGGAGACCACAGAGCATATCTTTATTCATATCTTCTAACATATATAGACATACACATAAACTAATGCTTGATTCTTCCTCTCTCGCTGATGTTTTTATCAAACAGAGCATACAACTCTGCTTTACATTCCGTCTGTTGAAATGCATCATAAATTAGATCGCATCTCCAAGCGTGTAGGAGCAGCAGGCTGTAAATACAAGCAGGCCCAAGCTCTCCTTGTCTGTGTCATCAAGATGAGTGCATTCAAGAGCGTCATGAAAAGCTAATTGCGCTTTCCCAGGAAATACAATTCTCCATAAATATTTTGGAGCTGCTTAAGAATTTATTTGGAGTTAGCAGTTATTGCACTGTACCGGCGAATTGCACATTCACAAATATTTGCTGAGTGAGTTACAGTGTAAAAAAAAAAAAAAAAGAAAAAAAAGAAAAAAAAAAAAAGTCACGTCTTTTTATGCTTTTTGTTTTCATCAACTGGGAAGATTTGTTTTTTCTGTTTTATTTAATTGGCCAAAACAGAATGCAGATATAGTTGAGGAAACCTGATGTGATGGGCTAAAGGTGAATATCCCACAATGCGGCGGCCCCGCCACCTCTCATTGTCTTGATCGGGGAGCAAGAGATGTACAGCGGCCTCAAATGGAGGTGGCATCTGGTGCCCAATTTGTCATGCCTGAATTACCCAGGAGCTGATAAAGGCTGAAGTTTTAATAAAAGTTGGGAACAGCAGATAGCAGGGTGAAGGACACTGATGAAGTGTCTTGGGGCCTATTTCCAGCTAGCGATAAGAACCTACAGAGAGGTGGGTCGAGGGTCTAGTGCACAGCGATAATACGCTGAGGTTGAGGGAAAAATTTAAAAAAGTGCACTTGAAATGCAACACAGCACACGTAATGGGAAAAAAAATAAATAAGCAAATAAATAATGATGATGGTGTAAATGAGGAGAAGCCAGGGTGGAGGCGCTGGAGTCCTGAAGCGTCTCTGCCTGTAATTTGGCCACCCGCCAGCAGCCATTGCTCACCCTCAGCTGCGACGGCAAGCTCCAGATGTGCCAACGGCACGTTTTGGATTTTGCCAGCTGACTGCACCGTTTGATAGCCCGCTCTCTGGATGCCCATCACCGGCCGCAGAGATAGAATTAAATGATGATGATCTTCCCACAAGTTGGGTGAGGAAACAACGAATATAAATCTTGATTTCATCTCAGCGTGAGAAGTCTTTATCCATCATCACTCTTAATGAACAAGTCATTAGCGGCGATGAATGGCGCTCTGGGTTCCTGCTCGCCACTGCTGCTTTTGTTTGCTGCTTTCGGGGGCAGCTTCCTGTGCCCTTTGAGAGGGTCAAACTCATTTCTCCAGATGTGGGGTAACCTCTCTGGCTGCTCCTGAGCTCGCTACGCAACCCGTGCACTAAGTAGGGCCTGGAAAAATGAGCAGAGGAAGAGGAGCTTTCTGTTTTCGAGCCCATAGTCTCCACATCAGTACGTCTCTGCATGTGTTACCCTGCAGAGAAGCACATTAGCCAACTCGGTACCGCCTATTATGGTAATTTTATGTGCACAAGCCTCCAGTTGATGCAAGTTTACAATGTAAAGCCTTTCTGCTGGACTCTAATAGCAGACTAGTGACGAGCTGTAAAACCCCACCGTGCCGCAGAGTTACGCCCCAAAACAAGCCTATACCGTAAGCGCCAAGAACGGAGCGTGCTTGATTCCTCTTTATCCGCAAGCTGAAGCATCTTTTATCTCCGCTGATAATTCCTGCGTGCGTTTGAAATGAATGAGCTGTTTGGTGAACAAGTCTTCCTGGAGACAAACATTCCCCGGGAGCCTTCGTTTTTATTTACGATCATTGTGTAGCTAAAAGGGTTCTTAAAAAATTTAACAGTGTGCGCCATATACCCCCAGGCTACCCGAATCTAAAACACCTACATAAAAGTTGGATGAAACTGTTGTGATCTTGTTCTCCTTCGCCTCTGAAGTACAGCGATGCTTGAAATATGAAAAAAGCAAAGTGTCACTCCAGCTGCGGATCCACAAAAGTGAGCAGATAAAGGTTGACAAGAGATAATTGAAAATATCTGCCACTAATACACTAGAGTCTGTGTTTGTATTTGAACATGAAGGAGAAGAGTGGCATGTGACTTTCCTTGTTAGTGACAGCTGCCATGTTCCCCAGTCTGCAGGGACGTACTGTAGCGCAGCGTTCATCTGACGTCGACACTATGTCTGAACTTCCTCAAATCCTCAGGGGCACATCTTTAAATGTTTGATCATTTTCCTTTTTTTTTCTCTTCAGCCTTTTTGTGTCTTTAATTCTCCAAACATTGAAGTCCCAGATATTACTGATATTAAACAGACTGACTGTAGTAGCCATAGTTTTAAGAACCCGATTCATCCATCCATCCATCCATCCATCCATCCATCCATCCATTTTCTACACCGCTTCTCCTCACGCGGGTCGCGGGCTGCCGGAGCCTATCCCAGCCATCTTCGGGCGGGAGCCGGGGTACACCCTGAACCGGTCGCCAGCCAATCGCAGGGCACATTGAACCAAACAACCATTCGTACTCACATTCACACTTACGGGCAATTTAGAGTTGTCAATTAACATGCTTGTTTTTGGGATGCCCGGAGAAAAGCCACGCGGGCACGGGGAGAACATGCAAACTCCACACAGGCGGGGTCGGGATTTGAACCCCGGTCCCCAGAACTGTGAGGCAGATGTGCTAACCGGTCGCCCCCGCCGTGCCGGCACAACCCGATTCTTTTTTATTTATTTTGTAGTAAGAATTTGTTTTTTCAGCTCCCAGGCTCATCCTCCATTGTAACATTTTAAACCGCCGCACAATGGATGAAGAAACATCTGCAATACAGCCGGCTAGATAATATGGATTCATATTATTAGGCCCAGGTTGCGGGTTCGAATCCGGGCCGCAGGCTTCCTGTGTGGAGTTTGGACATCTCCCTTTGCTTATGTGGGTTTTCTTGAGGTTCTCTGATTTCGTCCCACATTCCAAAAACAGACATCTTAAGACTCTAAATTTTTGGCTACATCAGATTTTTTTTTCCTATTGCTTAACATGCAATATTGAGAACTAACACAAATGCATCTTAGCGGGTTTCTTTTGTGCATCATATACACGCGGTCCTTCTTGGTCACTCAAGCTGCCTTTACCATTAATTCCACTGGATAAAGACTCATGATTCCGTTGCAATACACCAGAGGGATCTGTGAACAGAAGTGCCAGGATGAGGCAGTCATTTTGCATTCACACAATGGCAGGCAGCAAAATAACTGGTGTCATTTCTGAGACAGCATTGAAGAAGTACACATTTGTGAAAGTGTCACACCCTTTGCATGTCTTTACCATTATTATGATTGTAATAGGTTTAATGAGGAGTTAGGGTCATTTGTGCACTTGTATCTGCAGAGTTTGAAGGGAAACACGTAAATTGTGCAACTCGCATGATTTTTATGAAGCTGTTTTCTTTACCAAAATCATATTCTCCAATTTATAGATGACCACAATTCACACCAGTAGACAATTAAGAGTTTCAATTGATCAAACAAACATGTTTTTGAAGTTTGTGAAGAAGGCAGAGTACCTGAAGGAATTGGGCTTTGACTTTTATTAGCAGCACACAAAAGATGTGCGCTCTTGTACAGCAATATCATCCATCCATTTTCTTTTTTACCGCTTATCCTCACTGGGGTCGCTGACGTGCTAGAGCCGACCCCAGCTATCTTCACCCTGAACCCGTCGCCGGCCAATCGCAGAGCACACATAAACAAACAACCATTCGCGCTCACATTCACACCTACGGGCAATTTAGAGTTTTCAATTAACCTAGCATGCATGTTTTTGGGATGTGGGAGGAAACCGGAGCGCCCGGAGAAAACTCACACAGGCGCGGGGAGAACATGCAAACTCCACACAGGCGGGGCCAGGATTTGAACCCCGGTCCCCAGAACTGTGAGGCAGATGTGCTCACCAGTCGTCCAGCAAGATCATAGTCTGCTAAAACAAGGTGATGTGATCGAGGGTTGCTGGGGCAATGACAAATAAGACATGTTCCTTCTTACAAGCAAATGCATATTACACGGTGACTATTTTATCGTAAAATTACTAGTACTTGTTGTAAAACAATTTGATGATATTTTCTGTTCCTGTGTGTGCCGCCATTACATTACCAGTTTCCTCGTCATCACTTGAATATTTCCGTAGATGAAATAGAAATTTACTGATGTTGTGGGTACACACCAGATTTATCTATGTTTCCACGTTCAGCACTCAGTACGGGCGCAGAAGTGAAATACCCATTACTGCATGTGTCAGTGTCATAAACAATAGCGTCGACTCCTCGGAAGGAGGCAGCGCGGTAATGGAGGCAGTGCATCAATGTTCAACACAAGGTCTGCAATTCACACCAGGAGAACACTTACCTGGATTTTAAAGGTACACAGCAAACAAATAAACAATGAGCATTACATTTAAAAATATACTGTATATATATTCTCTCGGTATCCCAATGGGAACATGAGACCAATACCGCAGTACAGAATAGAATCATTTTTGTCTCCTCAGAAGTGTGTACTTAACTGTGTACCGTGTGTACTGTGTACATAACTAAAAAATAATCGGTATACTTCACTCTGAATGCAAAATAACATAACATAAAACTAAAAACAAAATAAAGCCCAGTCTGCTATTGTGCAGCTAGTATAGCTGGTTATGATCATTGATATTTGCTATATCTAAGTCAAATACTTTATCAAACCCAACTATGCTACCACTCCAGTGTAAGATGTGAGCTTTTTATTGTTCATTGATGAGGTCAAATGGTTGACGCTTGCGTCCTCGTTATGTTGATATCTAAATTTAGTTTGGACCATAAGGTGTCAAAAAAGAAGCCCAAATAATACAAATGAAAAAAAACATTGACTTACCTGTGTCTGTGATACTCTTCCTCAGGTAGTGAAAGGATTCCCCAGACAACACAACACAACAACAACAGAGCACAAGGTTTCGGACTTGGTCTTTGGTTTTGAAAGAGAGGGACTCCAGGTATTTACTAACAGCAATCCTTTTTTCTTTACTCCCCAAGAAATTTGCCTTGGTTTTGTTGTGGTTCAGTTGAAAGACGTTTTGGTTATTTATTTGTTTAAGACAGTGAGACAACACCTCAATTGAACCGTAGTCATCTGGGGACAACTGCTAGATATAATGTCATCCGTATCGCTAAGATAGTCAACATTAAGGTTCTGAAGAATTTGACACAAGGATAGCATATACAGGCTGAACAGAAGGGGTTCAAGAACTGATCCTTGAGGGACCTCAATTGCCATAAGATTAGATTGAAAACATTCAGTGGTGCCAAAATAACTCCTTTCCTCCAGGTAGGACCTGAACCACATTTATGGAGGGTTCCATTTAGTCCAACCCACATTTCCAATCTGTTCAACACTATGGTTTGATCTTTTGTATCAAACGCCGCAATGAGATCCAACAAGACAAGAATTGGTTGCCAGGTTGATTGAGGACTTTAAATTCCCCATAGGTGTGAATGTGAGTGCGAATGGTTGTTTGTTTCTACGTGCCCTGCGATTGGCTGGCGACCAGTTCATGGTGTACCGCGCCTACCGCCCTAAGATAGCTGGGGTAGGCTCCAGCAGCCCGCGACCCTAGTGAGGATAAGCGGTAAAGAAAATGGATGGATGGGTGGACTTTCAGACCACAGCACACTTTTCCACTTTGCGTCAGTCCATCGCAGATAAACTCACGCCCAGAGAAGCCGGCCGGCGGCGTGGCTGGGTGTTGTTGCTATATGGTGAGTTTTAACTTGCATTTGTAGATATCATGACGAACTGTGTTAACTGACAAACACAGTTTTTAATGCAGTGCCACCTGAGGGATCGAAGTTCCGCGGGCATTCAATGGTGTTTTTTGTCTTGCTGCTTACATGCAGACATTTCTCCAGATTCTTTGAATCGTTTGATGATATTAAGGACCTGAGAAGATGACATCCCGAAACGCCTCGCAAATGTACATTGAGAAATGTTCTTCTCAAACTGTTGGACTATTTGCTCACACAGTTGCTCCTAAAGTCTCGCTTCAACCTTGCTTGTAAACAACTGAGCCTTTCGGGGATGCTCCTTTTATACCCAATCATGACACTGACCTGTTTCCAATTAACTTTTTACCCGTTGAATTTTCCAAACAGGTGTTTTTTGAGCATTCCTCAACTTTCCCAGTCTTTTGTCGCCCTTGTCCCAACTTTTTGGAGGAATGTTTTGCAGGCATCAAATTCAAGATAAGCAATATATACGAAGTACAGCACACCTTGCAGCTTCTTGCAGAGAGAAAATGAAGTCAGCAATTTGGTCTCATGGAACGGGCCACTTCTCACCCCTGTCCCCTCTACTGCGGGGTGTGCCAAATAAGTATAGCTTTGTTACAATGATGAGCGGGTGTGCTATAAGGTTGTGATGATGCAAGTAGCTAATAATTTGGAGTTATTTGGAGGGCGAACACTAAACGAACACTGCCGTACAAGCTGACCATATTCAAGCAAAGTGTCTTTTGTTTCCCATGAAAAGATAGAATTGAAATATTTGAAAAATGTGAGTGGTGTACTCACTTTTTTCATAAGACACAATACTTTTTTTGACTTACATTTGTAAGTATTAATATTTATGATTGTCAGATTTAGATGAACAATATAACTGTAATATAATTTCCATTCTACAAAATTGTAACCTTTTCATTGTTATCATTATCTTTCTTCATAGTGAGACACGTGGCACCCATTTTGGCTCGAGTTTAAGCTACCAAATAAGGTTTGTGGGACTGCAAGGGGCTACAGTGGGTACAGTACAGCGTTGTTGGAGGAAATTAATGGAGCCGTGCTAGTGATTCAGTAAGCCGCATCTGCTGACGGACTGGAGTTGGAAATGTTGGCGTTGATCTTGCGCAATATGTTGTGTAAAGACCATCAAGGACTACAATTGCATGAGGCTTACAAGCTACAACTGATGCAATGTGTTTGAGAAAGAAGTCTGAATGCAGTGGATTAAAACAAACGCGTCTGGCGGTGGAACATTAACATTGCACACGATTCCTGTTTAAAGTACGCTCACCCTTGCAGCCCTGTTTGATTTTAAATGGTTTGGAAGAACAGCCCGCAAATCCTCCTTGAGCAGATTTACTGACGAGGTTGAAAAAAACTGGGAGCAATTTCATGTGCTTGCTAAATTGCGTACATGTCTGTGAGAAGTGCCAAGTTGATCTGTTTATTCTTTTTCCGTTGTTGCTACAGCTTTAGTGTGACTTAAGAAGTGAAGAATTTATCGCGAGAAGTATAAAATGTTCTTCTTTGCATAGATGCTACCGATTCCGGTTGGGCAAACAGAGCAGTGGGCATCCCGCAAGGTACAAAGAGGTTTGATTATGAGAAGAAATTGCATCAGCTTCCGAAGAATGCCTTTATGTCTCCAGAGCTGGCTCTTTAACACACATTTCAGACGAGGGCTGTCAGCTTATGGCATATTAGCTGGATGGCTCCCTTTCCCACGGGACACGGGAGGCTAGCTCGGAGGGATCCGGCGGAGAGAAATGGAAGACACACAATGTGTGATGCTTTGTTCTGTCACTCCGATTCAGCACAGTAAAAATCATGCGCAACTTGGCCACAGACCATAGAATCACCTGAAGCCTTGCATGGTACACTACTGCCCTTAAACACTATGCAGCTGTTGGAACAACGCTGTCGCCTAAGTTCCTTTTTGCCTATATTGTACGGGAATGGAGACTCAGGAGAGCGCAGACCACCTCTAAGGCAAAATCATGATGATAATAATAATAATAATAACCATGTCTTTGAATAAACAACTCCTGCATGACACATTTTTGTCATTAGGGTTCATAAATGATTCACTGGGAAATATCAAAGTACAACACAAGTCTGCCTCAAAATGTCAATGCCGATGTTCTGCACATCCACTCATAGTTGCTTGTAATTGTATTTAGAAGTTTTTGCAAATCCTTGCTAACAAATACGACTGGAAAAAAGAACAAAAAAGTCCTTGGTGGTAGTCCGGCGATATTTTAGATTCTAATTTTCAATACTCAACAAGTAGTTACCTAGAAGTTATGATAGTCTATGGTTTATATTCTTAATTTCAGTCTATGTGCCCTCCGTGTTGCTGACTGAGTGCAGTAAAGCCAGCCACCGCCACGCTATTTGCCCTTATGGACCCAGAAAACTGGAAATCAATACTGCATGCATTTCAAGCAGGAAAATTCTGTTATTGAGCATACTGCTCTATAATGGTTTCCATTATTGACATCTATGAGTTATGGAATAAAACCTAATGCAATGAGGATGAGGAAAATAGTATTTGAGGGCTTTCATTGGATCAATTCAAAGTCTGAGCAGCGCATTTTGATGACAATAAAATGGTAATATTGCCCCATACACTACATCGAAAATGCTTAGGAAAGTGCCGAGCTATCAAAAATGTTAACACCAGAACGAGACCAAAACAATAAATAATCTTTCTTGGATTTTTGCTTGGATGTGCTTTTTTTTCTGAAATTCAACATTTTGTCTGTCCGAGACAACACTTAGCAATTTTTGTTCTTGCAATTATCTTAAAAAGGCATACAGAATTCCCATGACAGACAATCAGAATAGCAGTGGTTAAAACTCCTCTCTTGCATGTACAGAATTATCCAACTGTTATAAGGACTGTTTAGATATTATTAAATATAAAAAATAAAAATGAAAAACATGCATATTAAAGACTTCTATTTATAATCCGACAAAATAAGATGAATTATTTGTGGGTTAGAACAAATGAAGCGGGTTTTGGGCATGATGAAGCCCAAAAAAATAGGAACAAAATGAAACCTTGAAAAAACCTGAAGTCGAGAAATCCATCTGAAATATATAATAAACTGCGGTATATCCAAATTCAAATTACCCCCAAAGTTGTATGATTTTCCTCTTCATATTCTTATTATTATTTTGGGGGAGAAAATGATGCCTTAAATCAATCACACCCCAAAAAATGTGAAGTCAAACCGTCACTGAATATGTTTTTTAGTTAATTGACTTTGGTGTGTTCTTTATGGTTTTCCTCTTTTGGAATCTGAGAGTTGTAAACTGGTCTGTACAGTAAAAGGACATTTGCTTTGCTGTGTACTCCCAAATATTTACGGTTGTTGATGCCACTGCGAGACGCCCAGTAAACAACTTTAAAGACTGTCATTACAACTTCCTGTCGCTCTAAAATAAAATATAAAATATACTGAAATATAATATGAAGTATGCAGCACAAAGGATGTTTGTACCTTATTAAATATCCTCTCAAACTTGATATCTGTAGTTTTAAAGAATAGCACATAATGAGCACGTATACAGTATTTGCTGATTGTGTGGTGTTGGGCGGATCTCATATGACCCCCCACCCCCCCACGGACCCCTCCCCACCGCACAACACCCAGCCCCACCCCACCCCGCCCCCATCAGCCCTCCACCCTCAGCCCCTTTCTTATCCATTACATGGGAGCTGAATGATGGTGATTTGGTTGTGGCCCAGTGAGTGTCTGTAGAAAATTGGTTGGTTGATAAAAACCCTCCTATCAAAGGGGGCTACTTTCTCATTTACATTTAGATGAGTATTGATTATTTATTTACTCAGTGGAGTGGGATTCTTTTCCAATCTTATCTCTCGTCTGTGCCTGTCACTTGGAGAGAAAAAAAGAGATAGAGTTCTTGACACCACACCGAGATAACGGCATTTCGTCGTGCAGATAAAACTTGGAATGGTGGTCGCTGCTTCCCCATTGCCTTTTCCTCCTGCCCAATTTTGAAGGAAAAGAGAAAGTTTGCCAAATTAAAAGTGATAGCCCTTTTTTTCAAACTGGGGGTGGGGGTTGAAGGAATCTCTATTTGCAGGTCAAATTGGTTGTTGGGATGTGGGCAGTCTCCTCCTCATTCCACCATATGTGTCTCAATAGTTTAGGATTTCGCCCAGATATAATCTAAGATGATTCGATACTTGTGATATGCAACCATACAGTGCTTTCTATTTGATGCTGTATAAGACTATCTCCGATGATCTTAATGATGGCAGAGTGTGTGGAAATGAAGCCTCTGGATGTGTCTGTCATGTCGTGAGTCCTAAACTCTGCTGATGTTCGGCGGGTTATGTGGGGATTGGTCATGCATTGCCAATGAGTCTGGAGGCTTCTGGCAGCGCGAGGAGCTTTGCGAAACTGACTAAAGGTGTTTAGGGCGGGAGGTGCGGCATGCGGGCGCTCGGTAGGAATTGGGAACCCCTGACAGACGCTGCCTCTTCCGCTGAGCACTGTGATGGAGAGTGAAGAGTCTCTCGAGGTGGCCTCTGTCAGCTCTCGTTCTCCTCAAAGCGGACGTGCGGCCGTACCACAACACTGCCACGACTTCTCACCCTTCAACCCCTGGGCCACTCCCAAGCCCTCGTGGTCACTTTTCATCCCTTCTGCTTCTCTTGAACATGAGGGTGGCCATCTCAGGTGGGGAATGGAACTCCATTGTCACGCCTTGTCACGAAGATGCCAAAGTAGAAAAAGCGCACAATGGCACAGGCTGAACCACAGAGCAGCTCATTCAGTGTATTTATACACTGCATAAATTCACATGCTGGATTCAAAATGGTGATGTCTGTTGGTTGGCATATTTTACGCATAGAAACAGACTTTGAAGTCCTCTTTCTGTGTTACTACTTGTTTGAGTGTTTCCTAGTTCTCCCCGACAGTTTGGACGAATAAATGCTTCCAATGTGAGAAGCATTTGGGGAAGGCCCTTTTCTCTTCCGTCATAATTTTCAAGCATTTTGTGTACAGTATGGAGCCTATTTCCATAAAGGGATCGCAAGTGGCAGTTGCAGAACATTTTGGAGGAAGTCTATTTGCTGCCTCACAGACAGTGACTTATTATACTGCTTGACGATTATTGCCCATTTTTCTTTGTTAGCCATCCAGTCATTAGCCTACTTAAACATCTGGATCCATGGATATTTAAGTAACTCCAAATTCAACCATGCCTCATTTCACTCATACCTGACAGTATCAGCCAGCACCAATGGAACTCAACTGTACTGTAGCTATATCAAATTTTTTATTTTTTTTGCATCGTTGTTGTACATTGTCTGTATCACATTATTAATCACATTAGTTCTAATCTGCCCAAGGCCTTCAGAATCCGTGTGCATCTTTGCTACACAAGATCACATTTAGGAGTTTCGTTGGAAGTCGTCAGCACATGCGGAAATATCGGGCGCAGCGTGGACATTGTTAGCCGCGAAGGAAAGAAAGCGCATTGGCCCATCCGCTTTCCAACAACAACGACATAACACGAATGGCGAGGTGCGTGCAGCCCAGACTCGGTTAGCTGGCTGATTAGATGACAAGCTGTAAGGCTTCAGTCAATCAAGAATGCTTCAGATCTGCTCATTTAAGACTCTGACTTGGAAATGACATTTTCAGCTATTCCCGCAGGAACGCACAAATCCAAGAGGAGATCTCATATTTTCTCTGTTTGCCTTTAGCTTGCTGTAGTCTGACGCTAAGCTCAGGCTAGGGATTTTACTTGAAGCGTTCAATATTTAATCTTTGCCTCGAAAATCCCAAACAATTAACTTGTTCTCTGCTGTGCTATAAAAACTGTGCATTTCCAACCATGAAAAAAAAAATATTAACATGATTTCTTTGGGTCTTAAAAAAGCAATAGAAAACGGGGTTTAGCTTGGAAGTTTTTTTTTTTTTTAAGTGTTTAGTGTTCAGTATAGATAAGTGAGTGTGTCAAAACAAAATGAACAATGGCGCTCCACAGGGCTGTAGTGTTTGTACTTATAAATATTCTCCGACGAAATGAATACTTGCTGCAGCGCGTTCGCAATACTTTCGTAGGTCAAGTTCTAAACCAATATACCAGTCAATGATCTTTTGACTCAGAAGAGAACCTTTTTAATAATATCTGGGTGAACGTGCGTGTAATTCTTTACAAAGTAAGTGTAAACAGGGATGGCTTTGACAGCATGCAGTCTGTATAAAAAAGAGGGGAAAAAACTTTGTCATCATGTAAACTCACCTCTCACTTCTTGAAGAGGTGCAGGGCCAAACCTTGGGAAGAGGATCCATCTAAAGCCTCACCACCTCGACTTTTCATTCTGCCAAAGTCTCCTCCCACCTGTCTTACTTTGACGAGATTCATGTGGCCGTACAGGAGGAGGCCAGTCAGAGTGCCAGGACATGTGCAGGCTGTGTCTTCCGCTGACAGTTGTGTGGACCGTACTGTAGCTAACTTCCTCTGATGCTTGGCCCCGGGCATCAGGAATCTGTCATAAGTGAAAGCTTGAAAAGGTTAGGACAGTTCAGGGGAGATAAATGGTGAATTGGGAGGACAGCTGACGTAGGAACGTAAACACTCCGATAGAAAATGGAGGTGGACTTGACCGATCTCGCTTACATCTTCCAAAAGTTTTATTGGGTTCCTCCTCGTTCTTGATGGAGGAAGTCAACCACAACAGAGCAAAACTTTCAACTCAGCCCCTTCTATGTAGTACATAACCTCTCAATTAGTCTCATCAGAACAAATGATTAAAAAATGGTGATTGGGTTATCACAGTCTTTCGTATGAGGAGTCTTGTTAACCACATGGCACAAAACAAATAGGCAGAATAATTAGTATACTTATTGACAAAGTGTCATTTCCAGTTAGAGCAGGAAGACTTACTAACGCTGCTGGCTTTGCCTTCCATCTCTCAAGAGGAAGAACACTAATGGCTTCTGAAATCCGAGATCGAAGGAACTCATAAAGCTCTGCGACGTGAGACGAGGGAGGGCGAGCGCGATGAAGCCTTTTTCATCTAAATATGTGACACACTCTGCAGATCAACACCCAGGATGATCATCTTAAAGACCAAACTTGAGTCACGAGTTCACTCGAAATTAAACTTACAAAACAAACGGGAAAAAAAAAAAATGCTTGTCGAACAATGTGATTTGTTGTCAACGCAATAACTTGAAATAAAATTGCTCGTCAATACGGAGAACAGGAGCAACAATTATTCGCTGCTTATGGCTTAAAAGACATATTCTGCTTTTGTTTTCACAATTTAAACCCGTTATCGTGTGTCTAAGTAAAAGGTATACTGCGTTTCTCAGTCCAAATACACAACGGATAAAGACTGACTGAACACTAAACATCCACTTGTGACTCACTTGAAAATGTTCAGTTTTATTAATGAGTCACGTTTCATGCACCTTGTGATACATGGTCAGTCGGTAAGCGTTTGGTACCATCGCCAGGGCGTTGCGACTATGCGAGCGGCAACCTGTTTTCAAACAGCCCAGAGTCATAAGCGGAACGGGAGCAGGAAAACAGCTGAGACATTTTCACTCATGGAGGCACCACTTCATCACCACGCCACCAAATTACACTCGTCAAATATTTGGGGAATTCATGCATGCGAACACATCAAATGTGTCTGCTTCAATTTTCAAAAAAAGAATGAATGAATTAGATCAATGTACCGGCAGCTCCAGACATATTTTGCCTTTACACCTTTTCACAATGGATAACTGCGTTGATAATAGCCAATAGCTTGAATTTTTCACTCCTCCTTTCCTAGATGAAGATGAGATGATGACAAAATGATGCAGAAATGGAAGAAATTCCAAAGGGTTCGCATACTTTTCCCTCCTACTGTATGTAATATATAGATCGACATGACAGCAACTGTGAACAGTCTGGTGTGTTTATTAGTTTTGAATCCTGCTGTCCCTTTGCCGCTTTCCATATTTTTAAAGTAACGCATCAGTTTATTTCAGGTTTAAAAGGCGTATATCATCACAGCGTGTCGGTGGCTGCGGAAATCCACACATTTCCAAACACCATTTTCATTGCAATTATCATTCCTATGGATTATACTTTAAAAGTCACCTAGTTAGATTACTCTAGCTAAATAAAATGTGTGTTTTTTATATTGAATGGGACGGCCTCCCAGGTCAAAGCCACACTTGCGAGCTACTCTTGCTCGCCTGTTCTGAAGAGATGATTGACAGCTGTCATGTATTCGTCACCTCCGAGTGATATTTGTCAGATGCTGCCTCTTTGACAGAGGAGCCGAGGGTCTTCTCGGCCCGCAGACATCTCTCGACTGCTTGAATACGCCGCGAGGCTTCACCTACGGCGCAGTTATGTTTGTAATCAGCTTTCGCAGATTCAATTATGTCGCTAATATTTTACATTATATCCCGTCATATCAAACCACAATACGTCTTGACAGTTTCTTATTATATTGCAGTGTACGTTGTTGTTATTGCTTCATGTTGGTCAGATGTGCAAAGGGAGTGAATAGTCACTTGGAGTTTGCATTGTAATGACATTTTTTTTTAAAATGTCAGTACATCAGAGACATCCACAACAGATGAACAAGAATGTTTCTCATTTTGATTAGCATGAAATTACATTTTCATAGAAACCGGCCTCATACGTATGCCTACATTTTGACTTTATACTTCATAGATTATTATTCGCGGATTAATTCAATAATAAGTTGCGCAATGGCAGTTTTCCGAAAGTTTAAAAGTAGATATTCCCACTATTATTGAATGATTGACTTGTTCCTTGCCTCCAGTCATCCCCCACGTTTTGCATGAATAATTTTGACTTCTTTTTACAGAACGCTGCTGACTAGCAAACCACTAAATGAAAGCGAAACCACATCCTTTGCAAGCAGTATTATTCACTTGCACGTCTAAGCTGTTTTTTTTTTTGTTTTTGCATTTGATCAGATTTTTAGTGATGATTTATGATTATGATTTATTCAAACGTCTCGGACACTTTCGACTGCGTTGTTCGGCGTGGATTATCATCTACATCCCATCCGTAGACTCGTGGAGAACAACTCTGTTAGCTCACGCCTCACTTTCTGCTCGATGTGAGCTCCGTAATGTATGACGGAGCCGTGATTTATATTCCGTGCTCAAAATTAAACAGCATAAATTACTCTTATTTACTCTGCAGGTGATAAAGATTCTGTCAAATAATGTCACTTGAGCATAATTTTTATGGAACAAATGAAATTTGTTATCAAGGAAAAGCAGGTCAAGTTCATCAATTAAAAGTGTTTTCTTTCCTTTTTTTTTCTTCATGTGCAGTTAATGTTCCGCTGCTATTTAAAATGATTGATTTGATTATATCTTCATTTATTAAAGTACGACGTGAGGCGGAAGCCTGAGTAATCAGGATAAAAACTGACTCAGCGTGAATGTCTTCAACTGGCACTTGGCAATTCGGCAAGTCTTTTCTTTATGAGTCGGGAGACCGCATTAACCACATAGTATTAAGTCCTCCGTGTCAAAAGTCAATTTTCACGGATTAAGAGCGGGTAGGTTACATGTGGATGCTCTGTGTTTGTATGTGTCTAAATAATATAGTGAGCATGTCTTATTGCTGGAATTCAAATAGTTCCGCTATCAAGTGTATCGATTCATTTGTTTTTCATTTAATTGTAGCTATATCACCCACTGGGTTGAGAGCCGAAAGGGTAAAAATGTGTGGGAGCACAGAAAAGAAAAAAATGAGGTTCTGGGAATGTTTTGCCGATAAAATAAAAAGAATCAGGAGAATGAAGGAAAGAGGAGAAGTTGAATATATATTTCATGTGATAAGAGAAAGATGAAGCGCAAGAAAAAAGATTCCATTACAGCTGCGACAGTTACAAAACTGCTGCTGCGCCGAGTAGCCTCTGCTGAGAAGATTGATGCCGTAAGAAGTGACCTTGGCTTGGAGCAGGAGTCGGTGATGTATGTATGAGCATCTCCCTGCTAAATGGACCCAGATTTGTAGCACTAATATACATGGAAGCCCAGCACCAAATTCACAATGGCTATAAATCAACAGCCACTTTGGGTGTCATTTCTGGTTTATATTCTACTATTGTTCTGTGCTTTTAATTCGTGTCACTGCCATCTGTTCAACTGATGCTGTTTCATTGGCTGTGATTGGGCTGCAGACATAGTGTGCACACCATTCCCGTTAGAGCATCAGTGCGGATTAAACTACAATGGCGGAATTCCATTAGGGCCGTTGCCAGCTTTTATGGAAATACAATCTTACTTTAGAGGAAAGAACAGCGCTTGCTTCTTCTTCTTCTTCTTCGTTATTTGTGAATGAAATCACCTTACTGTGATGTTGGCGATTAGGATTATATAAGATTGATTTTCCTAGCCTTGTGTATAAATATAAATGATGTCAATTATAATCGCTCATGATTGAAAAGTATTGAACTTTCAACTTCCACTATGCTTTCATTGTCCTGTTGTCAGCGTGAATAAATCCATCTAAGGCGATGACGACACACGACTATAAATAGTCTATTTGAGGGCACGGTGCTACCCAAGGTTGCGGGTTCAATTCCATATACACACGCCACTGGCCCTGAGCAAGGTAACTTTGCAGAGTTTTAAACAAAGGCCAGTGACATAGAGGGAACGTTTCAAATGCAGAGAGGTGCACTGCTTACGACAGTAGATTAGATACTGGTCAACCTTGTCCTCATTTTAGTCGTTAATCTGTCAGGAAGACTGATAATAGCCTGAGAAATCCACTTGACGACTTCCTCTGCGGCTCCTTTGACATTTAAATTCAACGGCACAACTGTGACAAAGGGAATTCTATCACAGGATCACACGAAAACTTATAAGAAAGTGCATGTAAACAATGGGTGCCAACCTTTAAAAAAAACAACAACTTGAAAATAATATTCACAAATTCATATTAACATGAGAACAAGAACAATGTTGCAAATTGTCAAAACCTTCTGTCATTGGAAATTGCTCAAAACAAAAGTTCACTCACAGTTCGAAACAGCATGCAGGTTTAATGCATATTGCATTGGCAGGGATCCGACTCTTAGCAATGTTGCGATGTGTGTTTTGTCAGGATCATGAACTATTGTTGGCAGAGGAACCTAAATTCAGCAAAAGACAGAAAAGACTGCAGGCAACAAACTCCCAACGGAAAAGCAATATGGCGCACTTGCAACAAAATGAGCAAACTCCAAAGAGGGAAACCGAAGATCTGAAACATCCACAAAGATCTAACGAAAACAACTTCGCTCTCAACTCTTGAAACAACAACCGCCCTAATATTGAACATTAAGCGAAAAAGAAATCGAATAACTCGAACATTACAATTAGAACATTAATAACAGAAAAAAACAGTACATACATACATTTTCTAATTGAAAATATCAGAAGAGCTCCCTTCCCATTTTGTTTTTGTGCGTGTGCTCTTGTTGCACACGTGAGAAGTTGTTCGTCGATGAGAGAGAAGAACGCGGCTAAAGTCTCCGGCGACCACGATGAGCGCGCCGGGATGCGGAAATTGTAATTCGAGCGAGCACAGCGTGCATGAGGTCACTCGCGTTTGCTGCACAAAGCTGAAGTATGAATGGAAACGAACAGCTGCAGTTTTCGGGACGGCCGTTAGTTTTTCCGTTGTGAGTAACACACGCACAGAAGGAATGGTTCAAATCCCCTGCCACATTTACAATACATTACTTTTGCTCTTGTCTCGTCCGGGGACGCATCCCTCGCCAAATGGATGCCGACCAAAAACAGCTGAAACAATGCAATAGTGAAAACGGTTTAGCATGAAGCCAGAGGACCTCAGGACAAATGACAAAAGCATATCAGATGGCCCAAGACTGTTAAGACATTTAAAAACTAGTAAAAGAACCCTAAAATCGATCCTAAAACACTTAGAGAGCCATTGTAGTCATCTTAAAACCAAAAAGGTGAAGCGTCTGCACTAAAAGACGTAGAAACGAAATCTTGACCTGCGACAACTCTCTCAGCGCAACGTGGGCGCTGATGCCGAAGCTCACAAAACACGGAGAGAATTGGACAAAGTATCCGTGCACGGATGTGCACCAAAGTGATGCCAGTTTGATACGAACTCAATTAAATTTCAACAATGACTCACTCCCTCCGCCAACATCGTTCGACGGCCGTTGAGGCCAAAAGCCGGTAAATGTAACTTCTCGTCTGACATCTAAAGCTCTTTTTTTTTTTTTTTTTTTTTTAATCAAATTAACTCTTCCAGTACAAGCACGTAATACATTTCCTCTATGTGTGTGTAGGCGGAAAACCCGCTGACAGAGGTCAAAAAAGGCCATTTTTGTTTTCCCTTTTAAGTCGTCTGGCAGCTCGGTCGGACATCTCATCTTAAATTGTGCACATCACCCTAAACCTTAAAATCGTACTCCGCCGCTTTTAATAAAGCACGATAAGTCCCCTTTCATCCCGCGGCCGTTTCAATTTTAGCGAGCCACCAAAGTTATTTAATCAGTGGCGCAGTGTCCCATTCACAGTGTATTGCCAATTCTGTCTGCGATCTTTATCAGCGCAGTGATGTATGTATGAGGCAGATGTTCCGAGAGGCTGGGGAAACAGAGGCCATGAATGAATGAATTATTGGACTCATGAAAAGGAGCTATAGATAGAGAATTTTGAGCCCTGTAATATGTTTGCTTTCTCTGCCTTATCTTGCCAGACAAAAATATGCCTTATCTCAGACGGCTGGGGTCCACGCGAATGCGGAGCCTCTCCGCATCATCCTCTCGTTCCGTCTCTTTGTGTCGCATCTGGAGACTATGCTTCCTCCGCATAGTTGGAATTCCATCTTTTTTCTTTCGAGTCTTTTTTTTTTTTTTTTTCAATGAAGGTGGGAAACTACGTTTGATCCTGAGTGTACTTGAGTTTTTGCAAACAGAACATCAGGAGGCGCTCGCTCATGCGTGGCCACACCCTTCACTTCGTCATACACACAAGCGCACACACGTGCGCCGTGCCCCAATTTCAATGTCTGGAGAACAACACGAAAAAAATGCCAAAGATGCCAAATGTTTTTCCCCATGTTTGCTGTTATGCGAATGTGCAATGAGTGCGTGGAGCAAGGAAAGGGCATGCGCGGACAGACACACACACACACACACACACACACACAGCTGCGAGCCAGAAACACACACAAGGCTGCTGGATAATGAGGGTGGACAGGGCGGAATTATCACTTCACATCACAATAATATTATCCTTCTCACAACTCCCGCAGCATCTTCCATGACGGTGTGACATTTCCATTTTACTTGAGTTTAATCTTGGTCCTCCAAATAAAAGCGTAGCCTCAGGGCCTCTTCCCAAACCGGCCCAGTCCTATTTTAATCACATGGAATTAAATAAGTGCTGTTTAACACTTGTTCTGACAGCAGTCATGACGAGTGGTTTGCGCGGCAAACTTCCCCTCCAGTCAGATAAGGAATCAAAACAAAGTGCATGGAGACTCGGGATGACAACAATGCATACTGTTCATGAAAATATTCACTTCAATATAATTCACGATTTCGATAGAAAAGCAATAAGAAGTTAAATATTTACTAGAAATGGAAACAGTGGAAGAAACTGACATTTTCTACGATTGTATCGTGCTGTGGGTTTGCGTTTGTCAAAAGGCACAGCGCACTCATTCAATTAATTGTTATTTTAATAGAAAATCCAGTGCAAACACGGCAGACTGACACGATTGTAAGAAGAGTGGCATGCTCAATTATGGTCTTGGTTTTACAAGTGTTTTGCTCATCCTCCAGCTGTGATATCTCCATGTGTGTCCAGGTCCAATATGTACTGTGCTTACCTGATAATTCTATATCCAGTCTTAAGTTTTCCGAAAGGTCAAATATCACCGGGGAGGCGTTCCATTGTACAGCTCTCGTCAATTGGAATGCTGTGCTTCTCCCCCCTGCGAGGCGGCTCTCCTCCTCCATCTCATTCCTTTGTTGCACTGGGGCTGAACACTATGTTAACCTCGTAATTGGCACTGGGCCTTCCCCATTATACGGCTTTCTATTGAGCCGTTCTACATGACTAGTTAAAGAAGATGGCATGAAGATTAATGAAGTTCAGCTAATACAGGGGGTACCTCTCCAACATTTCCACTGAGGAGATAGCCAAGACCAACAACAGTCTGATCTCAGATCTCAGCTCAGCTTGCTTTTCTGCCCCTTTTTTATATATTGCCTGTTTTAACTGGTGAACTCTGGACCTTCCACTTATGTTGCAAAGCCACCACAGCGTCCCACTTTGATTGATGTCACTACAGCAGTCAGTCTTTTCCCTCGGAATTGAAAAGCCAAGCCCTCCAAAATAGATTTTCCAGCACAATTCACACTGGCGTGCGCTAGATAGAAGGCTTTATGCAGTTTCATTTAAAACCATGAGCTAGGAGACGTGTTCATTCACTTTTGGCAAATGCTTCTTTGGTTAAGGTCTGCAGGCTTCACTTTTATATCGTGTGGGTAGATTTCATTGCGGATCCTGAGCTACCCCGACCGAGAGATAATAAAGCAGGCAGTCTATCTCCCTGTCAGAGGTTAAAAAATAGCGTGTATACCAGTAGTAGCTGCAACTTAAGAAGAAATTAACACATATTATTGTACGGTAAATAGTACCGGTAGAAAAAGAAGAAGATTGAAACATATTAGAAAAGCTAAAAAACAGAAACTTCATTATTCTAGCTTCTAACTACAACCCCAATTCCAATGAAGTTGGGACGTTGTGTTAAACATAAATAAAAAAAACAGAATGCAATGATTTGTACAATTGCAAGGAATTGAGGGATTTCATCATCTATGGTCCATAATATCATCAAAAGGTTCAGAGAATCTGGAGAAATCACTGCACGGAAGCGGCAAGGCTGAAAACCAATATTGAATGCCCGTGACCTTCGATCCCTCAGGCGGCACTGCATCAAAAATGTGTAAAGGATATCACCGCATGGGCTCAGGAACACTTCAGAAAACCAATGTCAGTAAATACTTTTCTGCGCTACATCCGTAAGTGCAACTGGAAACTCTACTATGCAAAGCAAAAGCCATTTATCAACAACACCCAGAAACGCCGCCGGCTTCTCTGGGCCCGAGCTCAGGTAAGATGGACTGATGAAAAGTGGAAAAGCGTTCTGTGGTCCGACGAGTCCGCATTTCAAATTGTTTTTGGAAGTTGTGGCCAAAGAGGAAAAGAACCATCCGGACTATTGTGGACGCAAAGATCAAAAGCCAGCATCTGTGATGGTATGGGGCTGTGTTAGTGCCAATGGCATGGGTAACTTACACATCTGTGAAGGCACCATTAATGCTGAAAGGTACATACAGGTTTTGGAGAAACACATGCTGCCATCCAAGCAACGTCCAAACGCCCCTGCTTATTTTGCAAATCATTGTATTCTTTTTATTTATGTTTCACACAACGTCCCTAACTTCATTGGAATTGGGGTTGTAATTAACCCTCTTACTACCGCTACCGTTATCATTATTACATCAGGTTGATACATTCACCAAAGCATTTGATTTAATCATAAAGGAGCATTTTGAATCCCTAATAGCCGATTAGCTGAGGCACTGGCAAAATAGTGAGTTGGATGTATTTGTCTGGTTATTATAAAAAAAATAATAATACAAAAAAAAAGAGTTGAGGATTGCTAAGGCCCATTTAAGATCTTTGTCAAATTGATTTAACCAGACATTAAAGTCAACCCAAGCAATTGGTCATTAAAGTGTGCTTAAATCTGTTTTGTGCATTTCTCCATATATTTTGTATAGCCACTGTTGAGATCTCAACCTTATAACCATGTAGGTGTCACTCACTCTTTTCAGCACCATTTGGCTATAAATCCAAGCTACGCTACTCCACTTAGTGAGGAAAATGGTGACGTTTAAATCTCTCTTTGTGTCAAAGTTCTGACACAATCTCAGTATAAAATAAAATGAGTACAAACCAAACCAAATGGCACTCGTTTGGTATGACGGAAGCTCATTATGAAAAGGACTTCTGCTCAATTGAGAGGTTGTTGGACACCAAGCTATTCTACACTGAAGCCAGCACAAAACTCGCCAGAGCTCCTGTACCAGCTCTCCCTTGATTGCATCTGGATAAATTGCTCCTTTGTGTGGTGTAATCCATGCAATAAAATAGTATAGCGCAGAGTGAAATTTGTATTTCCCTTAGGGGATAATAATTAGTATAATTGAAGAAGGAAAAAAAAAAAATAGCACACCACTACCAAGGTCAAACAGTTGACCACAAATTCTTACTTACTCCCTGCATAGGCGGTGCATTTTGTCATTCGAAATTGTGCATGCATTCTGTATTGAACAATTAAGGCGCATGTACTGTACATCTCTCATAATGTTGACAAAAGTAGAAAATGAAAATGCAATGACGTTCTACCGGGTTCATCCTTCATGATGAGAAGCCGTGTTTGTAATCTTACTAACAAACAACAATCAAGACTTGAGCTACGCAAGCTGAAGGTCATTAAAAATCTTCAGCGCGCAAAGAGCAACCACCGAGTCACGTGATCGTTATCGTGTCCCACGTGTCCCGTTTCACATTGCACGTTCACACTGTCAACTTGAAAATATTGCCGCATACAGACGTCAATAATTTGCCAAGTAAGCATGAAAAAGAAAGAGGGGCTTAAGTCACGGCTAAGCACGAGCGCGCCTCAATGATGGCTTCGCCTATACGAAAACACAGCAGCTGATTGGATGCAACACTTAGGAAAGGTTGACTGCAGCTTGTTCTTTGGGCCGCTCTTGTAATCAGATAAATTAACCAAAGCTATCAAAAGATTGCAATAACACTCAACGGCGCCATAAAGCTGAGAGCTGTGACTGCGGTGGGCGCTTTATGACAGACATCACTCGAGCGCGCTGATTTATCACTGCAGCCCTGTCCTATCGATCTTCAGCAAGGAGGCCTTAGTGGGACTCGCAGGAGGGACCTTTCTCACACCAGGTGCTCGGCACCAACCTCGCAAATTAAAGCTAACAACACACGAATGTGTCTTGCTGCTTTTTATGACCTCACACACGTGAAAATGTACCGCCGGATGTTTTGTTTTTGTTTACTGCCGTATTCCCGCGGTCTTTGCGTAATGTCGGGACATGGAGAAAGAACGCGGCTAATGAAATTCAATTGAAAGCACGTGTGAGTAGCAAAGTGACCCGTATCCCGTTGGTGCGTGTAATCAATATTACAGCTTGGCCTCTCTTTGTTGTGACTTTAATCAACTACAGGCTGTGCTTCTCTTAATCGTTCGGCCCCAAGATGAACGCTGCGCAAATGCTGCTCAACATATGCTTTGATATGCATGTATACATCTGATTAGTGTCTTTAACATATGCAGCTTTTTTTTTTTAAACATTTAGTTCCAAGAAATTGTATAAATTAGTTGGGAAATTGTATTAAACAAGCCCATTTTTAAAATTATAATTACTTTTTTTTTTGTTTTTGTAACCAAGTTACCTTTTTGCTATTTTAGTCATAAATGAAAAGAATGACATATAAGGGCACCCAATCATACAGTACATATTGCGTCATCCTTTTAACAAATACATTTCATAGCCCTATTAAAAGGGGTCTTCATCTGTCCTGTCAAAAGGCAGCCTAGCAGGGTTTTTTAGTTTAATTACACTATCCAATTTAAAAAAAAAAAAAAAAAAAAAAAAAAAAAACTGAGCTGCATTCTGCTCCGCCTCTCCTTGGGTTTGAGTGGATATGACATTTACAAGGCTCGCCTTTTAAGCAGACAATGGCGTGATTGATGAGGTGCAGACGCTATGAAGGAGGCGATTGCCATGTGGAAGCAGTGCTTAGTGCACTTTGATTTATTTATCATCTGTTTCCGGAGCAAGGCCGGCTGCGGCGGGTCCACTCGGCCGGCGGAAGCGGCTGGCGGCCCGCAGCCTTGACGGCGAGCGGCGGGAAGACGCCGTGTCAACACGAGAGGTTCCCGCCGACACCGAGTAGCCGTAGTTTTCGGAGCGCCAGGCCTCCAAATTGTGTTGTCATTGTGTTGCTGATTTGAGTCCAGTAAATGTTGTTGTTCTCCACATTTCCACACTGTGGTCCAGCAGCGGGGGTCTCTTGTTAGCTGGCTCT
This sequence comes from Phyllopteryx taeniolatus, assembly GCF_024500385.1. Lineage (NCBI taxonomy): Eukaryota > Metazoa > Chordata > Actinopteri > Syngnathiformes > Syngnathidae > Phyllopteryx > Phyllopteryx taeniolatus. Next base: position 31,728,561 of record NC_084504.1, on the reverse strand, counting down.
CGCTGTTTGGTGTATTCACAGTGATTAATTCATTCAGCAGGAGAAAAAGCTGGACTTTCTCCTGCAGAACAAGAAATTCGGTTGCTTTTTGTTGTTGCTAACAATCTGTGTCAATATATCACCGCTGTTGGCACAATATGATGTGAAGGCTACTTTGTAAAAGCAATATTAGATGAAACTTTTCAAAGTATCCTCATTCATTTGTGATCTGAGGTATTTTGTGCATGACATTTGAGCCCTACTTTTCTAATTGTAACTACTGTACCCCGTGTTAGCTTCACATGAAATCAGTCATTGCACCAGAAAACTCATCCACTTTCCTCATGTTGAGAAACACTTGAGTTTACTTCACACATTTGCAGTGCATTCTATAAAGGGTCTTTGACAGCAAAACTTCTTGAATCTTGAATCTAGCAGCATCTAGCATTAGCGTCAGTTTGTTTTTTTTCCCACCTCACCAACCACTGCAATTTGTATCTTAGTGATATGGGAACTGAAATGCTAATTTCCACAAACTACAACGCAGCTCAAACGATCCGTCATCTCTTTCATAATGGTTGCCGCTGTTAGCGTAGCATGATGATGGTCAGCCCTTGGAGAGCAAACACGGATGAGCCACCTTTGTTGTTCAAGTGCGGCCCCCGCCCGTCCACGCAAAGACTGAAGAGGGGAGTCGGGAGACAGATGCTTAACGACTCCCTCAAGGCCACGGCTGTGGGCCTTATCGCGTCCCCAGTTTGTGTGTGCGGGTTGCCATAGTAACTGACCTCAAGGCATCAATATTGGCCCACAAGCTGCCAAGAGAATAAACATGCAGAACGTGTGTAACATGTAGCACTCTGCGTGTTTTCCCTTCACTTTCATATCAATTTTGTTCAAAGTGATGCTTCCAAGCCGCCTATTAAATGAAAGGATGAAAGAAGGGTGAAGATGATGAGAATGATGATGATGATTGTTATTGTTGGAATAGTATGGATTTATTCCCCACAGTCTATATTACTTTTGTTTCATAGCATTTCCCTTGGCCGCATTGCTTCCAATAGTATTTGAAATCAATGTAACTTTGCCTATAACAGCAATGGGACCAGGCCCGGCTGGGCCGTGAGGTGAGATGGACACGTGCTAAGGGTGCTGCGGCCTCAAGGGGGCGCCCAAAAAGAATTCCGGGAAAGGGAAGGGGACTAAATTGAAATGAATAGAAACAATTAAAGAAAAGAAGAGGAGCAAAGTGAACTACGTACTTTGAAATCGGCGCTCCTGTACCCCACGGCTGAACGCAAACGGGATGTAAACAAACAACGCTACGAGTACCTCGTGGGACAAAGGTGCCTGCTAATTGTCCTTCTGCAACGGAACACATTGTGTAGGACTGAATGTTCTACAGGAGCCCGAAGTCAGGCCCTAATTTAAGACGCAGGCACAGCAGCGCTTCCACACCTGCGTTGAATTAACTCTCGAGTGCCCGGGTTAGTTGCTGTATGTATATATATATATATATATATATATATTTCTAAATTCATGATGCCGGCAGTAGTTGCACTTTAAATGGTATGTGAAAATAAAACGATTCAATTATTGAGTAATGCGTTTTAAATAATCTATTTTTGGCCAAATATTTCATCATAAAAGGTCATTAGAACATGTAAATGCATTCTTATTTAATGTCAAACAAAAAAGTTAAAACAACAGTGACAGCCTCAGTTGTGGAGGAATGTGAGAAATTTGTACAGTCTATCAAAGACTTGAACTTGATGTAATAGAAATTACAAAAGCGTGCATTGTTTGGCTCTTACTGCTTCAACGTATTTACATATATTAATATTGCATATTTTCTCGTGTTATTTTTGTAACATCAACATCCAAAATCTAATTTAGATGAAAGTGCCAATGCACTTAAAGCTCCTCATTGCTTGAGACAAAAGTAAGGAATGAAACTTCTTGATGACCTGTCAAATCACTGGACGCTAAAATAAAATGAGACAAAAGGAAAATGTTGGCGGTCATTGAGTCAAATCCTGAAAAAAATCTCCCGTCGATGGAATCGATGGCAAGTTTATTGGTGTGACCCCGGAGAACTTTGTAAACGTGTCAAAACGACCAAATCTGTTCAGAACACTGGCAAGAAAAAAAAGTTGTTTCTACTTTTGGTGTCTATTGAGGCCATGTCCACATGGAAACAGAACCTTTTTGTTTGTATCTTGTTTTGAAAAAAAGTGTCCCATAAACACAAAATGCTGAAATGGTGTAGTATATATGCCAGGCCTGGAGCGGCGCTGTCATGCTACCACAGGAAGTCACCAAAAAGAGAATAAGAAGCCCATGCAATGTAAACATGCTCACGACAATGGCGGGGAATGCAAAGCAAGCAAAAAGGTAACATTTGTGTGGCCTGACAAAGAGGTAGAAAACATCCGACTTGGTCATCCAGTACAGTTGTTGGTTTTGGCGGTGTTAGCGCACGGTCACATGAGAACTGGAACTACTGCGTCCACATCTTAGGGAAGGCAAATTTACTCACTCTGGGACCCGGTCACAAAAAATGGTTGGAGGCTATCCAGGCTCCCAAAACATTGTTTTTTTGTGTACAAAATGGGGGAGAGTGAACAGGGTCTGAAATCTTTATGGCGAAAACTCCTGATTTACAAAAGATTTGCAGATGTGCAAAAACGGGCCCAAAGTTGCCGTGGCGAGAATGTGCAAACAGGGCACACCCAGGATTGCCTCTGCCAAACGGGCAATATTGGAGCACATTTCATTTTGCACTTCTGGGAGGAGTATATGCAAATAGATTCATTGAGCATGGGCAATCATGACTCATGACAAAAACTCCTTTCAACGCTGCGTTCACTGACACGCACTCAGAGAGAGTTAAAAAAAAAAAAAAAAAAACATCTAAAGAATAAAAAACATGAACACATGCCCTAAATTACCCGACCAATAGATTATCGTTGTTTGTCTCCCGCTAATTCATTCATTATGCGCTTGCGGTGCTCTATCCAATATTTTATGGTGAAAACCATCAGGGCTACCTAAAGTGCAAAATGCTCTTTTAAATACAGCGGTCTCCATCACTTTTACTCCTCTTGCCAACAGTGTGTGCTATCTGTTAGAGTGAATGAGCATTTAATTTAGCACAACCGCGATTTGGGATCATGGTCAAGTAAAATGCAATTTTAGTAGATCACGCGCAACACACCCACCAACGGCGCGCGCAATCTGTTAGCGTGAACGTGCAATGAAGCGCCTGCTATTCGGCTGCTATTAGTAAATCAGGCCCATCGACTTGCCTGTTTAACATTCCACAAAATAGAAAAATGAAGATAATTGTCCAAGTTGGAATCCAAGTCATAGTGAAGGGCAAACAAAGCGAGAAAAAGGCTGGCATACGTATTGACGACTCCAAATATTTATTTGATCCAGTCTTAGTTAATGTTGATTTGAATGTGCAAATTCAATGACGCATATGGCTATAATTTGTCAACATCGTTCAAAAGGATCAATTAATATCTACCTGAATGTGCGACACTCAGATTAAGTACGACAGAATGGCAAGGACTAAACCACGTGGAAAGATTTGATATATCTGCTATGCTTTATAACACGAGCGATATCCCAACCAAATGTGTGTAAACTGCTCGCCTATTCTTAAAAGGTTGTGGCTTATGTGTGTGTGTGGGGGGAGGGGTGATGAAGATTGCCACAGTTTTAGTGGCAGGCAGCGTCCTGCAGAAGAAACCAGACTAACAAGGGCTGCTCGAACTGTTGCCGCTCGTGCGCCGCAGTGCTCGGATCCGGTTTTGACATCTCCCGCTCGCTCCTCAGAGGAACAGCTGGCACAGCTTCCACAAATAATTGTTCCAGCCCTTTGCGGCCCGTCAGTAAGCTGGACACTAACAAGAAAAACAAAGTTCTAATAATAATCATAAAAGTCTTTAAAAAGTGGCTTGGTGGGTATCTATGTTGATGATTTCCTCTTTAAACAATTGGAGCTTGTAGCACTTTTATTCCTAGTGTTGAAGGTCCCATGCCATCAAAGCCATGCTTAAAACGTTTACACCAATACTTAACGATATTTCTTATTCTTAATCTAACCGTGGTGGATGAAATAGCGAAGATTGCATTCATTGTCGCCAGCGGCGATCGTCACGGCAGGTTCAATTCAAAGGAATGGGAGCGGATAACGAGGATAACCTGAAAATAGCCTAGTGGGTTTTATTTTTACCCACACACCCTTTCAGATCACGTTCCCCATTAGCGGGCCAACAATCCAACGCTTGGTGCGTTTTGTGCTTCGCAAGGATAGTAAAACATCGAAGGACGCGACGTCGCTATGAATGCTTGGTTGCCCCGAGCCTGCTAGATGCTAGTAGACCGCGTGATATGGACCAATAAGAGCCAAGATTTGTCAGCGCTCCAATCAGAGCAACGCTCATTAACATGTCACATTTTAATGAGAAAGCCGGCACACACACACACACACACACACACACGTATATCACAACGTATGAGTTTAACTAAATGTATCCAAATACAAATGCCCGTTTTCCACCACTTTTGTGTTCTAGTGCTGTTTCTATATTGATGTCATCACTTTGTCTAACTGTAAGTAGATATGCGCACCAAGTAATTGACTCAGGAAGCTCAAATGCCGTCTTGTCAGATAAACCACAAACGTCAGATGGACATTGCATGTGTGTGCGCACATACGCGTGTGCGCTGTGCTTTGACATGTACAGAATGGATCGCTTCATAAATGTCGACGGTGATGTTAAGTTGTTAATGGTGGCAGAGAACTGAAATAAGCGCACTCACGCTGGTACGAGCCGCTTTGCAAGTGACAAAAGATGCTTACTTTTAGCACATTCAGAGGACACATTTCTGTGGCAGTTGTGAGGAACAATTAAATAATTGGGCTTTCAAAGGCGAGATTGATTGTCTAAAAGCTGTTTTCTAGGAAGAATCCATTAGAGGAAACCATTTTTTCGAGCTCCTTGACATAGTGTTTTTATTAATTTCTACTTGCAAAGATACATGATTCTGTTTTGTGTGTGTGTGATGAATTATGCAACACGCAGTGCTGCCATCACGCATGCAATTTAGAATCCACCTCTGATTTGCTGTAATTATATACCCATATATTTTCTCCAGCAACAAAATGATCTTTCAACGCAGATGACTGCAGTGAAAACTACATACGTAAGTGCGCAGCCCTCTGATGAGTTAATTGCCATGTCTTGATGAGTGTGTGTTTATTCTGCATCTGTCTGAAGGTTATCTTCTGGGCAAGCTGCTCACGTAATGTCGCATCATTCATATCCAAGCGCAAGCCAGGTTGAGCGGGTCGCGCCCCATCTTCTTCTTAAACTTGCTTCGTTCCCGTTTTGTGGAATATACTATATTTCCTCACCGAGATCCCATTTTAGGTTATCTGTGCTAGCGTCTCCCCTTGATTTTAAGTGTAGAGAAGATTGATTCAGCATCGCTAAGGGGGGCTGCGTGGTGTGTGGGGGTTGGTTGTTGTTAAAAACATATCATGGCGGGATGATAAGGCATCTCCCTGAATGGCGCTAATGTAAGGGGGCCTGTGGCCATCTTGAGTCCCCCTCTGTTGGGCTGATGGTACACAGCCATCGCCATCTGTTTCAAATCCTTCCCATCCCAGCCCATCTATGCGGTCGCTCAAACAGCGAGGTAGCACCGGCGCACAACGCTTCGTCCGCGTGTGCGTGCGGACGTGTCGACTTTACTACTCTGCATCAACGTTTAGAGCTTCAAGTCTACTGACTGCTAATCGTGTTTTTGGGCATCCCATCTTCCGGTTAGCCAATAAACACTGGATTATAACAAGAAGACACAATCTTCATACGCAGGTTGGCGAGTACTAAAAATACGCTGTATGTGGCGGTTCACCTCGAGTCTTAAAAGATTCATACCAGATCATAGACCATGTAGTGGCGAGAAATGAGATGAAGCTCCTTCTTCATCACAAAAATCTTGCGTCCAATAATGCAAGGACTACAGTTGTTTGCTCACAAGAAATTTAGCCGTAGCCGTGTGGAACCATTTGACAAAAATCAGACCGGTAGCACTGTCACTTACAAAACGAAACAGAGAAATGCTTCAATTTTTTGGGAGCTTGGCTACTGTAAGCCATGAAACGCAAGATGAAACCGGTTGCTTTGTTCAAGAGAAGATTATGCGCAGGGTTCCTACTAGGGCTGTATGATATTTTGTTTGAGCACCGTCGTCGTGATGTGTGTGTGCACAATAGTCACATCGCAGGGTCTGCTGCGATGTTGGTGTACTGTATTATACAGTGAATGAACTGTAATATTAAAAGTGACCAGCAGAGGGACCTGTTTGCACATGCTCAAAAGATTAAAAGAACGTACACCTGCTGCATTTCCTATTTCGCTCTTCAGAATGAAACTAGGCAGGCACATGCGTGAGGTGTGTTCAGGGGCACTGCGTAAATGGGAGTGAATGTGTTCTTTTGTAACACAGTATTTTTGAAATTGTAGCGGGAAAGCTCCAGCTGGCTACGAGTGTGGACTGAATGGGTGGCAACAATGGGGAAATGAAACGGCAGTATTTTGAGGGTAATAGCCCATCAGCAGCATATTGGAGAAAAAAAAGAACTTTGAACTAGTTCGTTTTTGGACTGGGGAATTTAATTAAAAATTTAAAATTATGAACTACAAACTGAACTAATTCATTTTTGGAACGATGATGTGAACTTTGAACCAGTTTGCGTAGAAAATGAACTGATTTCACATCGCAAAATATATATCGCAGGTTTAAAAAAAATACATTGAAAAAAATCACAGTGTCAGTTACCAGGATCCAAGACTGTTTCTTCTTTTTGTTTTTCAGGCATATAATTTGGATCAAAATGGTGAATATTTTGCATTAACACTGCTAACACAAGTTCTCATAACATTTCCTCAATATCTTGTGTCATATCCGGCCAGATACAGAAGTAACCTGACAAATTTTGGCCTCAACTTTATGTTTATAAGAAATGCAAATATTTCTATCGGCAGCAAATATCGTGATTTGGGTTGCTGCTAATGTTTTAAAGGTTGCTATGAATTACCGGGCGAAGCTGCTGCTACACGCATGGCCGCACGACTCCATAAACCTTGAGGCTGATCGCGGTGAGGAAGTGCACGCTGGACTATTATGTAAATGTGAGGTGAGGGAAGTGTATTTCAGGAAGAAAAAAAAAAAAAACACTTTATTTATGTGTCCTACATCTCAAGTTCTATTTCAATCATCCTCCAACCCCCATTCCGCCCCCCACCTCCCCCCCATTGCTGAGAAAAGGGACCGGCAGCTTTGCTCCAGGGCAGTCTGGTCCTCCTGTGACTGACACCCTCCACTGATGCCCCCCCACCAGGATGCTTCCCATACAACCTGGGGGGTAGTGTGTAGAATTAGCTTTAAAAGTAGGACACAGATAATTGTGTGGACAAGAAAGTGTATCACTGCTCTGTCATGTTCAAGTTCCTGCCACTCAGCCTCATAAAGCTAATCCAGGGGAACTAGCTCACGCTGCAGGGGCACAACAGCTCTGCTTTTTGGACTTATACGTCTGCACTGGGACGTACAGTACATGCTAATGCACTCCTCGGCCCTTGGCAGCTCCATGTAATTAATATGTATGAAAGGTATAAAAAAAAAAAAAGAGAGAAGGAGAGAAGAGAGACAGAGTCTGGCAGTGGGTTTGATTCATTGTTCCTCTATGTCGGCTTTATCGTATTAATAACGAGGAGGATTAAGAAGGTCAGATCTGACCCGGTAAACATGTCACGGAAATACTGTTGACAGTCTAAAGACAGGAAGCATACGCACACTGGCATAGATATAAATTACTCACATAGCGTAACACCGCACAGATCTGACAAAAGTGCTCGGATTCCATTAATTACACACAGACAGGCTCCCATTTATCCAAACGGTGAAAAGTCATGTTTTCGGCGATGTGGCCTGTTTTTAAAAACGCACGTGCGGGAATAGAGAAGCGATTCCAGGCGCCTGCCGGGTGGAGGTGTGGCTCACAAGCCGCTGCCGAGGCGGGCGGGTGGGTGGTTGGGTGGGGGGGAAATGTTTTCGAGAATCCTCACTCCAGTTTGATTTCCATTACACTTTGTCTCCAATGTGCTTATCATGTAAAGATCTGCCATTTTATTAGCCATGAAAAGGATCCGTATATTTTTATGCTAGAAGCTATTAAATGTAATGAAAGGGGAACACCCCTCTGTGCATGAAAATTCTCCAGATTTGAGCTGCACTGCAGAATATTGCCGATACAAGGCCACGGGGTCCATTTTTATCTTTTGATTCTTGCATTAACCTTCCATTAAAAATTATCTATGTTATCATCCCCCTCGATTTAGGCTAGTAAATTCCAGTTTTATGAGCCATCTTGGAGGAGAATTATCATGATGTTATAGTTTAAGTAACATATGTTCCAATTTACTGACATCCGCTGAATTTGATGTGGCATCAGCCATCCATCCCCATCATCATCATCGTCATCATCATCATCATCATCATCATTATCCTTCTGTGGCATGAAATTCCCCTCAATAGTTCGCCTTTGAATTTTGGTGATCAAGCAGCACATGGAGCCAGAAATGAACAGCTCGCTGCTGAGCGAGGAACATGAAATGAAGGAAGCCTCGCTGCGCTTTCCAAATGGACAACTTCTGTAAATAAGGAAAGATTCGGACCTATCGTTGATGAATATAGATTGTTTGTTTTGTTTTGTTTTTGAATTCGTATCTTAATCTGGAGGCATATATTTTTATTTAGGTGTTTATTTGTCTTCAGTGCATGACACATCTGGGCAGTTTGGCTTCCCTTATCCTGTTTCAGGCAAAATGGTATTCTAAAAATACCATTTGTCCATGACATGAGTTTCACGTAATTTGTTGGTTGTTTCTCGTTAAAAGGTTCATAACGTCATGCTGAGGCACAATGTAATGTTTCTATGCATTTAGGGAACTTTTGGCATCCTGCTGCGCATAAATAGTCCCCTGCTATAATCATCTGTTATATCGGAGCTGCAGGAATAAGTTTCCACATTGACGTCAGACATTGTGGCACTGGATGAATCATGGAAAGGTCACACTGTAAAACTGAAAGTGATGCCACTTAAGGTGAGACACCTCATACTGCATAACGTTGTCTTTTAATAGGTTGGAAGAAAATACTTAGATGTAACGTCCACACTGTCTGATGACTCTCTGGCTATCAAAAACTGTAATTAGGCTTTTTGATAATGCTCTTGTATTGAAAGTAATTAAGTCAACTAATGTTGTGGAGTGCAGAAACTGAAATTGGGCAGTGGCAGCAATGCCGACCTCAGAACACAAACTCAGAATGTAAGTTAAAAGATAGGATGAATCCTAATCAAAGTCAACACACACACACAGGAATCCCTTCAAGGTCTCAGGTCTTCAGGCCCTACTCATATTATTAGGGTACACGGGTCGCAGGCGTGCTGGAGCCTATCCCGGCTATCTTCGGGCGGGAGCCGGGGTACACCCTGAACCGGTCGCCAGCCAATCGCAGGGCACATACAAACAAACAACCATTCACACTCACATTCACCCCTACGGGCAATTTAGAGTCTTCAATCAACCTAGCGCGCATGTTTTTGGGATGCGGGAGGAAACACGCGTGCCCTGGGAAAAGCCATGCCAACTCCACACAGGCGGGGCTGGGATTTAAACCCCGGTTCTCAGAACTGTGAGGCAGATGTGCTAACCGGTCGGCATCATGTTGCCATAAATAATCAGTGAAGCTAAACACTACAGACCTGCCGCACCCGTTTGAAGCAGACGACATCCCACACACAAATATGAACAATCCCTGCATTTACAGAAAAAGAGGTCTTAGACTATCTTCATAAAAAAAAAAAAAAAAAAAAGCTAAAGGGAATGTGCTTCTGTTTTCATCTTTCTTGACTATAACAAAGGGTGCAGCAGACATCAACTCACAGAATACGCAGCGCAGGTCTACGAAGGTGCAGTGAAGTGTCACGCGGTTATGACATCACATGATAACGGTTCAAACTCCCAGAAATATTTAAACATTCCATTTTCTTTCAGCAAAATTCGGGGCCGATTGAAGGTACTACTGCACTTTCATTCAGTCGCACGATGATGAAGGACAATAGACGTGTAGCTGTAATAAAATATAAGACATACAGATAATAAATATTACTCGATTTATAATTTAATTTATTTTTTTTAGGGGGGGGGGTGGAATCCAATTAAGGTGTACAAAGAAATGATTAGAAAAATAAGGACCTGAACACAGAACAGCTCTGAATATTTTTCCCAAAATAAAATTTCTGTTTTTCGTTATTGATAAATTTGCAAAACATAACATTTCAGGTCATTGTAATTATACTTACACGGGAGAAAAAAGTTGGCATAAAGTCATTATTTTGCAAGGATAACATAATAATATGGGAAAGTAAAGGAAAAAAAAAGTGTTCATTTTTATGAGACCATAACATAATAATACATAATAATAGTGAACATTGAGATTTAAAACTTAGCATGCAAAGTAATTGTTAGAATACCGGGGAACAAAATATATACATTTTTGCATATCACAAAAAAAGCATCAAAACATGAACTTTTGCTGCGCCCCCCCCCCCCCCCCCCCCCCCCAAAAAAACAAAAAAACACATTGACTCGTACAAGGAATTCACCCTTCACAGCTCACGCCTCTGAATCATACACCTGTTTGGTTTCTGCGTGCCAGTTCTCCTCACTCGCTGTCTGCCCAGCCATGTGAGCCATGTGAGGCATGTGAGGTTGGCCACAGTGTTGCCCTTAGGCCCCACAATGTGTTCGTAGCCCGGCTGGCAAGCTGGGCGGGTGGCATGCAGGGGCAGGGAATGGGAAGGAAAGAAAGAAAGAAAGAAAGAAAGAAAGAAAGAAAGAAAGAAAGAAAGAAAGAAAGGAAGGAAGGGAAATGAGATAAATAATAGTCTGCCCTTTCTCTGGCTGAGGAAGCAAAGAGGGAAAACGAGTTTACGTTTAATTTTGTTGTTTCATGTCTTCTACATTGACAGTAAAGAATGTTGAATAATCAGATGAAATTTGATTTGATAACCGTTTATTTACCAATTAGTGTTGTTTATTTGGTACTGTTTAATACCAAATAACACGACACTAAATTTCTACCACTGAATTCACTTCAAAGTCACCCATTTCATATTCAATTATTTGTGCATTTGCAGTATGAACCATTATTGTAGGCTATACAATAATAATAATAATATAGGGTATAATATTGGAGGTAACATAATAATACGAGCACAGGAGAAGCTTTGTCATATTGCTTTGGTTTCCTTACAAAGTATTTTTTACACACTTTTGCATGATAATCGTTCGAGTTTACACTCGCACTGGATCTCTGTTAATGCCCGGCTCGGCCTCCGAGACGCATTTAGTCTCTCACGACGGCGCTATGTCGGACTTCTGCCGTAAGATCTCGTCGTGTCTTGTCGTGTATTACGATACCACCGTATCCCTTCTTTTACAATCATTGTCAAATCGAGCTCTGACGGGGGAGAGGGGACCCAAAAAAAAATTTTTAAATACTGTACACAACCGTTATCATGATAGCAACAACGACGATTATGCTGCAGTGATGTTTTGTGTTGCAAAAAAAAAAAAGAACAAAAAGAGGTCAAACGTGCTTGCTGTCGTCACCAGGTGCTCCAGGGAGTTCGTTTTGGGATGTCCGTTCTTTAAGGAGAGCTTAAAGGTCACGTTCACGTACGTTTAATACCGCGAGCAACAGACAACATGTAGCTTTGCAAGCACATGTTTGTATGTAAACGTATTTGCCGTTCCCGACAAAATATGTCTATCCCAGCTGTCATCGGGCAGGAGGCGGGGTACACCCTGAGCTGGTTGCCAGCCAATCGCAGAGCACATAGGAACAAACAAGCATTCGCACTCACAGTCATGCCTACGGGCAATTTAGAGTCTCCAATTCATGCATGTTTTTTGGGATGTGGGAGGAAACCGGAGTGCCCGGAGAAAACCCACGCAGGCACGGGGAGAACATGCAAACTCCACACAGGCGGGGCCAGGGATTGAACCCGGGTCCTCAGAACTGTGAGGCTGACGCTCTAACCAATCGGCCACCGTGCCGAAGCGTCTATCTAATCTAATGTAATAAATAGTAATGAACATGTACAAACATATTGTAAGCATGTTTTGCCTCCAAACCCCTTTTACAGTTACTTGAACAAACTATTATCCTTGACTTCTCATTTCAAAACTAGTAGTCCATCAATTTGTTGTCTATGTGTAATAATATGATGAGGTGATTAACATTGATATGGTGTTACAATCATAATGGCCCTCTGAGGAAAACCGTATGTACAATGCGGCCCGCAGCAAAAAATGCGTTTGACACCCCTGCCTTAGTGTATCAAATGTGAAATAAAAAATAAAAATAAAACCGTGATTTTTGACATACAGTTGCACCCTGAGCACATAAATGATAAGCATAACTCCATTGATGCCTCTGCTCTTCAGGTTTTCTTTGGCTTTTGTCTGTGATTTGTGATGCCACCATAGAAGGCTATCAGACAAGGACAAACATTATGAAGAGCACAGACGTGATGTTCGCAGTAGTTCACACTTTTTTTTTTTGTCCTAAAAGTACAATACACTATTGCTAATAAAAGAAGAACAGCATGTACAGCAGAAGGTGGGCTGCGTTTCATTGCTAGGTAACAGTCTTTTACCAATAACCGGACCCCCACTGCCTGCCTTGCCACCGCACGTCCCAGTTCCGCTGTCGTGGTGGCAGTAGCTCATCTCTAAGGTCTTGGGCTGCGCAACAGGAAGGTCACAGATCCAGTCCCACTGAGGCCAAATACAAATTGGAAGTATGGTTGAGATGGAACTCTGGCCCAATGGTTAGCTCAGAAAGTGCAGGCCACAGCCAAAACTTTAAAAAGGTCCAAAACCCATCTCTCCAAAAGCTTTTGTTTTTATGCATTTTGCTACAAACCGATGGGCTTTCCCTTGCATTTTGTAGAAACGCAGAAGCAAAAACAAACTTCCCTGGCAGACGTATAGAATAAAAAGTTCAACAAACCCCAAACATATGACCTCAAGAATAACTTTGTAAATTACATGCACTCTTAGGTAATCATTTTCACGTCATTAAGCATTGTCATCAAACCCGTTTCGAGGCCATTGGACAGAATCTCAAGGAGAAGCTCGAGATCTTTCCAGAGACTTTGGAAAAATAGGAGCTTCGGCACGCTAAGCTGAGGAACGCAACCTGAACAGGCTGAGCGCAAGCCCTGAATCTCAAAATAATGGACTTGACAAATTGTAAATGTTCTTTGCTTTCATTTACAACATGTCATTTGATTTATCTTCATCATTCCGTTGTTCCCGTTGTGATCTTCGAATGTTACCTTCAGAAAGACGAAACAGAGCTTTGAATCTTAGTTGACTTCCCTCGGCAAAGTAATTGTGTTTCTAAAAACCGAAGCAGTTGTGAGGCTTCACTGTATAACATTTTGTACAAAGTCCAACAAAAGCATTGGTAAATTATTTTGTTTGCTATGCGCAATGGAGGAGGATCTTTAGTGCCGTGTGTTGATGGAACAGTCGTGGCCATACTCTCATCATCCATCTGTTCACGGCTTGACGCGTAGAGGGCACAGGGGTCACAAAATCGTGCTCCATTTTACACCGAGGCACAAATACCAGTCCCCGATGCTCAAGAATTATTTAAAATGTCAAAGGTTTAAGGTTAAAATGGGAAGAGGAAGAAAGATGATTTTCTCCGGAGTGAGGATGAGGAAATAGAAAACAGGTGTGGACCTCCTTGTGGATAGAACTCCTGAACGCGAGGCGTAGGAATGACTTTGGATGGATGGATGGATGGATGGATGGATGGATGCCTCCCCCGCGGGGAGAGTGACGAACATAATGCCCCTCTCCCATATAGCCAATTAGTTATGCGGAGTGGTGACAGGCCAAGCATGACCAAAAAGGATGCTTTTGAATTCACGTTTGAGCATTGCACTGCAGCGTTCTAGTTGTAAACACGCAGGATGCGCCTCCAGGACGGTCAGCCATCAGCAGGACAAGGTGGAGTTGGTAATTAAAATGCAATCTCTGCTGCTGCTGTGCCCCCTGGAGCGGAGGTGGCAGCGGACTCGCCCAGGAGCCTCCGGGCGAGAGGTTCCACCTGCGCTACCGCACCACCTGCGCCGCCGCTGCCTTCCTTCATTAGGACTTGCATTTATACTCGTGTCTGGCCACCCCCACCCCGAGCGGTCCCGCTATGGTCTTTACGGGCCCTCGTAAGGCAGCGCTTTATTAGAATTAATGTGGCACTTCAGAGGAGAGTGTCAATGTGGTGTGTACCGGGGTGCCAGGAGAAAGAGTCCCCAGTTCTCCTCTGTCAGATCGAATAAAGCCACCAGCGCCAGCGCCGAGCTGAGATGAGTGTGGACAGCCCACGACAGGACTGTTTTCCAGAGCCGAGGGAAAAGTAAGTATTCTTTATTCAATCTGTTTTCATGTTTACAGGATGAGCTGTTTTACGGTTCTTGGGAGCTCATCAAAGCCTCGTCGTTAAACACGTACCAATAAAAGAGACTCTGGGTGGAGCTCTGCAGAAAGACTTTGTTAATAACTGTATCAAGAAAAGAAGTTTCTTGTTCGTAATGATTCGTGTTGTCGGGTTATCGTCGCCAGTCATGCTCACTCAAGAACAGCTTTGTTCATGGAATAAGTCAGTCGAAGCTTTTTTTTTTTTTGCTTTGCAGAATGTCAACATGATCTCTGTTCACACATATCTATAATTATAGAGTAACTCACTAAACTTACTATTCAACCAACAGAGATGGCGGTTAAGGCACTCTTTGCACTTTTAGGGTAGATCCAAGATAGGACAGTACATCCCTGAATCACTTGTATTCCTCGAAGTAAACGTAATGTAGGACAGCAGCCAACAGTGCAGAATCCATTTTTGTGATTTCCAGGATCATCCCAGTTTGTTTCTCCGCATTTCATCAAATCGTCATCTTCATTGCATCCAAATAATGCAATGCATCATATTAATGCAACCTGCCTCTCTCCTTTGACCTGTTGGTTTTCTATTAAATCAGGCAGAACTCAACATCCCACGACTGATGACTTGGGGATAACACTATAAATCCCTTTTAATATGGCTGACCCTTTTGCCGACTCAGCACCTGTAATAATGGGTCAATTCTGTGGGTGAAAAGACAGTGAAGTTTAAGTGCTCAGACTTTTTACAGAACAAAAATAAAGAACAACAGTGAATTGTACATGCATTTCGTATCTAACATCTAAAACTTAGATGAAAATGAGTTTACAAATGTGGTTGTTCGTGGTCTGATTGGTTATTTCTTTCAGGAAAGATGCATGCGTGGGGACAGCAGGGGAGGGCATTAAACGCTAGTTTGCATCTCTCAGAGACTCCAATTAAACACGAATAAGCCGATACAAGTTCTTGTCTTCAGACGTGTTTTATGCGCTCTTGTGCAGCGTAAGGGAATTTTCCACAATGGACTGTACATCTCTCTGCAGTTTGGCCATCTCTACTGCACGCCTCAGTTCATTAGTGTTATAAATGGAAAGCATTTTAGAGCCAGATGTACTTCTTAAGTCTTATTAGCTTCAGATGATGTTGTTTAAGGGGCATTGAGGCCTCCAATTAAAGCTGGAGAAAAGTAAAACAGAAGTTTCCCCAATATTTTTCCCTGCGCTAGATGCGACCTTTCCCAAGCAAAAGGCCAAACTAATTACTACCTCCCAATAAAAAATAAACAATATTATGTGGACATCTTGTAAATATTTTTGGCCAATGTGATGATTGATATGAAACGGTTCAGTTATAATTTGTGGTGAATCCTCATTAACATGTTTGGGAATTTAAATATTTGAATTGAAGATAAAGTGATATACAATGTCGAACCTGCTCTAAGTACTGGATTTTGTACAACAAATAAGGCACTAACAATTGCTAAAATATATTTTGTGGTTGACATGAAAAGCTTGCATTTCATCCGTGAAGTTAGCAGTAATAAGCAAACACCTGACCGTATTGAAATTATGGCAAAGTATGTTTTAAGCGTAAATGTCCACAATTAGTGGCGTGTGTCATTGCAGAGATTTGCACGTGTGCAGTACTTTGCAAACGTCTACGCCGTCAAAGTCAAGGCCTGGGGGCCGGATCTGGACCACCACATCCTTTTATGTGGCCCGCGAAAGAAAATCAAGTGCGTCAACTTCTTCTTTTTCTACCAAAATTTTTGATTTTCATATTTAATCAATTATAATGTGATATCGCTAGCATTTGTTGTTACAAAACACCTTTTAGAGTAATTTGAACAAACCATTATCCTTGACCTCTGATTTCAAAACTAGTTATCCATTTGATTTATATATTATAGTGTGATGAGCCGATGAAAGATTTTTATGGTTTAACTTTCATAACGGCCCTCTGAGGGAAAACCGTAACTACAATGTGGCCCGCGACAAAAGTGAGTTTGACCCCCCTGGTCAAATGCCTTTCAAAGGCAGGCAGCATACTGGTATATCCGCAATCCAGTGTGATTTTGACACAGCAAGCTTGCATTCTCGATCACCTTTTACACAATCTTCTTTCTACTGCATGCGTTCTGGCTCTGATACATAACCACAGAAAAGGGAACATGGGCGAATCTCCCAGTTCCAAATTCCTCGTCACTGCTTTTGTTACGTCGTCAGACCATTTATAAAGTTAAGTCGAAAGACGAAAGTATACTATTCATTACTAAAGCAAAATATGGGGTTATATTAACCTCGGGACTGTAGCAAGACTGCTCTTGCTGAGTGCCGATTGAGAGCAAGCGAGAGTCAGCAGTTGTTTACTACACAGTCGGTGCCAGCAATCATCAATTTGGGGAGTGTGATCCCTTGAAGCAGACAGCGAAATGGCAACAAAGCACATAACACCACCTGCAATGAATAGCTTACACTAACATGCACTCGCAAAATGAAGGTTACGACCTTGAGAAAGCATCCCCAGCCATGTTGTCGTTCCCACGGATGTGATGAATGTTTAAGTTGAACCCTTATAGGTACAGGCTCCATCTCATGAGTCGCTGATTGGCCTTCTGTATCTTTCTGAATGTAGCCAGTGGCCTATGGTCTGTATGGAACATCGGGATCCGGAAGGATTATACTTAAAACACTAACGTGGTTCAGAGCTAAAAGGATTACCCTCTTTGGTAAGTCACAACGGGTTGCATCATTTCATGGTAGCTTCAACTTTTGGGGGTCACCTTTTTGTCCAACAATCTTTCCGAAGTAAACGAGTGGCCTCTCCAAAATTCACTTGAGTTAGCATCTGTTAACAAGTGAAATACTTCGTTTTGCTGTACAATGAGGTCAGGTCAGACCACAAAGAACCGTAAACCACTCCATCATGAAGATAGGCATCACAGTTTACGACACCTTTTAACACGATATTAAACAACCATTAAAATGTTGCTGATAGTCCCAAAAGCCATAACAGCGTACTGGCAAAAGTCATCAGGTGACAAAGGCGCAAGCTCAGGGAATGAGTTGAACTTGACGCCATCCCTTCAAAAGATTGCAGAAGCCGTTTCTGTCACTTTTTCCAGTAAAGGAGGTGTGGAGAACAGCAAGCACCAGCGCGGTGCTCAGCAATTCTGTGCTGGAGTATGCAGTCCAGTTGACTTCAATGCGCACGATCACACAATCACCAACATCGATACCATGCTCCAAAACCAAATGTCTGTGGAAGTACATGTCAAACTATTTTCAGAACATGTAAAAGATTCCAAAATCAACAGCAAAATCGAAGAGCAATTTACAGCCTGGAGTCCTAACCGTATAATCACACTGTTGAGTCATATATCATCCTCTCAATTGAGCAAGCAAAGCAAATCCACATCCAAAATATGAAAACTTCGCTCTGATTTGCTATCACAACTGGACTTCGTCTTCTGGGCCTTCTCCAGTTTCTGCTTGGCAAGCTCACGTCTTGCTAAGTTTGGACCGGAACTTAGCACCAAAATCTAAAAGGATGGAAGGAGGCGTTTCGGTGGCCACGCAGTTCCCCTTCAGGAGCCTCAATTGGCCAATCATGAGTTGTGAATCACGAGCAGAACCTGAGAGACTCTGGGGTCACTTCTCTCTCACGGAAAACAACACATGAGAGGTTTCATCATCATTTACGTTCCTTCTGCTTGTAACTTTGACTTGAGTTTTTTTATGAAACCTTTCGAGGGCTCCTTGTGATTCTGGGTGATACGCAGACCAAGTACAGTTCCTGATTGACAGCTGCTGGAGCACCTGAGCAAAATAAACAACATAAGTTTATCCCCTGGTCAGTCTGAGCAACCCCGGTGAGTCCAAATAGGCTGAGCTGTAATTGTGCGTAACGGAATCACTTCTGGGAAGTGTGTGGCGGCGCACATATGGGTCAACAAATATTAAATTTGAGGAAGTGGGCCAACACGATCAATCAAGATTCGCTCAAATGACTCACCAAATTGCAGGGCTGGGATGCAAAAGCGCAATTGTCGGCTCAAACAGTTTGGCTCGCATCGCATGTTCAAAACAGTGTTGTGCAACAGTCCATTTACTCCCAGACACACAAGAAAATGCTTCAATTATCAATCTAGTGTCTTTCTAACTCCCATGTGACCAGCAAAGAAGGAGAAGAAAAAGAAGTGTATTTGTACAGCAGCTGTAAAAACACGTGTTTACAGAGTGCTTTGACGGAGGACAAAAGCATACAAAAAACAAAATGACACACAATCACAAGCATAAAATCCCAAACAGATAAATACCAATTAACAGTCAGTGCTATTGTGATTGCTGCTGTGAAAACCAATTGCTCTATTGACACTTTTATCCACAACCTCACCACCAAAGTCTGAAAAAGAATCCATAATCCTGCTCCCAGTATACTGTATATATTGTATTACACTGTGTCTCGCATCGCTGTTGAGTGTGAAATCCGATGTCCTTATCTGGTCAGTTTCAAATGTTTTCACAAACTTGATAATATTGGTAAATCCCCACGTGGGTCTGTTATTTATTTGATTTGATTAGTTTACAAATTCTAGACCCATCGATGATGATGTTGTTCATGGTTTTCCTGAAACGTTCCGAAATGTTGTTTTACGATGTACAAATGACTGTGAAAAAGGTCAATGATCTACTTTTTGGAAGATTTCGACTAAACGATGACGCTGCATTTGCAACGGCAGTCCTGTCCGAGGTTCGAACCCAGATGACCTCCGTCCCCCGTGTTGCGAATGGAGCGCACAAAACGCTGAGCTAAGAGTCTGGGCCAGCAGCTCATCAGCTCAGCAGCTAGCACCCTCTGTTGAGGATTCCGAGACGCGAGGTTTGCCCAACGCGCGTTTTCACAGTGCAAGATGGCATCATTGAAAATGATTTCAATTTGTTTTGACATTTTGGAAAACAACACCTAACGTAGCACTAAGTCAGCTTTGACCAGAAGCAGCTTTTCTTCTTGTTCTTTTATTTCGCAGCGGATAAACTAAATTGGCTGTTCCTCGGTGGCGGTAAAGGCAGGAACAAAGCTCCTTAGCATCCCCCAGCGCAGGTAGGCGCCCGAGGCCGAGCGCTGCTGCACTTGCCATCCTTTTCCAGACCTGTCACTTTTCATTCCTGGGCTGCCCTTCTCCTCGCGCCACAACCTCAACAGGGGCATCGCTCATGATAGAAAACAATGAGCGTGATTTGTGAACTCTCTGCGTCTTTGTAATTTCATCAGTGTAATGGGATTATATTTCAAATCACCAGTCCTTTGTTCATTACGCCTTTAAACTCCTCTGACAGGCAAAAACTTAAGTAAAATGTGCATGTCAACCCTGGTTGACTCTGGCTGCTCTCGCACTTGATTAGACAAACAGTGCACCAGGGCTGTGGAACCAGGGAAATAATGTGCTCATTTATTCATTTTTCAGACAAGTCACAATAGATTTTTAACGACCTGTGTCTGACCTCCCTTAGGTACTTCACGCTTAGGGGGGTTAATAAAGCCTAACGCCGGAGCACCAAGGCGAGGATGAAATAAAGACAGGACCGAATCAAGAGGCTCCCAATGCCCGCTCCGGCCCCAGAGGGCGGCGGCGGCGGCGGCGGCGGGGGCGCGAGGGTGCTGCTGTTGGGGTTGAGGCTGAAGAGAAAACACTGCCTGCAAGTCCACTTAGAATCCAATTCCGCAAGTCTTTGTGGGACAATGAAGCTGGGAGGAAGAAGTTGACTTTTCTCAACGCATATTAGACGCTACAACCACGGCCAACCGCCCACCCGCAAAAAGAGTTTGCAAAGAAAGCCTCTTAAGACTTTTGTCGACATTTTACAACACGGGGAGAAAAGTCCGCAAATTGATGTCCCAGATCCTCACGTGTGAGTTTCCAGAGTTTTGTAAATGTGTGTTTGTAGGGCTGTTACGTGTGCAGCCAGTTGGCTTTCGACGCTTGCCATCTTGGGAAAACGTCACAAGTCTGAGAGCGGCAGCGGCACACGCCGAGAGAGCGAGCGAGAGAGAGAGGGCTCGGGCGGCCTCTTGCAGATGTGCCGCCACTTCGGGCATCCGTCTTGGCTCATTGCTCTATTTGTCTGAATGGATGTCATTTTTGCTCACAGGTCAGCAGCAATTCGAGCTCCTCTTTCGTCAGAGCCGCTTCTCGATTGTAACGCGATGCATGTGGGATAGGAGGCTACGCAACACACTTCCTGTCACTGCTCACACACGATTGGATAGAAACGGCGGGCTGTGCGGCGCACGATTTGATGATAACGTGTCCCGTTTACACCGCGTCCTCCCAAACCCTGGCATCGTGATGTGTCGTGACATTTAATGCCCGCTCCAGAAGTAGTTCAAACAAAAAAAAAATTCAAAAAAAGACTCATCACTTTTTCAGTTTTTTTTTCCAATTCCTCAATTTACTATTTTTTTTTCTTTCTTTTTTTTCTTTTCTTTTATTGAGGAAATGATAAAAGCATAAAAAGAAGCTGACTGCTAGGTTAAAAGACAAGCATATTTCTCACAAAAATATTGGCGAAAATCTCAACTACACCACCAGATGGGTCGACTTTAGAGCTTCCGCTGTTCAAGAAGAACACGTAACTTAAAGTATTTGCTCACGGCAGTGGACGTTTCATACTTCATATGTGGTCTCTGCTTCATTTCCCTCCTTTTAGTCGGTGCAGCTCTCGGTTGGGTGCCTCTTGGGAACAGAGAAAATTACATCCTACCTGATAATTAGCAAAGTTCAGAGCAAACTCAAATCTGCCCTGCTCTCCTATAGCTCCCGACGCTGGCAGATTTCTCTTAGCAACTAATTAATTCCGCCTCTGAGGTTTGCAGACAGCAATGGTCCTGAATGCTGCAACGGCAGAATTCAAAAACAAAGGAAAGAAGGATGAAATGAAGACTAAGAGGGTTTTTTTTCTTTTTTTGTAATGTTTTTCTGTTTCATCTTTTTATACTTCCAAATAAATATGACAATGGTATTCCTGGAGGGAGTATTATTATTTCACACATGGATGCATTCTTCAAATAGAAATAACAGTGTTTGGCTGCCATTACACAAGATAGCAAATAGCAAAGCTCCCTCCGTCCATAATGTTCTTTAATTATTATAATGTCATCATCCATATCCGGCAATGTTGCATGAAAAAGCAACCGCAGAGCACAGCCAGTATGAAATGCAAATCACTAATCTCCCTCCTTCTTCCTTCTGCTCAGATGGAATTTTGAGTTATTTTACCCGCACTGTTGCAAATCCGATTTGCAAGTCAACTTGTATGTTCACGGGCTTGGAGTTGGACTCATTGTAAATTGCACTGTGTGTGACAATTTCAAGTTGTACATGACAAGCAGTGTCTTTTCAAGTGAGTGTAGAAACATTTAGTAACAAGTAATAAGCAAACCTACTTTAGGATAACTTTAAAAGCTTGCTGTTGTTTTTTTTTTATCTGAATTTGCCATTCTTATTGTTTATTTTGGCTATTTGACATTTGTGCTCTGATTAAAAAGAGAATACATCTAAAGTTACTCAACAGTTATTCAGTACTTTAGTTTGTGCACTGAGTGCTTACTCAAGTAATTATTCTGAGGACTACTTTTTACTTTTACTTGACTTACAATATTCTAAAGTAACAGTACCCTTACTTGAATATTACTACTAAATTATTACTTTTAATTTTTTACTTTTTTACTTTTTACTCTTTTTTTTTTTACCCTTTGTTTGACAGCACACTGCATGTCATTTTGGTGCTTTCACTTAGTGAGTGTCACCAAATCAAATTCTGTCTTGAGGAAAAATACAATAAGGTGTTACCTGTGTTACCTTTTCTAATAAGCAATTCAAAGTATAATCACACATTACCTCAAAGTCCCTAATGAAATGTAAATCTTGTGAAACAAAGTCCAAATTCGTAGGATTTGAGTGCAATCAAAACTAGCTAATTGTGATCTGTCATGAAGCTTGAGTTAAACGCTGGAGTACAAGTTGCTCATTAGAGACGCTGGGGCCAGTTGGCCGCCGATGAGCGGCTGCGTAAAAGCTTTAAGAGGCGACTCGACGACCTCCTTGATAAGGCTGCGGCTTGCGCCGAGCTTGTTTGTGATGTGCGAGCCGTGAGACAGAAGAAGCAGGCAGTCATTATTTTCCCCACAATTACCTGAAGTCCTTGATAACGAGCAAAAAAAAAAAAAAAAAATGCCATATAATTAGAAAAACACCAGCGACACCATTATTGTCAGGAGAACGCGACGGTATAATGAAGCAATTATAAATGAGCCGCTTTGTGCTTGTCATTAATTTCTGCTTTTAAGGATGTGGAGATGAAGCATGGCTGAGCGTCAGCGGTAGAACGAGCTCACATGATGTTTGGGTGGGCGAGGCTGGGGTGGGGGGAGAAACACTGTGCTGTGTGTGTGTGTGTGTGTGTGTTGGGGGGGCGATTGTTGATGACTTCAGCTTGCCTCACCCCCAGTGGACACACTGAGCTCTAAAACATGGTTTAAAAAGCTTTGAGAATGAAATTTCAAGTCTCAGGCTGGAATGTGTTTTGCAAAAATATTTTGTTGGCGACATCATAGGGCCTGCAGTGCGGCCACGAACATCGTCCCGCTGTGATCAAGTTGCCTTGTCACCATTTCATGAAAGAGGAAAATGATACGGTGCAGCTCAACATTATCTCACTGATCACAAAGATGGATCTCTCCCTCTTTTCTTCTGACATCTTGAAGCAGTTACGTTGCATGAATTTGTTGTATTTTTTTTTTTTTTACTCTTTGTTAATGGCTATGCTGGCTAACAGCCAGTGTTGGGAAGATGACTTTGGAAATGTAGCTGATTACATTTACAACTTACCCTACCCTAAACTATTTCAATTATTGTCTCAAAGAAATATAACAAATGACATTTTATCACATTTGATTACACAAATAATAAACGGATAACAAAACATGATTAAATGGAGAGAAATTAAATTAAAAGGAGAGAAGGAGACTTGGTGGTGGAACCTCACAGTACAGGAAATCATACAAGGAAAAAGGTTAGCGAAGAAGAAGTGGGACACTGAGAGGACCGAGGAGAGGCGAAAGGAATACATTGAGATGCGACATAGCGCAAAGGTAGAGGTGGCAAAGGCCAAACGAGAGGCATATGATGACATGTATGCCAGGTTGGACACTAAAGAAGGAGAAAAGGATCTATACAGGCTGGCCAGACAGAGGGATAGAGATGGGAAGGATGTGCAACAGGTCAGGATGATTGAGGATAGAGATAGAAATATATTGACTGGTGCCAGTAGTGTGCTAGATAGATGGAAAGAATACTTCGAGGAGTTGATGAATGAGGAAAATGAGAGAGAAGGGAGAGTAGAAGAGGCAAGTGTGGTGGACCAGGAAGTGGCAATGATTAGTAAGGGGCAAGTTAGAAAGGCATTAAAGAGGATGAAAAATGGAAGGGCAGTTGGTCCTGATGACATTCCTGTGGCGGTATGGAAGCATCTAGGAGAGGTGGCTGGGGAGTTTTTGACCAGCTTGTTCAATAGAAATCTAGCGCGTGAGAAGATGCCTGAGGAATGGAGGAAAAGTGTGCTGGTGCCCATTTTTAAGAACAAGGGTGATGTGCAGAGCTGTGGGAACTATAGAGGAATAAAGTTGATGAGCCACACAATGAAGTTATGGGAAAGAGTAGTGGAGGCTAGACTCAGGACAGAAGTGAGTATTTGCGAGCAACAGTATGGTTTCATGCCTAGAAAGAGTACCACAGAAAAGTACAGAGAAGGTCAGAAGGAGCTACATTGTGTCTTGGTAGATCTAGAGAAAGCCTACGACAGAGTACCCAGAGAGGAACTGTGGTACTGCATGCGGAAGTCTGGAGTGGCAGTAAAGTATGTTAGAATAATACAGGACATGTACGAGGGCAGCAGAACAGCATTGAGGTGTGCTGTAGGTGTGACAGACGAATTTAAGGTGGAGGTGGGACTGCATCAGGGATCAACCCTGAGCCCCTTCCTGTTTGCAGTGGTGATGGATAGGCTGACCGATGAGGTTAGACTGGAATCCCCGTGGACCATGATGTTTGCAGATGACATTGTGATCTGCAGTGAAAGCAGGGAGCAGGTGGAGGAACAGTTAGAAAGATGGAGGCATGCACTGGAAAGCAGAGGAATGAAGATTAGCCGAAGTAAGACAGAATATATGTGCATGAATGAGAGGGGTGGTGGGGGAAGAGTGAGGCTACAGGGAGAAGAGATAGCAAGGGTGGAGGGCTTGAAATACTTGGGGTCAACCGTCCAGAGCAATGGTGAGTGTGGTCAGGAAGTGAAGAAACGCGTCCAAGCAGGTTGGAATGGGTGGAGGAAGGTGTCAGGTGTTATGTGACAGAAGAGTCTCTGCTAGAATGAAGGGCAAAGTTTATAAAACAGTGGTGAGGCCAGCCATGATGTACGGATTCGAGACAGTGGCACTGAAGAGACGACAGGAAGCAGAGTTGGAGGTGGCGGAAATGAAGATGTTGAGGTTCGCTCTCGGAGTGACCAGGTTGGATAAAATTAGAAATGAGCTCATCGGAGGGACGGCCAAGGTTCGATGTTTTGGAGACAAAGTTAGAGAGAGCAGACTTCGATGGTTTGGACACGTCCAGAGGAGAAATAGTGAGTATATTGGTAGAAGGATGATGAGGATGGAGCTGCCAGGCAAGAGAGTGAGAGGAAGACCAAAGAGAAGGTTGATGGATGTTGTGACGGAAGACATGAGGGCAGTTGGCGTTCGGGAGGAGGATGCAGGAGAAAGGCTTACATGGAAAAGGATGACGAGCTGTGGCGACCCCTAACGGGACAAGCCCAAAGGAAAAGAACAAGAAGAAAGAAAACATGATTAAATGTAAATACATAATAAAAAAATGGTTTTTTTTTGCATTCTATGTGAACAGCATGTGGAAAACCACCATACGAAACCATGTTGACCTCATGACAAATGTGCACAATTTAGACAATAATGCTTCATATGACAAACAAATGAGTGAATGTTCCAATAAAAAAAGTCCAACATTCTAAAGCTGAAACTGTTCAAAAGTTCTTTTATGTGCTCAAAAGTGTAACTATGAGTCTAACATTTTCAAAATCACAGAAAAACGAAAAGATTGCACAACATGGTGGCGCTTTGAGGTCATATTTGGAAAAATATGTCATGTTTGAGACCACAGCAGAAAGCCACATGACAAGAGAGAGCTAATCACAAACGTCGCTTTAGGAGGTGGAAGTGAAATTAGGGAACAAAAAAAAAACTTTTGCGAAAGAAATTGTTTTCGGAAAACTTTCTATTTTGACTGCAAAAGGTGTGAAAGGTCAATTCTTTTTGTTGGCAAGTGACCACGGTGTACACGGTTCGTGCCCTTCGAGGTGTACGATGATCATGGATTTTGTTAAATGAACTTCGCGTTCGCAAGCGCCCTCCATAACGCGCGTCAGTTCACGCCGCCGCGTCGTCCGCGGTCGCTGATCATCGTACACCTCGTCGGGCATTAACCCTGACGACATGTACGCAGCAAGTCTTGTACCGTCGTGGTTTGCAGTGGCGGGCAACTGGCCTGCGTCACTCTGAGAGCTCTCACGTTTACTAAGGACTTTTATTTGTAGTTAAATATGTTTGCAAAACGTCGGAAATGTCACTCGAGTGTGATGGAGCGATGTTATGACCGGTGCCTGTGCGTGCAATTGCCTAGCAGTTTTGCAGGAATGCATCGAATCCAGTTGTTTGTTCCGTCAAAGACTTCAAGCAATACAAAAGGCAGCACAATGCGACTGAGTGAGCGGACTCACGCCGAGTGGCATCCAGTGTGAGCACAACTCCAAAGACCTTCCTCCTCAATTAGAAATGCCATCTTATGAATAGATTCTACAGCGCACTTTATCATATTGTCTGGAATAGGCTATTGTAAGGAAGGGGCAATTAGAAGCCAGAAGCTGCGAGGTTGCCATTATTTTGGAATTTAATGACCACGCGACGCACAAGTCGATGTAGAAATGAGGGCTACAATGCTACAATTATGCATAATCTGGCAGATCTTACTGCACTCCCCCCACACGCACCGTCCCCGCCGTGAATAAATTTACATGGAAATGTATTTCTGCCTAATTTATGCAGAAAAATTAGAATATACATTACAAATATTTCCATGGACGACGTCGGCAGCGTGCGGTTAGGAATTTACTGACATATTTTCCTTATATGCAGGTTTATGGATTAGATTAAGGGCTTCTTTTTCTACTTTTTGGTGAAGACAGCTCATTCATTCATTAATCATGGGTGGAGATATTGACAGGTTCGTGCACACATAGACCCCAAGTGGTGCTCATGCACATGCACTTTTGGCGTGGACAAAACAAGTATCCTTTTGCTGAAGCCTTTTTTATTATTATTATTTTCTTCATTCATCAATATTTAAAAAAGAAAATAGCTTGTCTGACATCAAATCCACCCAAAGTGTTTTAACATTTGAGGGGCATTTATTTGAGTTCTTGAGAGAAATATAATCATTTATTTTGGGTTAATCGGAGGCATTTTAAATGGTGGCAGATGTGTGCTGACCCCCATGGTTCTGAACACAGCCACATAAGAGGGTGTGTGGAATTGTGCAACTGTGTTATCTCAGCTGTTTGTCTTTCTTTTTTCAATTGGTTGTGCAGGTTATAGGTTAGCTAATAATAGGGGGGAAAAAAACAAATGATTGATCTCAGTCTCATTTTTGTATATCACAAAAAAACTGACGTTTGTTAATAGTCACGTGTGTTGATTGTCTTAACAGAAATAAATACAAAAGTGAAATATATACTACTGCTTTTTTTTCTTAATTGTATGACTAATTTTGGCAATGGGTGCCCTTTTTTTGGGCTTGAGCACATGCCCCCAAAAATGTGTGCGCACGTGTCTCTATATTGATATTTGCGTACATCGGAATTGTTGTCAGGGTGCCGTCGCATTCATTGTACCTGCGAAGAGGCCTACAGACTTGTGCGGAGAATACAAAACGCGCGTCCGCCTCAATATGCAGTAAAAGCGAGCGTCATTTAGCGACGGCGGCAAGACGCATGACTCTGGACGCAACCCAAAAGCCGAGATTATTGACATGGATGCTCGGCCATTAATAAGCCTCCGTATCCTTTGTGTTCGGGGTCGCCGTCGCCGCAGTTAAGTATAACTTGTCAAGGCCGCTGGAGCCGCACAATGCCTACCTCATGCATCTCCTGTCAGCGGGCATAATTCCTGGATGCCGGCCCGCCGCTGATTTCTGCATAAGTGATGCGAGCCTTCGAGTAGAGTTAGGGGCATGAGTCTGTTGCCATTGAGAGATGTTCATCATTCTTGATCTGGCTCTGTCAAGACCTGGTGTTTTAGTGCCTCTCGCGATTATGCAGAATTGACAGGCCAAGAAGGCAGCGAATAGCAAAAAATGTGATGAACTAAAAGGGGGCGGCGGCGCCGACGGTGCGGGCTGCAGGGTGAAGTGGAGTGTGGCCGCCATTTAATCTGCAATTTATCAGTTTAGGCTGCACCATGTAACATCAGGGAGATTACATTCGGGAGAGAAGGAGCTCTATCTCCCCCTCCCCTCTCTCCGCTCACATACCTCCTAATGTCGTCTGACGGCAGAATGCGCAGGACAAAGAGGGAGGACTGTCTGTATTGTCAGCGTTATTGTTTGGGAAACATTTAATTCATATATAGCACTGCGGACTCCTGTGTGAGCAAGTCCCCGTGCAGTATCCGCATAGACGGCCTCTTTAACAGAAGCTCTTGGCACCAAGTAAAAAGTTGAGCAAGATTAACACGTGTCCGTCGTATTGTATTGGGAAACACACGTACACACACACACACACACACACGGCCATTGACGTCTGCTCATGACCTTGGACAACACTGATCACACCGGGCCAATAAGTGCTTAATTGCCATTTTTCCGTCGGGCTGCTTTATTGATGGCGTTTCCAAAGTGATTAATATGAGCTGCTAACAAGATGTTGCACTGGGCCCTAAACAAAGCTGAGCAGGCACGTTGGAATACATTGACTTCTCGGATTTTTGCGAATAGGATGAATTAATTTAAAAGGATTCCAAATGAATCCCAATATAGTTGCCAACGTGACACATATACAAAGTCAAATTCATGACACATATTTCTCCGTGGCACCATGCAAACACACCATCTTATTGAAAGGGCTCATGAAAAGGGTGACTGACTCCGTAAGCGTCATTCCGACATATGAGCTCCTCGAGAAGAGAACACAAGCAGAAATATGAAGACGATGCTGGCTTCAAGGAAGGAAAAGCCACAGCAGCCTGATATTGAAATGGTTCAGGAGTCAAGTAGAACGAGTCAAGCGGCTTCGGGGCAAACAAAGGAGGAAGAAAGACGCGTTCATTTTTAATAGCTAATGGACTGTCAATGGTCCGATTGGAATATGTCGAATGTTATGAAATATGTTTGCATTGGTATGCCATTGGCCTTTTTTTTTTTTTTTTTTTCCCTCCAAATTTGTGCCTTAAATGTATAAATGCATCTTATACAACAGAGGTCATCAAAATGGTACCCATGGGGACAAAGGTCGCCCCAAGAACCACGAGTTGCTCACCAGTGACAGGACATTGTGATTTCCAAGATATGTTGTAGAAGTGATCATTTGAAAATGTAAACACGTGCAGAGATTTCTAGAAATAACG
The DNA here is from genome assembly GCF_024500385.1 of Phyllopteryx taeniolatus. Lineage (NCBI taxonomy): Eukaryota > Metazoa > Chordata > Actinopteri > Syngnathiformes > Syngnathidae > Phyllopteryx > Phyllopteryx taeniolatus. Next base: position 31,699,233 of record NC_084504.1, on the reverse strand, counting down.
TGTGGCATATTGATATTGAATATGCCTTTCCTATGTTGTGAAATCATTGTTGATAATTATTACGAGAAATCATTAACAGGATCAGCGTCTTCACACGTGTGAATATCATTCATTATTAATAACATATTGTGAAAGGTGAATTGACAAAATGTGGTTTTTCAAAAGTGTGTGTGACATAAACAGCTTCATAAAAATTGAGTGAGTTGTGTGTTGCCCTTCAAACTATGCAGATACAATTGCTAAAATTATCCAAACTACTCGTTAAAGCCATTGGTCTCGTCTCTTGCTTTTATACAATCGTAATAACGGTAAAAACATGGAATAGTTACAACACGTTCACAAATTCATACATATTCATTCCTAACTCAGAAATAACACCATTTATTTTGCTGTCTGCTGTTGTGTGAATGCTAAATGGCCGCCTCATCCTTCAGATCCCGCTGGTGTATTGCAACAACATAATGAGGCTCTACCCAGTGGAATTAACGGTAAAGACAGCCGGAGTGACGAAGGAGCGTTTGTAAAAGAAACAAACAAAAGGAACTCTTTCGACAAGAAGATGCATTTGTGGTATTTTTCATGGAAAAGGCAGAAAAATCCTATTTAACATCTTCAGAAAACATTTTGCAAATTATGAAATTTCATTTGGAACACATAACGGTAAAGACATTTTGCCATTAAAAAAAATTACAAAATATATCTTCAGAATATTTCTCTCTTAGAAACAAATATGACCTTTTGATGGCTAACAACGGCCAATAATTCAAATATTCATATCAGTGAAATGAATGGATTTTCTAAAGGAAATTCAATGGGGGCCATGTCTTTACCATTATTGATCAAAGTAGGTGAAAAGGACCGTTATCAAACTTGTAGCTCTTTGCGTTAAACAGTACCCAAGAAGTAGCTCTCAGTTTCAAAAAGGTCACTGACCCCCGCTATACGTACAGAATAGTTTTAGTTGAATAAAACTAAATAATGGAGCTGCCGATGATAATGTAGTCTCAAACCCAAATGAGTTGAACTTTTGTTGAGCCAAGAGATGTTTTGTACACATGAGCCTCTACACTCAGGGACAGGACAGAGACCCGCGTGCATCCTGAAAGGGGGATTGAAGTCTCACAAGATGAAGACGTGACATCTTCGGCTCACTCGACGTCAGCGATAGGACGGCTCGCTTGCCGATCGGGCACGTCGCCAGACGGCTCGCTCCGGGTCCCGACTGTCGTCGCTGAGCGGAGGCCAATGCCGCGGATGACATTGAGGGGAAGCCGGTACCTGTTGCGTAAGCGCGCCGCGGCCTGAAATCCCCCCCCCCCCCCCGAGTGACAGAGATGATCGGCATCATCATCCTCGATGGCATCCACAGCGAGGGTCACGCCGGGCGCCGACGCCGCCACGCTGCCCAAAACAAAATGCTGGATCAACGTTCAACAACGTTCAAGTCAATATGCGTGTCCGAGCGACGTTAACATTTCTCCCGCAGGCAAGAGCTTTATTGACCCAAGTCAAATGTAAAAGTTGTCAGCCTGGGCTAGAAACACTCGAAAGCCGCCTGATTGTAACCCCAGTGAAACATGGGCGTTCAATCCGAAAGGGAATTTTCTGTTCAATTTATGGAAATGCATGAGCGAGGCTTGCATTAGTTGTAGCCAGGCTGCACCTGTGCTCGTCAAGGTACTCAAGTATGCCGGATAATTGGCTGTTGATTGCTGCCATTAACATCTGACGTCTAAGTGCATCTAATTCCCGTTCCATTTTCATGGTTCAATTTGATGGCGCCACCCACTCGCTCCTTCATAGGTGATTAGCCGTGCTGATAGATTTTTTTTTCCCACTCCTTTTTTAATGATATAAGCGCAATATGAAGAAAGAGTCATAGCGCTGAAATTGACACATTTCACTAATTGATATTCTTTGTGGTGAGCAGTAAAAGAAAATATGAATCGTGTCATTTATCCTCATGTTTCCACTTCTCACGCCCGAATGAAAGGATCGGTGCCAAAGGATGTCTCTTGAAATGATGCTATAACATGACAGTCTCGTTATTTACTGTACTCTCCGGCATCTACGGAACCAAAGGTGATGTTTTCTTTGCCACAAAGCTTTCCTTTTCAGACCTTGCAGAGAACTGGCGCTGACTTTTTGTTTCTGTTTGCTTGTCGACAGCATCAGCGGCACCTCAGGGCGTCGAGACGTGGCATCCCTTTGAGTTTTAATCTTCCCGTCTGCCCGCCTGCATCCTCGCGGCTATTTCATTTGAGTTTTAATATGTGTATTTGACATTATGTTCATTTAGACCTCCCCCTCCTCTGCCCCCCGTATCCTTAATTTAATTGACGCGCTTGTGCCTTATGTTGTTTGTTTTGTCCTCTGTGACGAGATTGGGCCACCACCAGCATTCTGTTGCATCTCAATGGTGGATGGACGGGGGCTGCTTTTTAAATGGCATACACTCACTTTTGTACATGATTTAAAACACTTTTACATCATCACCTTGTATTTTGTAGTTAGATATCTTACTTTACACTGTTTTCGTCTCCCTCATCGTTCATTCAGATACTCCTACTACTCTTTTATTTGGTGTTGTACCTTACTCAAAGCACTTTTACACGTCACCTCATGACTTGGAATTTGTTTTATTTTTTATTATTATTATTTTATAAAGGGGCACGGAAAAAACATTTTAAAAACAAAACTTGTCTCTCATTTGAATGAGAAAGTTTCTCGTTAGAATGAGAAACGTTTACCCGTGAGTGCTAGCTTACGTACCTGCTAGCGGTAGCTTCCTGCGTTCGGGTAGCCGTACAGGAGCTTCTTTACAACTTGCTTCCGGCGCTTGTGAGCTGAGAGAATGGCAAAAGGAGAGGACTTTGCTCCCTTTCCTCAAAACGAGGAATATACCTGATATTGTCATCGACCAACGAAAAGAAGAAAAGGTGAGTATAAATGTAAACTTTCATCACACGAATATAGCAGGATAGGCGACCTGAGCCATTTTGCTAGCGTGTGTGTGTGTGTAAATAAGCTACCACTTACAGGCAGACAGACAGGTAGACGTTTCTCATTCAAATGAGAAACAAGTTTCTTCATTTTTTGTCCCTTTAGGGGCTCCGTAGGTCTGTGTTTTCTTCGCCACCATCCTTCATTGAGATCGTCCTTCTTCTACCATTACTACAACTATTTCATTTGCGTTTGCACTTTACTCACGCTGTTAATATACTTTTTTTTTTTAATTTCATGTTTACTTTATTCTGTTTGTCTTTTCCTCGCAATATCATTCAGTCAGGTAGTTCTCCCACCAATATTACTACGACTACATTTCACTTGCTGTTGCACCTCACTCAAATGTGTTAAACTGTACTTATAATTGTACTTTTTATTTTATTTGCCTTCTCCCCTCCACCATCACCCCTCATTCACAATTATTCTACTACCGCGACCACAAACGGTAAAAAAAATTTAAAAAAAAAAAAGTACAAATATATATATATAAATTAATAAATAATAATAAGTTAGCGTATGAAGAAAAGCGTTCGATTTGCCAAGAGCCAAATCCCGTCAAGTGGTCGTGCCCGCTGTTGTTCTTTGTCTTCAGCTGCTCCGACATCAAGTCGACCGTGCTGGCGAATGGTGTGTCTGCCATCTGCAGGCTGTAAGTGGAACAGCATGCACTTCAACACAATCACAATTCACCTTTTACATTTGGATGTAAAATAAGAGCCAATAATGAATTTGTTGCGAATGTGGCTCTCTGCTAGCGGTCCACGTCGGAAATGATGAGGCGAGAGAAAGAGGACAATGTCACCCCCAAAAGGAATATTGGTGTTTACCAAAAACAAGTGGAAATCACACATCTAATAAAAAAAAAAAAAAAAAAAAAAGAGTGGCCAATCCTGGCCAAACTTAAGGATATTACCTACAGTGGTATCTAATGTGAATATGAATAGTACACTGTAGCAATGTTATATTATTCATAATCAAGTTTCTAGCCCATTTTTGGGGGGTCCCGAAGCACCCCTGAAATTTTAGAGATAAAAAAAGAGGGTATGTCCTTTTTAGGGAACCTTAAAAAAGTATCAAACCATAAACTATGTATGAAATGTAATAATTTGACAACAAAAATAGAGCACTCCACTATTGCCTGAAAAATGGTTGGCTCCACCCAATCGCTCCCATCCCCTCCCCGAGCAAAAGTGCCTTCCAGGGATGAGATGTACGCAAGTACACACCTTAAACCAGAACACTAACCCCGGTTTGAAACCCTACTTTCAGACCCTAACCCTGTTTTGAAACCTTATTTTAAAATCCTAAGCCTTTTTGGAAACCCTCATTTGAAACCCTATCCCTGTTGTGAAACCCTACTTTGATACCCTAACCCCATTTTGAGACCCTACTTTGAAACACTAACCTTGTTTGGAAACCCGAATTTGAAAAAAAAAAAAAAAAAAAAAGCTAACCGCTTTTAAATCGCTAACCCCGTTTTGAAGCTATTCGAAACCCTGCAATGGCCGAGTGGTTAAGGCGTTGGAGTTGAAATCCAATGGTATCTTCCCGCATAGGTTCAAACCCTGCTTGCAGCGGCAGATACGGTCTTGAGAAAGGGTTGGATTTGTTGTCCTAGAAGCGGCTCCAACTACTGGAGACAAAATCCTTGTCTGCTTTTGAACTACTTGACAAATAAAGATTATTCTGATTGATACCCTACTTTGAAACCCTAAACCCGTTTCGAAACATGACTTGAAAAGACTAACCCTGTTTTGAAAACATAACCCTGTTTCAAAGCCCCACTTTGAAAGTCTAAACCGGTTTTGAAATGCTAATATGAAACCCTAACACTAATTTAAGCCCTACTTTAAAATCCTAGCCGTTTTGGAACCCTAACCCCATTTCAAAACCCTACTTTGAAACTCTAAACCTGTTTTGAAACCCTACATTGAAACACTAAGCCTATTTTGAAACCGGAATTTGAAAGCCTAACCATGTTTTAAAACCATGCTTTGAAACCCTAAACCCGTTTTAAAATGCTAATTTCAAACCCTAACACCCTGTCAGCTCATTGACAATAGGTCAAGTAATGGCTGAGCAAAACTATAATTACACATGGCACCCCAGTGCACACAAACCGGGCCAAACGAGGAAAATAAATAAGTGCGCACTTGCCTGTCTGTCTATTGTGTAACCCTACTTCCTGACCCGAACCGTGTTTTGAAACGCTAACCATTTTGACACCCTACTTTAAAATCCGAACCCAATTTTGAAACCCTAACCATGTTTTGCTCAATCCCTGATTTTAAACCCTACTTTGAAACCCTAACACTGTTTTAAAACCAGACCTTTTAGCCCTTTCAGACCCTAACCCAGTTTTGAAACCTGACCTCTGTCAGTGGTTAAGGGGTTGGACTTGAAATCCAATGGGATCTTCCTGCGCAGGTTCAAATCCTGTTTGCAGCGGCAGATAACGTTTCGAGTAGGGATTGCATTTTGTCGTACGACAAGCGGCTCCAACTACTGGAGACAAATTTGGTGAGTGTTTTTGACATACTTGGCAAATAAAGATGGTTCTGAATCTGATTGATACCCTACTATGACACCCTAACTCTGTTTTAAAGGCCTACGCCTGTTTTGAAATGCTACTTTGAAACCCTAATCCCATTATGAAACCCTACTTTGAAAACCCCTAACTGTGTTTTGAAATGCTACTTTGAAACCTAACACTGTTTTAAAATGCTAATTTGAAACCCTCACCCTATTTTAAAACCCTACTTTGAAACCCTTAACCTGTGATGAAACTGTAATTTGAAACCCTAACCCTATTTTGAAACCCTACTTAGAAATCCTAACCATGTTTTGAAACACTTGCCCTGTTTTGTCTTGAGCACAGATTGTGTGCCCTCAATTCCTCAGCAGCATCTCAGTCATCAAAGCTGTTGGAATCCCCAAATCAACGAAATGATTAAATACTCATTATTGTTTTAAATTTGCTCATTCCTGTCCTCAGAGTACTTCACGTTTACTTATCAGAAAATCTGACTGTGTCAGGTTGTTGTGTGTGCTCGTATAACGCTGCGCATTCATTTGGAACCATTTATAATGTTTTGACAGGAACTAGTTGAGATGTTCGAAGGGTGTATATTATTCTGAGCCAATCAGAATCGAGTATTCATCAAGACCATGGAATAATACTGTGTGCTCTCACACAAACATTGTAGCTGTGCTTCCAAGCGCCTTAAAAAAAAAACTAATCGGCCTATTTATTTTATTTTTTTAGATTCATATTTTTTTTTGTTTCAGAAAATAAAGCTGTCTTAAGAGTCTTGAAAACGGATATTTTTTCATACAATACTTTCCCTACTTTTTCAGATCTGGAAATTCATTTAATCAAATTCCATACTTTCCATACTTGCGTAGGTTCGCCACATGTGACCTCATGCACATGACCCCTATGAAACTGTGAAAAATCAACAAAGCGTCTTCTTGAATGCGGCATTACCTCTACAATAAACTACCTTGCCCCTACTATTACTACTGCCTTATATTGTGTGCGTGGATGATTCCGAGACAAAACAGCAGGCCTCTTCGTATCCCTGAACAGCTTCGGCGTCAAAGAGAGCAAATCTCCAAATCGAGCATCTCTAGCCACTGGTCTGTGCAACTAATTAACGCCCACCCCCAAAATTTGAATTTAAATTAGCAATTGCCAGATATCATCAGGGGATAAGAGAGCACCCCGCAAAGAAGTTTATGATGGAAAAAAAAAAGAAAAGATGAGTATTAGGGAAGGCAATCGGTGAAGTAAGAAGGGCTTAAATTAGGGGATATCTCCAATTACAATTTGCCGAACACTTGTCAGCAGTAATGAAATGTTTGCAGAGGGCTTGCTATTTGTGGCCGCTAGATTGGATGCTGCTGCTCCACTGCCCCCACTAACAATCATATTCCGTGCATAATTTCCCTGCCATCGATTCTACTGTGGGAAGCACAGACCAGATGTACCGACAACTGTCCAAGTCACTGAATACAACAACTCTCACGTGCATTAACAGTCAGTGGGATTGAGAAGTAATGCATCACGCAGTACAAGTAAGGGGCAAACACCAGGTTCTTTTATTGTTTCTAAAGAATTACATTAATTAACGCATTTATCACAGTAAAGACAAACCGTGTCCCTGCATGTCATAGTTGAGCAAGCTTACAAATACATTTCAAATTCGATGCAAGGTGTTTTTTCTACTCAGCCATTCAGCTCTATTGCACAGGAAGCAGAGTGATAAATCTTTAAGGAACAAGAGTTTAAAAAAAAAAAAAAGTTTACATATTTATCTTTTTATATATATATATATATATATTGATCCCAAATTAGGCCATTTAGACAGTAGCTGCTTTGGAGATTTGTGCAGTGTGTTTCCCGTGAACCCAATTAGTAAAGATGCAACCTATTAAGTTGATTTTCCAGTGGCTGCTTCTTTTGGAATTGATTACAGACTGCAAGAAAGCGTACGTAAGGTTCATGAGCCACTGTAGACTGAAACCGCTTGGAAGTTCACGTTAAAATAACAGTCAGGTCTCAAAATTGCCTACTTCCTCTCAATTTATTTAAGGAACATGCATGTTTTGTGCAAAATAAATCATAGTGTTTCCTATCCTCTGGCAGGGTCACTCACTGGCCTATTGCAGGTAGTGACTCCTTATGGCGACTACTCAGTGACTTCATGCAAGAGGGGCCAGCGGGTCAATCGATCACACCCCCACCCCTCCCGCACGCCCGCTGGACAAAGAACACGCACCGACGGTAAAGAGCACAAACTGAAAGGCAGTAAGTAACAAGTGAACAATGTCGATTATTTGCGTTCCTTATTTAATGTGTATTGTGCTGTCAGCTCATTGACAATAGGTCGAGTAATGGCTGAGCAAAACTATAATTACACATGGCACGCCAGTGCACACAAACCGGGCCAAACGAGGAAAATAAATAAGTGCGCACTTGCCTGTCTGTCCCTTTCTTGAATGCATGAGGAGGTAGAGAGCTGAGTTCCAATCAGGTGATCACATAAAATAACTTTGCTCACTTAAATTAAGAAAAAGTGCTACCAAATGCAATTCTAAGAGACGGCTTTGACCCTCGCAGAAGAGATGCAGTCGTGTCATTCACCAATGCAGCAGTCAGTGTAAGCAGACAGATAACACTCCTACGGGCAAAGGGGAACATTTGTTCAAATTCAAGTGCATTAAAGTGGCTGAGTCTTGGCAATCAGTAACGTGAAAGATGTGTTAAATGCAGTTGGCCCAGTGATAATTGTGTGTGCGCGCGCGCGCGCACGCTGGTATGGGGGCATGTCGTCTACGCAAGGAAACTAATTGTAAACCGTACAGGGCGCCCCACATAAAGGCACAGTTTTCAATATAGAGTATCTTTAATGCCGACCCTGTATATCCTCAGCACCCACTCGGGCGCCTTCCTCACTTTTTCTTGCACGTTCGTCAGGACAGCATTCCTTGCCTCCAAATGGGCATGATATGTATGTTTGAAACAGTGACTTAAAGCATTACAGAATAAATATGTGGGTCCTTGTGTCTAAATAATCGTCTGACACACATTTGGGTCAAGCGTGACCTTAAATAAGCTGCCATATAGTCTGACTCACTAACTGCACAGAGTGGTAGATTAATTGGAATTCACGTTGGGGAGAGTCACTGAATCTCGTCGCCGGTTACAGTGCTTTTAATAAACAATTTAATGTAGGGTAATTGAAACTACTTTCCTCCCACTCTCAGGGGCAATAAAATGAGATGATCACGCCAACTAATGCTGGTCCCTTTAAATAGGTTTATCATTTAGGTTGATTTAATTCCACATTTGTGTTTTTGCTTGAATAAAAAAATGCCTAATACACACACCCAAAAAAGTGAAACATGAGAAAAGATTAAAAAGAAAAAACCCAAATCAAGTTCAAGGTTAACATGTTGCAAATTTTCCCCATCGCCGTTTTCCCACCACGGCTAAAACCTGGATTTGTCCACATATGAACAGTAATATATATTCTGTCATCTTTGAGCGTCTGTGGCTATGTACAAGCTATACACGCGACGAGCAGGCTGAGGGCCAGCTTTCCAAAGTCGTGCAGAGGGAGCAGTTGGTTGGGAAGGTTCCCAGTCTCCCGGCTCCTTCCCCCACAGTCTGCCCATACAGGTGGCTGTTCTGCTTCACTTGCGATCGTCGATGGTCTTAATGAATTCCACCGCCGCCGTGAACTGCATCCACCAATAGCACTCCTCCCCACTCAGCCGGCTGGCGTAGAAATTATTGATGTACTGAACGGTGGACAGCAGGCAAGGCGGGTTGGCCTGGAGGGGAGGAGACGCAGGGATGGGACGACATTAGCGCGTGGAAAAAATAAAGAAAGAAAGAAAAAGAAAATCTCACGCTACACTGTTCAGGTTACAAATGCACGTATGGAAATCCGGAAGAAATCTTTTGGACGGTGTTGACGTTTCAAAAACATGACTACAGCTAGTATGTGCATTAAAAGCAAGGACAAAGAGGACGGGGAAAACACAAGGACTCACCCTGATGAGGACAAAGACGAGGACGGGAACAAAGTCATCCGCTCCAGGGACAGAGTCTTCGTTAGCCAGACTGAGCAGGTTCATGATGGTGGAACACATGCGCAGTATACACTGGACTTTGTCTCTGGGTGTCTTGTAGGCATTGATGGTCTTGATCTCAGACTGTGCAGACGGCCAGGGAGCCTCCTTCAAGTAAACCTTGAAGCGGCGAACACGCACGCATACATAGCTACGTAAGCATCTCTTTCACAGAAGTGATTAAAAGAAGTGAGCATACCTCTGGGATTTGAAGTGCTTTATGATTAGCAGTCACAACTTTGGACAGCCGCTGGATATGTTCATGGAGAAGCCTGTGGGGGGTAATTCCATCTTTAAAATACAACACTGTCGCCTGTTGCTTTTCAAATTTTGCCAGGTGGACAGAATTCTAAGCTATACTCCATATTGCCATCCCCTCAAAAAATTGTGAGAGAATACTGAAACGCTGTCACAGAGTTGCAATGCCCAACAAAGAAATGAATCACTTACAGTCCTCGATTCATCAATATAAAATATCAATCCCGCAATACCAAACGTATACATTTGCTAGAAAATGATGTGAACCCTTTGGAATTACCTGGGTAATTCTTTGGCATATAATGCGATTTGATATTAATCGAAGTCGCACTAAATACTGCAAATCACAGTCTGCTTAAAGCAATAGCACACAGACACTGACATGTTTCTACTTAACACATGTAAACGTCACAGTGTAGGGTGGAAAAAGTATGTGAAGCGTCGGCTTCAAGTGGTTGAACCTCCAATGACCTCAACCAAACGTTTTTTGTCGTTGCAGATCCGACCTGCAAAACTGTCAGGAGGAATTTTGGACCTTTGCGCTTTACAAAACTGTTTCAGTTCAGCAATATTCTTGGGATGTCTGGTGAGACCCGCTTTTTTGAGGTCAAGTCCCCGGTTGAGGTCAGGACTCTGACTGGGCCATTCCAGAAGGCAAAGTTTCTTGTGATGAAACTATTCAGTTGTTGATTTATTTTGTTGTCCATTGGGTCATTGTCCTGTTCCATTCAACTGGCAGACTTAAGTTCTCCCGTTCACTGTCTTGACAAACTTGCAAATTAATTTTCCTGTACGTAATAGCAATCCGTCCAGGTCCTAAGTTAGCAAAGCAGTCCCAAACTACGTTGCCACGTCCACCATATTTCACAGTTGGGACGAGGCTTTGATGGTGGTGTGCTGTGCTTTTTAAATAATTCTGTTGAACCGCAATTCAAATGCAATCTCTGATTTTCATTACATTTGTCATATTCAAGTTATTTCTGTGACCACTCTGGGTGTTTCTTTCATTAACAGGTTACCAACAATCTTGTCCATGTGTGTATATCCTTGGGAGGTACAGTATTGGTTTCTGCAGACTGTGTTTGTCTTGTCGCGACTTAGACGAAGATCACGTCACATTTGATGACCTGCAGAAACTCAGCTAATTCCAAAGGCTTCACTTACTTTATCATGCAACTGTATATCCCGTGGGGTCTGTGAGCACCATACCTTCTCTGACTGTGTTCTTGGTTTTGATTTATTTATTTATTTTTTTTAATCCTTATTTTGGAACTGTTAAGTGTTTGGGCTGACAAAATGAAACGCTCATTCATTTGAATGCGTGACATGTTTTTGGAGCACTGCTATTACACAGTTCAATCAAGTGGCAGAATAATAATAAGTAAATATTTTGATGCACAACAGCATTAGCGGAAATGCTTTTCTGTCAGCGTTCACAGAAATAGAAAGTGATCACGGTGTATGACATCATGTCAGTGGTGAAAGTGCAACTACTAACTGATCTCTGAGAATGTCTCCATCTTGGTTGGGGTAAAAGGCCAGCTTGAAGATGCGGTTCATAACGCTGCGCTCGATGGCCATTTGGGCGTCCTGCAGCTGGTCCTCGCTCGCATACTGCCAAATGGCATCACGGGCCATGGCGCCGTACAAGTAGCGCAGAAAATCCTCCACCGCTGCAGTCTTGTCATCTGCTGCTGTGCACACTTGGAATGCTGAGGGACGGGCGGACGGGGGGAGGAGAGAGAGAGAGAGAGAGAGAGAGAGAATAGTTTCGACAAATTATTTTTCAAAGTTTTTATGAATCTTGTCAAATATGGCAAAATCCCCCCAAAAATGTTACAAACTATGAGAGAAAAACATAAGAGGTACCCTTGATGAAGTCAAGCATCCTGGACTCCATGTGCTCAAGAAGGAGGCGAACGCACACTGTGGTGAAATAGCGGTTGGCTACCTCTTTGTCTCTCAGAACTCTCTGGAGGAGCCTCTCCAGATGGGCCTGGGAGGTCTGCAGGCCCTGGCGGCACCTCGTTAAATAGGCTATGTAAGGAGCCCGCTTTCTACACGAAACACAAATAGAGGAATTTGTTTTATTACTGAGAAAAATGAGCATCCACATGATCGCAAACTTTGACGGTTGCCTGTAATCCTCCGCAATGGCTGCCAGCAGCTTCCTGCAGGTGCGAGGGTCGAAGCGGCTGACGCAACGTGTAGTCTCCTGGATCTGGGCCATCTGGTTCTTGTCCTGGAGGTTGATGGCCTCTGCTAACTGGACCTTCAGGAAGCACACGATCTCATTGTCTGAGAGGGAGGGGTGATGCGACAGGAAGCATTAGAAATGCAGCAAAGGTCTGCCACGTCCAACTTTGAAATGTGATCAATCTGCCGCCTCTGTGTGACAATGTGAATGACGGCCACAAAGATGGAGTCGTGTGGTTTTACAGTTAACCATTTCAGAGTCATTTCATTCTGCAAACTAGTGTGCTCTCTCAATGTGAGCATGTGACAACAGAACCGTGCTTTTGGGCAGCGTTCGATCAGATATATCAATCAATCATTGTACCATTCTTAATGCACATGTTCTGAGGCCGCTTTTCATGCCAGGTAACTATGGTTACTGCAAGAATTTTGCGTTTGTTCTGTGATTTAATACCTTCTGGGTCCATGTGGTCAGGCAAACCATTTCTCGTGGTTGCAGAAGTCAGGATAGGCAAAGCCACTGAGTCTGCAGAGCACAATGCCAACCGCAACTTTTTCTTGGCATCACTGGAAGTCAACAATTCACACCGATTCAAAAAGTGTGGATAAGTAGTTTATATAAATGCAGGGTGGGCATCCCGAATCGTGAATGTCATACCTGAAAGAGAACTTTGAGCCATGCTGCTGGGCCGTCTGACTGGCTGAATCTGGGAGGTCGTCAGTAGAAATGTTGTGCAGAGCATCTTCTCTTGGAGAGTCATGAACACTTTCCTCAACACAAATATCTGTTAAAATAAAAGGAAATTGGATAGACAATTCACACAATTCCGAAGAATACAAACAAAATATACATTTCTAGATGTTAATATAGTTATGTTAATGGGACAACAATGTAGACATTCACTGTGTGTACAGTGTCTACAGATCATCAATAAAAGCATTATGTTGCCGTCGACCCCGTGGAATCTCAACAGTTTTGAGTGACCGACTGGCCAAAATAATGAGTAAATCTAACTTGACTGAACTTTATAGGCTGTCATTCAGGGGGCAAATGTGAGTACAGAAGTACAACACTTGAAACAGCTCCTGTGTTATGAAGCCATTACACAAGCTTTCGCAATGTTTATGTTTATGTATATGAATGTACAGAAAGATCATATGTGGGTTAAATATATTCTTCCAATTGAGCAGCAAAGACTATATTGCTCCGTTTGGTGGTTGTGGTTTGCAGTTGCATCAAACTGCACTGCGTCTTACCACTGTTTCTAAATAGTATTACCGTATTTCAGCTACATATGGGGACTTTATAAAAAGCAAAATTGTTCATCATATGAGATGGTGAACATGTGTAACTACTGCACTTGGGTTTTCACTCAAGTAGTAGACAACTGGGCCAGTGATAGAAAACTAATGATGAAAGCATTTGAAGAATCCTGTAAATCCAAAAGCTAAACCTAACCTCCGGCACCCTCAAAAGCCGCTCCCGCTGTGGCTCCATCACTCGGGCTGGTTCTCTTTATGTTTCTGTACTTGTCCAGGATGTCTTCAGCTGCCTGGACTTGGGAGCTTTGTCTGGGCAAAGGGTCATCTTGACAAATCAACCAACACACACAAAACAAACAAACAAACAAAAAAACCATAAATTTCACTCAACAAGGTGAATTTGCCTTAAACGATTTGGACATGCGATGAACAAACCTTGTGGGATTCGCTCCGGAGCAATATCATCTTTCTCATGCTTGTCTCGTTTCCTGAATGCAGCTATAGGAGCTGTGGAGAGCATATGAACACATGTATGTCGTGACAAAAGATTTCAACATGGCTGGATGACAGGCTGACTGTGTGCAACTTATTAGCCATCTATTAAATGCACAAAGGCCAACTGATGAAAAATCTCATTCCTGTTAAACTACCAAAAGAAGCAAAAGAATTATAATTAAAATTGTGAATAGACCACCAGAATATCATTAAAGTCCACTGAAACTCATTATGGATAATTAAGTCTATGAAGTGGAAATGTCTATGGGGGCTTATCCTATTAACACAAATGGTGAAAACAGAAAAAAACAATTGAGGCACAGAGTCTAACATTTGAGACACATGTGAAACACTGGGTGAAAGTCTAATGTAAATGTTGATATTCTGTATTGTCCACACAGTAAAGTTGCAAAATGATGTAAGAAACAAAATGCATGGAGGAGGACTGCGGGCATTCAAAAGGCACCATGTGACATCTACAATTCTAAAAAGGCAACATCTACGAAGCAGCACGGCGCGCAGCCCTGGCAGTAAAGCTAGCTCAATGGCGACAGCGTTACCTGGGACGTCACTCTCAGCCGTCCAATAAAGCACTGTGAGGGACACAACAGACAGGGTTGGCCTTTCGCAGGAAGCCTGCCACTCTGCAGGACAAGCGAGCGTGTTGCCAGGCAGAGCAGCAGGACAAACACATTGCACTCTGCACAGGTTGGCAGCAGACTGGTGCTTCAGGCTCCAACGGCTCCCAACTTTACCATGTGTCGCCCATTTTATGAATATCAATTTCATGTTTACTTAAGAAAGACAATTATCGCAAAGAGTAATGTGCAGTCACTCTGTGTGGGCGCAGCTCATTATTCCCCAGATAGATGGATGAGATATAGTGGTAGAGTAGAGCTGCAACAAGAGATGTGCCATCTATCAGCGGTGATGACAGAGAGGTCCATCTAATGACCATTAGCTGCTGGATGACAGCGCAGCTGGGAGGGCTAGCGGCCATACAATCTACACAGCGAAAGCGCCTCTGATGAGTGATTAGCTTCGAACGCTCTTTATAAATCTACAGCTAGTGAGACGTGAGTGAAAAGGGACCGCACGTGTCTGTAAAGTAACTCTGACAAACAAATCACATTTTCCAACTGGAACGTCGGCAATACAGAACATACATCACCATTCTTCCTCATGTTATAAATGGCTTTTCGTGCTGCTCTTTAAAGTGAGAGATTTTCGGGCACTTGCGATTAAGAGAAGTTTTTTCACAAAACAGGAAACGAAGGAGCCCTGCAAACAAACATCACTTTTCAAAGACGGCTGTCCAATTCAGCATTACCTTACCTTTCGGGATGGCCGACACGAAACGCTTCTTCCACCATGGCCTGTTACGATCAGACTTCTCATCATCACTGTCTTTTCTGTCCTCGACCTATAAATGGAAATCACAAACATTTGCATGTTATTAGAATTTAGTGGGTAGTACAGTATATTATAAAGGTATACAGTATTACAAAATCAAATACATAAATACAATATACAGTATTTTGATACCTGCCCACTGCAACAATACAAGCCAGTTACATTCTTACACAATCAATCATGCCTTCATGCGAACATTTCAATCGCTGCCCAACACGCTGTGATCATCGGTGTAGGATGGGCTGTAAATAATAATAACGGTTCGACAGTTCAAACCACAAAGTCAAGCGATGGAATTAACAATTTTCTCATGACAAAAACAGAAGCAGAACTTTTAACACACACACTGCTGATTTTGAAAGTGATCTTGTTCCACAATGCAGCTCTGTCTAACAAATCGCAGGGCTGACGTACCTCTCCTTTCAAGGAGTCCTTGCTGGGCGACGAGGATGGTCCCAAAGCGAAGGCTCCGGCAGAGTCGCGCTCTTCAACCGCGACACGGCGATTCAGCCCAGGGTCGCTCGTGGGTCGACGGCCCGGGCACACGATGTCAGAGCTGCGACTACGGACCAGTCGGTCAGGGAAGGAGTGGCGCTGCTTGCTGAGCTCAAACTCAGCCTGTGCCAGGCTGTGGGGCACGCTGAGAGGGTGGCGTGTCTCCTGCCCCAGGGCGCTGGCTTCAGGGATGGGGGGATCCGGGGGTGGGTGTGCAGGCCTGGCATAGTGCACTTTGGGCCTCACTATTGTTCCAGTGGTGGAACCTGGCACATTAAAAGGCATAGAAAATATATATATATATATATATTTTTTTTTTTTTTTAACGCAGGAAATGTGAATTCAGCACTTCATTTGGCACACCTAATTTAATGAGATCACATGAGATGAGACTTTATTATGGGCAATATATAGATGTATTTTGAAGTGTCCTTTCATATAGTCATAAAACTGAGTGCTAAAGAAAGAAACGTGGGAACAGAGAAGGCCACCTGTTCCAAGGGTACACCATCTTTATATATATATATATATTTTTTTTTTTTTTTTTTTTTTGCGATAAGCACAGTGGGACAAGGTGGCCGTGCCAAAGTACTTTAGGTGAGGTCTTTCAACCTGTCTTCCCTTCACCTTGCCACAGACATGCAGCACTAACCTTTCCTCTCCAAACAATATTTGTAGTACAATGCAAAGCCTACACAAGCTAGAACAAACTGCTCAAATCACACTAAGGACAAGTGACACGAGTGAAATTGCACATGCACTACTGTGCCTAACAATTGGTACTAAAACTGGGGGGGAGGAACGAACTCACTTTTGGGTTATTTTGCTCAAGCTGTGCTGAGGGCCCCAGAATATTAGGGTTGAGATTTAATGACACTAATTTGGAACCCTGATCAGCTGCGGCGCATATTAGGAGTGAAATTTACCTTCGCCACAGGAGAGGGGATCAAACATGACCAATAAGGAATCAGCTTGTGAGGCTGGTGAAGTCAGATGGTGTGCTCCTGTAACAACACAATTGGATATGAGGTAACAGCCATCACAAATCCACCACCAATACGCAAGTGCACTTCCACTGTACAGTCTCTCTCAGCAAAAGTGAAACCGTTGGGTTGTCAACATAAGGAAACAGCGATTTACATTGGCAGCCACTCCAGAAGTGACAGTAATTGATGGTTCTGGCTGTTTTGGACTGACTAATGACTTAGCAAGCCTAGGGGGGATGTGACACTTTCCTACCGTGGCCTGACTCCTCCCCATCTGGACTGGTCACAGAGTCCTTCCCTCCAAAGTCTGAGCTGCACTCTGAGCGCAGATCCTCTATCTTGTTGGGGATGTCTTCTGAGGTTGCACTGATGCCTGCAGGTCAAAAAAAAAGCACACAAACTGAGCTGTTTATGCTCAGGACAAAAGCAACTCAGTAGCAGCGAGGTCTAATGGGAAATGTGTTAGCGGTCAAAAGAAAGACAAAAAGATATTTTCTTTTCTCTTTAGACTGCTTTAATCACTTAGATGGAAAGCCAGTGAGCGCTTTAAAGTGGTGGTTCGAGAGGTAAGAATCATACGGATACGGGCTGCATTTGACAGATCCATTGGGAAGAGGGTACATGTTCGCTAGCACTTGTCGGCTAATTAAGCAAATGTCCGACAATGATTTGCGCCGCCGGTCCACAATGGCCATCAAATGTGGACATGTGGAGTACAGTATTCGTTAAAGTGAATCTGCACTGTTATTGTTTGTCATTGAGTGAGTGCAAACGAATGGAGCTTAGATTTATACCTGAGACGACACTGAGGCCAGGAGTGCTTGGTCTCGAGCTGACCTCCCGGACTTCTGTATCGTCTGAGGTGCTACCGACCCCTGAGCAGCTCTCAAGGTCCTGCAGCCGTTCCTCCTGTTTCAAATCTGGGGCTTCTGCAAATGAACAAAAAAAAGAGCTCAGGCTAAAAGACACTATCCTAAACCTACTCTTCTTAATAGTAGTGCGATCCAGTCCCATTTCAACTATGGTGCAATCATAGAGCACAGTTGCTGCTCCAGATACAGTGGTTGCAACAGACAGTGGTCATTCAGTCACTCCACCCCTTGCCTCTTGACTATCATTGCCAAGTACACACATACGCATGGAATCAAAGGATGCATTACCTCGAGTGATAAGAGCCAAACAAAACCATAAAGCTAGTGAGGCCAATTCTTTGGTTGCCCAATGGAGCTGTTGGGTTGAACCCAGAGGCTCAATGAACAGCAGTACTCATTTGCATGCTCGTTAGTAATAACGTGCTGGTGAAGTGGTCTGCGGAGTGTAGTTTTCAGCTTTCCAACCATGAAACAAGCACAGTATTTGGGAAGGGGGGGGGGGGGGGGGAGCTTCTGATTGTGCTATTACTGAGCAGAACACGAACAGAAAACAGAATAAAAAGCAATCAAGAAACTCATGCATGTCATCGAAAGCATATATTAAAAGGTGTACACTTATAATTAACATAAGGCATTGCTTTCCAAAAGATACAAAGCTGTTAATAAGGCTTACTGACTTGGAAAAAAAACAAGCTACAAACAAATGGTATTGAGTTCCTATTTCCTTCATTAAAACATTGGAATCTTGGTTCATACAAAATCTAAAAAGATTATACAGTAGTATTAATATCACTTACCACTAACCAGTCACAAATACAGTATAGGTACCCCTGCACAATCAAATGATTCAACACAAGAGCTGTGCCTTCTTATGCTGCCTTTACAGAGACTATAATGCTCAATTTTGATTGACAGAAAAGTTCTCATTTTAGTTAAAATATTGCATTACGTGAAAAAGAAGGACGTAGTGTTGTTTTATATATACACTACAGTAAACTATGCTAAACAACACTTTGATAGGACCATGTCAATCAAAACCGACCGTTATTTGCCTAGAATTCTTGTAATAGAAGACATGAAATTGTGCAGGTTTGGCTAATGACATGTTAGGCGAGTATGTGTACGTTGGACTCATAACTGGACAACGGATACCCAAATGTGATCAGCAACACAGCACAAGAAAATGAGTCCAGAATTGACGCCCTGTAAAGTGACTGAAGGCAGCTGCTGTCCTTGCGCTTCCCTCCCCACCGTTCCACCACAGGTGCAAACACACCTGGTGGTGCCTCTAAGGAAACCCTGAGCTGCCGTTTACTGGCACACGAGGCTCTGCCCTGAAAGACAGGCAAGTGCATACAAATACGATGACAGATGTGTACACACATTTTGGGTGTGGAACACAGTGCAACCACACCTGGTGTTCCAACCCCCACTTAAAAGGCAGTAAAAACATGAATATGCATACAAACGCGTGCAAGGGAACACATATTAATGACTGTTGCGGGAGTGAAATGCAGGCATCATGACAAGGACCAAAGACAACAAACGGTCAGAAGGTGACAGCAGGATGACCCCACCTGAATCACTTGGCAGGACCTCCACGCTCCACGCCTCGCTTGTGGTCTCTGAGATTGTGGAGCCGTAGGGGTCCAGCAGCACTGGGCCTGATCCCGGGAGGCACAGCAGGCTGCCGAGCATGTTCTCTGCAGCTGCCCCTGAGAACAAAGAGGAGGAAAAAGATGGAACCTCCACCTGTACCTAAAGTCACCTTCATTGTCAAAGCCATATTTTTCATCCTGAAGTTTTCAAAGGTTCTTCTTGAGCTTTTTTAATGGTCCTCATTTTTATTTAGATTCTCTAGGTCAATCAACGTTTAAAAGCGTGGAAAATCTGTTAAAAATTGCAACTGGTGGAACACATTGCTACACTAGATATTTCTAATCAGGAAGCTACTGGGTTAGAAATAGAATAATAATTAATGAAAGCCTAAAAAAGATTGGTTGAAAGTTGAAAAGTGCAGCAATCAATGGAGGGAGATTGTCAAGAAACAAACCATCGGAAAGGCAACATGATCTGAGAAAATGTGCGCGCACACACACACACACACACACAGAGAAAATCAGAGCTCACAAACTGGACATTTTATGCTTGAAACAGAAGGATTATACAGTCTGCACCAAAGGTTAGAAGTAATTGGTAACATCTCACCTGGCCTGGCCTTCAGGGCCTCGACTTTGAGCTGTTGATTACACTCACATTCCTCATAAACAAACGAGTGCCTACTGCACACACACTGTCCACCTCCATTCGGGAGAACACAACATGACACGGCAGACGAACGCAGAGGCGTGGTCAAAAACGAGCAGATGTGTAGGAGTCAGCGCTCCCGGCGCAAGACGCCCAACGATAGCCACGCGCTCATGCGTCCGCCTAATGACACACATGCACCGCGAGCATGCACACACGCCAGCGTGTTGTGATGGGAGAGTTCTATCCCGCTGTCCATGTTTACAATGTTCAAGAGTGCTTGTCTTTCAGGTAGATGATTAAATGAGTGGCACAACAAGAAGCGAAACAATTAGAATTTCTGCCTCATTATCATGGTAATCTTATCAGTGGGATAATGAGGTATTAATGGATATTTAATGTGCATCTCATAACCCAATCCCTTGGAGAAAACACATAAGGAAATCGCTGTAAATTCACTTAATGACGGAAAAGTCCCCGAACGCCATATTCCGAAGAATGAAAAATGGCGCATGCAAATGAGAAGGAACCAAGGTCAATAAGACTGCAGGGACCAAATGAATGTCAGAGAGAGAGGAAGACAGACAGAGAGAGAGAGAGAGAGAGAGTTTGGTAACAGAAGCACTGAGGAAGGGAAAGATGGAGGTTTAATTTCATAGTGCAAGCTAAGATTCAGGAAATAATTTGAAGGACTACTGAACTTAAGGAAAAATGTAAGCTATGATTCAATACCTTCTTTTGAAGTTCTACCAATGTAAAATACTAATATTATAATCAAGATCTTAAACCCAGCGCTGAAATTCGATCCAAAATGTTACTCTATCCCATGCAATTACGGTTTAAAGCAAACTGAAACAGCTTGTTGCTACTTGCTTGAAGTCATTAAGGCAAACTTTGTGAACGATTGGTTGTGGGAGCCGTATTTCTTGACCTACGGGAGGCTTTAAATAGAATCAAACACTCAAGTCCTTTTTAAAGTTGTCTAAATTTAAACTTTATTTCAATGTACTAAATTAGATCCAGACTAACTTGGCACTCAGTCAGTACACAATAATGACAGAATCCCATTTCAAAGGGTCGCTATACAATGAACTGCAGGGTTCTTCTATCCATCATAAGAAGTTTGTTGTTCAGTCCATACATAAACAATATTCCCGTAATGCTGGCGACACGCTCACGCATACATATGGAAAAGATCCAGAACATGTCGCTTCAGACATTGCACATTGGCAATGAAAAATAGTGGTTCAGTTATTCACCCCCCAACTTTAAATCCTTAGGAACTATAGCCAAACGTGTTGTCTTTTGAGTAAGAGTGAAAATGTATTCGAAACGCTCTCATAGTTGACGCAGCCAACAATACAGGTTTTCTCAAATTATCGTTATGGTATATCGTGTTGGCCTCAGGCTAGTGAGTAAGAAAGATCACAGATCACTTCAGTCAGCAAATAAACTTCCTGGAAGATCATCACTTCATACAAAAAAAAAATTTTATGCTCAAATGTTCAACATGGTAAATAAAATAATCCATCATGCTGCTCCACCGTTATTTAAAAAAACAAACAAATAAATAAATAAAACAAGTCCAGCTTCGTTTGGAAGAATGAGGCATCAAGGTCTGTTTCGCAGTACCAAAACATGGCTCAGCTTTTGAACAACATATCTATTTTGTAATGGATGCTTTTTATCATTACTTTTGTATTTATGTATTTGTTTACTTGACCAGGGACTGCAGAGGGAATTAAGCTTTAGTTAAAAAAAATGTCAAATCTATTCTCATCCTGAGATGAATTTATTCTGTAACAATTTCCTGTTTTTAAAGTACTGAAATAAAAAAGGTGTTTAGGTTTTCTTTTTTTTTTTGTTTAACCCCTGCACACCCACACGGAATACTGTAAAAGCCTTCCATGTTCAACAATTGCCTCATGGTGTTATTTCACTAAAGTGCCACAAGGTGATGACATTTTCCTGAAGCTATTTCTCCAACAGAGAAAAAACTTCGACCTCATGAGGATCGGATTAAGGTACGACATCTAAAAGTAGAGCGAAACTATTCTCAGGCCGTACCTGCAATTTCCTGCAGCCTATCTTCATCCATGTTGGGGTCAAAGTCACTGCCAAGCACGTCGGTGCTCCAGGTCTCACTGACCGTCTCAGAGATGTCCCGATCCTCTGTCAAGCCCATCATGTCTCTGATCTCAAACTTGCGCAGTTTATCATCCAAGTTGTCCTGAGTGGTGGCTGAATGAAACACACCATATGGTATTATTTATATTGCACACACTTACAATACATACTATCTTTCATTTGGACAACATAATACTCCTAAAAATATATTGCCGGGTTTTTGTTTTTTTTTCCTCATTCGACAGCAAAAAACGGGATAGGAAAATATGTTTATCTGACAGTAAGATGCTGAGACTGATGAATGTAAATTGTTATCAAAATTTAAATTCACCTGTTGAAGTAGGAAAGAAGTAAAATAATATAAGTTAAAACTGCTTGCCAATACAGTCTTCTGACAAAATGTCATTTTTATTGATTTTTCTTGACAAAGCACCCACCTTGTTCGTGCTCCAAAAGCTGGAGAGCCTCCACCCCGTTGCTCCCTGAAGGTCCAGCTCCCAGCTCGGAAACAGACTCGCCCTCCAGGTCAAGAGACGATACTGAATTAGAACGATTAGACGGACCTGAGGAACATAGTTACAAAGAAATTGATGTCCAATTTTGGGGATTCGCTGATTCCAAACACCAAACAACTATATTACATAATACTTTCACCAAAGAGGATGTTTTCATTTTAATTTGTTCATCTGTGAAGCTGACCTAAAACCTACAAGCCCATGAAAATGAAACTCGGTGGAGAAATGGGCCTCGGATATTTTGAGGGAGAGCCACGTGAAGAGGACATTTTAGCGTTTGTGTGTCCGTTTTCAACACTGAGAGATGAGACATTGTGAGACTTTACATTAGATGATCTATGGATGGTTTAGTGTGGGTCGAAATAAAATAAAAAATTGGGAGATTGGGCAACAAATATTGGCAGACGTCTGACCTCGCCGTGTCCCTTCTACTTCCTTTATTTGACTTAAGACTGAAGACTAACCCTCAGAGATGCCTTCCAAGTTGTCACTGCAGAGTGAAAAGCGCAGCGTTTTGTCCGGTTTTCCATGCAGCTTTGTGTCGTCCGCATGGCCGTCGCCTTGGCCAGCATCAGCCATCTGCAAGTTCAAAACCTACAGTGGAGACTATTGATTACAAATAATGGTCTCCATGAGACATTATAGATGACGGCCATTAAAATCATAAAATGCATGACAAGATAACCACACTACCACTCAGTGAGAGGAAAAAAAGATGTCATTTTATTTATAACATCATTACCCCTACGGCAGTAACTGCATTAATTTAAGTCACATTACCTCATTCTCTGACATCATTCCAGGGACTGTCTGAGGACCATTTCCTAACGAGATCACGAGCACCTCTTCTGGCATCAGCTCCTGCAGTAACTCTTGGGAGCTAGCCTCTGCCTCCCCCTCCTGGGCTATGTTGGTACGGCTGCGGCTCCGAGCAGCTGCTGATTGGTGGTTGGGGAGGAAAATGTAAAGATCATCATCAGCCAATAACTTAAGACATTAAAGTCGTTCATGTTTAACATGAAATGTATTTGCTGAATTAAGTGCATCTTCAAGGAAAATTTTGTTGTGTGTGTGTGAAAGCAGCAGCAAAGCAAATTAGGACTTGTTGAAAGTGTCATTGAGGCAATTCATGATTAACTTAAGGTTTTTAGTTAATATAAAAATGAAACTGTGAAATAGTCTTCATGCACTTAAGCTGATGTTAAAACAAAAAAGACTGAGCTAAAATCTTCGAATGTGCATGGACCTTTCTCAAGGAATAAAAATGAAAAATAAAAGTTATCTGACATGACAACGATAATAGCACAGGCACCTCAATTTGCTTCCACACACAAAGCAAAGCATCATGTTAGAAAATTGGGATGGCGGAATATAATACTATGGTTTTTGTGGCATTATTCCTGCACTGATTCTGTAGAGAGTCTTTCACTTTCACAACGCAACAACTCAATCTCTATGTAAGTTGATCGACAATGCATAAAACACCTGGTATTTATATTTATATAGAAGGTACATGGGCAAAATGATCCACTATGTGACTCTGTAGTCTTAATGTGTCATTTTTTATGTTTGCTTTGGGAATGATTATGATGAGCAAGGGTAGGCAAAATCTTTGGCAAGTAGAACTCAGATCATTTTAATTCTGTGACTAAGTGACCACTAAAGGGAGTAAAGGTTTCCAATGACTGACAGATCGGTTTAAGTGTCTGCCATATGGACTTTATTGAAATTAAAGAGCAGTTATTTGTTGCCGTGTCAACTTATCTTGAAAGTTCATATTTAACATCAGATTCCGGGGGGGGGGGGGGGGGAATAAATAAATAAATATTGTAAATCCACCAAATTGTCCTGGAAAAAAATGCCTCTACAGTCGCACAAACCTTCAGAGGTTGAACCGTTGTCATGCACGATGTCACGTGGGATCTCAGCACATCTCGTGAGATTTCGGCAAATGGCATGAGACTTAACTAAATGGACGTCTAAGAATAACGCCAAAAGTGTGTAATGCTTTGTCTTCGGCTTGGTTGCATTTCTTTGTGATGGTAAAGAGCAAAAGCGTAATCCACTGCAAAGACTCGTGAATTTATCTTATTTCAAGACCGGTTTTAATTCTTCCTAAATTTTCCAAAAAACAAAAAGACTTGTTTTAAACAACAAGATCATTATAAGAATCTTATTAACTCGATTCATACTAGTTCAATTGGCAGGTTTTTTTACACTTATTTTATGGATTAAATAGGGACAAAATATCTTGTTTAAAGTACGGGGGAAAAAAATCTGCCAACAACTAGTATGAATCGACTCTTAAGATTCTTAAGATCTTGTATCTTAAAGCAAGTCTTTTGTCTTGCTGAAAATGTTGAAAAAAGTCAAAACTGTCTTAAGATACATTCACGAGGTAAGATTTGCATTTTTGCAGTGTAGCTGCTCAGTACAATACAGCATAAGTGACAATAAGTCAACATAAAAAAATAAAGGTAGATACGCAGAATGTACACCAGAAAGTGGGCTACATTTAGTTTTGTGAACACACTAATGACTGTTAAACAATTTAGAAATGGAACATTTCCCTACCCTGAACTGTAAATTAGGTTTCATTATGGAAACAGTTTGACAGTGTCATTGATTAATTCAATCTCTATTATTTCCTATGGGGGAAATGTGTTCTACATTCACATAAAACTGAGGTTTACCACCGTCCTAAGAGGTTCGTCTTTGACCTCGACGGTTGCACTGTACTGCTTTGGCATGAAACTTTTACAGCTGGAAACAAACTTGAAAATAGCCCACTAAACGGCATTATCAGTTCCCTTTGAGGAGTCCAAAAATTGGCTCTGTCGGGTACAATGGGGTTGAGTGTGCCTTGAGGAAAAGAAATGAAGTCCTACTGTATTCCGTCGCGTAGGCATGATGCTATGACGGACTCCCGGACATTGATCTACTCGAATGTGTGACTTTTCAGAACCAATGCCACTACTTTTATTTTCATCTTTGGCATAAAGGTTTTTTGTTTTGGTTTTTAAATAAAGAATTCTGGCTATGAAGTTATATTAATCAACGAGAAACAATTTAAATGGCTTGACCTCATGAATGGAGCAAAGTGCTGTGCAATGTGAAGCAAGCAGGGTGAAGGCATATGTACAAGAGGAGCGCAAAGTGTCAGCATTAGGGTTGAGCTCCTTTAGTGCTTGGTGCATGCAGTGATGCTGTAACAACATAAAAGCACAAGATGCATAACTTGTAGCTCCGATGCAACTGACCGGTTACCCACCGAAAGGCGTTACTAATGGAATATGGGCAGACAGGGAGGTGGCTGTAGGGTCCCAGGATGTTATAGCGGCTAAGTGTTGTCCTGGTCATTCATTGGCAGCACAAGAGAGGGGGAAAGGGCAAGGTAGGGAGTGGGAGACAGAATACATCTCACACTTCAATTCAGAAGTAATTTGAGTATGAAGTCTTTGTGTATTACCATCATATTTCATAAGCAAGTGGTCCATTTCTAATTAAGAAGGCGTTGCAGGTTAGGGTTCTAATCATTTGTCTTGAAAATACTAATGAAGGTAGTTGAGGCATCTTCTCCACCCATTCCAATTAAAGTTGAGTTCATTTATATTTAGTAATTTAATTGGTTGTCATTTCTGTAATTGAGCCCCAATCCAGACCAAGCTAATTATCTTTATAACAAGCTGAGAAGGAGCTCATTAACTCCCGATAAAAACACGGGCCTCTAACTAGCCATCACTGCCCAGCTTGTTTATTTTGCTCCTTCTTACAAACAGTATTTTAATTGGTCCTCTAGTTCTCATTTCAACATGTGAGCGCAAAACGTCCCACACATCTGCACATCCAGAATTGACAAGTGCTTGCATCATATTCAGCATACTAATAAATTAATTAGAAAAGACAGAGTATCAGGCGGAGGAGGCCAGTACCTATGGGGAGTCTGTTCTTCTTATTAGCAGGAGTGCTAGCAGGGGAGAGCTGGGGGGTGTTGGAAGGAGTGAGTTCCAGACTGTTGCTCTTCCCCGTTTGTGATTGGGGCACATTAGCCAACAGGGTTTCCAAGGCCATGTGCTCCTCCTCACGTAGGTGGTCTCCAGCCATGACACTGCGCACAAAGTCCACCTAATGCATGAAGACAATTACATTCTAATTTAGATTTTCACCCTCTGAACACGCAACCAAAATAAACATTTAGAAAATGAGCAGTTGCCATGCACATATGCAAAATGCTGAATAACAAAGGGCAATTTGGAGAACTACGAATATCTTATAGAGATACCATTCTACAACATTTTAAGCAACACATGCTAAAGTCTTCTGGAATTATAATGATGTGGTTATTATTTTACTTCCATGTGTGTGTTTGGCTATAGTAGGATTAGCCGAAAGAGTCCCAAGGAATGTGTGATTTTTATTTATTTATTTTTTTTAGTCTTGTTCTCAGAAAAAAAAAGAGTCGGCTTTTCCACAAAATCCAAAGCAAAGAATTGTTATGTCTTTGAATGTTAAAATATTTCTCTTCACCTGAACTAAAGCCAACCCAGGAGGAAACTAAATCATAGCAATTTCCAAATTGGCACAATTTCATCAGTTGGACAGATAACATGACGTTGGCCAGACGTGCATCTGACAGCCGCATAAAATGTGGTCTGATTTTCCACAGAACTCGTTTCAACTGCTCAAGAGTCAAGTGGTTGCATTTATACAATTTAAAATGTTATCATTTAAATATTTAGACTGGAAGAAATTTCACAATCTGACTTACAAATTACAGTATCACTCAAATAAAATAAACCCTATAAAAGGACTTTCCATTCCAAAAATGTTTATAAAGGCATAGAGCATTGCTTATTTTACACACTTCTGGTAATTTACTGAATGACAGCTCTAACCCAATTCAGGAGGTCCAACACATGATGCTTTGAGGTTACAGTGTGCAATGAACTAGTTTGTAAGATGACGTCACAAGGCACAAGAAGGCACACTCGGTTACTGTCGTGCTAACTGGTTTTTTCTTTGATTGTTTTATATTTATGGCCTTTTGGTGTTTTTCATACAGATACTCAATTGCAATTATAACTTTACTACTAATATGGTTAGGCTCAGTTCAGTTATCTTAGGTCAGGTTAGGAATAGACTGACGCATTCCGATTTGTGTTCAAATTCGGATTAGGTTGCCATTGTAGGAACGGAATTTCATCGTAAACCAAGGAGCCCCTGTAATTTTAACCATATAGTTTGAGATTTTATAGTAGCAGCAAAAAAAGTGTTACCAATGCTATCAGCTGATGATGCGTAACATAGACTGCAGTCCTGCTGAGGCCTTCAAGAAGGTTCATTGAGGACATAGGTGGCGTTTCAACTGCTCTTCCACCGATCACCACATCCAGAAAAGCTGCGACACAACTCTGAAAAAATATGCACAGAAGTATTATTTTAAGACACAATGTGTTGCTGTTTCAATAAAAAATGTAATGTGATTCTTACTTTATCAAATTTGGACAAACAGCTTTTCCGTCTAGGGTCTGCATCGTCATCAGCCATCGCCAACTGCTGCAAAAGCTGGCCAACCTTTTTTTTTTTTCCAAAGAAAAATTAAAAAAGAAAATAAAAAAGAATAGCATGCAATATACAGTATGCAGTACATATCAAACAGGCTTGTGAAAATGTAAAAATGTTTCTTCCCATTGCCACTTACCTGCATTAAATTGAAGCGAGCCACTTCATTAATGGGGGCATCTGAGATGATTCCATATTGTTCCGGGTTAACAATTGCTGGACAGATGAAGCACGTCAGCAGAAGGTCGGTACACATAGTGCGCACCTCTCCCACCTCAAGACCTTCCACACATGACAACGTCTTGTACATCTGCGACACAATCCATCGCAGGCTATGGGGAAAGCAGTAGGTGTTCTGCTTCAAATAACCAATAAACTTGTTGACCAGCGCAACTAACTTTGCTTCATTGGTCTCAACAGCTGACTGTACTCTTTGCTTGTAGCCCTCAGAGCCCTTCTCTCCAAAGCGCTCCTGCTGGACTGGAGTCAGGCGCTCAGTCACTTTGCCTGGGTCTGTCTCCAGGTGGTCCTCGTCTTCCACCAACAACTGCATGATGGGTTCGTGGAGGGTGGCAGTGAGGAAGAGTTTGGCTGAGTACAGGCCCTCGGAGAACAGCTTGAAAAGGATGCTGAAGGCACATGTGCCTCGTCGCAGAAGCCGCCGAGGGTTGTCACTCTCCTTTAGCTCGAACTCTACTAGGTAGCGCAACACCTACGAGTAGTCAAGAGGGAAGGCAGAAAATTGCATTTTAGCTTTGTGTTTCCCTAAACTGGTCGTTAAACGAGTGGGCAAGTAGGCCAAACCTGTAACAAGTAGCTCTCGTCCTCCTGCATGATGCAATTGCCATAAAGTGAGGTGAAGACAGTGTGGATGACCCCCTGAGTGTGCTCCTGGTTCAGCTTCTCCCCTGCCACGAGGCACGACGCCACAAGCCTTGGGTTCTCCCTCAACCGGGCCAGGAACTCACCATAGACAGTCTCATGGAAGCCCAGAGTCTTGTAGCCATCGACAAACTGCGTGTCTTCAAGCATTTTGGCATGTTGGCAGCATTCAGCTGGAGAGGCTTCCACACTACCATATCGAGAAAAAGACAATAGACTTCATGTTATTATCCATCTTCTCGTCTCACTCCCAGAAGAAGTCAAACATCAGTCAACAGTTTGTCGTGTTACTACAAACAAGTCACAAGATTCTAAAGGGTCACCTGACCTGGTGAGAATGAGCCGATCGAGGTTGATCCGCTGTTGCTTGGCAATCCAGGCGGCCCGGTATAGCCTCTCGGCTGTCTTCAGGACATCACTGTTGAGTCTCTGGATCAGCTGCTTCTCCGATGCCACGTAAAGCCGCTCCTGCTTCAGGTGATGGGCCAGAGTATGGATGTCTGGCTTTACCATCTTCACAAGCTCTCACAGACTTTGAGGCAAAGAGCTAAAGAACAAAGAGAGAGGAAACACTATACATACAATTCCAAGAACAATTCAAACAAAGCTGTTACTAGCAAAGTGACGAGTCCCTGCCATCTTTGTGGAATTTGCTAAAAAAAAAAAAAAAAGAAAAACATGCAACGAGCACTTCAAATGCCTCAAAAATCCTCCAGAACAAATAAATTGACAAAAAAACGATTGATTACTAACTGCCCAAATTGCTCTACTCACAAAAAAAAAAAAAAAATCCATTTGAGCTATTTAAATTGAGATTTCAGGGCAAGAGACACCGTTTGAATTTTGAGGTGTTGACTTAACGTGGAGAACCGTAGGCTCAACGAGCTATTGGTGGATATTTTTAACTGAAACTTGTCAGCCAATCAGAAGGTGTACCCCGAGTCGCAGACAAAACTAAACAGTTGGAGATATTTTGAGCATTCATCAAGTTGGACTATTTGACTCTAATTTGAAAGTTTTATTTTTTATTTTGTTTTTTTTTTTTTAAACTGATTTTCTGTACGCGATATCACAAACCATAAGAAAGTTCCCTTAAAAGGAAACATTTTCCCCACATAAAAAAGCAACTTCTCCAAAAGCCATCATCCAATTTTCAAACTTATTTTTGTGTTGTACTCAGGTTGACATTGCCATTCCAAGCACACTTACCATTTTGACAAAGGGACATTTTGGGGAAATTTTGTCATGTTGCTCCTCTTACCACAAAAGAAAACGTCTTGTGGTAATAAGGTGGTACTTGGTGTAACGGTTTGTGAACCACTGCTCTATTCTACTCTATTGTCTCTTCTATTCTTGCTTCTTACATGTTCTTGCCACTTTCAGCCATCCATTACAATACTGCTTGTCCTCATTAGGGTCACGGGAGAGCTGGAGCCTGTTCCAATTTAATGTGGGTGAGAGACTGGGTACACCCTGGACTAGTTGCCAGGACCCGCAGAATAGCCGTGAACATGCAAATTTGACAAAGGCAGGCCCGAGACTAGATTTGAACCCAGAACCTCGCAACTGTGAGGCAAACGCGCTCACCACTACCATCTTGTTGACACCTGTTACCTTGATTCTGAATAAGAATTGTATATTTTGATGTTTTTTTTTGTTTTTTTTTTAACAACTCGTGTCAAAAACAAAGTGCAAGAACGTTTTTCACAACCATCTGACATTACAACACAGTAAATATGCTAATAGTTCTCCCTTTTCAAACTACAGAGAGCCAAGGCAAACAAACTAAGCACAAAAGCATGAAAATTGAATGATTACTTGGGGAATCCCCTGCACAATAGTCTCTCTCTTTGAGGGTGGTTAGGAACATAAACACAGTTCGGGCTCTGGGGATTGGAATGAGACAAGACTACCTCATAATGGGAATGGCTGCAAGGCAGAGAGACAATGCTTGCTAGCTAATTGACAACCACAGCATTAGAATTGATGTGCCTGACAAATTACATTGGTTTTGCAGATTTAAACACAATGAGGAGCCATACATGGACTTCCCTTGGAGGAAAAACGAGGGATACTGAGCTAACGTCGTGCTCGTAAGGAGCAGATTGCTGCGTGCAAATTTTTGCTAAAACATGAATCATCAAAATTTGGCTCTATACTCCCATGGGTCTTGGCCAACACACTTTCAATTTGGTTAAGAGAGATCTGTGTGCATTTTGCTTAAACTGTCTTAGAGCAAATGTTTTTTGCCATGCCATCATTCAAAAACAAGTCAGAATTGAATTAATAACAAGCAGGGAAGTACACTGCCAAGTGGGCCAAGTCAAAACAATCATAATCTGGATCAGCACCACATTGTACAATTTAAGGTCTTACAAATAAATGTCAAAAATATCTTGCTTTGCAAGATTAACCATTGTGGGGCGGAAAAAAAAAATCCTATGTTAGAATCTGAACAAGAATGTAATAACCTTTCCAATGCCTCACCCCTAAGAAGACGCTTTAGCAATTAGTTGATATAAAATATAATAATAATATAAACAATATAAAAAGAGTTCACAACCACAATTTAGTAAGTTACCAGATAAGCTAACGGATAGCCTAACTTCTATGCTATTTCTTTTTTGCTGCATTTTTCAGCCTTCTGGATGCCCTGTGGACCCATGTTGCCTCTCATAGGTCAGTCTTAAAACAAAGACAGACATCTGGTTTGGAGGAGGAAACTCACGAGTGTCAGCGGAAATATTGTTACGTGTGGGATGCGCTGTGTTGGTCATCCCGAATACACCGCACACTAGAAGAGCAGTAAGCACGCACAGGGCAATTTATTTCCTTGTCAAGTTGTCATATGTCGGGTCTCAAAACATCTTAAAATCGGTATCTGTGTGTCTCCCACTTTACATACATAAAAAAATGATTACTGGATTTTTTTTGTATTGCCAGGTAACTAACTAGCCGTGTCGGATGTTCGTGATGAACTTCCACATCAGCACTCATGAAGCAGCACATTCCTCACATATTTGGACGGAACTGAAAAACAACACAGTACGAAGTGCCTTGCTAGGAGGTGAAAAGGCATTTATCGAAAGGTCTCCTTTGCAAGCTCCAACGCGACCAGTATCAGCTGCACTGAAATGCCTGGTGGGCCACTCACACAAACCACAGAGGAACTATAAAGCAGAAGAGAAACTACACAAGTGGGTAACTCGAGACATCAAAGCTTCATGGTTAAGGCAGTAAAGTCCATAAATATTGGGACATGGACACACCTCTCAACTTTTTTGGCTCTCACCACAACGGATTTTGAAATGAAACCAACAAGCTTTAACTGCAGACTTTCAGCTTTAATTAAACTTACTTTTTTTAATGCTGGGTTGCAAATCCTCTGCAGTCAATTGCAGCCTGAAGTGTGGAACGCAGGGACGTCACCAGATGCTGGATTTCATCACTGGTGATGCTCTGCTAGGCCTCTACCGCAACTGTCTTCAGTTCCTGCTTGTTCCATTTTCCCTTCAGTTTTGTCTCCAGCAAGTGAAATGCGTGCTCATTTGCCTTCAGGTCAGGTGACTGACTTGGCCATTGAATAACATTCCACTTCTTTGCCTTAAAAAAACTCTTCAGTTGCTTTTGCAGTATCCTTTGGGTCATTTTCCATCTGCACTGAAGCGTCGTCCGTGGAGTGCAGAAGCAATTGGCTGAACAGGAGTTGGAAATATTGCCCGAAACACTTCAGAATTCATCCTGCTGGTTTGTCGGCAGTCACATCATCAATAAATACGAGGGAACCAGTTCCGCTGGCAGCCATACATGCCCACCTGGCCATGGAACAGTTGAGCAGCCAATTGTCTCATTACGTATGGTCCCTTAAAAACTCAGAGGCATATATACAAACTAGACTTTACACCGATTTCATCAGCCTGATCTGTATCGGCCGATAATTAGCAATTCATGCTAATCGGCTTAAATGTCATAATTCGCCGATCCGATCAATGACTCCGCAAAAGACATTTACTCCGCGTCGCCATCTTGCACAGTACATTTGAATCCAAAAGCTAGTTTATTTTTAGCCTTTACACCGATTTTATCGGGCTGATCGGTATCGGCCGATATTTAGCATTTTATGCTGATCGGCTTTAATGTCATAATTTGCCGATCCGATCAATGACTCCGCAAAACACATTTACTCCGCGTCGCCATCATGCACAGTATATTTGAATCCAAAAGCTAGTTTATTTTTAGCCTTGTCGAGCGTCTTTTGACGTAGTACTGTAAATATCTGATGGCCAATGAAGTCATTTAAAAAACAAAACATCGGCGGTGTGGAACAGACAACACGTCTAAGACAGACAACACGTAATGCCCGGATCGGACTATAAGACAAATTTGCTCTTTCACTATGCACTATTTTTTGCACTATGCCAGACTACTGCAATAAAATCTTGTATTCCGATACCACCGCATCCCGTTTTTTACGATCACTGGTGTCTTCATCTTGTGAAATGCGACCGGATACACTCGTTACCGTGGCGACGACAACAAGAGTGGATCGCGCCTACTGTATTATGAAGACAAAATGGGGAAAAACGTGTGTTAGTGGTCACCGGTGTTCAGGACAGGAGAGGACGTTGGTTTAAGGCTTGCTTGAGGTATGTTCACGTATACGTGCTACAGGACTGCATCTTTTTATACAATTGTCAAAAAAAAATAAACAATTGTACCGGCATTACCAGATAACTAGCAACCCTTTATTGCTCAGTGACTTGTTTTTCTCAATATCTTTATGTCTCAAACGTCTCTGTCAATTGACTGCCTGTTGTCTCCAACTACCGGAGACAAATTCCTTGTGTGGGCTTTGGACATACTTGGCAAATAAAGATGATTCTGATTCTGATCAGGCTCGGGCCTAGAGAAGCCGGCAGCGTTTGCACGTGTTGTTGATAAATGGCTTTTGCTTTGCATAGTAGAGTTTCAAGTAGCAGTTACGGATTTAGCGCCGAACTGTATTTACGGACATTGGTTTTCTGAAGTGTTCCTGAGCCCACGTGGTGATATCCTTTACACATTGATGTCAGTTTTTGATGCCGTGCCGCCTGAGGGATCGAAGGTCACGGGCATTCAAAGTTGGTTTTCGGCCTTGCCGCTTCCATGCAGTGATTTCTCCAAATTCTCTGAACCTTTTGATGATATTATAAATTCCTGGCAATTGTACGTTGAAGAAGATTCTCCTTAAACTGTTGGACTATTTTCTCACGCATTTGTTCACAAGGAGGTGAACCTCGCCCCATCTTTGCTTGTGAACGACTGAGCAATTCAGGGAAGCTCCATTTATACCCAATCATGGCACCCACCTGTTCCCAATTAGCCTGTTCACCTGTGGGATGTTCCAAACAGGTGTTTGATTCCTCAACTTTCTCAGTCTTTTTTGCCACCTGTCCCAGCTTTTTGGGAAAGTGTTGCAGCCATAAAATTCTAAGTCAATGATTATTTGCTAAAAACAATCAAGTTTATCAATTTGAACATTAAATATATTGTCTTTGTAGTGTATTCCATTAAATACAGGTTGAACATGATTTGCAAATCATTGTATTCTGTTTTTATTCTGTTTAACACAACGTCCCAACTTCATTGGAATTGGGTTGGAAACACACACACACACACAAGCACACAAAGTAGCCAAGTCAATACTCAAACATCCTCTTCCCACTTCCCTTTCAGATAATTCCTTACACTGCCTGTAAGCAAACTACGTAAGCAGCATCTGTGGCTCTTCTTATGACTACGTCTGAAAAATGAACACTTTCTGAGCTGAACAAAATATTTCTGGACCACTTTTTGAAGCTCAATTAAAGCAATAAGACGAATAATACATGACAAACTGGTAAGATTATTTGAGGACAGTTGGAAAGGTAAAGAAGAGCATCCCGCAACCAAATTGGAACGATAAGCATACTGTATGATAGCTTGTGCACAATTTTAGCACCTCATAAAAAGAGGAGAAAATCACAACCTGCTGCATCTTGTGAAGCAGCAAAATGGGAGCAGAAGGGCTGAAGCAAAGCTCTTTCAGCTGGGATCATGCACAGTTTGTGGGTCGCTGAGTGATGTCCACCATGCGTTCATGCAAGGGGAATAGAGGTCTTTCTTGCTCGGTGACAAAAGAAGGACAGTGCCATTTTATTCCCAATTAAACCAAGAGGTGCAGTATATATAATTCCCAAATTATATCAAGGGTGTCAAAATAACTGAGCTACACGCTAACCATGTTTGGCACGACTCTGTTGGTGGACAAATGGTATAGGCACAAAATGGTACAAAAATGTAGGGGTGGCGCGTGGGGCACAAGAACGGAATGGGCAAGTCCAAACATTTTTTAATCCTGTTGATGACTACTGGTTGCATAGTAGTTCGCAAAGATGACTTTCAGGGGCTCGACACCCAATCAATGACTGACTGGTGATCAGTCATCATATCAGTTATTTTCCATCTTTTACACCAAGTCAGGTGACATAGGCTCCAGTCCCCATCCCAGCAACCCTGAGCAGGAGAAGTGATGGATGGATGGATGGATGGATGACAGATGGACGGATGGAATACAAAGAGAAGACATTTTCAAGACGTTTGTCTAGTTTAGAATTGATGCACAGTTTTGAAATCCTGCCTCCACACCCTTGCAAGTATGAGCATGGTCGGTGCTGTCAAGATGAAGTAAACTGGACCACAATCTGATGTGATTGGAGAGGTGCTCAACCATAAATAAGCCACAATGGCAGTAACTTGTCAGTTGGCAAGAGCACAACGCGTGGGAGGAAAGCAAACAAACCAGAAGGTCTGAGCTTCGAAATCTTTGATGTTTAGGAGTTTAGTAATAAATGTGCAAATGTGTTATTTTTCAAACATAATTTGCGGGGAAAAAAGTAGCTATTACTGTATACCGTATGGTACATCAGCATGACTCAAACTGCTTGATAACCTAAAACTTGATTTTCGAGTCAATTGAAGCATCATGTGCACTTGTATTGGATTTCTTTCCAGGGGTTCCTGACCTTATTTGAACCAGAACCTAAACATCTTGAAAAAATATATATGTACCAGTCACTTCAAGAATAGAAAGATCTGACTGACTGTCAGGGTATCTTTACAAAGACACCACAATATCCTTTTACAAGCATTAGATCAGAACTACTACTTAAATGCTTGGATCCTAAATGATTATTTGCATTGCAGAACTACATTACTGCAAAAATAAATCTGTTACATTTAATCGTCTCCCCGTCAGTCAAAACCGAACATTATCAATGAAAAGGTGGGTATTTTGATATGGCTTTCATGGGATTGTGCAAGTCTACCTAATGTGGCTGGTAAAAGTCACATATTAAAGCACAAATTAAAAAAATATATATACTACGAAACAACATTTGACTTTACTCTTGCAAAGTACGCCTGCGTCCACATGCTTCACCGGAGAAATGGATTTCGGCACATTTAACACCAATTAACGTTTCAAATCACTTATGTGAGTGCAATGAAGTTACTGCGTTGACGCACTCGTCCCATAGCTTGAAAGCTCACCAACCGGGCATATTCAATTCGAACAGTGTCAAAGCATAGTTCAACATAACAGCAAGAAAGCTATGGGGGGACGTCGACAGAAGCGAAAGATATGAGGGTGAGCCCGTCAAGGTGCTCCGACGTTCACCAAGTTAGGATGCTAACCTCGGCTACTAGTCAAGTGCGGAAAGCTAACGAGGAGCTAACGTCACTGGGCTACGTTAGCTTAGCTTTAGCTTTAGCTTAGCTTGCAAGCTACTCACTACACTGAGCGATATGAGCGCAGCAAAAAGATGCACCGTCAATCGGGCAACTTACCGAACGTAAATGCTACGTGTTGTTGAATCACAGTGCCACCAAACCCGGCGGATCATGAGACTGTTCAAGGGAGAGAAAATGTTGGTGTGCGGCTAGCCGCCTAGCTGGGACTGCGTTGTGCAGGAGCTCGGCGAACTGGGCTGTCATTGGCTGTCATCGCGAGGAGACGCGAGCAGCGCGCATGCGCGATCCTCGCGCAATGGGACAGTCCATAGAACACACACACACAAGGCAAAATCGATGTTTTGACGTTTACGTCATGACTCATATTTCATTTTTCTCTACAAATAATTATGTTACTCTCGAAGAACAGTTTAATACTGCGGCTTAACGTGTCCTGAAAACGATGATTACATTGGATATAAAATATGCAATAATCATCACCATTGTCGATAGCAACGTTCGTTCCAAATGTAGCCTGTTGTGAGCAACAATGAACTGCTCCTGAACTATTTCCGCAACAGTAGCTATTTATTGAACTCATTCTATTGTTATTATTATTTACGTCATTTATTCGTACAGCTATCCTAAATGGACTCATCAGTGGGATTCTAAATAATTGGCTGTATAAATGTAGCCTCATGTTACGCTACATTCGCTGTTTTCAGACGCAGCCCTGCATTTTGCGGCATACTGAGTACCAAGCTGTAATACACGCATTTGTCCGCTAGATGGGAGACTGACAAAGAAAACAACGCGAACCTTGGAAGTGCGCAACAAATGACAGCCCCAAATTTGAGCTGCAGCTGATTGGGCGAGTCATTTGAAATGCCTCAAAATGTTGCTCATTTGAAAATCGCTCATCGACTTCGATGAACATCATACAATATACTTATTTTGACTTCATTTGATAGGATTCCAGTAAGTCATGTTCTTTACTAACATTTTCCCCAAAAACTGTTGTTCACTTTGAG
Organism: Phyllopteryx taeniolatus; assembly: GCF_024500385.1. NCBI lineage: Eukaryota > Metazoa > Chordata > Actinopteri > Syngnathiformes > Syngnathidae > Phyllopteryx > Phyllopteryx taeniolatus. Next base: position 31,661,497 of record NC_084504.1, on the reverse strand, counting down.
GGAAATAATAAACAGTCTCTGATTTTAATGCTTGAATAATCCAACATACACAAAAAGGACCAACATAGATCTATAAAGAATCAAACTGCGTCTATGTAAAATAACGCAAACCCCTGAAGTCATTTGTTAAATTCCATTTATTATATATCTATATATAGGTTATAAACATCACAAAATATAAATTTTAAATCTTGCACAAAGATATAATCCAGTAAAAGAGCAATATAATTTTAGTCAGCAATGACAATGGAAGCATGCATATCATATCTAGGTTCAGTGTTGCAGATTTTTTAGGAACATTCCTATCACTTACAGTTGGGACAAAATGAGTATTCACAAAACATGGTTCAAAAGAACATTTCCATGACAATTGTGACCATTCTTTTATGATATATATATATATATATATATATATATATATATATATATATATATATATATAGTATTGTTACTCTTGTATTGCTTATTGTCTAAAAACACACTGCAGGATTAGTTTGTATTATTCAAGTGTACTCTTATTTATGAGTATCAAATGTAATTTATTTATAACATACCTGAATTAAAAATAAGATGCTTTGATTGAAATAAATCTATGCTTTAAGCCAGAAGAAAGATTGAAAATGTGCACTTTGCTTTATTTAAAATACGTCTTTTCGAGCGAAGGCCACTTTCAAACAAAGCACTTTATCCAAGCACGACTTGTGTCATCTTAAATTCATTCTTAGCTGGAAAACGAAAAGGCTGCCTTGATTGTACTTCATTTTCTATCAAACAGTAACTAAAAGACTGATATAAAAATAGCCACACAAACACAGTTTTCTAAATGAATATACTCTGACTACTAGTCACCAGTAGTAATATTCTCATTACAGGGTATAATGGAAATTTCAGATACAATCTAGTGGGACTTCTGGCCAATGAGACACGTGTGTGTCTCTTACGAGGACTGTGGAGGCCAGAAGATGTGCATATAGAAAACTAGAAATGTCGTGTGCTTGGTACAGCGTAGAGCAGAAAGGTTGCTTGTGTTGTGCCCAGTTTACATGCAGCCTATTAAGTTGTCGCACAGCAAGCAAATGAAAGCGTATGCGGTGTGCGCTGTTTGTGCATCGTAGGTCCACGTAGGTGCGCTAGAGGTCAGCGAGACAGGGAGGGAAATTGGCCGTATGCAAATTCTTTCACGTCAAACTTGAACTTTCCAAATTGCATGCATTTACAATATGTACATTTGGCGTACTTGACATTGTGATTATTCTTCCTACCCAATGCTGCTCTAAATGATATCGTCCAAGAGATGCGGGGTGTCCACCCAGTCTAATGTTCTGGGCTCCGACGCAGCCATGATCATGCACAAAAACTGTTTCCCCGTTCTCTTATCTATTGGGTAAATGGTTGTCGGAGTGAACCTTCTGTTGCTCTCCACAAACTCACACAGCTGGTTGTAGATTTTGGGGTACTCGTGTCGAAGGAAGACTCCCCTAATCCTGAGCTCCCGCTGAATGTTGACAAAGCACACCTCCCTGGCTTTTCTTCCCTCCTCGCCCTCCTGGTCAACGGCCGGCGTTCCCGGTGGCGGAGTAAGGATAAGCGTTTCCATTTCGCTATCCTTTTTCAGTAGCTTTTTTTCTGGGCTCGAAGAAGCCAGGGATACCTTTGCGAATTTTCGAACCGTTGGTGTTTGGACCCTCGGTGAGGGTCTATTAGGCACTAGTTCGCCAACAGCTACAGACACAGATACATTCAAGAGGAAACATTCACTGGGATCATACTCGTGACCCGCCTGCTGCAGTTCCTTGCAGTATTCACCCAAGTTGTCCCGAAAGCCATCCAGCTCTCTGAGAGACAGGTATGTGGGCGACATGACGAGGCTCTCAAGCCCGACTCGGAGAAAGTGATCAGCGGTCTCCGGATTGGCAAAACCCAGAAAGAGGACGCCTCTGCCTCTGGAGAGGTAACCGGCTTTAGCGATACGAGAGAAGGCTTTATGAATCTCGGAATTTTCTCTGCAGAACTTGATAGCGTGCCGACACACGCTGCTCACGCGGCCGTACAGACATGTTTCTTTGTGGCTCTCCCAGTCATCCCTGCGACAGTTTCGTGAGCAGTAAAAGGTGTAACAGCTATGACACGATTTGAAGTACAAGCATGCATTGAACATATTTTCCGAGCGCTTGCACCTCTTGTTGGCACACGCCATGGTTTCCTCTTCCTCCACGCTGTGGTCTGGAGAACATTCTTCTGCACTTCTTTGTAACGCATCGCACCCGCTATCGGGGTCTTTGATTGTGTCAGGGCTGGATTTAGAAGACGGGAGCTGTGTGTTCTGACATTCAAGATTTTCCATCTCAGAAGATCCCCTGACTTTTTCATCATCTTCAGTAATCAGTTGTTTAAGCTGATCCAGAAAGTCCCCGCTAGGCTTCCTGCTGGTCGGTGGTTTGTAATCGACCACTAAGTCAGCTAACAACTCATCAAGTTGCTCCAGACTCTGCTGAAGGGAGACGTTGTTACGTTTCCTTTCTTTGGTCATTTCTGCTGTGTTGAATGACTTCTTAACGTCAATCGCTCTCGCAGCAGATTTCTTTTCACTGTCCAAAGTATTCCAGTTGACAGCGTGCACGCCACGCCGCTCACGGCTGCCCGCACATATGTCATTGTCAGTTATGGTGATCTCAGGAGTCACAAACCAGTGGCCACTCTTGCTGTTCTTCCAGGGATTGCTTGGCCCTCGCTCTAAAGACGTCTCGGAGAGAGACAGGGCAGCGTAGCGCTTCGGTGAACTCGAAAGGTTAAGGATAACAGGTTGAGCGGAGACATTGGGAGACGCCCCGTGCCTAGCTTGGTAAAACAGATTCTCATAGCTCCTTCCACGAGGCACCGATTGCTCTCTGTCATTGTGGGGATAAAGAATATTGTCCCAAGACTTGGAGTGGTTTTTGGCCTCCGTCCTAAGTCGACTCGGCTCCGCGCTGTAGGTCGTATACCACGGGGGTATACCCGTGTCTGTCCGTACCCTTGGTGGGGTGAGCTGAGATGACTGGTTGGAATAAGCAGATATGCTCGAGTGATACCAGTCATCGGAAAAAGCCTGCGACATGCGAGGGCGTCGTCGCCCTTCCGTGTGGTACTGCCTTGATGGAAAGTAGCGCTCCTCCTGAGAGTTCGACGGCTTGTTACAATACACATTTGAGCAACTTTGGTGGTAGGGATTGAAACGGGGGTCATCCCCAAAGTAAGAGCTTGAGGGGGTTGGAGAAAAGCAGGAGCCTGCCTCACTTGTAGGGTACGGTGTACTGAATACAGAGTGTGAGGGCTCGCGGTTTGAGAAATTGTCCGTGCCATATGACCTGAGAGGAAGGGTATGTACCCATCGAGTCCTTGGATCATAATGACTCGTCATCGTACTTCCACGGCTGGCTAAACTGGACCTATCATTCTGAAAATATGCTCTTGAATAAGGATGAGCTGAATATCGAACTGGGTCCTCTGTGTAGAATAACTTTGTTGGGATGTTTGGGTTGGAGTAAGCTCTTTGTTCCTTATTGAGATACATTGCAGTTGGTGACGACATCCGGTACATGTCTAGATGCTGGTAGGAGACAGGAGACACGCTTGCGGCGTAGTGATGTCCTTGTCTAAAATCTCCATTGTAGCATTCGCTCGGAGTCGGCGTAGGTGAGGAAATCTGCCGTGGTACATACAAACCTCGACTGCTACTAGCCTGAGAGTATCTTTGCCAAGCGAGTCGTTCAGGCCGGAGACCGGGGACCTGCCGAGATGTGTGTCGGAGGACGGCGGCGTCCGGTTTAATGTCCACGCGGCACCTGACGTGAGGTGTTGCCGCTGTTCTTTCGGATTTACCCTCATCAAAACAATCAGACACATAGAGGGGAGAATGGGGTTGCAGCTTATTGGGGTGGACCTCGTTCCAAAAAGCCCGATTGGAGGAATATGCCTCCCTTTGCGTTTCAGAGGACCTCGACGTTTCGAGCGCATCCTTGTCTTTGTGGGCCTCCAGTGGAGACACAGAGATGGGCACAGGAGTCAGAGTGGATTTGATTCTGGGAGCACTTCTAGATCTTTTTCTATTTACAGAATCCGACCACGTGAGGTGGCTGCTTTTGTCTTGGATGGTGTGCGGTTGGATTTGCCTGGAGTTAAACAAATCCGGAGATGAGAAGCGGAGATATCCCGGCTGATCTTGTCCATTCCAGGTTAGATCTTTGCGTAAGGTCTGCTGTTCCGGCCGCTTAAAAGGACACTCCATCGGGGAAGACGCAGCCTGTGGGTCGTCCAGTGATTCAAGGAAGTCAAAGCTGCGGCAGTGTCTTTTGTTGATGATTTCTGCTTTATCAATCATCTTCGAGTCACATTGCAAAGAAGAGTGAGGAGAAACGACGTGTTCGGCGGTTAGATATAGAGGAAGGTCCCGGTACAGCGCTGATGTCAGGATATCAGGGGGATGTGTCCGGGTCATCTTAATGGGATTTCAACGCCTTCCATTCAGTGTGACGTTGCAAAACAACCTAAAGGGAGAAAAAGGTCAGTTGAGTCGAATGCTCCGAGACACAGAAATGGACTGACTATAAACAGTTCCATTGATGCTATATTGATACGAAATGTTGAAAGTGAATTGATATCCGCACACGTTTATGCACATCCAAGATTGTGAAGATTGAATTAGTGCTATTTCTCGGGTATATGAAAACAGAGCAAGAATTTTTTGGGGGGGGGGGGGGGTGTGCAATGCACGCTACATAGAATCTCTCGTTGGCCTTCACCCACGGGCGAACCCTGAGCTGCCATCTGTTCATCGCCACGAGAGAGAAGCGACCACGCCGACCGCTAAATATCACGTCTGCTCTCACTCAAACTGGGCACATGATGACACGCCCAAGAGCTCCAACTGTATATGCGAGATGTGAAAATATCCAATCGAGGACTTTAACGTTTGCAATGAATATTGTGGGGTCACGGTGCATTGAAACTATTTGTCGAAGGTCATTTCAAATGGGATCGGGTGGACCGGATGTTGAGTTGCAATGGAACGCAATTCATGAAGCATATCTCAAATAATTGACAGTCAAATCTTGACAAAGCGCCGCCCCCGGCACACTTCCGCAAATGCTTGCAGAATCTGTCGTCTCCGGGTTTGCACTGTTTAGTTGTTTTGTGTCTTTTTCGAGGGGGTTGCAAATGCCTAAACCTGACAAAATGCAAAGTTTTGTGTTTGTGTTTTTCATTGGCGGTCAAATAAAGCTCCACAATAGATACGCAACCCCCTTTCTTTGCTTCTTTCTTCTTTCTCAGCCCTCAAGTTTGAAAATCGCATGCCAGATTCTGTCTCCATAGCGACGGCACACAGCACGAGGGCCACGATCTCTTGACAAAATGGACTCTGAATCAGCAGATTGATACTTGCTCCACAGCCGGGACGTTTTGACATAGGCCGGGCTCTGATGCTGTCGGATGTTTTCTCTTCTCCTATTTTTTATTTTTTATTTTTATTTTTTTTTTGTGGACATTTGTCAAAGTTCGGAACGAGGTTCGCCATTCCGTAAAGCTCGCGAACACGAGCTCGGCGCAAAAAGTGTTTGCAGTGGAGTGCTCATTTTGGAGCTGCGGCGCCACGGGCCCGAATGACATCATTTGCGTAGAAAAAAGAAAGAAAAAAGGGGGGGGGGGGGACTACAAAAAAAAAAGAGAGAGAGAGAGAGAGCAGCACTTTTGGCGCACTTAGCAAAAAATAACACTCGGCGAGTGAAGGACGAAGCTTACCGTTTTCCCATGCACTCGAGCAGATGAAGACGAGGTGAGGATGAGGAGGAGGATGAGGATGATGAGGATGATGATGAGGATGATGAGGAGGCAGGCGGTGTGTGCTGCAGCCTCCAAGCGTCGATCTCCGCTCTCCGACGCTTCACATGTCTTGCTTCGCCCCGAGACGTCGAATGTGGAACAGCGCGTGCGTGGGCGTGTTTGTACGTGATGGAGGACGAGGAGGGCGACGTCAGATCACGACTGAGTCTGCGTCGAGAGGCGTGGTTGCGCGCGCGCGCGTGCGCGTTTGTGTGCGTGTGCGTGTGTGTGTGTGCGAATATAAGGATGGGGCTGGTCTCCAAGTGATGCACATGGTTCATGATTCACCGTTTCACGCAACATGGGCTACGTGTCACTGAAATGAATGAAGTGGCTTTTGCAGAACCTTTGAGCCTCAGTGCGTCATCGTATCAGTCCACGAATTTGGACAACGTCGGGTTTGCAATTTGCGGTGGTAGCAACTTGGGAAGGAATTAGTACGACTACTTCGTTACTGTGGACTAAAAAGGATTCAGGTCTCTTACTTGAGTATTTATTTCTCTGAAAACTTGTCACTTGTATTCCTGACATTTGAAAAGCCATTTCTGCACTTGCTATCGCTTACTTTGTCGAAACGGGCTTGCCGTGCTTAGGATTTCGATTGATTGAGTGTCTGCACTTCGACTTAAGTACAAAGTGTGAGCGCATGTTGCCGCCTGTGCCGATTTGTAGAGTTTGCGCAAAGCCGACATGAACGCCCGAGCGCAGTGATTCCCAACCACATCGGGAAATGATCCAAATGAACTCGATTCACCCCGAAAATAAGGATTTATTTGACGACAAATAATGTATCTTTGTTCATCTATCTAAGCCAATGACGTATAGTGACACGCAGGGGGGGAAAAAATGAAATGGCCGAAGGTGCAATTGAAACCGTTGCTATTCATACAACACAATCGCAGCTTTGTGTTCAAATGAACAGGCCCGAAGTATTTGAGTAAACTCGGACAAGATTATCGCTATTTCAGCGACTCAACTTTTTTTTAATTATTATTTTGTGGATTGTGATTTTTCTGTGTGTATTATACACCAGGTTTCGAGGCATGAATGGCGCACAAGGAAATTGTTTGCACGTCATCGCGCGACACAAGATGGCTCACTTACGGCCGTGCTCGCTGAGCTTCATTTGATTTGTTTCGTACTTATAGCCTGGAGGTGTTTTTCGTACGAATATTTAATTCGCGTACACAGACACAGAGCACAGGACCAATGACAAACCAAGACAAATGAATTCATAAAATATGTACCGAGGGAAAAACTACGAATAGGTGAGCAGGACGCGCGGAGGGAAGGAGCCGATCGGAGCTTGGCAGGCGGGAGAGACAGAAACGATCTGACCAAGCTAAATCAAAACGTGGAACAAGCTCAAAGCTCGGGAGAAGCCTGACATGAAGTCACGTAAGTTGCCTCATGGGTTACATTCATGTTGTGTGTGGGGGAGAGAAAGTGAGGTTTGCAATCAGAGGGACAAGCAGACCAAACATACTGTAGCATGTTTCAATCTTGGAAATGATTATATCCGTATACATATTCAATCCTCTGTCAGATTTATTGGCCATCTTTGTTTTGTTGAGGTTTCTTTGAAGCCCCGGTGGCATCAGTCTCACCTCACCACGGCGTCTGCATCCTCCTCCTCCTCCTCCTCCTCATCATGGACGGGTGGATGGATGGTGGGGACAGTTGGCTGCGAGCACCATCCCGCCCACGGCGTGCCACTGCCGCAGGAAATGTGCTTAGTGAAGCGCTCCCACGGCGGACACAAATCACAACAACAGATGAGCTGTGCTGATCAGCCGCACGAGGAGCGGGAATCAACGCTATACTTTTTACACAACAATACTGCAGACCCGCATTATAGCACGTGTACGACTGTACGCAGAAAATCACACGGATTATATATGAGCGCGAGTGACTCACCCTCATGCCGCGCTGTGCGCTGGCATCAGTTCATGTCAGCTGTTGGTTTGCAGGCATAAGTGTCTGTCAGCTGGCTGCTAGCAGGTGCCTCGGGCACCTAGAAGGCATTGTGGGTAGCAAATCAATAGCGCTCTCTTGATTACAAGTGCGCCCGTTGAAGGCGGCGCCACCGGGCCCATCAAATTACGAGCATTCATTGGGAACGCTGCTTCACTCTGATTTCACGACTGCATTCCCATTCGCGCCGGTCGGGCGATATTCAACCTGACATTTTCATAGGAGACAACGCACACAAATTGCACAGTCAATCCACACCCTCCGTCGTCACTCGCATTCCGACTCGGCTCGGGTCGGTTTTAACTACAGTGTAACGATGTGGTGGAGGAAACAAGAAAGTCACATTAGAGATCATGTAAATGCGAATGCCAACAAACCTGGGCTGGAATCGCCGAGGATCATGGGACGTCGGTGGCAAATCTCGAAGATAGACACACAGTATGTACCGGGAGCATATCTTGGAGATACATTTGCAAATTGTGCCTTTACCGACACAATATGTCTCTGTTGGCTCGAGAGGTATTCATTTAACAACCTGTCGATTAGGATACAGTAGATGTCATTTGCAATTGCAATTCCACCGATTTGTGTCGAAACAGTTTGCCCCTCCTGCGTAGCTTAAAAGGTCGAGCGAAACATGAGGAAACGCGTCAACGCAAAGCAATCGTTACTTTCTCATATTCAGATACGACACTTGAATTCGATGTGTTTACAGCAGTTGAGATTAGATCGTGTCGGTGTGCCGTATGTCGATGCGGGACACCGAGACTGCGCGTAGCAGGAAAGGCTTTCAGGAAACCCTTGGCAAAATCAGCGTTTCTTGCCCAAAGTCCACTTGAAGCTTTTGAAATCTCCAGCAAAATAATCCTCTGTCCACTCCTCTCGCCCCAGACTTCAATTAGAGTTTCAGCAAAGTGTAAAGAAGATTGACAGATGCTTTACAGCGCAGCGGAGGAGGAGCGTTTTCACCGGTACCGTGTAGATTCTGATTTGATCAAAAATATTATTCTATCTGTCTATCTATCTATCTATCTATCTATCTATCTATCTATCTATCTATCTATCTATCTATCTATCTATCTATCTATCTATCTATCTATCTATCTATCTATCTATCTATCTATCTATCTATCTATCCAGTGTTTTCATTCATCAGAAGTAGAATGCTGGTGGAGTAGTTCTGAGGCCAACTACAATAGAATTGTTTTTTTTTTTTTTTAAATAAAAAAAAACAAAAAACATTACTTCTAAATTAGATCTGGCTCGTCGTATTTGGCAAAGCCCGACGACTTTGTTTTCAGGAAGAAAAAAAAAAAAAAGAAACCCATTACCAAACACTCCAAGTCATACACAACAAATCTGTGCATAAGCCAAATCATTTGGGAGCGGTATCCATGGTAACGCACAGCGAGTAGGAGCGAGAGCGAATGAATAGATTTCAAAGGCAATGAAGTAATGTGCCGCCGACTATAAAATCTCATGTCATTGCTCGGAATGACTACAGCACGCAAATGCGCCGTAGTGCCGCTGAATTCTGTCTCAAATTGTGCATTTTGTGGGACGTGTGTTTCTGTCCTCTTCTATATGTCCAACAGGCCTTTCCGTTAACACAAGGTTTAGCATAAGGAGACACAGCTTCCGGGAGAACTGCAAGTCGGGAAGATGCCTTGACAGCGACCCGCACGCATGTGGGTCAACGTTTAGAATAGAGTGGATATTATTCCCAGCTGCACTGAGCAAACACAAACTCCTCTGTCCTGCTCTCTGGAGTCGCTCGGCGACATCCCACGGTGAGGCTTAATTCAATCTTTAGCACACACTCCTCTCTCATCCTTCCTCATCTGCCGTTTTTGGCTAACGAACGACTCCGTCGTGTGTGTGCAAGTTTATAAACGGGCAAATGAGAGAAGCCTTTTGGTGGGCACGGTTGGAGAGCACTCGGGATTATTTGAATTATTTGTGGTTGCGCTTGTGTCTCTGTGAAATTGTTATGTAATGCTGTCACATCACACCTACAGCAAAATGTCCTTAGTCACAGTGTCTTTCGTTCTTTAAACAGTGTCTGATTTCGTCATTGGCCGCCGTCATCGAAGTCGCGTTTTATCGAACGGGAGACAACAATGCTCTTGTGCCTCTGTGAGGGCGAAACAGTGAGGCCCTTCTTAAGATGAATCATGTTTAACAACAGTGCAATGCAAAGGCCAACTCCTAATGGTCCGAGGCGTTAGGTTGCGCGTAGTGAGTCGCACAAGTAGCCGTTTATTATTCGAACACAGCGGAGTGAGGCCCGAGGGACACAAGTGGAGAGTGCACTGACGAATGACTACAGACCAGCATCAATAAAAACAGCTGTGTCAAATCATTACGACGCCAGGAAGTGAAAATGCGGATAAGTATGGAGAGTGTGAAATATGTCGGCATAATATTGCGGCTGGTCAAATTGCTAGCGGTCTTCCATGGAAGATGTCGGATTGTATCTTTAGGATGCTCGCTCCGTATAATTTCTTTTTCCTGTCCAATAAAAGGTTCATTGTAACGATCAGATTTTAACACGCAGTCGAATCCGGAGTAGTTGGTTTGGCTCGACCGCCGCCCATCAAATGAAGCTTGCGAGTCAGCTTCCACACTTTCTTCAGTTTGCTGATTTAATTGCAGCTGAAATGGACGGCAGGTAATTAGAGAGCCGCAGTCGTCCGGATGCTGTTGAACGGGCTCAAGTCTCGAAATAACCGGCGTCCAGCAATTAGGCCGCGATTCGTACTGATGCCCGGATTTCGATGACGTCACAAAATCACGCGACACCGTGAAAACAGAAGTCCGAATGAGGCTCAGGCTAACACAGCGGACAATAAATTCACTACACATGAAATGTCCATTATATGCCCAAAGCATGTTGGAAAAACTATTAAGCATGAAACACAAATAAGCAAAGGTACAATTATGGTACAATTTATTAAGGTAAAGGTCACCGTCCGTTCCCGCCTGCTTCCATGCAGCGAGTATACAGCGCTGTAAAAACACATTGGCCTTTTCGAGTGGAGTCACATTACATTCCTGGAATTTGGATTTTGCTCTCCTGACGCTTGAGTTTGCCACGAAAACCTCTGCAGCAAGAAATTGATTTGGTGATGAAGAATCAAACCTATTCCACACTACATGATACAAGCATCGTGTTGAGGCAGCCGTGTGCAATAGCCGATTCACCAAGTAACAAAGGGTTACCACATAAGCCATTTATCCAAAAACGCCGGACTGGTTGCCAGTCAATAAACCATTCACACCCAAGGACAATTTGCAGTCTTCAGTTAACCTAAGAAGCGTGGAGTACCTTGAGAAAAGCCACCCAAGTACAGGGAGAGCATGCAAACTCCTCACAGAGAGAACCCCGAACCACGAACCCCCGACCACAGCGCTGTGAGGCGCAGGTGCTAACCACTTGCCGCGCCGTGCTGCCCACACAAGGCCCACTTAACTTGATTAACTTGAGAAGATCGTTTTGTTTTGCAATATTTAAGGACTTTCTGAGACTTAAAACCTCGGCGTTTGTCAGTAGAACCGATCAAGTTTAGTCATACGCCCTTATGAATAATGATTAGTGCGCTTTATTTCGAATTGAGCGAGCAGTGACCCTCATTTTTCGAAAGCGGGTTCACATACAGTGAATTGATTCACAAATTCCTATGGAAATCTGTTACATTCCGGGTTCTTGGAACTGCTCGCATTGAGCTTTTCACAATATAGCATATAGCATCCGGGAAATATGCAAATGTAGAGCAATAAATAATTCCAAAAATGTTTTAATGGGCTTAGTTCTATGACGTATGTGTATGTGTTGTTCTTGACAGTTGAAGGAAAGGGAAGGAAAAATGCAGGCTTACGCCACCTTGTGGTCAGATGCCTGCAAGTACAATTAAAGCACGAGTTTAGCAGGACAGTACAAGGCTATATACTACTCTGGATTGCAAAATTAAGATTAGAGATGAAAGATGTATGTAGAGAATGGAGCAAAAATGATGACTTTTCAATTGTTTACTAACCCTCGATCGGTTGTGTGGCTTAACGGGAGAATTTTGGAATCAAAAAAGAAATGTGATTAACAGTTGGCAGTCATTATATTGAACGTTATGCTGTACGTTCGAGTCAAATCTACGACTTTTGTTGGTTATCGACTTTATTGGGCGTGTGCATATTTCATTCACATTCATTTGCACATCATATAACACAAACATTGCATATAACATCGATTTACATATACTTTTATAATCCACCATGATTGACATTATATCATTTCATTTTGTATGAGCCGGCACTTCGGCATTCGATTTTTTTCATTTACATCAATATTATTCTTTGTGGCAAGCATCGACCGACAATCATTTCCACTTTCCACGCGAACGAACAAGGATTGTATCTTTTCACAATGACTTAAAAAAGCAGAAACCCAGCAAATTAGTTACATTCACAGTCAAATATAGCCACCATCAATGAAATCTGCTCAAAACAACAAATAAATCATTGCTGTGTCACAGGTCAGTGACAAGGTTTTCCTTGACAAATGGCATTTTATAATACAATTAACACATGACAAACAGTTACATTTACCTGTCATACTAAATGACATGGCCGATTGTCCTAAAAAAAAAAAAAAAAAAAATATAGAACAACAATATTCTGACATGCACACGGGAGAGTCACTGGAAAGGTCCGAAGCCTTGAATCACAAGCCAATGCATTAACTCACAAGCACCATATTGCCTCTTGAAATGATAATTTACCCCAAAAAATTTTTTTTTAAATGGAATCATTCAGACACAACTGCACGATGAATTCATTAAATCGTTTCTTTAAAAAGTGAGGTTCAGAGACAGGCAAAATACCGACAACCACAGATAGCAGCAGAAGCATAAAGGTGACAATCTGCACCAGTCAGATCATTGTACGACACAACAATTACTTGATGTGAGCAGTTACAGAACATTCTCACGTTTATGCGCCACAGAACACAAAGGGGGGGTGGGGGGGTCACTTTGGCCAGACGACAACACACAAGGACAGCGTGAGGAATCTACAGGGGAACCAGGACTCATTTACACTTTGGGTCTTCTCGAAAAAGCATGATATTGCCATATTACATACACATTCGAGCGGGAATAATTCCCCCTGGAAGACATTTTCATACCTGGAAAATGAATGAGTTTATTGTTCCCTTACAGCCGGGATGTACATTTGGACTTGTGACTAAAGACGGCGTTGTCAGTGCAGAGGAGACACAACTATTTCACCACACATGCTTGATCTACTACAAAACTGCGCCTTTTGGCTGACAAGCCCACATTAGGAAAGTATGTCTTTATTTTACAGATGAACCGTACAGTGTGTGCGACAGTCCTTGGCTGAGTTTTTTTTTTTTTTTGGGTGGTGGGGTGGGGGATCCCTCTGCTCACAAACAGGCAATCATTATTCAGGATTAAGTGCATCATATTCATTTCTTAACCATATATTTCTACTTTACATTGCTTTGAAATTGAGCAGATGGGTTCCAATTGTATGTGAATATTCTGCTAAGTGCCTCTGCCAACAGTTTCTGTGCTGTAGCCCGGTGCATTGTTGTGTTTTCCAAGCCGAAGCCAAGTTGTTGCTTCAAGTGGTACAGTAGTTGACTAAAACCTGAAAATATAGACTTTATACATCCGTTTGTTTCACCGATTTCAAGTATAATTCTGCAGTAAACTCTGTGTGCAAATGCATTGTAAATAAGAAAAACACCCCAACCTCATTTGCATGCATGCTTTCCCCTCATCGTCGGTAAACAATTACATTATACTAGAATGGAAGACCCACATAAATGCACGTCCCGAACATCCTAGGTTGGGCATTTTTAGCTTTTGTTTTGGTGCAAGTAAAAAAATAAGTTACTAAAAAGAGAAAGAAAAAACAAAAAAGAATGCAGGGGAAACACACTCAGAAGATCTACAAGGCTAACTGGGCTACGCTTATTTGATCAATCTGAACTACATGACAACACATGTGCGGGATTGGAAAAGGCAACCATTGCCCCCCTGTTGACATGCAGCATAAACATTACACATTACATTACACAGCAGGGGCCTCAAAGCCATTTTTGTCGAGGGCCAAATTGTACTTACGGTTTCCCTCAGACTGTGAAACCATAAAAATGTTGAATCGGATCATCATAATTTTTCATATACCCGACAAATCAATGGCTAACTAGTTTTGAAATCAGAGGTCAAGGGTAATAGTTTGTTCAAGTTACTCTAAAAGGTGTTTGGTAACAACAAATGCTCGCGATATCGCAACGTTATTATGTATTTGAAATTTTGGTACGGATTTTAGCAATAATCAAAGAATATGATGTGGCGGCCCAGATCTGGCCCCCGGGCATTGAGTTTGACACCTGTGTTCTACAACGAAGAGACTCTTTAATTCTCTTGTTTGGTTCATCACACTAAGTTGGAACTTAAGAGGCGCTATGCAAATAAACAAGTGGCATCTCTATTTTGCTGCCATTCTTATTTGTGTGTGCTCATGCATATGCAGACTTTGTGTGTGTGTGCGTACACGCGTGCATATGTGTGTGTGTGTGTGTGTGTGTAATGATTTAAGATGTGCCCTGGCAAGGAATGTTTCAGACTTAAATGCCTAAGTGGAAAGTACTCTTTGTTCATTTTGGAAGATGTGGTCTTCAAGGCAGTAACTATAACATTCATATTTCAATATCATGGTTATTTTATATGAATGTGCGTCCTGCTGGAAAGGAGAAGAATGAATCGGTCCTTCTGTTTGCTGGGCCAACTTTCTTTCAGTGGGGGTGGGCGATGATGATGATGATGATGATGACGATGACGATGACGATGACGATGGCGTCTCACTTTGGGAAGAGACTGGCAAAAGATTTGCGTAGACTGCGTATGGTTTCGGCCTTCACTTCATCCTGGCTAAGGCTGCCTCGTGACGTTGGGGTTTCTGGAATGTTGAAGGTATTTGTAAGCGACTGCGATTTGCGATAAAGAGAGAGAGATGGCAATAGAGGAGAGGAAGAGGCTAATAACGACATGCGGCAAACCCATGGAGGGAAAAGACTGGACCGTGGGGAGAAAAGAGGAGAAAGAGAGGACGAGCTGACTTGGGGCGAGAGGCGGGGGGCGAGCCAATCGCAGGGCCAGACAAATAAGCGAGTGAGAAACAAAGTACCCGGAGAAAAGCCACACAAGCACGGGGGGAGCTCCTACAAAAGGCCACACAGAGCCCGGATTCGAACCCCCAACCTCAGAACTGTGTGGCGGATGTGTTAATTACAATATTAAAGGACAACAACATAGTTTTAGACTGCAAAAGAAAATACTACAAATTAGTTTTAGTCATCATTTGTTTGGTCCTGTTTGTTTTATTGTACCACCACAAAGCCAAAGAAATGAACGGAATGTCACTTCAATTCGAATTGGATTGGCAGATTGTGACAAAAAGCAATTTGATGTCCAACGAGTATTCGTTTGATGTGAAATGTCACTTATGAAACTGTTGAAGGCCAAGCACTGATCATTTGTGCACATTCCAGTGAATCATAATGAAAAGAAATATACAGTATCTCGTGCACATATCAACGCGAAAAGAAAGATGGGAGATGTAACGCTCACGTCATAAACAAAAATGAGAGCCAAGTGTTAGAAAATGTTTGGTCATATACAGTACACTTGTTTTAGCCTGCCATAAATGAATAATTGTTAATGTGATGATTGTCCAGGCTCCACCTACTTACTTCAGTTGTCCTGGCTGGCTTTTTGTGGGGGCTGGGCCTTTTGTTGCAGCGCGGGCCGTCCCCCCGGACCTCCCTGGCCTTGGCCCTGGCCGGCCGGTCGCGGCTGCTGGGTGGCGGTCGCGCCGGTGCGGCCCTGCTGGCCAGCGCTTCTCTGCTGGCCCCCTTGCGATTGCTGTCTGGGGGGCTGTGCGGGTCTCTGTTGCTGAGGTTTCTGACCAGCGGCCCCCGGAGGAGGTCTTTGTTGCTGCTGACTGGCAGGCTGTTGCCTCTGAGCTTGAGGGGAGCCTCCCTGGCTTCGCTGAGGAGCTCCCTGGCCCGCAGGCGCTGGGCTGACCTTGGCCTGGGAACTAGGATCGGCCGAAGCGGGGCTCGCCGCGGGCTGCTGGGCCTGCGCGGCAGCACCTTGCTGAGGACCGCCTGATGGAGGAAGACCATCACAATGCATTACATGGACCGCTGGACTGGAATTCAAAGTGAACAAAAGTTGTTCTGTACAACAACAACAATGACAATAAAATTGTACGATGCCTGAGAAAGAATTAGCATGAATTGACCTTCAGCAGTGATTCTTTGGCGTACACTTCGAGAATCACTGATCAAGTGAACCACACACTACAATGTTTTTTTACAGTGTCACACCAAACAAAAGCAAACCTTTTTGATGCTTTAGTATATGGGTGTCAAACTCAAGGCCCGGGGGCCAGATGCGGCCCGCCACGTCATTTTATGTGGCCCGCGAAAGCAAATCATGCTCTTCAACTTCCGTGGTTTTTGCTCAAATTTGTACCCAAATTCCAAATTGCCATAAAAATAAACAATGACGTTGCGATATTGCATTTTTCTGTTACCAAACCCTTCTTCTACAGTAACTTAAACAATACTTGAACAAACTATTATCCTTGTCTTCTGATTTCAAAACTAGTTATCCCTCAATTTGTTGTGTAATGGTCATAATATGTTTTGGCGATTAAACATTTATATGGTTTCACTGTTCTAACGGCCCTCTGAGGGAAATCATAACTACAATGCGGCCCGAGACAAAAAAAAAAAAAAAAAAGAGTTTGACACCCCTGCTTTAGTTCTTACCCTGAGGTGAGGGTCGCTGTTGAGACTGTGGAACTCTGGGTTGGGAGACAGGCTGAGGAGACACTGCTTTCTAAAGTGCAAACAGCAACAAAAAAAAATACATGAACAACAAACATTATTCACGACTAAGCTGAGGAGATGAAATGTGACTTCAACCTTTGCCCATAAGTGGCATGTTTCCTGCTGCCCTGCTTACTATTTCAGCATGGCAGCAGCCAATCATCATTCAGTGCTCACATTTCCCACTGACACTAAAACGACAAATCCCGTAAGCAAATGCTCCAGTGGAGCGAGACCTGGCTTCTAGCCCCACGTGGCCAGTAGTGATCTGCACATCAGGCAAAAGTCTGTACGACGTGAGAGTGTGGATCCTGTACATGGATGTGTGAGCTTCATCAAAAATGCTCCAATTAACGATCAAGAGATCAACCAAATGTGAACTGATGTTACATTGCTAATATACAACCCCGATTCCAATGAAGTCGGGATGTGTTAAACATAACTAAAAAAGGAATACAATGATTTGCAAATCATGTTCAACCTATATTTAATTGAATACACTACAAAGACAAGATAGTTAATGTTCAAACTGATAAACTTGATTGTTTTTAGCAAATAATCATGAAATTAGAATTTGATGGCTGCAACACGTTCCCAAAAAGCTGGGACAGGCTCATGTTTACCACTGTGTTACATCACCTTGTCTTTTAACAACGTTCAATAAACGTTTGGGAACTGAGGACACTAATTGTTGAAGCTTTGTAGGTGGAATTCTTTCCCATTCTCGCTTGATGTACAGCTTCAGCTGTTCAACAGTCCGGGGTCTCCGTTGTCGTATTTTACGCTTCATAATGCGCCTCACATTTTCAATGGGAGACAGGTCTGGACTGCAGGCAGACTAGTCTAGTACCCACACTCTTTTACTCCGAAGCCACGCTGTTGTAACACGTGCAGAATGTGGTTCGGCATAATCTTGCTGAAATAAGCAGGGGCATCCATGAAAAAGACGTTGCTTGGATGGCAGCATATGTTTCTCCAAAACCTGTATGTATCTTTCAGCATTAATGGTGCCTTCACAGATGTGTAAGTTACCCATGCCATTGGCACTAACACAGCCCCATACTATCACAGATGCTGGCTTTTGAATTTTGCGTCCATAATAGTCCAGATGGTTCTTTTCCTCTTTGGCCTGGAGGACACGACGTCCACAATTTCCAAAAACAATTTGAAATGTGGACTCGTCGGACCACAGAACACTTTTTCACTTTGCATCGGTCCATCTTAGATGAGCTCGGGCCCAGAGAAGCCGGCGGCGTTTCTGGCTGTTGTTGATAAATGGCTTTTGCTTTGAATAGTAGAGTTTCAAGTTGTTCAACTTTTTGATGATATTATGGACCGTAGATGATGAAATCCCTCAATTCCTTGCAATTGTACGTTGACGAAGATTGTCCTTAATCTGTTGGACTATTTTCTCACGCACTTGTTCCCAAAGAGGTGAACCTCGCCCCATCTTTGCTTGTGAACGACTGAGCAATTCAGGGAAGCTCCTTTTCTACCCAATCAAGGCACCCACCTGTTCCCAATCAACCTGTTCACCTGTGGGATGTTCCAAACAGGTGATGAGCCTTCCTCAACTTTTTTGCCACCTGTCCCAGCTTTTTTGGAACGTGTTGCAGCCATAAAATTCCAAGTTCATGATTATTTACTAAAAGCAATAAAGTTGATCAGTTTGAACATGAAATATCTTGCCTTTGTAGTGTATTCAATTAAATATAGGTTGAACATGATTTGCAAATCATTGTATTCTTTTTATTTATGTTTAACACAACGTCCCGACTTCATTGGAATTGGAGTTGTATAAAATGGACTCATTCCCATTGTAAATGAATCTGTAATTATCTGAATGTATTCATGTACACATAGTACATCTACCATCAAGGTGTGCACATCTCATTGCATAACAGATCTTTCCTTGGATGACAGTACAGTTCCTCTTCGAAATATTCCCCTTCGACGCTTTGCGCACCTGCGCTGCTGCGATGCGGCCTGCCGAGGAGCTCGAAGCAGGCAGAATTGTCTGGTTCATTTTCAAAACCACCAGTTCTGCAATCTGAACCCGATCCTCATCCTGCTGGTCGCCGATCAGTGGCATGGAGCAGTCGTCTACCTAAAATCCAAAGATGACGTACGGCATTTCGAGATCACTTTTTGGCTCACACGCCTTGCACGTCTTCGATCTGACCAGCCTGCCCTCGAGTACCTCGATAATGTAGTCCATTCCGTCTTTACCGTGGAGAGCCTCCACAGCACAGATATCCAAACCTCCAAAGATGTTGGCACAAGTGTCCACCCACATCCTGTACCTGTGTAACATGTCAAAGATAAGCGTTAGGCTGAATAACACATTATATGAGCAGCAGTCAAGTGCGCCTCTTGTAATGTCAAAATCTTACTTGTCTGACATGGCCACTTGCTCCAGCATCGACGAGCCGGTGTTGGTTTTCCAATTGCCGGAAATGGATGTTCTCCTGTTAGTGATATTCAAACCCTGTGAGTGTTTGCTTTTTGTACACATATTTGCTGAGCTGATGGAGCCCACTCACATGTAGGCCTTGTAATTGTCACCAATCTTCTGGATGCGGACGTCGTACTTGGCATCGATAAATGGCTCAGATGTGGCGTAGGTCTTGGTCAGGGCCACAACGCTGGCAATATCTTGAAAGTCATATTGATTGTCCACTTTCACCTATGGCAGCAAGCGTCCAAATATGACAAAGTAAGCATGTTCTTCTAATGTGCTCTAATTTACACAAACGTCACAAAGGAAGGTCTACCTTCCCCATTCCTGAATGAGCGTGGCCCATCTTTATCACTACAGGGAACCGAGAGGACGTGATCTAATAAAAGAGGGAATATCAATTCATTTGCACCAAAGCAAAGCACGAAAAACTCCTCTTGTATTTCTGCAGGACATTTTGCAGCTGTCAATCGCTCACCATTTCCTTGTGGTTTGGATAATAAACCTGCTCAATCAGTGGGAACTCCTCTGCGCCCAGCAGTTTGTGCAGCCTTGACATCTGCGCAAACTACAACAACCCAAAAAAACAAATCAAATAATCCCATTTTACAATGAGGTCCGAGAATATCGAACAACCTACCACCCATGGTTTGTCACAGAAATTGTAGACGGAGTGTAAAGAGTTCACGCTGGGCAGTCCCGCGTACTGCAGGCCGATCACTAAGTTCCGGTGGTCTCCATTCTTGTCCATGCTGAAGGCATGCTGTCTGATCAGTACGAAGTCTGGTTTAAAGGATCTGGAAGACAACATGTACAAAGCGTTGCAATGAATGCAAATCAAAAAAAGCAGACACATGGTGTGAAAATACACTTTGTTGACAAAATGTCAATGAATCCCAGCTGACTTTGGGCCAGAGGCGGCGCTGCACAGCGGACTTGTTGCCAGAAAATCGCAGGGCACTGAGACCAGACCTCGGAATTGTAATTCTTCATCTTCATCATTTTGGGCAAAATCTATGTTTACAATGACTTTATAATAGTTTGAGGAAGGTCCTCCTTTTTTTTTTTCTGTTCCAGCCTGAATGTGCCGCATTGCCCACAAAGTCCAGAGTCCAAAAAGGAATTCTTAGACTAGTTTGCTGTGGAAAAACTCGACTGGCCTGACCTCAAACCCATCAAACCCCTTTGCGATGAGCTCCAACAGACAGCCAGGCCCACTTTGACCACACACAAAAAAATATAGTAAAGGGTCTTCCCAGAAGAGGGGAAACTGGGCAACTAAATATTTTCTTTTATTTTCAGTTCTTACACGTGTTGTCCATATCGTGTATCTGCAGCAAACATTCTGCAGCCATAATAGACGCCAATCCAGAGTAAATAGTCACACTTACTTCGTAACCTTATGGCCGTTCCGAATTGCATCAACGCTGACCGTGTAGGCGCCCGACGAGTCGGCAACCAGGTTGATTTCAGAAAATTCGGCCTAAAAAGGACAGTAGCGGGGATTTATTCACAACAAACAATCTCACATGCAACCACAGTGGCTAGAGGTGATTTGACTGCGACAAACTGACAATTCCGCATCCGTCATAGAGAGCGGGGCGCTCTCGTAAAATGTCAGGCAGCCTCCGAATGCTCATCGTCTTAGGGACATGATGGAAAACAAACATTAAAGTCGAGGACAAAATTGGAAGACAAAGAAAGCGACCGAGAAGGTTTGTCTCTACGCGATACAATCAAAGTCAAGAATAATATATACATTTGAAAAGGAGCAGCATCTTCATTTCCAATTCAACATGCATTTTATACGGTGTAATTGCTGCATATACTGATATAATCCAAGATTACTTGTGACATAAGCGGAGACATTGAAGCACATCTAACTGACGCATGACGTTGCTGATGAAGTGCATCCTCGTCACGGGAGGCTAATAGCACAATAGCTAACTAATGACACAAAGAAGAGCAACAATATGTCACGTTAGCGGATGTAAAACCTACCTGTTCGACCTTGATGTCATATTCACCACCGTGGACCTTTCTTCCTCGGAAAACTCTCACCCTGCGTGAGAAACGAGGAAAGACGCCAAATTGTTATTCCTTAACCGTGCAAACATTCATGTGATGTGCTTTGGCTTATATTGACTGACAATTCCTGTAAGTGCAAAAAAAATAAAAATAATAAATGGTAAAAAGGGAACATTTTCTGCAAGAGTTCTATGAGAACTTCAGCCTAAACCCTAAACCAGGATTAGAAAACACATCCCACATCCCCAAAACATGCGCGGTAGTTTGATTGAAGACTCTAAATTGCCCGTAGGTGTGAATGGTTGTTTGGCTATATGTGCCCTGCGATTGGCTGGCGACCGGTTCAGGGCGTACCCCGCCTCTCACCCGAAGATTGCCGGGATGGGCTCCAGCACGCCCGCGACCCGAGTGAGGATCAGTGCTACAGAAAATGGATGGATGGATGGATGGATGTCAAATGCAAAAATACAATAAGTGACAGAAACACATTGGTTTTCATACACTGTCTGGATTGAGAAGAAAAAAAAGAAAAAGCCATTTATATTAACTGTGTAGCTCAATGTTGTACCCTTAAATGATATGGGAACGTGTATGTTTTTGTTTATGCAAAAAAAAAAATTTTTTTTTTAAACATTCATCTACTACACTGATGTCAAACTCGAGGCCCGGGGCCCCGATTGGGCCCGCCACATCATTAGTGACGTGACCCGCTGAAGCACATCATGAACATCTGCTACCTGTTTCTTGCTAGAAAATCTGTACTAAAATTCCAAATCGAGATATTGCAAGTATGGCGACACAGCGAACGACGGGTCAGCGCATTCGCCTCCTAATTAATGTTCTCTCCACGCTCGCGCAGGTTTGCTCCAGGTACTCCGGTTTCCCTCCACATCCCCCGTAGGCTCACTGAAGACTCTGAGGTGGTCAACCGTGGGATCGTGCGTGTGAACGGTCGCCTGCCAATCTGCGTGCCTGCGATCGGGCGCTGAACTTTGATTTGAGATCAGCCGGGACCCTAGAGAGAATAAGCGGTATAGCAAATGGATGGATAAACTTTACATGCATGTTTTGGGAATGTGGGAGGAAGTCGGAGTGTACCGAAGAAAACAAGCGAGTGCAAAACTCCCAGCGTGCCGCCTGACAGGATGCGTAACACAATATCAACGATCATTTGCAGGATTTGTTTCTTTGAGGAATCTTTCTTTGCCCAAAAACTGGATGGATGGATGGATGTCAAATCCAAACATACAGTACACAAAAAATACTCGTTTTCTTCCACTTGGTGTGAGGAAATAGGTCAATTGTGTTGAGCTCAAAGTGTCTGTGCTAGCAGTGCGCTCTGGAACCTTTTACGACATGAGTGAATTTTCTTGGTCAATGGAAAAAAAAAAAAAAAAGTTTCTACTACAAAGGTGTCAAACTCAGGGCCGAGGGGCCAGGGGCCAGATCCAGCCCACCACATCTTTTCTGCTGCGGGCTGCAAATCAACTCGATACTTCATGTCTTTTGTTCAAATCTGTCAATCTAAAATTGCAAATGATCTTCACAACGATTGTTATTTTTTTCCTTTTCAAATCCTTTTTTAAAAAAAAAATACAGTCAATTGAACAATAATTCTCCATCAATTTGTGTTCTCCCAGTCATAGGGACCCTCGCCAGACCGACATGTGGCCCTTGACCCAAACGGGTTTGAGTTTGACACAGATTCTGCTGCAATACGCTGCTTCCGTTACACCCAAAGACGCAGGCAGGCTAACGGCCCGATTGTCTTTGTCGCTGCACTCATGGGACGGCACATCGATCGCAGCAGCGAGCTTCTATCTTGTGCGCTCACCAGTCGGTGTGCTGGTCGTCCAGCACCAGGAGGATCTTCGCGCTGCCGGAGACGCCCGCCCGGTCGGCCGCCTCGGACAAGGTGGCCGCGGCGGCCGCCGTGGTCTGCTTGACGGCGTTGGATATGGACGAGAAGAAGCCGGAGCCTCCGGAGCCCCCGGAGCCCCCGGAGCCCCCGGAGCCACCGGCCGCGGACTGCTGCTGGCTGCCGGGCTGGCGCCTCTCCGCCGGCCCCGGGGACACCGCGGGGCTCGGCTGCTGCTGGGGCGGGGACTCGGCGCGCTGCAGGTCGCCCATGTAGCCGTTGGGCAGGTTGGACATGAAATTGCTGTCGGAGAGTCGGCGACGAAGGTAGTTCATGATGATGGAGACTCTGCTGTAAGAAAAGCACGAGAAAAAGGGAAAAAAACGTCCGCCCACTGAGCGTCGCACAAGTTGTCCATCGGGTCCAATTGGATGACGAGGGGCTATTTGCCTTCATACATACAGAAACCGGGAAATACATGCATGATGACATGATTCCTGAGTGTAAATCAAATGGATGCTATTTGGAGGCGCCCCGAATGAGTCCGATTGGATCCGATTGAGGAAAATACGGTGTGCATTTGTACGGCGGATCCTACCTGGGAGTGTATCCGAGTGATCCGCCCGAAAACGATGCTGACGTCTTCCGGTGTTACGCAGGAGCGCCCGAGCTTCGACACGCGTGTCGTGCAATCAAAAGTCCCGATTGCTGCGTCACCGCCGTGGCCCCCGCGTCCTTCCCCTCCAGTCACGGTTTCGGGAGGGGTTGGGCTGAGATCTGCGTCCAGCGGCGCAGGTTCACGCCACGTACTTCCGTTATTGCCGTGTTAGCCTAGGCTTGGAATTGCAAACCGGCGCAGCAAACACGATCTCGATTCTTTTCTGCAATAACGGCGTGCTTTCCCGTACGCTTCCTTGGTTGCGCGTATAAAATAAGAGCGCCTTCAATCGCGTCATTATTGTGGCGATGCCCGATCACTTCCGGTGTAGTTGAGCACGTGTGTTAACTTGACAGAGCTGACGTGCGCTGGTGCTGAGGAGAGGAGCCGCAAAAAAAGGACATCAGACATGTTGCCTCGACAAGCTCGGCGCATTTTCTGCTGCACCTCCTCCAGGCCCACCAAAGCACCGGTGGCATTTCCGGCACCCTGCCGTCAATTTACAGCAAGAACATTTTAGCCGCGTAACAGACCCTTACAAGAGCTTTAGCCCCCAAAAAATGTCGGATTTTATATACACAGTAAAACTGGACTGCATCACAGAGATGTTTCAGTCTTTTTCAATACTAGATAACATATTTAATCTGGACATTGCGTACACAATGTGCGACCAAAAAAAAAAAAAAAAAAGTTCCCCCCCAAGTTTAGTGAGTCAGGGGCATTTCTTAGGGCAGGGCCGCTGGAGGCGTGGACGGGACTGAAGTGAGGCCACAAATCTTGCTAGCTCTTTCAAAAATGCATACTGTACCTGTAATGTCATTTCTTTTGTTTCTGTGCTTCCATCCATCCATCCATTTTCTACCGCTTATCCGAGGTCGGATCGCGGGGGCAGTAGCTTCAGCAGGGACGCCCAAACTTCCCTCTCCCCAGCCACTTCATCCAGCTCTTCCGGGGCGATCCAGAGGCGTTCCCGGGCCAGCCGAAGGACGCAGTCTCTCCAGCGTGTCCCGGGTCGTTCCGGGCACGTCCCACCAGGAGGAGACCCCGGAACACCTCACCGGGGAGGCGTCCGGGAGGCATCCGAATCAGACGCCCCAGCCACCTCATCTGGTAAATCCAGAGCTTCGCCTTAGCTTCTACTTCACCACAACGGACCGATACAAAGTCCGCATCACTGCAGACGCCACACCGATCCGCCTGTCGATCTCCCGTTCCATTATTCCCTCACTTGTGAACAAGACCCCAAGATACTTGAACTCCTCCACTTGGGGCAGGATCTCATCCCCGACCCGTAGAGGGCACGCCACCCTTTTGCGACTGAGGACCACGGTCGAAGATTTGGAGGTGCTGATTCTCATCCCAATACTGAGGCCACCAAACCGGACCCCCTCTACGCCTCGGCTGCGCCTAGAAATTCTGTCCATAAAAGTTATGAACAGAATCGGTCACAAAGGGCAGCCTTGGCGGAGTCCAACCCTCACCGGAAACGAGTCCGACTTACTGCCTGATATGCGGACCAAACTCTGACTCCGGTCATACAGGGACCGAACAGCCCGTATCAGGGGGTTCGGTACCCTATACTCCCGAAGCACCCCCCACAGGACTCCATGAGGGACACGGTCGAACGCCTTCTCCAAGTCCACAAAAAGCATGTAGACTGGTTGGACGAACTCCCATGCATCCTCGAGGACCCTGCCGAGGGTGAAGAGCTGGTCCACTGTTCCACGGCCAGGACGAAAACCACACTGCTCCTCCTGAATCTGAGATTCGACTTCCCGACGGACCCTCCTCTCCAGCACCCCTGAATAGACCTTACCAGGGAGGCTGAGGAGTGTGATCCCATGTAGTTGGAACACACCCTCCGGTCCCCCTTCTTAAAAAGGGGGACCACCACCATTCTGCCAATCCAGAGGCACTGTCCCCGATGTCCGCGCGATGTTGCAGAGGCGTGTCAACCAGGACGGCCCTACGACATCCAGAGCCTTTAGGAGCTTTTTAACCACCTCGATGACCTCAACCCCAGAGATAGGAGAGCCCGCCTCCGAGAACCCAGACTCTGCTTCCTCATGGGAAGGCGTGTCGGTGGCATTGAGGAGGTCTTCGAAGTATTCTCCCCACCGACTCACGACGTCCCGATTCGAGGTCAGCGGCGCCCCATCCTCGCTATACGCAGTGTTGATGGTGCACTGCTTCCCCCTCCTGAGATGCCGGATAGTGGATAATGTTTTAAAATATATGCAGTTTTTCAGTCCACTTGGGAGTGTCATCCATTATGTTATTGCTTTGAATGAAAAAAATATCTTTGTCCAGATGAGTGTAAAAAGAATGAATAAATATGTATTAGGCATGCCAGGGACATCGAGGGACAGGCAGAACAACTAAATGTTCTTCCACTAGATGGCGGAGGGCACAATCATTGTGTATCCACCTAATGCCAATCATACAACATTGTAATAGCTTCTTGTTCAACGACAGGCCCAGATTTTACACTTAGTAAATATGTGACTACATTGAAATGAGATCATCATTTTTGCATACATACTTGACTTTTTCTAATGCAAAATATGTGCCTTGGTTCATATTTGTTGTGAAACACTGTTCTCGGCGAGCGATTCCTACCCGCAAGGTGTCACCTTGAGGGTTGGTTGCAAGCTCAATCGTAAGGAGGAGAAGACACTTAGCCAGCCGTTAAAGTTATGGATACATTTTCAAAAGGAAAACAGCAACAAAAAAAAGACAAAACAAAAATGATGGCAAACCTTTCATGCGAAAGTAGACTCTGGACTCCAAAGTACGGCTTTGTGTTTGTGTGAAGTGTGGACTCACGTTACCCAACAAAGCACTGAAACCTGACTTGAGACTTCACGCTTGTTCTCGTAGCAGCTCGGTTTGTGCAACGAATTGTTTGTCCGTTTACCGTCTGGATGAAGGTTTTAGCTTGTTTTGTTATACTGTTAGTGGATTTAGTTATGGAGTCCTTGCATATACATATGCATTGTAAATATTTGAATGGGCCCCAGGACACTTTGTACAAGAAAAGTTTGGCGCGAGGTCAAAGGGCTTCAGACGCAGCTATGGACATATTCTAGTGGTACATTTATTGTGGAGCGGCTGGTGCTATTGCTAAGCGTGCCCAGGGAGGACGCTATTGAGCTAAATGTATTGAAGACGTCGCACGCGTTGTCACTTGAATGAGCACTTTTGACGACTTTTTGACCCAGTCTTGCTGAGCGTAGCATTGTAGTGCTTTTACATTCTATATGTCACAAAGACTCCAAAAGGCATTGCTCAGTTTCAGTTTGTCCTCATGCAGGAGTAACATTTCCAGGACTCGGGAGTCTTTATTGTGGCGGGGATGCAAAAATAAAAACCGCGGCTTAGGAGTGTGGCACTTGGCAGATGTGCGCGTGTAGGGGCAGGTTGTCGGAGGCCTTGGAAGTCTGGTGGGCTCAGCACGTGAAAAATGCAGTTTGGTGAGATTGCAGTCCAGAGGGGAAGGGGGAGGGGGTGTTGGTTCAGGTGCTGGGGGACAAAAAAAAAAAAAAACCCTTCACTTGACTTTCTTCATGCCCCAAGGAGAAATGAAGACACTGTAGATCGACGAGTGTCATTTGTGCAGAAGAGTGTGCGCAGAACGCTCGCGCCGTCGTCAGCATTGTGCCATTTATCGGCCACCGAGATCCAGGCCCAATCTTCTACCTGGGCCTGCATTCCTCCTGAAGGACAACAACAACACAAGTGTAATGCAGAGCCTTTGATTGGCTCTCCCAGTAGCCAATCGGAATGCAGGGAATGCGTCCCAGGGAAGCCTCATCTTCTGTTTGCCCTCACCTGATACGTTACCTGGCTGAGAGCTCAGACCCACAATCTCATTCCCTTTTCCAACACCGTCCACAACTGAGGCATTCTCCAGCAGTCCGGTCTTCTTTTCCTCTTCTGGACTGCACTTGGGAAAAGGAACGCAGACATGGCTGTGGCCAACTTCCACTACATTACTCGCATGAGCAGCGGCTTCAAGGTCTACATTTTAGAGGGTAAGCGCTGCTTTTTGCTCTTAAAGCCTTAATATACATAATATATATTGTACTATGGTTGAGTTGTTTCAGTTTAACACGATGCTCACAGAATCATCATTTTCTGTTATTAAACTGTCATTGTTATATTTGTGCAACATCCTACACTGTAAGTACTGTAATTTCGTAAGAAACAGGAAATTCCTCCCAAAGGTCCAAGATTAGAACATCATCATTTGTGTTTCCATGTTGAACCCGAGTTGGGTTTTTGTGATCATTTAAAGAACAAATAAAAAGGTCACGCGCCATGTTCTTTTCCTAATGAGGGCAAATATCCATGCCCGAGGCTGTAGAAAATCAGCATAGGTGTGGTTAAGCCGGCCCCCTCCCTCCACAAAGGCACTACGTGTGTGAGAGCAGCTCACGGAGCGTCGGGAGCGCCCAGCAGGCGCGAAGGCTCTGTGAACGGAACGGCCTTTTATATACGATGCAAAATAGATCATAACGTCAGCTTGTGGCAGCATTAACTGCATGATTTGCATATCATTGAAGGAGTGGGAGCAATGCGAATTTGAACGCGTTAACTGAGCAACGGGTGCAAACGGCAGCCAATGGAACCTCTCAAATGTCTCAATACACATTCAGTCATTTACCTTGCATGTTGTTTCGCAACATGAGGGCAAATTGAATACACTGTAGTAGTGAATGACACGTAGATTCATAACACAAAGTCTCAAATTGCAAATATGACTAAAGCATAGTACGAGCTACTTAGCTATAGTAGCCATGGCTCAACTTTTGTGCCTGCTGAAATGGAATCTGTGAAAGCCTCTACAATACAATATGCACTCAAAAGAGACACAACTGTGGGTTTGTCCATGATTACAAAACGCGTTGCTTGCCCCTTTGAAGGCGTAACCGGGACAAATGCCAGCATGATGCAGAAAAACAACATTTACCGTTAGCATTGAATCAGCTGTGTAGTGTTGTAACGCTCACAGATCAGGTCGATCGGGTTTTGCAACTTAACGGAGTTTGCAATTAACGGGGAGCCCGGGAAAAACTAAACAACAAAAAAAAAAACTTTTTCACACGAGAAGACAGACATGCAGCCTAATGTTGTGGCTAAAAACAAGCAGCCCTTCTGCCAAATTAAAGTCTTTAGTCCCATATGCGACCTATCAGAATACTTTGTCCTTTTTCTAGCAAATGAATGACATATTTGGCATAGTGTGAGAAAGCCTCCCATTCTTATATATGTTTTTTGTTTTTTTTCTTCAGGTCAGCCTCACCAGAGGAGCGAGGACAGATTCAGACATATGACAAACGAGCGGACCGGAACCCCAACAGTTTATCCCAAACGCAAGCGCAGCCATGAAAGATGTCTCACTTTGGAGGAAAGGTTGGTGCAGTAGTTGAGTTCCAGCTCACACTTTATTTCCACATTTCTCATATCAACATCGCTTTGGTTGTCGGTCTATTTCAGGCGTGAGAGGGTGCTGAGCAGAAGCAATGGCAAAGCTGCGCAGAAAGCAGCACCGGTGGCGTTGAATAGCCCCCAAAGTCCCACTTCCACCTGGAGCCCAACACCCAGTTCCAGCAGCCCTCTGCCCTCTCATGTGTACTACACCCCAGTCCTGGATGAACCTCTTGCCCTCATCAAGAAACCCAGAAAGGACCCGGAGAGCACAGAAGGGAAGGCCAAAAACGCCGGCACAAGTCAGAGCCAGGTAATGGATTTGGAGGAGAAAAAACAAACAAACAAAAAAAAAGATCTAATTTCAAGGTCAATCTGGATGTCATAAACTATAGATGGCAAGTCTACAGAATACAGTTTGTCTTTGTCGTCTCAGTATGTAGCTCCAGGCTAACCAGCATTGTGGTACATTTGCCTTGTGTAGTCGGTGAATCCAGCTGTACACACGCAAGCCCCAGCTTGTCCGAGCTATGCGACCTAGCTAGATTCGCGAAGAAAATGTCAGTAATGGAGGGAAGGAATGCCACCAACAAGACCAAACAAACTGCTCTCACTTTGAACTGTTTATGTACTGCGGGGGGGGGGGGGGGGGGGGGGGGATCTGTTGGCAAACCTGTTCAAGCAGTTTTCAAATCATTTGCTTTTCATATTAAATTTGGACACCGTTTTTGAGAGATTTATTTGGGGAATTTTAATACTACCTTTAATTAGCCATTTCTCTAAAACTGGTTGGTAGATCATCAAATATGATACCACCTTCTAGATATGATGCAAACATAAATAACATTCATTTAACAAATTCAAAACAAATGTGATGGAAATCAAGTGGGTTTTCTACACCAAGCTTCATTGTTATGACTTTCAAAAGGCCACACTCTGACATTCTAGTTTGAAATAACTTTTATTTATTTTATTTTTGTTTATTCCCTCCCCCCACAGATACGTCCCTCTGTGATCACTTGTGTCTCCTCATTAAGAAAGCCCACCGGGAGCTCCGATGTCCACCAGAGTCCGTCATCAGGTGCGTCTGGCGCTTGCGATCGAGCGCCCATAATCCCGTTTGAGCGTCACAATTTAAATCCCCCAAAAAATCCTCTCTTACAAAGCGCTGGAGGCTCTGTGTTCAACTTGTCTCTTCCCATATTTTCCATCTCAGTCATCTCCAAATGCAACTACGACCACGTGGTTGAGGAGCATTTCCAGAGGAGCCTGGGAGCAAATTACCAGAAAAGTCACTCCCAGCAGCTCTCCATCAGCGTGTCGGTCGATGACCATTTCGCCAAGGCCTTGGGAGATAAGTGGCTGCAGATTAAGTCCAAGTCGTCCTCCTGCTCATCCACACCCCCCAGCAGTCCGAGCATGACTCACTCCCCGGCCTACATGCAAAGCCCACATTCGTCCATTAAAGAATCCGCAAGCAAATCGCCGCCGGCCTCCAGCCACTGGTCGGTCAATTAACTGAAATATGACCTCTGACCTTGGCAGGGAATTGACTTTTAGCATAGCACGTTTTCCACGCCGCTTGTTGACCACTGCAAAAGTCTTTGGGGCTGCCGTCGGATTGGACCACCGTGTGCCTTCACTGATGCAGACAATTGTGGCATCGGCTGGGATCGTCTTGTTACATGACTTTCTTCAGCTTACCGATAATATCTGAGATAGATGCTGGTACGATTGAAGAATCATCAAATTATTCCTTCACATTTCCTATGTTTGTTTCTTGTAATGTCACACTGCATTTCATTGTCTTATATTTATATTGATTTCATCTCCAAGGTTTACCTGGCAGGGCCTATATTTCACGTGTATTATTGTGATGACACCTTGAAAGGCTTTGAAAAGTTTGGAATACATGCAAATAAAAATATGTATAAATGAACAACTTTTTTTAAATTATTTGTAAGGACTCACTCACAAGTTGCCAATGATGTGGCATTTTTTTTTGGGGGGGGGGGGGGGGGGGGCAAGCAAAAACTCTTCTGGGAAGTATTGAGATGTGGTTAAAAGTGGGAAGGGCAGGGCCCCAGACAAGTGTGAAGGGCACTGAGTCAGTTTGCGTCTGAGACACGTCAGGTGCCCTCTTGACGTTTTACAAAGAGAAATGTTGCCACTCACAACGGGGGAAATTAAAGAGATGTGTGAGCAACACAGTCTGGACCTTTTACTGTAAATACAGGGGAATGTAGCCTGCGTGTCACAACATGCACAAGACCTTGTGTTCTGACATTCCTGTCTCCTGAGAAAAGGACTGTGAGATCCCACAGATCCTGTTTGGCGAGGGATGGGAGGGAGGGAAGAGGGGAGCGGGAAGGGTTGGGCTTGAGAACTAGCCGCGCGCTTCAGTTACTTATTTGCATGCCCTATCTTGTCCGGCCTTAAATATGATCTTGTTCAAAAGGTTTACTGTGACTTTACTGCTACTTCATTCATTTTATATATATATATATATATATATATTTAAAGAAGTGGTGTTTCATGAATGATGTGTCACAATTCAGGGAGATAAATGTTTCCATCGGAATGTCTCAAAGTCCAGTCTATATCAAAATAGCACATTCCTTTTGCACCTCCAACCTCCACCTCCCATATGCACATCCAGGGAGTGAATCGACAATTGTTGTTTGTCATCACTAAGTGCTAAAACTGCAGGAGTCGCCCTGGGGAGGGCGTGTAGGGGCTCGAGCACCATCTAGAGGCAACTACATGAATAGCAACAACGTGAGGATAGAATGAGATTGCTTCAAATCACACCATACCATTATGAATAAAACAATTACAATGATAAAGATATAATGAATATTGCATTTTATTAGACAATGCAGGTGTATCTCATATTGTTGCTGGTGAGTGTATATTAGTAATTATTTTGAGCCTTAAATTATTAAACACCAATTGCACTGCCTATAGACTTTATCTTTACACATTTACATGGAACTTTTATGAAATTAATTCAGGTGTTTAAACGGTTATTGTTCACCCAAAACGATGATAGAAATGATAGAAGATTATATTCTGCAAAACAAATACTCATGGAATTATGACTGAACAGCAACAGAAGATTGCAAATTGTTATACCTGAAATACAGACCAAAACAATGTTTATCAGAGTATTACGCAGACAGTGGCAATTACACTGTAAGAGTATAAGCCCAGAAAATTTGGCAAAAACCTCAGGAAAGTATAATTAGGAATCATGTCAACAAACATTTCCAGCTGTCAGAATATCAAATCTGCCAGGCAGGAAACGCAACCGCCAATGAGGAAACAACGGGAAATCGCGCGACCTAGATATGAGCGCATTGAAAACTGAAAAAACTCAAGAATAAAAATAAAGAGTTAAGTAGAATAAATGAGCTGCAATATGTGCATGCATTTATTGATGGCAAACGGAGGCAGTTTACACAGGCAAAATCTGGGGCTCTTTGTTCCAGAATTTACCATCATTATCTAATGTTGGGGAAAAATGCTCTTCAAAATGACTTTAAAAGCATTATCTGAAAACACATGCTGTTCAAAGTTTTCTGACACTATCATAAGTGTCGGTCTCATTTGAAGAGGTCACTTCCTGTACAGAAATGGCAAACGATTCCGGCCCATTAACAGCCTCATACAAGAGTCACTAAATAAATGAGTAATACGGAGGAAGCTATCAGCAGATTTGGAAGCAACGGAGCATTTCGGAAACAAGTCGATTTTGCTGACACTCAGTGAAGCTTGATTCCGTTGTCTCAGTAGGAGTCATTAGCGGGTGCATGACAGGTTGAACAGTAACACATTTTGAGATGGCTTCACTTTTTTGCATGGTGACACATATATCCCCTCAGTCACCCACGCAAGCCGTAGTGGACAGCTTAGTTTATTATACTTCCGTCCGCATAGGATAGAGATCTAGACATTTCTCATGGTTCCTGGGACTTCAAGGGGGAAACTAAATCCTGTCCTGCAACACTGACAAAACAATTGAATACATTCGTAGAGTTATTCTTATCCAAAGCAGTTGGGCTCTTGTTCGGATAAACATATGCTGATTATCATATTATTCTATACTTATGCATTGATGACCTTTACCCCACCATATTCTTAAAAAAAAAAAAGAAGAAACAAAGTTTGAAGAACATGCATTCGACACGGTGTCTGTTATAGTGACAAAAAGGGTTGCTATAAATGGGTTAGGGTCGATCTGAAACAAAAGCACCCTTTAAGACACAGGTGTCAAACTGGTGGCCCGGGGGCCAGATCTGGCCCGCCACATCATTTTATGTGGCCCGCGAAAGCAAATCAAAATTGCTCATTGTGTTCAATACCATTGAGATATTTGCAAGCATTATTTTTTTTTTGCTACCAATCCCACTTTGAAAAGAAATGTAATAGTTGAAAAACATGTTTTTATAGGCTTCTGATTTCAAAACTGGTTATTCATCAATGTGTTGTGTATACTGTATGTAATTACAGTATATGAGCTCATCTTTCATTTATATGGGTTCGCAGTTGTAGCGGCCCTCTGAGGGAAGTCATAATTACGATGACAAAATGAGTTGGACACCCCTGCTTTAAGATGCACGTCTAAAAATGTACATAGCCTAAATAATTCATATTTTTGTTTTGTTTTTAAAGAAAAAAAAGCAGTGTAGTCAAATGCAACTGCCTGTGATGGGGGGGGGGGGGGGGGAAACAGTAATTTTGGGGCTCCTCTCTTCTTTCCACAGATATGCCTTTAAGACCAGTGCAATTAATTTGAGGGGTGAAAACAAACAGGCCACACATTAGCTGCGGGCAGCACAAGTCTCGTGACCACAGTGAAAAGGCGTGCACGCAACCTACCTCGGTATATAAACTGGAGACCGGCAGGCACCTTCCAACAGTGCAGACAGCCACTGCGGGCGTACGGGCCGCACTTTGCGTTCAGCTCACTGAGGCGGCGACACACAACAAAGAACAGAGTAAATAGTCACTCCTGGCTCAAATGTGAGTACGAACTGTTTTTCCTGTCCTGTGCTTGCTTGCTTGTCTTTTTGCCATCACGCTGCTCCATTTGTGTTACGCAAGAGCAGCTAAGGAGATTAAAATGCCACTATATTTTCGATTGTGACGGCGACTTTGTTCTTAAAAGCCGACTCCTGACAACTTTTTTTCACAGCTCCCAAGCACTCGTTTCTGATATTTTATTTTGAAGCAGAGCGAGTGTTGGTGCAATTCTATCATTATATCACTGTCACAGGCAAACTGATAAAAAGATAAAACTGATCCATTTAGTAATTCACAACATAACAGTACTCTATGACTCAAAAACTTCAGTCGAGTACAATGTCACCTGATGTCTGTGTTACTGTGAGTCCATTGGGCTTGTCGCTCCTGTTGTTGGTATTAATTAATGTAAGTGCGTTACGCTCAGTGAAGTCAGAAGCGTGTCCTACGCTTGAACGCACCCCCCGCCCGCCACCAAAACTGCTTAGACAGATAACAGAGTTAGTTGTGCTTTAACATTCCTCTCACGAGTGATGACATTTACGTGGGCACTTCCCTTTTTCCCACAATTACTAAAGCGGTCAAATCTAAATGTCGCCTTGATCAAACTCATACAATTTTAGAGTCTTGATCAAATATTGTAAATGTAAGAACAATCATTTATGGCTCTCCCATTGGTCTGTAACCTGTTCTTTGTTGACGCACTAACAAAGGAATTATTGTTGAGCGACACGTACGACACTTGTGTTTTTGCAGCACGTCTCACCGCAGGTTTGCTGTCACGATGGATGTCATTCCGGTCTTCCAGAAACCCTC
The DNA here is from genome assembly GCF_024500385.1 of Phyllopteryx taeniolatus. Taxonomy (NCBI): domain Eukaryota; kingdom Metazoa; phylum Chordata; class Actinopteri; order Syngnathiformes; family Syngnathidae; genus Phyllopteryx; species Phyllopteryx taeniolatus. Next base: position 31,626,468 of record NC_084504.1, on the reverse strand, counting down.
GCATCTTGTTTGGAGCCCCGTGGACAAGCCGCGCATACCGAGATAGCAATACGTGATTGCATCGCACGAATATCTGTACAACAGTCATCGCATACGACCCCGCTCAACTGACTCTTGGATTAAAAGAGTCCAGTTTGCAAGTCACCGATGGATTCCAGCACACTGCTGCCAACCACGGCGGCTCAGGCCTCTGAGCCGGACATGTCCGCTTACTTGTGGCTCTTGATATTGGGCTTTGTAATTGGCTTCGTCCTGGCTTTTTCCGTCGGGGCCAACGACGTGGCCAACTCCTTCGGCACGGCGGTCGGCTCCGGGGTGGTCACCTTGCGACAGGCCTGCGTCCTGGCGACCGTCTTTGAGACGGTGGGCTCGGTCCTGCTGGGGGCCAAAGTCAGCGAGACCATCCGGAAGGGCATCATTGACGTCCAGATGTACAACGGCTCTGAACACGTCCTTATGGCGGGGTCGATAAGCACAATGTGCGGTGAGCATTCAGATCACTGCGGTCTGTTCTTACGACTTGTCGAGAACTTGAGACATCTTCGCAGGGGTTTCGCAGCTTTTTGAGCACAGGCCCTGTTCTGCTTTTACAGGCTCTGCCGTGTGGCAGTTGGCGGCATCATTCCTGAGGCTGCCCATTTCTGGAACTCACTGCATTGTTGGAGCCACAGTAGGTTTTTCCATGGTAGCCAGGGGTCATCATGGGGTCAAATGGGTGGAGCTTCTCCGCATAGGTGATACCTTTAGTTGTTTGTTTGTTTGTTTTTTAACCACACGCGGTATGTGAATTGGACATGTTTTTAAAAACTGATGATTATGTTTTTTTTTGGGGGGGGGGGGGCAGTGGCTTCCTGGTTCCTGTCGCCATTGCTGTCTGGCATCTTGTCAGGGATTCTCTTTTATTTTGTTCGCAAATTCATTCTCAATAAGGTGAGACATCTCATTTATTCATTGTCATTTCAATTGCTTCTGTTGTCAGGCACGAACACATCCCCAGCTAAGTAAAACACTTTTGCAGTAGTGACACAGCATTAAAATGCAGCGACTGTTTACAAACCTTTAAGAAATGGAGAAGAATGAGGCAATGATTGAGCAACATTTGGGCTGTTTTGGTTGATGATGGTCAATTTGAAGTATTTTTGAAAGAAATGCTCCAAATTATGTAAAATCACTCTTAAATGATGTTTAATGAACTTGGCAAACGACAGAACCTTGACACCTACTTGCTTATTAAGTGTTCACCTATGAAATGCCGCAGGCTGACCCGCTGCCCAATGGCCTCCAAGCTCTTCCGGTGTTCTACTCAATCACTGTGGGGATCAACGTGCTCTCCATCATGTTTACAGGAGCACCGAGTGAGTGCCTCCACACCACCCACTACACCAGAGTGGAACGTAGCGAACCATAACCATAACTACTGTAACAGTATGTAAAAACACAAGAGGAGTGGCCCTCTTTCCACTGATCCTATCCTACCTCATATCCCCTGCACACATGTCCACTGTAGTATTTATCATCTATCAAAGGATTGCAGAAAGCCCGAATGTCCGCACACACGTGGGTGATATCATTTTAAAAAATATGCTATACACCCATAAAGTTTGTTTTTTTCTCTTTTTAACCTGCAGTTGTCTACAAAATAAAAAAAAAAAAAAAAAAAAAAAAAAAAAAAAAAAAAAAGGTCAGTATGGGAATATTTGTCATTGCTCAAATGTAATTGACCAAATTCCCAAATGAAGTTACTCAGCACAAGAATATTTAACGATTGCATGCTCGCAACAAAAAGTTATCTGACCAGAGTCCGGAACAAACTGAAATCTTATCAGAGGACTGCAAGTCCCTTTTCTCGTAGACGGGTGTACGTTTACTGATATTGTTGTCAGCAAGGACGTTCACCAAATTATAAAAAGGACAGTATTACTTTTGGGCAAAAAAAGTCATACATACATTTAGAAAATTTGGAAACTATACATTAATACAGCACATGTACTAGACATAAAGATTGATTTGAAAATAAAATAAAAATTTCTGACAATAGTTATTTGGAAGTTGCAGCAGCATTACTGGCTTAGTTTCAGCAGATAACGCTTACTTAAAAAAAAATAATTGTAATGCATGGTCTTTTAATATATTGCGAGAGTTAGTTTTTTGTTTTTTGTTAACTTCAATCCCCCCAAAAACTGATATAGTCTGTGCTCCTACTGGCTCTGCCCTGTCTCTAAAAATGAAACAACTTTCCCATCTTTTCTAAAAACCTAGAAATGTTCTTACCTGTTTCAGCTTTAGGAGCAGACAATGTTTGTGAATTACTGTAATTAAAGATGCCGTTCTCGAAGATGGAAATGTGCCTTTTTTTTTTGGAATTTGCGCATAGTGTTGGGATTTGACAGGCTGCCATGGTGGGGTACGCTGTGCATCTCGCTAGGATGTGGTGTCGTCACAGCATTGCTCGTTTGGTTTGTCGTCTGTCCACGACTGAAGAGGAAAATCAAACGTGAGTAGATGCTTTTTGACTAAAACACAAATGACTGCGCTGCAAGTGCGCAGCTGAAGACGTCTCGTGCGGATGTTGAGAGGAAAAAATAGGTGCTGCTCCCTGTGAGGCTCCTCTGATGGAGAAGAACGCTCAAGCAGTGGCCGCAGCTTCGCCCCACCACCCTCAACCTCGGTGCCCTCCAAAAGACACTCAGAATGTGGCTTTTAAACTCGGAGGCTCAGAAGAGGCTGACCTGGACATGGAAGCCAAAGACTCGGATGTCAGTAATGGTGCGAAAGATTGCATTGACTGAATGAATTTGCGTTGTTTCCATACGCACTGCATTTGAACGAGTAAAACAAATTCCGACGGCCCGGAGGAAAGTTCACAAATGAAACGAGATGATCTACGTTATTGTTTACAGGACTAGATAGCAATGTCGGTCCCGTGACGATCACAGACCCTCACAGCGGAGGACTGCACGCAATCCAGAAAGACTCGGGTCTCTACAAAGACCTGCTCCACAAGCTGCACATGGCGAAGGTGGGCGACTGCATCGGTGACGGTGACGCAGAGGAGATGCCCCTTCGGAGAAACAACAGCTACACCTCCTACACCATGGCCATCTACGGCATCCAGGGAGAAGCTAAGAACGTGGACAACGACGACTGGAGGAGGCGGTCCCGAGTGGACAGCTACAGCAGCTCCAATTCGGCAATGAGCAGAGGAAGTTCAGTCAAGGAAGCCAGCGTGACGCAGGAGGCTGCTTGGGAGAGTCCTCCCGAGGAAGATGAGCTCGAGCTCGACCAACCAGCCGTTTCCTCCCTTTTTCAGTTCCTGCAGATACTAACGGCGTGCTTTGGCTCCTTTGCACATGGTGGGAATGATGTCAGGTACGATTGGAATAGCATCTATTTTAGTGATTTACAATGGTACTAAACCACACAAACAACAAAGTCTGAACATTCGCTCATAAAACTTTATAACGTCAAATATTTGCACGGTTACTTCTTGTTCGACAGCACACGAATGAAGGTGCGCCAAGAATTTGTGTAACAAGAATTTGTGGCTCAATCGTTAATACACCAAAGCCCAATTCAAAAAGATTGCGTACACTGTGCAGTTTCTTTGGCGACAACTGCCGACACAGCAGCACAAGCGCAAGACAGACAGACGATAATGATTGCGGGACACTTTCATTTCTAGTATATTACAGGTCAATGTAAGAAAAAAAAATTTAAAGTCACCATTGGACAAAACTTTAGTTATTTCTTCACTTACTGCTATTCAAAAATGAAACTTATGACACGGATTCATTCGATGCAGATTGAAATAGGATTTGATTTGTTATACTTTTGTTGATTGTAGCTTGCAGTTCACAAAAATCCAAAATTCTCCATCTCAAGATCTTGTAGCGTTACAATCAAAATGATGTTAACGCTGCAGTGCATAGCTTCTGTCGCCCCCTAGGCTGGAATTCTGCATTACAACAACAGCGTTGTCGCTTTGCTAGGAGCTGGGCCAGTGGCTCTCAACTGTTGTCATCCATGAATTACACAATTCTGCTTTAAGATAGAAATTAGGTCATAATGTGTCTTCTGTAAAGTATTTTCCCATGTATATAATGAATCTCTATATATAGAGTTTCACTTTTTGAATGAAACGACCGAAATAAATGACGATTCATACGATATTATAATAGAGATGCACCTGCATAAAACAAATCAGCATTTAGAACCACAGTGCCATTTAACGGAGCACTACTCCACTAGCCCCAAACGGAAAAGCATGTTTTTTTTTTTTTTTGTCATTTGATTCACAACGACGTTTTTTTTCCCCTCTCTCTCTAGCAATGCTATTGGTCCCCTTGTGGCCCTGTGGTTTTTGTACGAGAGCGGTTCTGTTGCATCCAATGCACCGACTCCTATCTGGGTCCTTCTCTACGGCGGCGTAGGCATCTGCGCGGGGCTCTGGGTATGGGGCCGCAGGGTGATTCAGACCATGGGCAAAAACCTTACGCCCATTACACCCTCTAGGTATGACACCGTACTCTGTTGCCTCACACTCATTCCAACTTGACACGTTCAAGCGTGTTTCCATATGATCTTCCATTTTAGCGGCTTCAGCATCGAGCTGGCCTCCGCCCTAACAGTTGTTGTGGCGTCGAATGTCGGGCTTCCTGTCAGCACCACACACTGCAAGGTAATGGAAATGGCAACAAATAATGTTTCAGTGTTTGAATCAAAAGTTGCCGTATCGTGTGAACACAGGTGGGATCTGTGGTAGCTGTGGGATGGCTTCGCTCAAGGAAATCAGTGGACTGGCATTTGTTCCGGAACATTTTCATTGCCTGGTTCGTCACTGTTCCCATCGCTGGTCTCATCAGCGCTGCCATCATGGCTCTCTTCATTTACGTCATTCTGTGATCGCAATCTTTACTGAGTGCGTTATTGCCTTGATCAATCAATAGCTAGCAGTTCTTGTTGATGAGCTCTTTGTTTAAGGGTTTTAAGATGTAATAAAGAATGTTATCGTCATTGACTGTAATTCTGCAGTAAGCCAAGCCGAGGTTTTGATTGACACTGTCAGCGAGGTATTAAATTCATTATATTTGTAAATATGCTGACTGAAGTGGCGTAGAACTGCACAACTCAAGAATCAACGTGAATGTATACGTAACATTTTTACAATATCATGTTTCATTATTCTGTATTTATCGTTCCATACACTTTACAACTGAGATTAAAAAGATTGAGCAGTCGTAAGTGAATTCAGTATTCTCAATCTATGCTGACATTGACAGATTGGGTGTGGGGGGAGGGGGGGGGGGGGTGATAAAGATGAGGAAGCGCTTTCATATTAGATGACGTCTCATATACGTCGACTGTTTCCCACGAAGAAAATCCAAATATACGTAAGAGTTTTGCAACGTCAGCATGCCGGTGAACCAACATTTAGCCCAACGACGAAACAACATGATACATCAGTATGGCCTGACATCACTAACGTGCAGAAATATCATTTGCGGTTAATAAACATGCTGTCAAGTTGATCTTGGGCTAATTTATGTTCTAATGCAATTGATATTATACTGTTGTAATACTGTTGTATACTGTAATACTGTTGATTTATAGCTTCTAATCATCAATACAAACTATCAATAGATGCAACACATTTTGTTTTTTTTAAAGAATGAATCAATTACATACATTATTTAAAAGTATGCGGCGCTTTGTTCAGATTTGACCATTTCTTGATGTCAGTGGAGAATTTCATTGTCTATCGCGCGGCGACAATTAGCGTTTATGACGGCAACTTCGCCACTACATTCAGACTTTTCTCTCTGCACTTGGCACATCTAACTAGATAAAAACGTAAGCTGTATGAAATGTGGGATATTACCTGATGAGTTCTTCTGAAAAACAAAAAAACTCAACAAAAAAAAAGGACACCAATCGCTTTTACACTTCGAAGGCAAACTCGACCTCCAAAATGGCGGTCCGGCTAATACTGATCACGTGATTGGGAACTTTTTGAAAGAAGGCGCTCGCTCGCGCGTCTCGACGACGATTGATCACGTGGCTGCGGTTTATTGTTAATGATACAAGCGACCACTAGGTGGTGCCACTTCCGCAATAACAGCCAACAAACGACTACGATTGCACTGTTGTCCATTGGAGGGCTGACAAATGGCGTCTGCGTGAAACCGAGTAAAGCGCTGAATTCTTTGAATTGGAATTTACAACTGAGTAGTATTGTACTAGCTTTCCTCATCTTCTCATCAGCACCAAATGGCAAAAGGCTGCTTGCTGTTTTCCCCATCTTTCTTTTTGCGAAGTATTTTGCTCCATCCCCTTTGCAATGTGTTTTTATTTTTTAAATCTATTTTTTTCACTGAACACGAGATCACTTGTAGAGTTTTGATGCTGATTAGACTCGCCTGTGGTTTAATTCTGGTGTGTTATTATTGTTATTATTATTTTTTTGAATGAAAAAAATGCTTTGCTCGACTTTCGGTGGCGTGTATGCACACTGCCAAATCTAATGTGCAATCAGTGGCCGACGTGGTGTAAGTATTTTGTATTATAGTGAGCGTAGAATTTTCCATGTTGTTCAATCGGCCTCAGTCTCATTCGGTGCTTATTTGCGCATATACTTTGTATCATTCATTCTTTGAGGAATAATCAGTTCCGTCTCCTGCTGATGTTCATCCACACGCACTTCGCTTTTATTGTGAAATCAGACCGGACATGGCTTGCTCTCGAGCCACTGCGCTCGGCAGCTCGGGTGAATTTTCGAGCACTCGCCGTACAGGTGCGCCGAGGCATCGATCGGCGTTGGAAGTGTGTGAGCCTTGCAAATGTGACGTCGTGCGCGCGGACGGCGACTCGGCGCGTCCCCGCGGCCGACTGGCTGGCTGGCAGGCATCCTGGCACGCCGTCAAGGCGCAACAAACCGGCGACGGCGACGGCTCCTGTTTTCTGCGCTGATGTCGGACGCTTGTAGAAACCCGTTTTCCCATCGACAAATGCGAAGCATCACGAATGTTTAGTTTTTCCTCGTGATTGCTCGGCGGGGCCGTTGCAATGTAGCTCGACAGATGTGAGGCGCCACATCTGCAGCCCACAGGTCTGTACGGCAATGTAACGCATGTGCATGATATAAATCCCATCAGCCGGAATCCTTTGCTCCAAGATTCCAATAAAACGCACTTGATGTTGATGATGTTGTCTGCGCAAGGCTCCAACCTGAAGAGCGTCAACATTTTCTTCAGACTGAGGAGATCTCAGAAACACTGAACTCAGCATTTGTTCACCAGTGCACCTTCCTGTCATGTGTTTCTTTTTTTTTTTACAGCAAGTCCGCCTGTTGACCCGCTCACGAGGAGGAGCTGCCGCAGATCCTCATCGACATCTGCCACCTCGGGCACCGAAGGCGCTGAGCTAAGCCGATGACAACGTTCTGGGCTCGTATTTGACGGACAGGTGGTTCTCGGTCTAGTCCGGAAGGGACAATGGCTCGCCCCGGTTCGGGCTTGCTGCTGCCCGCGAACGGACTGGGCTACCCTCCCCAAAATCTGGCCAGGGTGGTGGTCTGGGAGTGGATGAACGAGCACGGGCGCTGGAGGCCCTACAGCGCGGCGGTGTGCCACCATATTGAGAACATCCTCAAGGGGGACGCCCGAGGAACCGTCGTTCTGGGCCAGGTAGATGGCCAACTGTCTCCTTACATCATCGATCTGCAGTCCATGCATCAGTTTCGACAGGACACGGGTAAGCGACACGACAGTTGCACAAAAGTGTCACATTTTAATACATTTGAATAATATCGGAGTTCAATAATGAATGTGACGCCACTTCTCAAACGGAAGAGAATAAATTGAGAGAAAATCTCCAAGCGCTTTCGATGCACACCTGCAAACGGCGAAATGAGAAGTGGGCTTTTACATCACAGATGTTGTTGACAAAAAGCTTGCTGTCACAAAAAGTCACAAAAAAAAAAAAGGGACGCTACTAGGAACTGAAAGTTGTAGTTTGAGTTCACAACACATGGGTACTGAACAGATGAGTTACAGTGACGCATTTCTGACTTTTATCCAACTAGAGAAAAAGTTCTCCCGTACAGTCGTTGAAATATGATGTGGATCTATAATTAGGAAAACGCCGCTTCCTTGGCAAATGATGTCACATCAACTCTCTTTGGGACTGATTAAAAGCAAGCTTTGATGCGTTAGCCGCACAAGTCTTGCGTAACCTTCCGGGGAACCGACGAGAGTCCTCCGTGTCCCGGCCTGCTTTGGGACTTCGGAGTCGGCGGCGCCCGCACGCCACCCAGACGCCCGCGTGAAAAGGTGCCAGCGATCATTTATTCATTCCGAAGTGTCGCCGGCACGCCGCGACCTTGCCGAAGGGCGCAGTGTCGGAGGAGAGCCGCATCGGCCAAGTAAATGCGTCTCTTCTCAAAATCCATGCGACGTGTTTGAAGTAGTCATAAAAATGGGATTTGGTTCGCATATACAAGTACTGTTGGATCTGTTTTTAATGTTCCTTTTATGTGTGGAATGTGGCTCCATTTGGAAGCCAGTAGCGCATACCATGTGGCCCATCGCTCTGACAACATGGACAAAGATGATAATAAAACGCCATAATAAAAGTACACCACGTCAAAAATCCAGTCAGGGCCAGCCTTTGTTTGCTTCTGTGTCATTTTCACAGATAAAGAGTTGCCTTTTTTTTTTTTTTTTTTTTTTAAATGTGGCCAGATGATTTTGTCTGCTTTTTTTTGCCCGACTCCACTGAAGCGAGTTGCACTTTTCTGTTGTCCCAATCTACGGCGCCGAGATGGATTACGAAGACGTTCCCACCAATGTTGAGTGTTGTCTTCTAGATCACTTTGCGGGGTATGTCATTTCAGGAAATAGTCCTATCAACTCGGAGGGCCCAAAACAGGAAAACCGATTTCTTTCTCTGAGATCATTTCAGGATCTCACATCGCATCCGAGGAGCGATACAAAGAGACGCGTGTGTGTGTGTGTGTGTGTGTGTGTGTGCGTGCAAGGTGACCTCGCTGCGCGTTGATCTGTGTGATGTCAATTTGCACAGATTCGCTGAAGCTCCGCAGCCGCGTACACGTGCAAACGACAACCGTAGCCGTCTTTACAAAGGTCCTTCTCCGTGTTCTCCGTGACATTGTTGCTCAAAACAGGCCACTTTTTATTTGGAAAGAAAAATGTTGGTATTTACTGCAGGTGTCCTACGAGCGTAAATGCATTATTCCGGCACGCGAAACAAGATTCCGGCCCACTGTAGCACCTTCGACTCGATTGATAGTCGTGCGCATCCTCAGTGTGACTGTGTGCGTGTTCTTGTCATGGGTGTTTGTTTGCGCAGCCTATAAATTCCGCTCCGTGTCATTGACTGGTCTGTAGCTCCCTTGCTAACGATAAGAAAAAAATCTATAAAACGCTACGATTCTCCTCTGACACCCTAGAAACATTGCTATGAGGGTCACATGTCTTCTCATATTAAACACATGCTTGCTGTTTGTTGCTTGGTCGGAGGAAGAGGGAGCATCCAGGTCAGCACGGCCGTCGAGGGGGTCTGTCGTGCGGGCACGTTACTGACCGATGTCGGCAGAAAAGCGCCAAGCGTGTCTGTGTTGGCCGCAAGATCGGCCGAGCCGCCATTTGTCGGGCCGCGAGCGCCTGTCGGTTATGGCCCGTTGTTGTGATGTTCTGTGCGTCACCTTCCCCCCACGGCTGGTACAAACCTGTCACGCGAGGGCCCGACGGACAGCGGCACGACCGTGTTCTCGCCGCCCACGTCTGACAAAATGACGGCTGTTCCGATTGCATTTAGTGAACATGTATATACACCAGATGGGAATAGATCACGTCACATTTTTGACCAGTTGACCCGAGATGTTCAATCGGAATGATTTCAGTCTGCATGTAAACCGGGGCTGTGGATTCAATCTCCCGTGAGGCCTTGCGAGCGTGAAGCGTGTTGCTGCGAAAGTCGAATGTTGCTGTTGAACGCTCGGCTGGTCGGCCGCAGCCGCTTGCTGTCGCTTGCGTCGCGTCCCAGTGGAGAAACTCAATTTTATAGTGTAGTGGAAGAACCGGGAGGTTGTTTTTTTAGTCGGCTTCGGCTGCAAGCGCTTGTAGGGTCTCCCTCCCTCACCTGTGATTTTCAAAGGAACGCCTGAGGCTTTGAAATGCTTTTCGCAGTTTCGCAAGTGAATGCGATGGTGGCTGTTTTAAACTGAAATTATATGACAGCAAAATGTGTGTCACAGATGTTGTGGCGGGGTTTCTCTCTTTCTCTGGGAAGCATCTGCAATAAGATGGTATTGACTTTGTGTAGTTCTCTGTACAGTTTATGACAAAGACTTGCCTTTGGAGTAATCCCCCCCCCCCAAGTGCTTCATATACAGTACATTTGGAGTATTCTGCATAGTGTGGATGAATATCTGGCAGAAGGCAGTTTTGGGCTCAGAGCCAAGCAGAATTGATCTGTTCTGTTCCCTCGAGGGATGCTCGAACCTCTAAACACTTGTGTAGACTGATCCACTTTCACTACGCCCACTCCCACCTGCAAAAGACGCAAGCTTATCTGCCATAACCATCACGTACCCACTCTTGTGGCCTGCGTTTCACATCGCAGTTATTGCGTTGGCTTCCTGACTTTGTTTTTGCCGCGATGCGCAAGTGACACAAAGCAGAGAGACGAGCAAGTGTTCACTCAGGAATGAATGACTGCCAAGTTGTCAAGGTGGAGCCGGAAAAAAAAAGAAGGTGCAGGTGTTTTAAGGCTCCCTCAAATGCAATTACGAGCTGGCGTGATGAAACGTTGAACGTCTGAGAAGGACGTTCTGACACTGCACACAGGCAGCTGGAACTGTCATAAAAATGGCCTGCAGGAAATAACGTGCGATCGGCAAATTATAGCTGCTGCCAAGATGAAAAGCCATCTCACAGCAGATAATGCTGATTTTAAGAGGTTTTTTTTAAATAACAATTTGACAGAGTTCGACTCTAAAAGATGAGAATTAAGGTGATCAATTTCTTCAAAATAACTTAAGCGATCACCACCACCAGCAGCACCACCTTTTAATGTACGAACTTTGTACTGCCTCGACTTGACGTACGTTTCTGGATGAAAGATTTTCACAAGAGGCTGGACTAGGATTTAGTATGTGTTGTCGACAAAAACTGTTCCTTGACGGACACGCTCTTGTTGTTTTTCCCCAAAAGATTTTGTTTCGAATTCTCCGTTGCAGATTTATAGCCGAAGTAATAATTCAAGAGTAAATGCAGATGCAACCTCGTGGAGGGGGATGCACTTGGTGCAGACCGCCCTCGCTGTTCAGCACAAGTCCATCTGGACTCCTCGCTTGCCCACACTAATATTTATAAATCGTATCTTGCGTGGAAAAAAAATGTACATCTTGAGCTCCCACGTCGGGTATCTCCTTGCAGCTGGCAGTTCCTATAAACAATCCTAAGGGAGAGGATTCCCCAGATTTCCAGAAAGAGAGCGTTACAGTGGCTATAAGATAAGGAAAAGGCCGGCGGCATCCTTGAACATTTATCCGGTTGTGAGCCGTGAGCTGAACAAGTGGAGCATTTGAAAATTTGGTCAACAACTTGAGCTTTGCATGAAGCGTGAGTGATGCAAAAGCAGTATAAAGTACATAACAGTGCAGATGTGTGTCGAAGCCATTTTGGATGTTCTGTCTATTTTGAGGTTGCTGTTTTAATTGGCATTTTCAGCATACACACGGTGGTCCGCCATGTTTTGTGGAGCGCGATGCACTGATTTTTAAGCGCATCACCCTGGCTTATGAGAAAGGATCCCATGTTGGTTCTGTGACGTTCATTCATGCTGCTAGAAATAGTCCAGTCCAAGCCCAATGAAGCGCTTCACTTTTAGGCCGATCGTGCTTTTAAATTCAAAATGAGGAGACAATGCTTTGTGTCCTTTCACACAGATCAAAAAGTCGATGGAGCATTCTGCGGAGGCCGTAAGCGGGAAAGCAAGAAATATGCCTCATTTAATATAAGTTAAAAAAAAAAAATAAAAAAAAAAAGGACGAAATTTCATCCGTAGCCTGCTAACAACCATTCCTCATGCTGATGGTGAAGTGGCAAAGACGTTCTAATGTTGCAATGTCTGCTCTGCTTTGCTGGGAAACGGTTGTTGACCGTTTGAAATTGCTTGAGTACGACGAGTACAATGCAGCAGATGATTGACGATGGCTGTGCTTTAGTGTTTTGTTTTGGTACTTGTCATGGAGCCCGGTATGTAGTAAATGTGCATGAACAATTTTGGTGGGCGCAGTAAAAAGTCTGTGTACATGTGAAAGGTCAGGTGCTGCGTGCATCGGCGCCACATGGGTCAGAAGACAGAAGAATGCGCAGAAGCAGCTTCAAGATGCCACCATGTGTGCGTCCACAATGGAAAAAAAGGAAAATGGCCCCCGTTTGTGTATGGTTTTTAAAAAAAAATTATTGACTGCTCACTGTTTTGATTAACCTAGCAGAGGTACACTAGTTGTTGTTTGCGGCACTGAAGATGAGGCCTTTGGCAGAATTGAAATGATGCTTAGTCGAGGCAATGCCAAAGTCACCGTAGCCCAAACGTGCTGGCTGGATTCCGCGTGGACGTCAACAGGACGTGGACCGCGGTGCGCGGCGCTCTTGGCGGAGAGGAGGATGGCGACTGAGGTGAGGAGAGAAGAGGAACAAGAGTGAGAGGTGGAGCGTTTTCCTGATGGGAAGTGACAGCCCAGGAGGAGGGAAGCATCATGCGCACGTTTGCGTTTCGTTCGGCGAACGCACACACGCGTGCAGCTTTTAAAATGGGCTCATCTTCGTCATCCATACGTTGTACGACGAATGTATCTGTACATGGGTACAAAAATCGTTTTCTCGTTTACTTCCCTGATGATATCCGAGGGTATCTGATAAATGATTATGACTGTGGTTACTGTGCCTGAGGTCAAAGGTCAGAGCAGATCAAATTCATATATAGCTGTTTTCTTTCGAACAGTTTCTCCCAACACGTTTGAATGAGATGTAGTAGGCCTCTTTCTTTGACATGTCCACATGTCTTCTGCCTGTCCACATCTGTATGACATTTAGTGACACAATTCTGCTCGTCTTCACTTCAGCGTTTCGTATTCTGCGGCTTTCCAACAGGCTCAATTCTGACAAAGGCTCCTGTGGAAAATGACGTAGGACAACAGTGCGTGACAGCGTATTGGCTATATTCGATAGAAAGCAGATGTTCGTGGTGTGACGAACGCAAGTGCCGAGTCTGACAGTTGCAGAAAGCGTCATTTGGCCGAAAACAAAAAGCCGCGCTGACGTAACTCGGGCTGCAATCATTTGAAGAGAACCGAAAGCACGACGGATTTTGTTTTGCTCTCGCTCTGCGCTTTTGGCTATGACTGCACGGCGGCACCATGAGAAATTGTGGAATCCAAAATGAAAGCCCAAGGTTCTTTTGAGAAAGTGTCATTGTCTCAGTGTGAGCTCTCGCGGTGGGCATTTCACACTTGCTAGAAAGCATACGACAGTGCTGTGAACCGTGCCGCATTGTTGGCTCACGAAGCATCAAGCAAGGAAATGGCATTGTTAAGGGTTGAAATTCTAATTGACAACGACAAATAAGATTTCGGCAAACTGCCAGATAAGCATTTTGAGTGACAAGGCGTGAGATGAGTGCAAAACTACTTCTTTGCCCGCATACCCGACCGTGCAAAAGCACTTCTATTTTGATTATTTGCCGGGAGAGAGCACTCAGCTGAATAGCGATGTAACCCCATCACGTTTTATTATTAACGACTAAGATTTATAACACTGGCTACTCAAGGTGAGTTTCAAGGCTGAAATTTCTATAACGTCTTGTTTTTTTTTTTTCATTTTGTAAGCATTCACATAGACATAATGTTATATATCAGACAAAAAGTGGCAAGGCAATATGGGCTGTTGAGGAATATTACCGCATTAAAAAATATATAGTATGTTGATCGTGGACATCTCAGATACCTCAGGAAGAATAGGGGAATGGAGTATAATAGTACTTTCTTTGACAATAAATTCATGAATTGTCAAAGAAAGTCCAGCGCCTCGCACACCGCGTAGCTCGATAGCGAATTATTCTGCACATCAAGTTAATGTCGTGTTTCTTCCTTAGATCTGCTTTCATTCAAACGAATGTTGACAATGAATGTGAAAGCAGAATTTCCATTTGAAAGGGCTCGGAGTGAAGTCATTGTGAATATGAATGTGAATTTATTATTATGATTTTTTTTTTTTTTTAGACACAAGCCATTACACTGTAAACCTGATATTTAAATGTAGCTCTATTCTCCATTGGAGAATCTAACATTCGTCACCAGAGGAGTTAAACGGCGCAATTTATGTTTGCGCTTTTGTCTTGGGGGTCTACTTGGACTCCGAACAATAATAGATTTGAACACTGACACAGCAAACAAGACCGTGAAGTCAATGGAGTGTGATCAAGCTAATCTTGGCATGTAAATACATTGTTGCGTGTTCCAAAACATCATTTACCTGCTTGGAAGCAGGAAAACGGCGTGGGTGCTGTACATTGCCTGAGGCCCAATTAATCCCGGAAGCTTGCTTATTTCAAAGTCGACATCTCATCTTTTCAACACTAATTTACAGTTTCCAATGATTTTTTTTAATGATAGCACCATATTACGTGTCGCCAGTCTCCTGCCTTGAGAGCTTTGTGGTCATCTGTGTGCAATGATTTTATTTTTATTTTTTTTAATCACATCAGAGCCAAAGTGTGAGTCTCCCCACAGCATTAATAGTTCAATAGTTCAGCAACAGAGCTAATGTAATGCGTTGCATCTGGTGCAGTATTCAAAAAACGCCTATTGCAAATATGTTGCAAATGTAAGACCCATAATTTGTTAGCCAACATCTACTGTCAGGAACATGACCGTGAATATATTCCAGATGCTGACTTTTAACCTCAAACAGCATGAATTCATATTGTTGACGTTACTCTGAGCTGATTATCCTCAATTTGTGTGTTTTTTCAACTTGGCTGCAAAATAAATGGGCTAGACATAGAGGCAATTGTTTTATAAATGTAACATTTGAATTGTTTAAGGTGTGATAAACTGATGGATAGGGCTTCACATAAGTCATGACAAAGTAGGACAGATAGTTGCTTCACCCATTTGGAAATGTGATAGAAACATTCAACGCCCTGTGGTGAGGTCTCGTTGTTTTTGACCTCTCGTTCCAAGGGTCCGTTTATTTGCCGATCTGTTTCCTGTGATAAGACGTGGCAGCCGGGAAGCGGTCATGAACGCCAGAGGTGGCGAGACTAGCCAAATATTGTACTCAAGTAAAAGGGTACTCTTACTTTAAGAGTAGTAGGACTCAAGTAAAGTAGTCCTCCAAATATTTACTGGAGTAAGAGTGAGAAAGTTCTCAGTGACAAGTAAAGAGGAAACTAACAACAAAAATAACATTTGGAGAGCTTATTTGCCGGCATTAAAAGGCAAGCCTTTGGAGTTGTTGTTTTTTTAAAAAAAATAAATAACATGACCTCATTTGAAGAGAAACGGCCGCAGGCTTGCTTTTATTTGTTTGCACACCGGTCGGTGAAAATCTTATCAGCGCAGTCCTTGGTGCGAGTGAAGTTTGGGGACCTCTGATTTGGAGAACTCCCTCCTGCCTTGGAAACATCCTTACTGACATCACTGAAATCTTGCATCCTTCATCCTCGGTCGGATATTTACTTCGGTGACTTGCAGACCACCAGTGGCCTTACAAGCCACAATATGCACGATTCAAACGTGGCGTATGGGTAATTAACTCTTTGAGTGCACCCGCCTCAATGATTTCCAATCATATAAGACGGTTGCAAGAACATTTCAGGATCAGGATCAGGATCATCTTTATTTGCCAAGTATGTCCAAAACACACAAGGAATTATTTCACGAGCAGAGCTGCACAAGCTTGTTCCTCTGCAACTCCGCTGTCACGTCTATAAGTCAACTTTGTGCTGAGCGGGCAGGATGCGACGCTGACGTACGATATGTCGTCCGTGCGTGAGGCCTGAAGTGGAATATAATGTTGTCACATGCAGGCAAAAAAACGGCAACGGACCTGGATGAGGTGTGTGCGTGTGTGTGTGTGGTATTGAATAGACAGGATTGTGTTCGCAATGCGGACTCGGTGTCGTCGTCGGATAATCATGTTGCAGTCCACGTGGTGATCTGAGAAAATACACATACACAGTTATTTCCCTTTGTCATGTGAATGTAAATTCTAAACTTATTTGGACATTGTCAAAACAGGCCTTGATTTTGTTTTTCATTTTTGTTGCATGATATAAAATGCTTGTCTATCCTTTCATTTGTTCTCTATTTGGCAGTGCTGCTTTCAAGCTGGACCGGTTCCAGAATTAAAGAGCTCCGTTGTCATCAATTCGCCGGTGTCTGAGAAAAATATTGGTGGAGAACAAGCGAGCCTCGTTGGTGCACTGTCGGGAGGCAAGCAGATCCAATCCCGTACATTTTCAAAAGTTAGCGTATGCAATCAATCACTGTGTCAAAATCTCTCACATGCGCGGCTCGTATGCTTCGAGAAGTTTTGTGAGACTTAGCTGAATGAAATGTGAAAAGTGATGCCGAAACAAGAAACCTGTTTTATTCCGACACTGCCGATCTGTGGATTGTAAGACCGAGTGACTGAAAATGTGCGTTTCTCTTCTGCCCCGACCAAGCGATGGCACAATAACGTGAGGAGGACGCATGGCGCAGTGACAGTGAAATATGCAAGACATGTGAATTCAGCCTCGCTCGTCTCCTCAACACGCGCCTCTTTTCAGCCTTCGTCCGTGCGCAGGTAGACCAGCGCACGCGCGTGATGACGCTCGTCGTCGTACCCGCACGCGGTGAGTCGGCGAGTGGCGAGGTCAGTCACGACAGCCGCAAATTCTCAAGGTTAGTGCGGGGTCTGGTGCCTGGCTGCGCTAATGCAAATTATTGTTTGACACCGAAAGCTGCAGATCGATTGTATGTAACTAGTCTGTTCTCTCTCACTCGAGTGAAGCCAGGCAAGGCATTATTTTTTTTGGTTCCTATAGGTCAAACAAAAGCAACAACAGCAAAAAGCCCTTTTAGTTGCTCCTTTTCTTCCCCCCTCTGCCAACCATAACCACGACTTGGGCTTTGTGCGCCCATCATGTTTGCGGACAAAGACAAAATGAAGCCTTTGGGAATCCCAAGTGGCAGCTCGCTCTCGTGGTACATGGTAAAGTGCTGCAGATGAATGTGTCATAGCGGCATAGAAAATGAGCTTTAACGCGTGATTGTGCATTTGTGAGCGAAGAGCAGGAGAACTGTGATATTGCAACCTACAATGCTGTTAAAGCAGCTTAATGCCGACTGTCATCCTCATTATTAGGGTCTCTGATCTCAGCTTGGTTGTTAATGAGCAGCTAAATGCTCGCAGAACATTTTGACAACGATGGCGGCTTATGAACGGAGAACTTGCTGTTCAGCGGTATATGCATTCAATAATAATCATTTACAATGACTGATTTGTTTGGGGCAGGTGTTTTCTCTCAGTATGTGTGTGTGATGTATTTTTAAGTGCCAGGCAGCATTCTGTTTCTTCATCCTCTCTTCCAACTTGGATTTATCAGTCTTTTTGGAAAGTGCTTTTTCTTTGCCTCCTGCCATGTACACTGTTTGCGTTATGCGCAAACCTCTTATGCACCTCAGTTATTTTAGTTACAACCAACTCAATAACTTGTCACCTTTATTATCTAAGTGGAGTGCAATTAAGTTATTACTCTGTTTTCATAAAGTACAATATTATAGAGTGCTATTTTGGGGGAGAGGTTGGAACGGATTAATGGCATTTCCATTTCTTTCAATGGGGAAAGATGATTTGAGATATGAGTGTTTTGAGTTACGAGCGGGGGGTCAATGAAAGAATTGAATTATAGAATTGCAGCTCATGTCCTTGTTTAAGCCGGCCGGCCACTATTGGTGGAGCAAACCATTTTTGAGGCTGGAGCTGCATTTTGTACTTTTAAAAGAAAATGTCTTACCGCACTTGAAGAGGCTTAACGCAGCCTCCGAGAACTTAGAAATGTTAAGGATATACAGCGTCGTAAAGGTTGTGATCACGGTACTTCTCGGTTGGCCGTCGGGGATGCAAAAAGCCTTGACGAGGTCATACGGGCCTTACCTCGCTGACTGAGATTTTCTCCTTGTCCAAGAGTTGAGCATTGTTTGAGCAGGATGGCGTCCAGCGAGTGGAAAATGTGAGGAACGGCTCAGCGAGACGGCGCTGGTGCACAGCCAAGAGAGGCTTGTGGAGGGGAACGCTGACAAGTTGGCTGCTGGCAGCCTGCTCAGGGAAAAGGCCAGAGTTAACGTTCGCATGCAGTATACTGCGCTATCTGTGACACTCGCCACTGTGTACTCGCGCCCCGGGAACAGCTTCCATTACAACACACTCAAATCTCGTGCGCTTTATTGAAAGATGAATTTCAACACTGCTTGTGCTTGGGCATAAGCGCCAAGGAACTATTAATTTCCTTTTGAGGCGTTTGCCTCTGTCATGCGTTCACTAGCTCGGTGGCGCGTTTCGTTATTTTGGGGCCCAAGGCAAGTCATGGAGCCCTCTGCGTACTAACCTTTTTTTTTTTTTTTTTTTTTAATATAATCAAAAATCCTATTTCCTGAGCTATATACAATAAAGTCCTTCAAATCTTTCTTGACCATATCTCAATCAATCAACATTTAATAGAGTTCCCCATTTTCGACTGCTTTAAAATGGACATTGCGCCACTCGTGCCACTGTCCACTTGGGCTCTATTCCGTCCTCCTCGGCGATCGCCGACAGCAGTTGCCGCCGCACCTGGCGCGGGCGTCCGGCTCTCGCTGTGGTCAGTTCCACACGTTCCCTACCAACGCTATGATGATGATGAGGCATTTGAAGTGTTTGAAGCACGTGAACTCCGACTCAAAACACTATTCATTGTTTTCAATTTGGGGGCCGCAGGCAAGTGCCTGTGTTTGCCTCGTGGTAACTTTGACCCTGGTTACGAAAAGTCACCAATAGGATTTTATTGCGCACGTGTGCGGAACGTACAGCGGGCTCTTTTGAATACATTCACATGGGCTTATAATTATCTTGACAACGGTTTCTCTAATGCACAGTAAAGACCTCGTTAGACTTCCCATTTTCACATTTAATAAAATGCGATCCGATGGATTGACTTAGCCGATGGGCAGAGTAAATGTGAAGATGTTGAAAACGGAAGGCCTTTTTCCGTTCCCGTTTGAAGAATTGCTTGGATGGGTTTGATGTTTGAAAGAACATTATCCCGACCATGTCTTTGTGATGGACGAGAAGAAAAACGGTAAGCCTCAGTGACCTGTGACCTTCCAAATGCACTTTTGGATGAATGGATAAAAAAAAGAAAATCCCACAGACGAACTCCAGGATGTTGTTGAAAGTCTTCCTAACAGCGAAAGCTGTTGTGGCTGCAAAGGGGGCCCAATTCGGTTTTATTTTCTATTTACACAAAGTGTCGCAGTACCTTTGTATGGCGGATATAAACTGTATGGCAACTGTATAAACTGTTCTCATTTCTTGCAGCTGACTTGTGAGGTTGCTCAAGGATGTTCCACTTGCATTCTTCTTGTCCAGCCATTCAGGAGTAATTTAGACGTCGGTCGGTGCCAGAGGAAGACAAAATGGAAGCGCACTTGGCCTCCGGCAAAGTTTTTCCTCCGGCTGAGACCCGGAAGGGCCGCCGAGCTCTCCCTGAACCGCCTTGGCCCTGAGTGGCAGTGGGGTTCGAGTGCCTCTGTGGAGTCTGACGAGGCAATACATCACACAGCTCGTACTCGCTTGATCGGAAGCCAAGGACAAGGGGGGAGGGCAGGAAAGATGGCTACTAAAATCTCACAGCCCCAGTCAGGAAGTGGACACTTTCGCTCTGTTTCCTGTTAGGAAGCACACGAAGAGTCGCCGTGAGAACGTCAACAACTCATGTTTGGATTGATTTTCTTTTTCTGCGGACACAGCTGTAAATTACAGCAGCAAAAACGAGCGCCCTTGAAGTGTTCATTAAACGTCAGTCCGTCATGTCCCGCTGTTAGAAGTTGAAAATATTTCAGGATTAAAGGGCACAGCAAAGAATATATATTTAAAAAGGGAATTGTTTTTTTTTTTTTTTTTTGTCAGGAAGAAAAAGAACGCAAGTCCAGATGCGACCAAACAGGCAACGTATGTGTGCGTGTTTCCGAGCAGCTCAAAATGAAATTAGCCACGCGGATGAATCCTTGCAGCAGACACGCAAGTTCACATTGCTGTTGATGCCGATGCATTCAATTTCTGCAGCCCAGACGTAGTTGCTAAAAGAATGCTGCTGTTGTGTTTTTGTTTTGTTTTGTTTTTTACTCATTTTCAATCCCATTAGGCCATGCACACACTCCCATCACACTATTATCGCTCAGTTGCAGTTGACCCGGATGGGAAAGGAGGGAACACTTGCTGACATGTTAGGGATAACCTTTCCCAAGTGACCACAATACTGCGGCGTTGTAATGGGCGGCCGTGCTAAGTGACCATGAGTAGTTAGTTGGGCATTGGTGCTTGGCGTTGGAGAGTCTGGAGACTTGAGAAAGCAGAGGATTGCGGGTATGATGTCCGTTTCTCTGAATATTTGATGCTTGGGCTCAGCCTCTCGAGCTTTTTTGGAGCTTACACAAGGTTGTTTTGTGACGAGCGAGCTGAAACAATGTTAACCACAGATCTAATGTGACAATTAGTAATATACGCCTTGAGCCTTGCAGATATTTATGACAAAGCAATCTTCATTAGCAATTCAAGTTCCTGCCTCAGCACTTATTCATTTCCGAATTGGATTGAGTCGAGTTTGAATTGAGGTTCAAATAGCGATTGCACGTCTTTGTAATTATGACCTTTGCTAACTGAAATCATCGTTTAAATTTCACATCTGCTTGAGAGCTACACAAAATACAAATTGTCCCTCTAAATGTTCAAATGATCCGAAGATCAGCGATTACGGAGCATTTTCCCTCATTTCAAAAATGTCAAAAATATTCGTCACAGGCCTTTTTATTATTAACAGTTTTAATATTTATTCAGCAATAAATCAGTAGATGATGCATCTTCGTGACCGAATTCAGGCACAAAGTGGGTATTTGTGAAGGATTCCCGTTCCAATTTTTCATTGTTCGGCCTTGACAGAGGTTTGCACTCTGCTAAGCGTCATTTTAGTTGCAATGGGGACTATCCTAATGTTCCGTTTCAACCCTTTCTTGCGTTTTCAGGCACCATGAGGCCAGTGCAGAGGAACTTCTACGAACCGTCCTCCGCTCCGGGCAAAGGCGTGGTGTGGGAGTGGGAGAACGACAATGGCTCCTGGACGCCGTATGACATGGAGATCTGCGTGACCATCCAGAACGCGTACGAGAAGCAGCACCCGTGGCTGGATCTGACCTCTCTGGGCTTCTCTTACCTCATCGACTTCAACGGCATGTCTCAAACCAACAAGCAGAGCCAGCGCAAGCGGCGCCTTCGGCGGCGTATGGATCTCGCTTACCCGCTCATCATGGGTTCCATCCCCAAGTCGCAGTCTTGGCCCGTGGGAGCCAGCTCCGGCCAGCCTTGCTCCTGCCAGCAATGTATCCTGGTCAACAGCACGAGAGCCGCGTCCAATGCGATCCTCGCCTCCCAGCGGCGGAAGCTCCACGGAGGGGGGGCAGGCGGTACGGGTGCCGCAGGAGCCCCGACGGCCGTGCGGCAGAGCAACACCTTCGCCGGAACCACTCTTTGGTCTCCGACCTCGTCGGCCACTAATAACATCGGGGCGGGAGGCGGGCGAGCCAAAGACGAACAGGTGCGGGTGCCGTCGTCCCCGGCCAACTTTCCCGTGATGTCGTCCCATGGCCACAACACCCTCGCCGTCAACGGACAGAACAACCTGAACCGACCGGGCGCTCAGCGCATCTCTATGGCCACCCCGAGAGGAACCATTCCACCGGGGTAATGAGCTAAGTTTTTGAACTCTCTAATCCTTTTGTTTCTCTGTACAATTCAGGTTCACATGCTGATCAATGCTTCTGCAGAAAAGCCCTCGAGTGTCCCATGTGTGTATCTGACATGGTTGCTGCTCAATAGTGAGCTTATGTGGGCCCCCAGATGCTGGAAATACTGCAGCTCTTTCTCTTGCTTCTCTTTTGAACACATTTGTTATAATCACACTGGGCCGTCGCAGCACGGCTTGCGGAAGCATGCGACGTCATCGTCTTCGTGGTTTCATTAGTTGCGTGTCGGAGCATGAGAGGCGGGTTGTGGCGTAGCTGTGGGGGACCTCTTAGCCATTGGAGGTCAGGCTCCACAGGGAGAAAATGAATAATTGATCACGGAAAATTAGGCTTTGAGCTGAGTGGTTTGACTTCATAAAAAAATATATAT
Organism: Phyllopteryx taeniolatus; assembly: GCF_024500385.1. Lineage (NCBI taxonomy): Eukaryota > Metazoa > Chordata > Actinopteri > Syngnathiformes > Syngnathidae > Phyllopteryx > Phyllopteryx taeniolatus. Next base: position 31,603,969 of record NC_084504.1, on the reverse strand, counting down.
AAATATATATTTTTTTCGAGTATTTTCACTGACTCTTCAGTCCCAACCCAAGTTTTTTAAGCCTGCCGCACACTGCGCAATGCAGTCGAATCCAATTGGACGGGTCCATCGCGTAAAAATAAGAGCTGCCGAAGCACCCCCGCCCATTGAGCGATTGGCTATATGGACGCCCTGAACAGCAAGCCTGTATCGGCTATATTGTACTTTATCACATTTATTAAAAGAGATGAATAATTGAGGAATGGGAGAGGATGTGGACGAGAATAAAAGCAAGACTGTGGATATTATATATATATATTTTAGTGTATATATATATATATATATATATATATATATAAAGAGAGAGAGAGAGGTATATGTTTGTGTACATTTGTTTTTTTCATCCACGGGCACGATACACTACGAATAAAGTTAAGTATTGATGTAAAACATGCTTTACACATTATTTATATTATTTATATGGTTTTAGGGCGGCGCAGCACGCATTCGGCGTCTCGTTGGCCTAAAACCCGGAAATGCATTTTCGGCACGCGCGAATGCTTATGTGCATTTTGATTGGCTGCAAGCTGCGACGTTCCGACGGTTTTATGTGGCAAAACCGGCGGCCGACCGAGCGGCCGCTCAATGAGAACAGTTGCCAAAACCGCGCGTCAGTTCGGTCCTGTTTAGCCGCGTCGGTGTGCGGCAGCCTTTACTAAAATAAAAACTATCTCTGGATCTGATTTCAATCCACTTAGTCCTTGCCACGCATGTTGAGAGATACACAAAAGTATTTCACCCAAAAAAGACATACTTTCACTTCTAGCTGCCCGATTACGCGTCACTGAAAGGTCACAGTATTTACTTCATAGCATACAGATGATCATTTGTGTTCCGTAGATGCACGATGTGCGTGTGCACAAAAGGTGATGGAGAAAGATTGTAAGATGAAAGCACCGATGTGCGGGGGGGGGGAGAAGAGGCTGGGGCACGGCAGAGCGCACTAATTCTCAGGCGAGTGGCTCAACATACAGGATGCACGTGGTTTACGTACGCTCGCTCGCTCACGTGTGCCCCAACGCAAACCTCTCGCACATGCTGGCGTGTGGGAGGCTGGCAGACACCAGAAATCGACACGCAATGTGAGACATCACTTTTTCTTTTTTTTCTTGCACACAGCAGAATATAGAAACACTGATACATGGAACCTTGGGGATTTATTTTTTGGATGAGTTTCTCTTTTACGGTTAAATCAGATGATTCTGTTGTGAGCGCATGCTTCTTTCATTTAATGAAAAGTTGCTTACAAGAGCTATATCAAAAAGATGCCCACATTTTGCAAGTAATCAAAATTAGAAAACACCACAATGAAGTATGTGTACGTACAACAACTATAGAATGAATTGGCAATGTCACAACCAAGCAATCTTTGTAAGAGTTTAAACTGTTGCTAAAGCACTTGCTTTGAATCTCATTAGCGTGCGCACCCAATGAAGCACTGTACCTATAATCAATGATGACTGTGACCCTGATAGTCTTCCCATTGTCTTGGAAAATCGCAGTCTGCGAATTGCGACGCTCGTTTGGGGAGATTGTGTTGCCTCGAATTGCTACATGTTTGCGGTTTGGCCATCTGCTTGCTTGTGTCAACAAATTAGTTTAGTGGACATAGCGAGACCAGTATCTCACCACCTGCCTTTTATATGCCGCTCCGAACAGTGGCTCGTAAAACAGAACAACAGAAGCACAAAGACTCGTTGAATGCTTGGCTGTACACAAACTGTAATTTGTTCATGTGTAAACATCACTGAATAGGATTTCTAGCTCGGTCGAACGAAGGAGGAGTCCCTCCGGCGAGATGTGGGGTGAGACGGGATGAAAGTCAAAACTAGTCCGTTTTTGGACCGGTGAACTTCGTTTCAAATTTAGAATTATGAACTGATGAACTGAACTATTTCATTTTTCGAACAATGAACTGAACTTTGAACTAGTTCAGGTAGAAAATGAACTTTGCCAACACCGATCCTGTATTTCACGTCGCAATATATATTGGCGGTTTTCCAAAAAAAATGACAATGTCCTTTTTTCTTATATTGTGCAGCCTTTAGGCCGTGTTATCTGTGTGCGCAGTGAGCTCAAGTCAAAACTCTCAAAGCGTGTCTCATCGCATCGCAACTGTTTGATGTGGTGAAGAGCAAGTGACATTTTAACCTGAGTGCTTCCATTGGTACGTGGAGCGCAACCAGTGGCGATTCTTGGAATTGAGGACCATGTTTGGTGGACCTCATGGAGGACTTGGGGATCCTTCAGCATCATCAAGTGTCAATTTTTGTTTTACAAATAGAGGTTTTGTTTCTCTTGCAGGGTTCCCGCTCTTCCAGTCAAAAACCTGACTGGCTCTGGACCAGTGCATCCAGCGCTAGCAGGTCGGCTCAGCTATAATATTTCCTTTGTGGTGAACGTATTGCGATAGCACTCGAGAGCATTTTTCAATTTTTCTGTCTGTGTGTATTTGTGTTTGTTTGTGTGTTGTTACATACGCATCAGGTATGACCGGTATCCTGATGTGCGCTGTAGGTCTGCCCGTTTGCCTGACCCGTGCACCGAAGCCCATTCTGCACCCGCCGCACATCAGCAAGAGCGATATGAAGCCTGTGCCGGGAGTCAACGGTATGCGACGCAAGACCAAGAAAAAGCACCTGAGGAAAGGTAAGAACAGGAGTTGACGGTTGCATTGGGACATCCCTGGGAGGAAAATGTCAATCAAATCAAATGTTGCGTTTATTCCCAAAGGTGCCTATTTTCTTTACGTAGCTTGGACACAATGTGCACACACATGTACACTTGTGATGAGGCAGTCTAATCTCTTTCAAACCAAACTGTTGACTCCCCTCCCTCCAGCATCCCTAAGAATGTCGCAGTGTCGCCCTCAAGGCTATTCAATTCAACTCGTGAACCTTCAGCATTGCAGTTCTGCTTGATCAAGAAGACTCTTCATTCATATTCATGGGTTAAAAACAAAAACTTTGCTGTAACAACTATGTTGCATGACATGCAGGCCAGCAGCAAGGCAGACTGTAGGTCAGCACGTGTGCCTCACAATCTTGAGGTTCCGGGTTTGAATCTTGCTCCCACATTCCAAAAAGACGCCTGCAAGATGGATGGACATGCGGGCCAAACAAGACAGCCAGCCAGCAGCCAGCTAACTTTTCTTCTCATCAGCTGGGCTGAGAGCAGTTTACAGGCCTGAATGAAAACGGGTCAATGGAAGCCATGGAAACTCTGAACCTCCCAAGGGAGTCTTTGTCCTAATTGATCAGCGAGACTTCCATCCCTAGCCTACACTGCAATTGTCCTCTTAGTCAGCCCTCTCACTGCTCGTTGACCTTTACTACCTTGAGGTAGAAGTAGTGAGGTGAGGTTTTGTTTTTTATCTATGTCACTAACAGGATTGTGCCAAAACTCCAGGCTTGTATTTTGTAAAAAAAAAAAAAAAAAAAAAAAAACACTTTACATCTGTTTGGTTTTTATTCACAATTTTCATATAGAACAACAAAACAACAACTGTTTGTGGTTGATCCAATTCAATATGAAACATATGTCACCACAACTGTACTCGTGTCAAAACAAAAAACATCAGACAGTGGCTATAATGTGTTAGCTTTCATCGCTTTCTGCCTGGCTGCAGCGAACAAAGACATATTTTCTTTGGGGGGGGGGTCCTGGAATGGCATCAGGGGTCTGCTGTGTCGATGTGCTCCCAGCCATGCTACACTGGGCGCACGCATACAAGAACGATCTGTGCACGAGTTGGATGATGCCGTCTTCGTCTGAACGCGAACACTCCTGAGGTCACGCGATACGGAGTTTAACCAAATATTTTCCGGTAAACGTGTGCTTTAGATTACATGGCACGGGACTTCCACATATGTTGCAGGACATCACCAAATCTCGCCAGGCTTCATCTCTGTGATCATTTCAAGAAACTGTAATGGATGAACTCCTTAAGTGTTTCTTTGACTTATTTGCATTAATTTTGCACACCACAGAAGGGTACCAGAGATTTAAAGAGTATAGAAGTGGAACTATACAGAATATTCTTTCCAGTGATCTTTATTCCATACTGAGGTTGTGTCCGTCTGTCTTTTACTGTATATTTATTTCTCATTTGTACGACAAGGGAAAACCCCAGAGGATGTTGTCCGAAGATACACGGACAAAATTAAAGTGGCACCAGATGAGGTAAAACGCACACACATTATGCAGGTGTGAAAGTATGGAAAAAGTACACAGTTATGAAGAATGGCAGCTGAAATATTGTGTTTGGCTCGCGCAGGACTGTACCATCTGCATGGAGAGGCTGGCCATGGCGTCAGGCTACGAAGGCATCCTGCAGCACAAAGGCATCAAGCCAGAGTCGGTGGGCAAACTTGGCAAGTGCGGCCATATGTACCATCTGCTGTGCCTGGTGGCCATGTACAACAATGGCAATAAGGTGGGTAAAAGCTTGGGAGCCAGCCGTTGTTATGATGTCACTCTCGAGGGCTCGAGTTACAATTACAAACGCGCACCCTCTTTCGGCTTGACCGGGCGGCACGTGATCCAACTCCGCAATTGTTCTACACAGATGGGGATCTCCACGAGTCTCGTCGGATCACTCGTATCCCTCTCGAAAGCCCGCTACTGGGACTTTGCAAGAAGTCATTATGAATTCAGCTCATTTTGGTGCAGTCGCATGAAATATTAACAGTGCCCCTCCTTGCTTGAGCAAAAGCAGAAAGTGCGAGCACATTCATTTGTGCAATCATCGGGACTCATTCAAATAAATGGACTTCACACACAGATGTTTTACTTTGTTGTTCCGCAAAGATGGAATAATAAATGGGAAAATGTAAAGACCATTTGTACAAAGTTACTAATGTGTCACAATAAAAAAGGGGAAGGGGAGGGGGCGCTTCTAATGCACAAAAACATTCTTACATGCTGCAATAGGAGAAAAAATTGGCAGATTTTCATTTGCGGCCTGCCGTAGCGCAACATCCACAGGCGCTCTGTCTGTCTTGCGCGGTCTCGAATGCGGTGTAATCTGCAATGATTGGCGAATACTTCCAAGTATATCGGAGTGGGGGTGGGGGGCAATGACGAGATGATATTTCTACGCACATTTTGTCCCAAGCAGGATGGCAGTCTTCAGTGCCCAACATGCAAGACCATCTATGGGGAAAAAACAGGCACGCAGCCTCCTGGGAAGATGGAATACCACGTCATCCCCCACTGCCTGCCCGGCTACCCCGACTCCAAGACCATTCGCATCGTCTACGACATTCCTGCAGGTGTCCAGGTCAGAATTATCGGCCCTCGCTAATCCGTCTTGCTTTTTGTGCTCTGATCCACCGGCTTTCTTCTAAGTCGCCGGCCTTACCGCAGCTGCTTTATCCGCTTGAGTTTGATGATTGCTGTACCAAGGTGAGCAGTCTGCTATGTCTCACAGTTTAGGATTAACACTCCGAACCAAGAAGATTTTTCGATATTATGGAAAATAGCATTGCGTTGATCATTTTGACTCATCTATTACTCATTCAGTCATGTGTTGAACACCGACATGTTGAATGATGTACATTTTGATGATGTACACTCAGGAGAATGGAAGGCTGCCTATTTGGTCGTGACGCTCCGGCGGTGCTATAAAATGTTCAAATGACCTTTGAGAGCGCCAGCGCTGCTCAGCTGGCACGTTGGCGCAGCAGCCACAAGCTAGATAAGAGACACCTCCAGCTCGGATTGTGAAGCCGGTGTAGCGTCATCCTTTGCTCGCCAACCTCCAGTTTTTGGCACTCTGCTTAAAAACTGTTTGATATTTACTGATACATATTTGGATAAGGGAGTTATTTAAAAAAAAAAAACAACAACATTACAATGCTACACTACGTCACGGTTTCAACACTTTTTCCGCTGTTATCGATAACAACCCATTCGGGGTCCAAGAAAACGCAATTCGCTATGAGATGCTGCATAAGCGCTGTCAATTAAAAACTGATCTGATCACACATTTCATTGTCCGAGTATGCGTGAAATAGCATTTTCCTGGTTCAAACCGGATGAAACGTTCTTGATCAGAACCCAACAAAACATATGTTGATGTTACAGCTTCAACCCTGCATCCAGTTCATTCAAAAATGTATACAGAATATTTAAAAGTCTCACTGAGAAACACATTTGTATCCATTTATATCTACGACCGCTATCGAAGCCGTCAATATGATATTTGTCAGAAAAAAACCATCTCCAAAGAATACCTAACCTATCATATAACAAATATCTTTCCTAAATTCAATTGACAGGATTTCTGTAAACAAAAGAAACCCACTGTGAAAAAAAATCCTCAGCGGAAGTAAATGGTGCTTCTAACAATCCGGCATCTGAACACATGCGTGCAGACAACTGTACAAACATTAAGATTTGTCAATTTGCAGCCATCACAGTGATTTGTGAGGAAACAATTCCATTGTAAATGGAATAAAAGGTTGTTTACTGTACGTTTCAGACCAATGAACACCCCAACCCTGGGAAGAAGTTCAGCGCCAGAGGATTCCCCCGGCAATGTTACCTGCCAGACAACGACAAGGGCAGGAAGGTAAGCAACCCCCCCCCACAAAAAACACATCTATGGATTGAAACCTTGCTGGAGAATTACGCCTCCGTCCGCCATAATAAAACAAACCTGAAATCTGCAATTGCTTCACAGCCCAACTGCATCGTTACAATAATTCCTCGCTATATCGCCATTCACTGCTTGCAGATTCAGCGCATCGCATGTTTGTTTTTGTTGAGTAGTGTACAGTTAGCTTTATTGGCTATTTGATTTTAATGCGGCACTTAAGGACAAACGGGCTCTTAGTTTTGGCGGAAAAACAAAGTCATCTCAACTCATACATTTGGTAAATCACCAAGCTGCTCAAGGATACAAAGAACACGACCGGGACGCCACCGTCAGAGTTGAGTGAAATAAGTTCACAAATACCAACCTTAGCCCAACGCGTAGCTAATATATAACAATATATTATATTGCAACAATATGGACAGGAACACATGCAAGTAAAGAGCAACATTAAGCTTGATTTTCTCCAGCTACAGTAATGTAGTTAAAAACATCACTGCAAAGAATTCTGGGGAACAGCAGGATCTGCCGGCCTTACTTCCCATAATGCTTTGTGCCGAGTACATCGCCAGGACCGTCACTGTGAAGCAGAAGGCCAATGCTTAAGGCGGGAAAGAGCATGTGTACATCGCGTCTACATGGATTGTTCTTAAGTGACGTTAACCACTGCACCAACCTATTGTGTACGTACTCGTGTCGTAGAATAAATAGAATACCTGGAACTCTCTAAAGTATCACTATTGGCATTTAATTGCATATATTAAACTTTTAAATCTGTATAAATACTACAATAAATAATTGGTCACTACTTCACAGTACTACTACTTCATCTATTGCGGCGGTTTTCTGGAATAACCCCCGAAATAAACGAGGCATTACTGTACACATTTATGGTGGTAATGATACAAATATCTCAAGGGGGTTCAAACACACTACTACCAATACTCCTGGTATGAACTTCAAACACCAGCCCCTCTGTGGCCCCCAGGTTCTCAAGCTGCTGATCACAGCCTGGGACCGACGCCTCATCTTCACCATCGGCACTTCCAGTACCACAGGCGAGTCCGACACCGTGGTGTGGAACGAGATCCACCACAAGACCGAATTTGGCTCCAACCTGACTGGCCACGGTTACCCGGACCCCAACTACTTGGACAATGTCCTGACGGAGCTGTCGGCCCAGGGAGTCGGCGAGGACAACCTGAAGGACTGAGCGCTTCCTGAGCTGGTTGGCAGGAACACAACCAATCGTGCGCTGCTGTCTCCTAGGAAACGGTAACGCCGGATGAGCGCTCTTCATGCAGCACGTTACTCTTTACTCCCTCTGTATGGCAAGGCGAGAGCGACAAACAAAATGATTTGTTGTTTTTGTTTTTTGTCTTGATTATCTCTTGCATCATGCCCGGAGCGCGTATGCGTCCTCGGAGACTCGAGGCACATGCTCCGCGTGTGCGTTGCTGCCAGCAAATGTGTCACTGAGCTCTTTTTCGAGTCAAAGCGAAGCATCTGCACTTGTAGCGCGACAAGAAGGCATGACGAGGCCAGATTGCACGGCCCCGCCAACACTGCATAATGAATGTTGAGTGAATTGCTGCAATAAGTTGAGGTGCCAATGAAGCTTTTCTCACTTCAGAAGACAAATTGTAAGAAAGAAATATCATTTTCATTAAGGATTTGCTTCTCCCTTGTTTAGTCAACACACGGTGAGACTTTTGTGCTTTTCGAAGAAGTGAAGGTACTTTGGCTTGACGTTGTGCCGCGTCATTGAGGCAAGGGCTAAAGAGACTGTGTTTTGTAGTACATTAAATAGATTCCAGTGACCCAAGAGCTATGAAATATGATACATTGTTAACCTTTGCGGGATGCCTACGAAAGGAGCTGTGAAATAACCAAGCGGACTCGCTCTGAACTGTTGGAACGTTCCATTGCCGCATTCCAAGGCTAAACCCGTTTGTTTTGTTGCCACTGATTATGCTGACCTGTTTGCGCATGAAGCCCCATGCTAGCATTGGCTCAAGCGGAGGAAAATCTGGCTTTGGGTCCATCCATCATGCCGCCATGCACGAGGGGGACGGTGTGACCGCGTGCACCGAGGCTCTCGGCGTTTTCCCGAGGAGATCCATCTTGTGACTCTCAACTCTCCCGTGAGGTCATCAGCCGGAACACGCTGCGCCGGGCCGCCGCTCTCCCTCGGCGGGGAGCGGTGAGACAGCCTACCTTCTCGGTTCACGTCCTCTTCGTTAGCAGCAGCAGCAGCAGACGTCCTTCCAGGAAACATGCAAATGAGGCTTTATCGCAGCGGCAGATGCATCAGGAGGAACTACATTATTTAGGTTTCTCCCCTGTAAGTTTTTCTCTTTCCCCTCGGAGATGTTATGCCCAAGAGCGTATTTTTGTCTTTTTGAAGTTCCTTGCTGGGGATCTTCATGTTGTTGATTTTTTTTTTTTTTTTTTTTACTTGGAGATGAAAGCTAGGTCAGTGCTGACTTTCCACAAAAGCGTCTGATCATCTTTAATGAGCTGGGATGTTGATGTAAAGTTTTTGTGGGGCGAATCTGTCTTCCACGGCAATTTGAGGCAGCAGCTCTGCTTGGTAGTTTTGATTTTGAGAAAAAGTCCTTCATGGCATTTTAAACATTGTTTTGTATTGGTAAATCATCTTATAGTACAATGGGGGGGGGGGGAGAAAAAAAAAAAAAAAAGATTGACAAAGCTGATACAGGCTACATTTCAAGTTCAGTTTGAGTGTACGGTTAATTTCTGTTTATACCTTAACGCACTTTCCCATGATTAGTTATACAAAAGCAGATGTCAACATAATACATAAATTCTGACAATTTTGTCAGTTTGTCTGTATGACATGTTAATGGACGTCTAATATAATAAGTAGTGTTAGTGTATGCTACTGTGCGTATCTTCATGTGGAATGTGTGTAGTTTGACTTGAATACAAATAGTCAATGTATCTTCATCATTAGCGGGCTAGCCGAAACAGCATGAGCGTTGGTCAAATGAGCAAACAATTGGCTGCAGATATTTGTACTGTTGGATTATCAAAAAGCAGCCACGAATGAGTTGGAATTGGAAATGATTGATTTTTGTTCTTTTCTTTTTCTTATAATGTACTGTCGGCAACTCTGCATTGTGTGAAATATGCAAATGAACAATGTGTAACTTTGCCGCGGTCGCCTGCACCCGTGGCTCTGGAGCGGCAGTCCTGCAGCTACTTCTGGTCCCTCCAAATTCAATACAGCCCGCTGCCGCGTTGCCCGCATGCCAGTCAGGCAAAGTGTCTGTGTGAGCGGCGCGTCGGTGACTATTGTGTCTGCTAACAAGTGGCTGGAGGTCACCTTGTAAGGCACCAAACAAGCCTGTCGCGCATTCTGATGGTTTTAAGTCTTGTTTTTTTCTCTCTTTTAAGCAGAAACTGTTTTCTCTTAGGGGTGGGGGGGGACCTGTCTGCCTTTTTGCTGCAGTTAAAACTTATTTACAGCGTTGTTAAGCTATTGGATCATGGTGAGTGGGTGCGCCACATTCGAAGAGATTTGATGTATTTGCGCTATAAAGGTAGCAGATGTCAACTAATCATCAAACGTTCAGGGATTATTTCACGCTTAAGGGAGAACACATGATTTTGAATTATGGTTCTCCAATTCTACTCCCAAACATCTTTCGAGTTGAACGCATCTTTTGAAATGTATTTGGACAGAAAGTGAATCTTTGTTGTCGTTGTTGTTTTCCCCCCCCCCCCCGTTTCCTTGGTGACTCTTCTTTCGCTCTCGGTGTCCTGGCCTCATTCAAACTCGATGACACAGTTCCTGTCTTTATATGCAAAATATATCTGTCCAAACAAAGCTTTTATCCTTGAAGAATTGGAATGTAAGCTGCATGAAATGCTTTTTTTATTTTATTTTATTTTATTTTTTTTTTTATAATTAGTTTCCCCGAAAAATGTATTCTTTTTCATCCATTTGGTGATCATATTTACACCGCTGGTCAATTTAGTCTTCATTTAAGCGAACATGCATGCTTTTGCAAAATAACGCGTGACTGTGAGGCAGACATGCGAGCCACATGCCACCGCGTTGCATAACATGGTTTACGACTATTTCAACTTAATTATGATCTCATTAAGTTGGGCTGTCCACGTTTCTCTCACCCTAATAAACAAGGCAAAAATCAATTGCTTTCACTTTCGGAGGCCTAAGCAAGTCAGATCTATCAGGGAAATGTCCACGTCGAGTGAAGTTGAATGAACTCGAGAAATCCAAACGTTTGGCTCCTTGAACATTGTGTGGGCCCTTTAGACTTTCAGGTGTGTACAGACTTCTCAAAAGGAAAGGGAAATAATAACGTAGTTTGGTTTGTCTAAGCGACCGAGAGAGATGGCGTTTATGCAATTTACTCTTTTGGAGATGTTAAAAACGGATTTATTTGTAGCAAGGACAGTGATTTTGGGGTCAGTTGGTGTTTTCTTCGTGAGGTACCTCAAAAGCAGACGTGTACATGTTGGAAAGCATATATTTTTGGATGTATTTTCTGATCGATGATTGTCTTTGAGATAACGATGACACAACCTTTTTCCTTTTGAATCGAAGTGGGAAGTCAAAAGACGACGGATCGTTCTGCGCAACATGTAGTATTTACACCTGTAAACAAAAAGTCATAAACGTTTGATGCTTATTTATTGTACGTCTCTTTAAAATATACCTAAAACATTGTATGGCTGTACTGTCTTGGTATCTCTTTGTCTCCGAGTGTGTACTAATCGTGCGTTTTTGTAAGACGAAATCATAGGCCCGTGTCCTTTAAAAGAGAGCGTAATGTTCTTCCCGAGATGCATGCGGACCAAAGCGCGAGCTACTTGAATGGCAACGCGTAGGAAATCATCGCAGAGCTCCTCTTTCGAAAGGTCGCGCAGATGATGATGTCATTTCAGCACCGTGCGCTGCATCTTGCATTTTGGTTTTACGCCAGCGAGGAAGAGATGGCGTTCGACTGATTTCGCCGCTCTTTCGACACGTACAACATGCTTACGGGTTTAATTGACATTTTCAGTTCCTAATTTTGTGGTGTGACATCACCTGAGCAGTTTTCTTGTTCACAAAGACAAAACTGCAATGAGCTAAAAGAGACAGACTATGATTTAACTATAAAGGGCTTTTTTAATCAATAATCAGTCTTTATTGAGTCGTGTTGACCTTGTTGCATGTTTGTGTCTCTCTTGTGGACAGAAATGGAAAAATAAATGTGCCCTCAATGGGGATGATTTTGTTTCACCTTGACCTTGATTTTTATTCCTTTATTTGTCTTATTTGTGTTTAGTGTTATTTCCTGCAGCTCATTATGTAGATTTGAATGCGCTTTAGTGGTCATTTGGAGCTAGTGAAGTGTGCGGGCGCTGAGGCCGGCGTGAGCGAAGGAAGGGCCTTTCGGGATGGCCGCGCCAACCGTGACGAACCTGCCCCCCCCCCTTCCCTCCGGCGATGACCCAGAAGCCACCTCTCGTCGGTCGCATGTCCCGCCGGAGAGGAGGAAGAGCGGGGAAAGTGCTGCGCGAGTGCAGGTACGTCCGCTCTCATTAGCATTGAAATGCAGCGGTGGATACAAACATTAAAGTTCACTTAAGGTCTTATAATGTATTTGCAATTGTTATAAATGAACCAACTGGATCAAGCTTCTGCGGGGGAAGTTGATGCTGGTTCGAGTCGCAGATGCAATTAAGACTGAAAAGGGATATTCTGACTTGGGAGTCTTTTTGTGCCAAGTCATTGATTTATTTCATGTCAGGCCTTCAGTTTTTGGAGCGATGACTCTTTGGGGAAAGGGGAAAAAAAAAAAAAAAAAAAAAGCACCACAAAACACACACCAAATAGTTATAATCCCCATGACGTCATTGTGCACAGTCTGTGAAATTTAATGAAAATGTTCATGGGATTTACATATCTTTACATCAGAAATTATACAGTTGGTTTGTTCGAAGAATACTGAATGCTATTGTGAAGATTTCACTTATATCACAGTAAAATTTAAAAAGAAACGGTGTGTTTTTTACATGCATGTTCACGGTCGTGTCTCCAAAAACTCATTATTATGATGTGATGAAATGTGAGCGCAATAGAAATCAACTGCTGAAAATACCTGAACATGAACGCGAAACACTGATTGTCCTTTCTGCAACAGTCGCTATTGTAAAGGACACGGAAGCTCTTCTATTAACACAAACGCTTAAAATCTAAAGAGTAAAGGCAAATGATGCTTACTTCCAGGAAATCGTCTGATTTTACATCATGTATGAATGTAAAACAGATCTAAATCCACAAATATGGTCAAAATGTTTGTCAGAATATACAGCATGTTGGCATTTCACACGTGACACTTTTCATTGCCAATATTAGTGGCACCCCGCAAAAAGAAAATTGTTGTAAACTACTGAATCATTTGTTATTCATATTACCAAAAATGATGTGCTCTCATTGATACTGCATGTCATCAATTGGGTGGCTGGATGTAATATGCAAGAGGTAAATATTACCCATATGTTTGGAAGGTTACCATATTGCATCCTCACCTGAAAGGAAGTAGTGTGTATGAAATATTTGATTTGAATGCTGATAGCACCACGCTTTTTTGTCATAAAGGGCCCTAAGCAACAATATTTGACATTGTTTACTTTTATAGGCACAAGTTGTCATGTGGCACGCCTGTTCGATGATGATGATGATGATGACGTCACCGCCACATTTGCAGCCAAGGTCACGTTGAATAAATGAGGCGCAAATAAAAAGAAAAAATTCCACTTTCACAAAGTTAAGCTTACACTACAACAAGCTTTTGCATTTAAAAAAAAAAAAAAGTCTTGAGCCAGTGTCTTGTACAGTATGTCAAGAGTATAAAAGCGGACATTCAACCACAAGAGGATGCAGGCCATGCGTCAAAAACATCAAGTCCGATCATGCTCCCTTTATCGCCAGGTGTCATAAATTGTCTGCGGCATTTCTGAAGTCGGTGGCACGCAAAATGCAAAGCATGGCCTACGTATTGGAAATGCAGTAAAAAAAAAAAAAAAGGATGGACCCGTTCAGCCACATTTCCTCCGTCGCCATCTCGCTCGTATCTCTGAAGGATTTATTGAGATCCCTGTTTGAATCCGTTCTATGGATTCGTGATTCCACCGGTGGAGTCCTCTTGGTCTGTGCACCGGAAGGTCGCGTGAGCCCGTTCTAGAGCCTCGACCACCGTTAAGAGCCGAGCGGCAAGGCTCCGATCCGGCTTCACCGGGTCCGCTTTACGTTCGGCGCCATCTACGGGGCAACAGAGATGTTACTTGGCGCTAGTTATCGAGTAACCTAGTCATTACCACCACTGTGGCAGCCCACATGAATCCGCATGTCAAGAGAGATTTCTTCAGTCGTCTATCTATGCTAGCTACTAATAGTGACAGGCAGAGCAATTAAATGCTCTTCCACTAGATGGCAGAAGGTACAATCGCAATCCACCTGCTGCCGTTCAGACAAAGGAGGTCTGTTTGGAATCACTCATTCTCTTCTCCGAATCACCATAAAGGGATTTTTTTTTTTTTTTTTTTGGGTAGAAGGCAACATAGTTTCCTCATCAATCAAATGAAAAATGTTTTAGGCAGGCACACTGTTGATGTCACATGTCAGCTTTTCAAAATGTATATTGAGCAAATATAATCACATGGTTTTAAGCTGAGTGAATTTTATTTAATTATTGCAAACACAGCACTTTATGTCCGTCCATTATTACTCCCAGTATGTTAAAGATGTTTACATGCCACAACTCTTGTTTTTTTGTTTGTTTGTTTTTTCCTGTATCGGCACAATGCATCATGGGATATCTTCGATTTTCCAGTGAGAATCATTGCTCGTTTAAAAATGCATTGTGGAATACAATGAAGGTGCTATATAGGGGTCACCTTATACTCACTACACAATCGAGCAGCACTACAAAATGGCCAATTTACTATATAGGCCACAAAATCCGTGTTTCCAAACACAGCCAATAGTTTATGGCTTGTGTATCAGCTTTGCAATCACTGCTTTTCAGTCTAAATCGTTCTCGTAATGGTTTTGTTTTGTGCTGTGCCGTGAGATTTTTCCAATGTAAAATATGTGCTTTTGCTCAATGAAGGCTTGGAAAAATTGGAATAACCCATTGCGACATATCAAATAACTTGGTGTCCGGTTAAGATGGGGCATCACCTGGGTGAACGTCGGAGTTGATGTCTTCTTTGGTGCTGCCCATCTGATCTGCATCTGCCCCTGGAAGATATTTTTCCCTGTGGGAACATCAATCACGGCATCACAGGTAGTTGGGGCGTGCAACACAGACCTCTAGTGTCCAGTTTGTGAACTGCATCCGGACTCAGGCTGGGATTTCATTTTTTAATCAGTTTATTTGAAAGGGGACAATGCAATTTCATAAATATCTATTAAACTTAATATAAGGGCATTCAACTTCCACAGCTGTATATTTGATGTTGCACACCACGTAGAGAACCAGATCACACACATGCGGGCATGGGAGGCGAGATGTCCGAGACAAAACAGCGCTGCACCTCGTGAGCTGGTTGGGGTGTCAGTGCCTTGCTCAAGTGAACCTCAACAGTAGTCAGGGAGCAGACTATTATATAGTCTCTCCAAAGTCATGCTGGCTTTCTGTCCGTAGCGGAACTCAAAACTGTGACCCTCTGGTTCCAAAGCTCAAGTCCTCCCCCGAGGAGCGAGTGTACACCACTGACCTGAGTTTGTCTCTCCCCTGGAGAAGCTGCTTGTAAATAGTTTGAGTCTCCACATCGGGGTCAAGGGGGTCACTCCAGTCGCCCAGAGTCACGGCGGAGTGGGTTCTACTGCAGCCTGCAACTGTCAACCAAACAAGAGTTCAACACCCAATGCAATGCTACTATTACTGTCCTAGCTGAGCAAAGGAGTTGGACTCGACCGCTTAGCTGCAGACGAATCTCGTTTCTTTGAAGCGCCGAGACATGATGGAATTCTTGAGAAACAATATCTTTGCACAATTTGAAGTGGGTGGCACTCATTAGGCACATTGATGCTATTATTGTTGTGCTTATTATTTCTTGTAGTTAGTTACAATGCCATTATCTTTGAATATTGTTATAATGTGTAATTAAAGGAATAAAAAAAAAAAAAAAAAGGCAAAACTATTATTATTATTCCCAATTTGAAATAATTGGTTTGATTAGCAGCAAATATTTTCCATAAAAGCTGTGGATTTTTGGAAAGTCGCCAATATTCAAAACCTTTTGATTGATGCAAACCTGATGACTAAATGCTTCAGCATGCCGCTCATTGTCCAACACGACAAAAACGGCAAAAATCCCAACAAACACAATCGTGTCATTTCGTTCGTTTCCCTTCAGATGTCCTCATACTTAATCGGCAAAAGTGTACAAGTGTATCATTTTCAAAGCTATCATTTTCCTTTTGTTAAAGTTAGAAAAAAAAAAAATCCAATTGCGCAACGCAGCATTGGAAGTCAACGAAGAAGGATTACCCGTGCGGTCCGACTGCAGGCAGCACGTCCACTTGCCCCCGCGATGCGTCCCCGGGTGGAACGACGGAAGCATTCGCTCATTGTAGATGCTGACTTTCCTGATAGCGGACAGCCACTGATTCAGCTCATTTACATTCTGTGAAGACACGAACATCATAAAACAACGGGGTCCCACGCGAAGCCTCTTTTTTTTGAGCGGTGACCCTTTCGGCCCATCGTCAGCCAAGTTGTACCGGCCTCGTACGCTCATGTTACAATACGTTACGTTTACGTGATTATTGCGTATCTAGCGTCTTTATACATGCATATATAGTGATTATGACTATACATACTTTATTAATCAAAGCAAAGCAAATGTGTTTATATAGCGCATTTCATACACAAGGTAACTCAATGTGCTTTATATGATTAAAAGCATTTAAAAAGAAATCCTGTCCGTCACACCTAGCAGAGAATTTAGGCTAGTAGAGAGTGAGTTTTGCGTTGGGCTTTGCTCCAATGGGCCAATGAGGGGATTGGGTTATTCATCGTGCTGGCTCATCTCATTTCTGATTGGCTCCTCCGATTGTTTGCATGACTGATGAATCCATCTGCGCCTCGTGTCGCCTTATCTCCTGTTCCTCCGATTGTTTAGGAACAACAGCATCTCCAAGGCCAGTGTTTTATTTTTGGGCCGCTGAATGACGTACAGAGTGGAAAACATGTTGGCAGCCAATAATTTAACCCCTTGTCTATTTAGACAGAAACCGTCTGCGCTCCCAAAAGAAATGGAGAAATTGTCAATGAAACTCACTAAGAGTGCAGTACACACTTCTTTGAGCCACTTATTTCATTAACTGAGCCTAGAGAAACGTTCATCTCGAAATCGTACAAGTGGGAGAGCTCCGCTAATAAAAACCTCAGCATCCAAACGTTGCACTTTTGTGAGGAGATCAATGAAATCTCGCTTCAGTACCTCTGATTGCTGCTTGAGAACATCCAGGGCCCCTGTGTGTATAATGACATATTTCACAGTTGAGTGCTGATTAGTGATCTCCAGGATTTTTTTTTTTAGAGATATCAGACACCATGTCGTTGGTAAAACACCGTACTTTGGTGTTCTTCTCACTGCAAAAACGTTTCACATCCTTGACAGCTCCATCACCAACTATTAACGTTTGGGGTGCCATTTTTTTCTTGTATGATTTAGTTTCATGCCTTTCAGGTGCGGTGGGGATGAGCATTCTTGGCCAGGGTCTTGTAAAAGTGGCTCAAATCTATTTGTAAGTCTGATGTCAATGTTTTGCATTGACTCGCATCCTTTATATATATATATATATATATAGCAACAACTGACTGTATCTACAAAAAAAAAAAAAAAAGTACAGTTCCACAGGTTTAAAAATATCCAGGAGTCGCTGCTTCTAATTTTGTTTTAGAAGGAAAAAAAAGCTTATCAGCAAGAAAAATGTAAACAGAAGGGAAGCAAGCAGAGCGAGCAAAAAAGCGTCTCCACTGTACGAGAGGAGATACGAGAATAGAATCAAATAGAATCCAATTCTATACAATTGTTACTTTGTTCTGCTTTTCTAGACTTTCACCGATGCAGTTTTCCATTGTTGGTTTATTGGTGCGTGAGGGTCCCTTCCTCTTTCGCAGGAAAAATGCTTCCTCGGTTTAAGTTTGAAAATTGACTCGGTCGGTCTAAAACCTTCCACATCTTTCATTTCATTTCATTTCCTTTGTTGCTTTCGCAGTGTCTTCTGTCTCATGATTGTGGATTTTGCATGATCAATGAAGATCTAGTGAGCCTGTCACACAAGAAGCCAGGCAAGTCCAAGCCATGACATAATATTAGCTCCACGGTCTCGTATGTCTGGGATCGCTCTCTTTTTTTTGAAGCTTGAGGCTTTCATTCACTTTGGTAGCGGTTAAGCTATCTACAGACAATCATTCCCACTACATGTACACCAACGAACAAGTCTTGTACTTGTATTGCATGAGAGGTCAAGATATTGCCTGACTGCTGTGTGGTGCGAGAATGCACCTTGCACTGGATGTACATGGTGTGCAGCTGGCCGTCGTCGTCCCGGGTAATGACCTGCATTACGTGCTGCTGCTGGAAGGCGTTTTCGTCCACCCTCTCCACCGCGCGCACACAATGGATGGGCATTGAGGCGCGCACCTGCAACAGTTGAGCCACAAACCGCAGCATCAATTAAGAGGAGCACACTTAACACACAGCACGCATAATGATGGGATTCTGCAGAGTGTGTTCAGTGTGAAATCAAATTGATTAGCGTGGGGCGATTGTGTATCGACCAAACCGTTATTCTCGGAGCAATTGTGTGAAAAAAGGGACGTGACGACGACGAGATCGGCCCGGCGGCGAAGGACGCTTTTAAGTGTAAATCAGCCTGTATCGACGGGAGCTCGGCCCACTGAGACCGGAGAGCTCCAAGATGGAGGAAATGGGACAGAACATTGTTTACAATCTGATTTACAATGTTAGCATGAATATCCACAACCTTCAATGAACCCTCGCCTTTATCCCACTCGCACAAAGCAGAGAGCGTTTCTTCCGCTCTCTCCTCTCTCAGGCCCTGATTGGTGAATGAGAGGAGATCATTATTGCAAGGTCGGGCACCAAATGCTAATAATACTAACGATGGCCTCACAAGGGGATCAACATTCATACATCAGAGCAAGCTGAAGATGACAAAGGTGGTTCACCTTGTTGGCTGCAAAGTTGTTCACCGTCCTACAAAGCGGCAGCCCCGAAAGCTCATTGGCCACCCGAAGCCACATATCCTCCTCTAGTGGAGTGGGATGGATCACAAGTGGATGATGCTAAACACAGCCCTAGATAGTCTTAACGTAGCTTAGATATGACAGATTCAAGCTAATAGTAGACCTTAAAAGCATTAAAAAAAAAATCAACATCCTGTAGGTTTTTATAAGCACTCATAAAAGTACTTTATTCAAAATAATTTCTACTTTTGTGACTCAACACCTTCAAAATGATTCATTATTCATCCCTTGATGTCATTCTTATCCATCCATTGCTCTGCTACCTGACAGCCCCGATGCCAGCTGACGTTGGGCATGCACTGCAAACATTCCAAATCCTAACTCGCCTTATTTCTAGACAAAAGTCTCAAAACTAATCTTTGTTTTTGTATTCTTATTCCACCGACATTTTGTTCTACTTAATGTATTTTAAGTAAAAAAAAATAAATAAATTGCTTGAAACACGTGAAAATGGTCTAAAAAAAAGTTTGTTTTTATGTGATGAATTTTATTTTGATTAGTTTTGACCAGAAATAAGACGTATTCTTGGTCAAATGTAGTTTTTGCAGTGCAAGACGCAACCTGGACTGAAGGCCAGTCAACATATAGACTAACAACAGATTTAAACCTATGGACAGTTTACTAAAGAGTCTGTTCGTGTTTGGGAACATGCGGGATGTTCATTCTGGCGATTGCATTCAAAGCGCTTTGTAGCTACCTGCCAATCGGGCGTCTTTGCGTAAGAGAGCGTCTCGCTAGTCAACCAGAAGTAGCGCTTCTTGGAGGCGAAGCGAGACAGCAGCTGGGCTCCTTCTGCCTTGTGTTTGTGGAGGTATCCCTCTTTGACGATGACTGAGGGGAGGAACACAGCCCGCTGCGGCATCTCGGATACTGCTGAGGAAAAGAAACACCAATCTAAGTTTGGATACGTAAAGATGTTGGAGCGTCTGACCATGATGAAGATACTTTGTGCAATACGTTTGCGTTTGTCTGCGGGAACTTGAGCCACAAGAGCATTTGGTTCGCATGCATTTAAAAAAAAATACAATTTCTATTGCAGATAATCCCAAACATGATGTTGAGGTCAGGGCTCTGTGTGGGCCAATCACGTTCTTCAATGCAGAAACCTTATCTTATCACCACTTGAAGATCACATCAAAATCAAAGTGGCATAACATTCATCCACTCGAGTTGACCAAATCGAGCAGCGTCAAATGCCAAGCTGACCTTTAAGCGAACCTGCGAGTGTTATTGTGCAGGTGGAGAATGAGACGACATAAAAAAAGGGGGAACCTTTTTTAACACTATCCTTGCTGACACGACGGTCGGAAAGCAGGCAAGTCGTGTGTCACTCTTGACTCTCTGCCAACTCATTAGTCGCGTCATCCTTTCTATACTCATGAATATTTTACCGCAGCGCTACCAAGCTGTTTAACTACTTCTGATGCCACAAAGTCCCTCCTGACTGACTACATGAACTTTTATGTGTGCCCCATGCAGGGTTACCGTACCTATGTCATGATCTACGCCAATCAACTTGTCCAAGAAGTCCTTGACGGACGCCACGCTGCGAAGGATGATGGGATGAAGAGGTGCCATCCACTGCTCCTTTCCGTGACCCAGCTGGAGGCCCAGGTTGCCCACACTTTGTAACGCCTGACAACAAAAAAGACAATCCGTACTCACACTTGCATCGCATTCACACTTTTTGTTTTGGAACGTGGGCAGAAGCTGGAGTAGCCCCGGGAAGAAAACAATCGAGCATGGGTCGAGCGTGTAAAGCCAAGACTCCAAACCAGTTCAGAACTGTAGAACTGCAGCCGCGCTGCCCACTTGTACACCGTGCTGCAAAGTCAAAGTCGCAGATGAAAAATGTCCCTGTGGCCACGCATGCTGCGAGGCCTTTTGTCCGGCGCCCACCTGGCCGTGGGAGAGAAGGAAGTCCCTGTGTCCGCCCTCTCTGATGCTGTCTTTGAACATACTCTGCTGGCTGCACATAGAGAAGTAAAAATAGCCTTTCCCTTTCACAGCAGAGGACCCATGGCAACAGCACTTTAGCACCGTGGACAGCCGCCATGAAGACCACGTGGGGAGCAAGGCTGCATGTGTGACCCTGACGCCCTGGGCCTAAGGGTAGGTAAGGAACCGTGCATGCGGGTAGCTTTAAATTAAAAAGACTGCAGACTCATGCAAGGAATCTGTTCCTTTATGTTTTGCCATTTGCCCTTTTTTCATTTGAAACGGGACAGCGAGGCCAACACGAGAGGGCATCGTGCAGAGGGTCGTCGGTTTACGCGGTTACCGATTTCCGACATTTCCAGGTTCCCGAACAGCATGCAATAAACGAGTTTGTGCGCGGAGTGAAAATACATTATCACACGGCGCAGTTACCACCTTTTTACTGTATTGTAATTATGGCCGACAACTATTTGTCATACAAAAATGTACTATAATTATGACTTCTTCTACTGGTTTAGTTTAGCGCGAGCCGCGTGCTGACGTACATACAAGCGAAGGTTACGTCATCACGCTTGGAATGGAACTCCATTGTAAACCGAGGACCCCATGGACTATCCTGTACAGTGGACCCCTGTTATTTACATGTCCAAAGCATGTAAAGGACAGAACTTACACTGTGATTACAAGATGAGCATGCGAGTAAATGCTCAGCTGTGTTTTTGAGCAACTCTAGAGAGAGAGAAAAAAAAAAAAAAAAAGTTTGTTTTATTTTGCCTGTGTGAAGGGTGTATGTGTGTTGTAAATGATACCTTGGCCAGCAGTAAGAGTGTCCTGCTCGTGCGTGTATCGGCATGCTGCTCCCTCAGCTGGAACAGTTTAGGTGTGAGGATAGCAGGAGCAAAAAACCGCAGGAAAAAGAAGCCACCGATGGCGAGATATTTCACATCCTGTTCAACATGAGGTGAAGATGACAACCGTCATTAAAACGACAACATGATGCACACGAAACGTTGACGCCGTGACATGCGTTAATGTTTCGCATTGGGCATTTTCCTGATGCGCACACTGACCTCGTTCTGTGGTTCAGCAAACTGCTCTTCGACGCGCTTGTGCAGTTGTTTGAAGGCCACCCTCATGACGGGAGGACATTGCTCAACCGAGCCCACGATTGATTCGACGACGCTCGTTAAGTAGCTTTGCAGCATCTCCGCACTGCTGTCCCGCACCTCTGCCTCCGACACTGCGCCCTTAAATGAAATTCGCCTTCCCAGAAGAAAGGAGACATGCTGTATCGAAGGACTCCATCCAAGACCATGGCTCGAGGACACTTAACAGTAAATCAAATGCTTAGTGATCCATTAAACTATTAATTTGCTATTATGCCCGCAGCTAACCATGCCACAGACAGGTCGACAGCGCAATCTATAATGTTTGTTAATCTTGCTCACGAGAGTTTACGGATAAAGGATAAAGGATAAAGGATCCCTGCCATTGAGTATTTGCTCTACGGTGCCTGCAGAGATTTATAGTCAGGGAATGAAGCCATTTAATGAAATGACAGCATGCATGGCTACTGCAAGAAGTCGACGATGTTAGATCCTGGATCTCCCACCATGTCGTAGATAGACGTCTCGGGGGGCTCGTAGCAGTTGCCAGGCAACAGCCATCCCCCTTCTTACATTCTTTTTGATTTCATTCTCAGATTCTTGTATTCCTTTCAAGGACAAAGTGTAAAGGAAGTGTGCATGCTTGATATATGAACATTGCTTTTAGTCAGGTTATCAAAAGATGTAGTGAAGGTCAGAATTACCTTGTGTGATTCAGGTCAATCTTACTTGGGTCCAGTTCTATGTACTTCTTCTCATCAAAGATGCGCTTGATGATGGGCTTCAACACTTCGTGTAGATACAGCATGCCGACAGCCTGACAGTAAACAAGACCAAGTGTGTTGAAAAAAACTAAAATCTTCATTTCTACATTCTGCAGGGAAGTAGGTGCACCCAAATCGTTATTTTTCAAAACCAATAGTTTGTGAAAGACTCACTAGTACTTCCTAACATGGAGCAAGATCAGAAGTGAAAGGGCTGCGACTTAAAGGAAAAAAAAAACAACAACAAAAAAAACACCAAATGACTCACCTTCATAAACTGCTCCATGGCTTTGGACGCAAGAGAGTTGGAACGAAATAAAGTATTTGGATCAGCTATGATGGAAAGACAAAAAAAAAAAAAAAAAAAAACTATTAATGCAAATAGAAATACTTGCACAGACTTATGAAGAAACAAGAAATGAGTTGGGCTATATGAAAACATTTTCCTATGTTCTAAAAGGATTTGGGGGAATTTTGTTTTGATTGTTGTCAGTGAGGCGGCACGGTGGTTGACTGGTTGAGCGGTGGATGAGCGTCTGCCTCACAGTTCTGAGGACCGGGGTTCAATCCCGGGTTTTGCATGTTCTCCCCGTGCCTGCGTGAGTTTTCTCCGGCCACTCCGGTCTCCTCCCACATCCCAAAAGCATGCGTGGTAGGTTAATTGACAACTCTAAATTGTGAATGTGAGTGCGAATGGTTGTTTGTTCGCATGTGCCAAGCGATTGGCTGGCGACCAGTTCAGGGTGTACCCACCATGATAGCTGGGATGGGCTCCAGAAAATGGATGGATGTTGTCAGTGACCCAACCCACATAATATTGTATAGTCCTGATAAACCAGCTACTGATTTTCCAGTGTCACCATGGAAACTTGGAAAGAAGCTCCTTATCTCAAAGTAAGCTGAGAGTATACAAATGCAGTGCCAGAGCCTAACTCTGCGTGAAGTACACACTGGCTAGCCACAACATTAGGAGCTTTTGCACAATATAACGATATCCAATACAGCAGCAACAATATCAAATATTCTGCCTTTACGGAGATAATAAAAATCAGCTTGCCCCTATCAATGAGGATTGCAGTGATGCACAACTGTACAGCATCATGAGTACGATGCGTCCAATATTTAGTTTTCCTCTGTTACTTCCATGAGAGTCAATAGTTCTTGACTACTGCAAACTACAACCCGAATAATAAAGCTATCACTATAAAATGAATACATTATCTTTGTAAAGACAGATTATTTGATACAGCTCCTGTATTGCATATGATTATAGTGTGCAAGTGGTCATAATGTGGCTGCACGATGCCCGTGGACATGTGATGCATGCACAGGCAGAAGCATGACTAATAGAGACCAGAAAAGATTTCACTGTCCTCGATGGAGCTTGACCTTCCCTCACAAAGATCGGGATTGTAGCTTTAGTGGCCTGAAAATCAATTCCTGGAGAGAGCTAGCAGGCATATCCCAAACTCGGACTAAAAACTAATAATGACACATGGAGAACAAGACCGGTCTAACGCAAGGTGTATTGTCTAAAGTCATGTTTTTCCCAGTACAGTCTGCACATTTATTTGCCTTTCCATTGTAAAAGATGTGCTGAAGTCGCTGGTCCGTATTTGATCGTTCCAAATGGTTATTGTGATGAAACGTGGAAATGTGGTACGTTGCCAATTTGCAGCGATACAAAGCATGTCTGACAGTGACGCAGAAAAACGCTTCCTTAATATTGTTATGAATTCCGTCTTACTGGTATGGTTGACCTCCTGGGTGTTGAGATAATCCAAGAAGGGAATCACTAGGCCCTGACCCAGGTAGATCTTCACCAAGGTCATGGCCACGTCTTGCCGGCTCTCGACTGTGGTCACTTCCTCCAGCATGGTAAGCGCACTGCTGTCCTCCACCTGATAAGACGACACATTGTGTTATTTGATAAAGGGTAACAAGGAAAACTAACGACACCAGAAAGAAGGATTTATTGCTCAGGTAAGCACTTTGAAAAACAGCCGCTAACCTCAGCAGGGGAGATGACCGACTCAACCAAAAGGTCAATGAGGGGTCGATAGTACAAGGACGGCAAAATCCGATCCTCCACCAAACGCACCTTCAGACGCAGTGCTCCCAACTTGCCACTGGACACAGGAAAGGAATTTCGATGGATGTACAAAAACAAGCTCGGCGTGTTGCATTTCTAATGTCAAATGTGGCTCCGCAAGGGCGTTCGGCAAAGAACTTTTGTAGTTTTTGTGAAAACCCAGCTGACCTTCTTCCACACAGGAAAATTATCATGGTTGCTGTATTATTGTTTGTAAGACCTTTTTTTTTTCTATTTTCATCTATCAACTATTGTGTAGCCAGTTGAGCTACATTTCCGTTTGATACAATTCTCTTGCCGTTTGCATGTTCTCCATAGTTCTAAAATTGTGCCAGTGAACAGATGATTGCATGTCACATGTGAGGGACTCCATTTTAAACAATTTAAAAAGTACCAATCAGCCAAATTACAACATGACGTTATTTTACCATCAGTTATTGGCCTTACATAAATACATTGTATCTGCAGTAATGCAGTGTGTTGGCCGGCATGCCAAAAGTCCAATATTCATCAGAGTGTGAGATAAAACTGAAGAAACACACAAACCAATGCAAAGCCATAATCCTCACCCGGCATCCACCTCACTGTTTCCCAAAGGAAGCAAACGAAACCAGCTCTGCAGTAGAGTTTTTTTGTGTAAACAAGCAGAAGGGATTTCTACCTGCAGAAATCAAACACTTGAATGAATGTGTGAATCGAAGTTTGGGACGTTTGCGGCCGGCTCTTGGGGCATTTAGAGACAAGCTATCCTCACCTTTCCCAGAAAGTCATTTTTGCCCACCATGTCCCAGTCCCAGACCTCCACAATGACAGTGCCCTCCTCACTGAGCTCCTGTGGATCCAAGTCCAGCTCCAGGGTCTCTCCCCAATGCGGGAAACGGGTCTTCTTGATAATCTGAAACCCAGACCGTGTGACTCAAACTCACCTTTCATTCCTCCTACACACAGTGAACATGCAGACAGAGCTCACCGAGGTCTCTGCGCTGTGGTGGTTGTATATAACTCTTGCAAATGGATCTGAGGTCCCTGAGATGTCTCTCGGGGCCAGGTCTCTGATGTCAATAAACCAACAGACATTTTCGCGTTGATACCAAGCCGCAAACTAATGTTGTAACTACTTGCAACAATGACAACAGCATTTCATTATAAGCTCGTTCTTTCAAACATCAGTATTTGCAAGGACATGATTGAATAACACAGTGTCGAGCCGCGAGTGACGTGCTTATTAGCGCCCTGCCCGAGAGGGCGCGTGTGGACAGAACCCGCAGATGGGGCTCCCGAGAGGTGTGAGGGTGGTATGTTGACTCAAGCGGGGGGACCGCTTGTGCTTTCAGCACAATGAAGGTGTATCAGGAATAAGGATGCGGAATTGAACACAGCTCCCGATAATACGAAACCTGGCTTCGATCACGTCACATCGCAGGACAATCTTCTCGGTGCCTTTCAGCAGTTGCAGAGTCAGGTGGATCTCGCCTTGGACTTCTTCGTTAGGATCGACCCTCGTCAGGTTCATCCAGCTGTCTAACACTGACCATTCCAAACACACGTGACATTAGTTACTTCGATAACGGCCTTTGAAGTACATCATTGTAATTATGTAATTTGTAATTTGTAATTTGTCACAGCACACCTGATGATCTGTCAGGGCACACTGATGTGCTGCGGCACAGTGGTTGAGAATCACTAATGTAGGTTTTTCCCCCCCACATTCTGTCTGATTGATCTGTTTCTATTTCTCCCTTTTTTTGAAAATCCTGCATAAAATTGCTATATTTTCAATGTCAAGATTCATATATAGTGTCATTGCTGAATTTATGTTCTTGTTTGTATGCTCCTTGTGTTTTCTGTGTTCCCAAGTATAAAGTAATGCTGTCCCTGTAAATATTAAAAATATACTAAAAAAACATTCCCAGACTGATGTCATGTGAATCCAGGAACATTTCACCTCTGGGTTGGTGTCATGCTCCCTCCCACTCAAGTCATACCTTTAGTTTGAGATCCAATGGCTTCTTTGGTCAGAGAAATCTTTCCAATAACATCATCATGGCTGTTGAAGAAAAGGTTTGATGAGATGCAATCCAAACGCAAATAGAAAGAGTCCATGGGCTGATAAGAAGACTAATGAGAGGTTCCAAAAGCTTTAGACATGATGCTTGTTTATTCTCAGCCTTTTGGGGTCTTTTCCAAAACATGCAAACTCTACATGAGACCATCTAAATCACGAGTAAAGTGAAGCAAACACTGAACCCTTAGACCTCCATAAATCAAATAAGGTACAATTAGTCAAATGAATGACGAGTGTTGAGATTATTTGGGGATTGATGACTTTACCCGATGGTGTCCTCATCCATGACGTGGAAGGAGAGCGAATGGAAACCCATTGGGAGGTGCAGTGTGTACTCCTCGCCCCAGAAAGGATTGAGGTTCTTCCACACCGTAGCAGTCCTGAAAAGAAAGGTCACACAGGCTTGCCGGCCAGAACTGGTACATGTACAGAAATATCACCGTGCAGTATTGTGACACCGCAGTATGAGTGGATAGATATGCCCACATATCATTTACAAGAAATATCAATCCACAATCTAGGAACTTAATATTTCAAAGCTGTGTTTCATCCTCATTCGGAATGTCTCGACATGTTAATTCAGAGATTCCTGCTGCTCCCGAATGCACAATCTGGAACAGATCTGGATACAACTTGCTTTGACAGACAGGCGGACGGAAATACATGATTCATCTGTTAGTATTAATCGACTATCGTTGAAGGCACAATTTTCTGAGATCGCGTTGTGTTGTTGAGGCTCATGTATTATGCAAGTGAAGATATTGCAATGCCGGTGCTCTCGAACACAGTTGTTTGCCTGACAGCATTGATGACTCAAAATAAACAGCGTGGGACGGACAACAGAAAGGAAATACTCGTCGTTTCAGTTTCATCTTTTAGTCAAACTATCTAGAGTGGCTGGAAAGACTTACGTATTTTGCATCGACAAATGTGGAAGAAATAAACATAAAAAATGACCAAAAAAAAACGTCTGTCAGAGAATGGCCTCTAGTTAGCTTGAGGCAAGGGAGTGAATAAGTAGTTTATTATTTATACACATTTCATGTGACAACCCCTGCAATAACTATTTGATCAGGATGGAAAACAGAATGCATTATTAAGTCAACTCAAGTAATCTACAAACTTGTACAGAACAGGGAACATGATGAGTAAAGTGCGATTGGTCGCAGTGAAACATTGTGCCGCTTTCTCAAATTCTACCAGATGGAACAATTGCCACCGAGTTCGCCTCATGTTCTTTTTCAATCCCGCTTGCATTGCGCTGAAGATCACAATGTTTGGTGGAGAGGGGCGTCATTTAGCACTCGGAGAACGTAACAGATAAAAGTGAGAACATCTTTCAGTTAATGTCTCCAAAGCAGCCATGCGTCCATCCACTAGACGCATGCGACTCCTGATGCATTCTCTCCATGGTTACCTGCGGGTCTTTTAAAGGCCAGACCAGTATCAGGTTTTCCGCTACGGAAGGGGCCACAGTGTACGTCCCCACCACCCTGATCGCAATATCTCATCCCCGGCTCGCAAGGGTGCAGAATAGCAGGTGCAGTGGGACATTTGGTACAATGGAAAATGTCACCCTGACACAGATGATGAAGAAGAAGAAGAAGAAGAAGAAAAAAAAGAGACAGATTGAGACTCACCTGGCCACAACTTCATTGTCAACTTTTACTATGCAGTATGGATCACTGGTTCCAGACCTTGAGATGGCGAAAAACAAAAATATGACAGCATTAAATATGATGTATGATGCTGGCGACTAATGAGCATGCAACCGAAGTCTTGACTTTCTAGCACACCTGTATTTATTTTTCAAGGAATCAAGTGCCTTGAGACTTTTCTGAAGTAAACAAGCCTAACGTATAGCCTCGAGATTATATTCCATGAACATAGCCCACAACCACCTGCCCTGTATAGAAATTACTCACACGTCTTTGGCCGGGAGGTTCCTGCCCTCGACAATGCGAAAATGTAATGATGTGTTTTTGGCCATTTTGTCGACGACTAAGCTGTGAATCCGATGCTCCCATGTGCGCTGTCCTTGTCCAAACGTTTTCTCTCTTCGCTTCTCTCCATCCCTCTGCAGTACCTTGAGCGACCGAGACACACGCGTGCGCGCGCGCGCACGCACGCGGACGCACGCCCACCCGGCAGCGCGACTGTCAAGCAGCTTGTGGGGCCACAGCGGGCGTGGGCTCGGTCGGGTTTTAACGCTGCCCAAATCTCATCTTTTTACGACAACTAGTTTGGTACACCATCACAAACTACCAACGCAATTGGTCCAATTAGACATTCTTATTACTATTTTTTATAGATATTTTTTTACAGCGTGCCGCTGCTGGTATTTTGGTACTCTTTTATTCTGATAAATGAATTTACATACTATACATCGCAGGATTGACATAAGCAAATGAACATTCTAGACAAGTATGGGTAAGTATTTTCTTTGTTCCGAATGTGCCACCTGGCGACTGCATAGGGCGCCTGCATGTGCTTTTTAACTTCCATTCAGGCATCTTAAAGGGCGACAGGCTGGGGTCCTCTTAGCCAGTGGGAGGAGCTAACATAGCCAACAAACAGAATAGCTCCTAGAAGAGTTCACTTATATCAAGTCCAATACATGATCATAGTCGTGTTTTTTTTTTCAAATCTATTTCATGCCGAATCTCCTTCCTTACGTAACCAATAATTCAAAAAAAAAAAATAATAATAATAATAATAGTTCGAGTTAAATTGTCGGAGAAAGTCGCTGTGTGGATGCCAATTGGAAGATGGATGTCTATGTCCCAGTAACAGACGGAGATTCCGCAAAACAGCAGGAACGGCATTACTACCTGTTGTCAGAGCTGCAGAACTTGGCTAAAGATTTGCCGAGGTGACGTTACTGCGCATGAACAGAACTTGCTTCTGGAAAGTCGTTTGAGCCTTTATTCGTTGTCATTGATGTCTATTAATCAGGACGCTCCTTAATTGTTTTCAGCAGTTCAGCGCACTAGTTGAACGACTAATAGCACGCGAAAAAATGTTTTCCCCTACTGGACGATATTTCTGTTGATGATACAACTTTGACATACTGGTAGAAGAACTAGATGCTACTAGCGAGGCAAAACTACTAGTGGGCATTTTGATGCTACTAGTAGGGTCCAGGAGGCTACTAGTGTTTGACACATGCCTACTAGTTTGCCGTACTAATGTTAATAGTGCAGCACAGTAGTTGAGTAGTAAGGTTGGTTCAGAAAACGGATGGATAGATTTAGATGGCCAAAAGTGTGGCGCTAGTGGCTCTACGAGTGTGCCCTAGTTGTTCTACTAGTGTGCTGAATTCTTACTAGTGACAACAAAGAGCGTGGACGTTAAGCTGGATATCAAGAATATATAATAAAAAAATGCTCAAACAACTTTTCATACAGACTGGTTTCATGGCTGTTATATTGTCATCTTCAGCCTACTTCTACTATAGTTAGAAAGTACTAGTGACTACCGGTTGTGTTTTTGGCAGCTCCTTCCAGCAACGCCTGTCCTACAATACACTTGGAGACCTGGCTCTGGCCCTCCTTGATGGAACGGTTTATGAGATAGTGCAGGGGCTCCTGGATATTCAGCACCTGACAGAGAAAAATCTTTACAGCCAGAGGCAAAAGTTGCACTGTGAACACCAAGGTTGCGCCTCTTTTCCTTTTTCCCAACCTTTGTTGCACTGTGTTTTGATTTTTAAATCTCAGGGCACACCTCCAAACAAAAATGTCAAATAGTGCAATATACTGAAATATGTGGTGGTCCTGTAGCACCATTTCATTTTTCTGCCTTGTCACACAATATGTCACTGGCAAAGATAGATGAACAAAGATATACGTTTTGTTGTAAATAAATACGGCAACAAGTTTAGGACCAGTTAAGTGAAATTATATACACCTGATGAGCTCTTCGGACCCCGGCACAGGGGTTGGTAATCACTGATCTGTTCAACTAGGCCTGGTACACACAAGGATTTTTCAAATTCCCAAAGATTTCTTATTTGTTAAGTGTGGACTGGGCCGAACACAGAACAGGGTCGATGGACAGTGCCACCAGAAAGTATTCACACCCCTTGATGTTTTCCACATTTTGCTATGTTACAGACTTATTCTAAAGCTGATTTGAGTGTAGTTTTCCTTAAAAAAAATCGACATAAAATATACCGTAATCCTCCCATGCATTCTCTGTACCGCTTTTCCCCACCGGGGTTGCGGGTGTGCTGGAGCCTGTCCCAGCTGACTCTGGGCGAGTGGCGGGGTATACCCAGAACCGGTCGCCAGCCAATCGCAGGGCACGTGGAAACAAACAACCATTCGCACTCACATTCACACCTACGGGCAATTTAGAGTCTTCAATTAACCCACAACGCATGTTTTTGGGATGTGGGCGGAAACCGGAGTACCCGGCAAGCGTCACATCTGGAGAAGAAGAGGCACTGCTCATCACCTGGCGAGCACCATCCCTACTGTGAAGCATGGTGGTGGTAGATCATGCTGTGGGGCTGTTTTTCTGCAGCATAAACTGGGCGACTAGTCTGCATAGAGGCTAAGATGACAGCTGCCAAATATGGAGAGAGTTTTCAAGAGAGCTTGCTCCAGAGCGCTCTGGAACTCAGACTAGGGCGTCGATTCACCTGACACGACAATGACCCAAAGCGTACAGCAAAGATAACAAAGGAGTGGCTTCAGGAGCAACCTGTGAATGTCCTCGAGTGGCCCAGCCAGAGCCAGGACTCGAATCCGATCGAACATCTCTGAAAAGACCGAAACATGGCTGTCCCCCGACGCTACCCATCCAACCTTGACTGAGCTTGAGAGGATCTGCAGAGAAGAATGGGAGAAAATGCCCCAAAACAGGTGTGCCAAGCTCACAGAAAGATACCCAAGAAGACTTGAGACCGTGATTGCTGCCAAAGGTGCTTCAACAAAATATTAAGCATGTAGTATGTATATATTGTTTGAATGTTTACATTTTCAATACATTTGCACAACTTTCTCAAAATATGATTTTACTTCGTAATTATGGGATATTGTATGTAGAATTGTCTTTTTTTTTTTTTTTTTTTAAGTAAAGAAAACTACACTCAAATCCGCTTTAGAATATGTCTGTAACATAGCAAAACGTGGGAAGAGTGAAGGGGTGTGAATACTTTCTCGTGGCACTATAATAGCCAACTATTCAGCAAGTTAGTAAAGTTAAAAACTGTCATAACTTGAAATCTGCAACCCATTTGGATGGCTGTATTTGCTCAATGTGAATGTGTATTTGTTTTACTGTGCAGCCCTTAAGCAAGATATAGCAAGGAAGCACAAAGAAGCCCTGCTGTCATGCAAGTCTCACAACCTGGCACTCCTCAAAACAAATCAGCTCGGTGAACAAGAGGTAAGCGGGCCTGACCATCACCATGTGCGGTGGCGCCTCCTCGGGCGACCACAAGAATTTCCCATATTCGGAATGCACTGTAGTGAACACTGCGTTCCAGACCCACCCGCAGCAGGCGGAGATTTGTGACATAGAGAGACCGTATCAAAAAAACTTTCAACAGATATTAAAACACTCTTGAACCTATTAATATGACAAACCCCAAATTGTACGTCATTTGGGGCTTTTGGACATCACGCTGAACATTTACTAAAAATGGCAATGTATATCATCGCAAAACCTTTCCTTTCTATTAATGTTTTGAGGGTTTTTTTTTTTTTTTGTTTTTCTTTCAAGGCACTGGAAATTCGTGTGCGGGAGGAACAAAGAATGATGGATAAGAAGATTGTGTCTGAGATTGATCAAAAAGTCACAGACCAACAGAATACTCTGGAGAAGGCTGGAGTTCCTGGCTTTTACATCACCGCAAATCCCCAGGTTTGTAGCTAATCATCAACCTGATTCTTAATAATCCTACAAATTGGTGGGATTGCCACGGATTGATTGTGCGTGGGTATTTTCCCTTCCCCCTCCTCACCCAGGAGCTGACAATGCAGATGAACCTGCTGGAGTTGATCCTGAAGCTTCAACAGAAGGAGTCCCAGTCTGGATTTATATGACAATGACCTCAAATGTTACTTGGAAATACATGAATTTGAAGTTTGTTAATGTTGCAAGGTGCATGAACACGTGAATCGTGGCTGTCCCTGAAATCAGATTTTTTTTTCCACCCACATGCAGTGTCATGGGTTCTTCATGGGAACCTTTGGCTTTGGAGAAACCAAATCCATTAAGATCCAGAAAACATCTGAGCTAAACAAAAGGAAATAGACTTAAATCTGGATATGTGTTTTTTAGATTTGAGATGAGTGGGACGGTGCCTGTTTTGTTCTATTTTGATCTGATTTGATTGTGTATTTATTACAACAATAATTGAGACGCACTGCACTTTTTGAGTACTATTTCTTTGTTGTGGATGTAGTCATTTCATTAAAAAAATTTTTTTTAGGCTTTGGTGGAGATGGGACCAACTTGAAGAAATATTCTTGATAACGTGAAAACTTTTTCTCTTCTGCATACAAATAATTCGAACGAGATTATTTTTGAACATTAAATCTTTATTTGCAATACAACAGTCCATGATGAATGAAATGTTTTATGTGCAGGTCAAATAACCTATTTATTTTATTTTGTTTAAAATTGATTAATTTAAACGAATAACTTAATGTCTTACAAATTTAAAGTCATTCCCTACTTGATGACTCTTCAAATCTATTTTACATGACTTTGTATTCAATTACATGATTTAAAATCTGAATAAGAGTTAGCACGGGCATTCTTTTTTTTTTTTTTTAAATCCTCAACCAAAGTATCAGTACAGTGATGCCAATTGCTTTATTTCCACTGAAGACTGAAAACCTTTGGGTTCGGTATTTTCATCTCTGATAGAAAATGTAAAAAAAAAAAAATAATAGAATTATTGGTTTAAAAAAAGGCCACATTTTTAATATCCTACAAATTTCTTTAAAAGATGAAAATGAATCCAGTGCAACCTGTGAGTGAGAAAGATGTCTTAAATGGTTGTGCAGAGAAGACTGAGAACCATTCATAAATTCAGAGCATATAACAAGATCAAAAATGGTGAGCAATGAAGCGGTTGCCCCCACTCTCAAACGCTGGTGGGCGTGTCCACCCAAACAACTGTCATACCACACCAATATGATGCCGTAGCTTATGTGATGTCAAATCCCATTTGAGGCTCCGCTTCAAAATGAAGTCGCTACGAAGAGGACGATAATCGTGAAAATAAGCACACAAACCAGCTTCCACTCATTGGTGGGGACTTAATGTGACTGGAACGTTTACGTCACTGGGCAGCTCAAGGTCTCGCGTTGTGGGGGAGGGGCGATTCATGCCGGACGCCCAAAAACAAGACAAACAAAACAAGAAAGCTAAACTCCTCATTCAAGCCTTTTGCCCTCTTTTTGGTAAATGATCGGATGAAATTGAAGGAACGGGTTACTGTGGTGCAATTTGTGATTGCTTTGAGCAAAAAGTCTTATTTTCCATCCATGTTTGTTTTGCAGCCATGTACAACTCTGCTGTTTGCGTGTCGATTACGCCTCTAAGTTACCTCAACACGGATATTTGTGCTGTTTGTCGAAATAATCAACGCGATGGGACACACCTGCATGGCATGTCAGTCTCATGATCCAATATTTGCATAGATTCAGATGAAAGGTGCGACCTTTTGTTGTGTCAGAACCGGGTGAAAATACCGGCAAATGTTGTATTTCCCCGTTGCGTCCAGCAACAAATACGTCGTTTATTACAACTTGTCTGCACGCAGTCAACAAGACTCCGTTGTAAATAGCTTGTATTTGTTGAGTTAGTCTGAATAAACAACGTGCAGGTGACTCGAGTATCCGCGGTGCGACTGGCCCTTTAAGTTGGGGCCCGGCCCGGTTCGTGGTCGCGGTCGCGGTCGTCGTGCTTCCCCGCATCACCGGGCGCCTCGCTCCGGCAAGCTTCCGCACAATCTGACACCTGCCGGCGCGGATGGAAAATTCGGAGCGGTAAATGGATTGTATTATTATCTTCCTGCATTCATTCGTACCTTTTTGCTTTTTTTTTGGAAAATATGAATAATAATAATAATAATAATAGTAGTAAGAAGAACAAGAAAAATGCTGTTGTGGGCCTTATGTGACATGCGACTCATTTCCATCTCGGAATAAGCTATAAATATAAGCGCTCCTCTTTTGCCTTCCGTCTCCATCTTGTTATTAATGATTAATTTCCCCTTAAAACGACGTTTTCGTTTACGTGCGCTTCAACGTGTGCATCAGTGATCGCGGTGATGACAGATGGAAAGTGACGGTTACGTCATTCTACTGTTGTCGCCTGATGCTTCGGGAAAAGCAGGCGTCGAACGCAATCGGGGCTAAATGCTTACATTTTGGGGATGTGCTCGAAATAAATGAGAAAAATGTGGTGTTTGTTATTGTCGATGACGTGACTTACATTTTGGGGATGTGCTCGAAATAAATGGGAAAAATGTGGTGTTTGTTATTGTCGATGACGTGACCATAATTCGTGACGACATCCTCGTGTTGACACTCGTGTTTCACTCACGTGAATAATGCTTTTGAAATTGTTTTCACAACGTTTCTGCCTCCTATAATCTGTAATTTAATCTTTCGACGTATGGGCGTGTCAACTGCATTCCCCCCCCCCCCCCCCCCAACAGGTCCATAAAGGGGGAACAAAATAAATTCGAAATATTTGAGCAGAAAGGTCCCTGCATGATATCTGGTAGACTGTTTGGTGCACATACAATGAAATTGTACAAGACTAACAAGACTAACACAACATGGATTTTCTTTATTTAGTTTTATCTCTGTGTGTGTGTGTGTGTTGCAGCATCCAAGATTTATTTCTGGGCGTGTAAATGTGGTGACCTATCCCTTTCCTCTCCAAAGCTAAAAAAAAAAATACATTTATTTATTTGATTCGATTTGAAGCTGAAAACTAACTCATCCAGATGGATAAACCATATATGATGCAAGCCAAGACGGGGCGGAAACATGGAGGCAAGCATTGGACTTGTACTGTATGGATCCCTTTTCTCCCCCAAACCCAAGTCCTCGTATCCATACATAGAGCAGTTATGGCTGCAAACATTTAGGGTTATATTTTTCTGTTCGAGTCTGTTTTTACGTGCCAACCACCAAAGAGGCGTGACTCGTTGAAATGTTTTTTAACAATATGGCACACTATAGATATTAAAATACCTTGCGTAGTGGTAGCTGATGTGTCATTGGCAGTGGGACGTGTGCACCTCTCCGTCTAACATGCTACATGTTGAAGGAGAGCATGTGTTTGTTCTGTATGAAATAAATCCAATACAAGTAATCCAATCAGAATACTGTGCTTATGACTGAAAGCATGTTTGGAGATCCATCAATATAAAAAAAAAAAGGAGCGTGTGCCTGCTGTTTTATAGATCAGCAGTGCCCAACCTTCCTTGTGCCACAAACCGGGCGAGTCACTTTAACATATTTTGAAAAGCGCACGGCGGCGCTTTTCTGACTTGGGCGCAAAGGGGAATATGGCCCTTAGGCAGCACCGATTCTAGGCCCAACCAGTCCTGACGATTGGGTCAATGTACAAAGAAACGCTTAATACACCAGACCTGCAGTCAACATGCTTTTGATTGGGCTTGTGCTATGTCTTCCAGGTGAGCTTCTTGTGACGATAATGGATCGAGTGTGACTCCTTCCTTGACGTTCCAACTCTGTAACTATGGCTACTTGTCAGCAAGGCTGCACACCGGCCGTGCGCCTTTGTCAGAGGCTGAACCGAGTCAAGACGCTCGATGACGACATGATGGCCACGTCACTGAAACGCTGCCTTTCCACCCTGGACCTGACTCTCTTGGGTGTCGGCGGCATGGTGGGCTCTGGCCTGTATGTCCTGACAGGCACAGTAGCCAAAGACATGGTTGGGCCTGCTGTCATTGTGTCCTTCATTTTTGCAGGTTTTGCCTCTTTGTTAGCGGCTTTTTGCTACGCAGAGTTTGGAGCACGCATTCCCAAAACCGGTTCGGCCTACATGTTTACCTATGTCTCTGTGGGAGAGGTCTGGGCCTTTTTGATAGGTTGGAATGTGATTCTGGAGAATATGATTGGTGGTGCTGCTGTGGCACGGGCATGGAGTGGCTATTTGGACTCAATTTTTAACCATGCCATCCAGAACTTTACTGAAACCCACATCATGCGGTGGGACGTGCCCTTTCTTGCCCATTATCCTGACATACTTGCAGCTGGGATTCTAGTGGTTGCCTCACTCTTTATTTCCTTCGGAGTTCAAGTGTCCTCCTACCTTAATCATATCTTTTCCACCATCAGTATGTGCGTTGTAGTTTTTATCCTGATCTTTGGTTTTGTGCTGGCGGAACCGGTAAATTGGAGCCAGAAGGAAGGAGGGTTTGCACCTTTCGGATGGTCCGGAATCTTGGCAGGCTCAGCCACATGCTTCTACGCATTTGTAGGTTTTGATGTGATTGCCTCCTCAAGTGAGGAGGCCAAGAATCCACAAAAGGCTGTTCCCATTGCCACAGCAATATCCCTTGGACTGGCAGCAACAGCCTACATCCTGGTGTCCACGGTGCTTACATTGATGGTTCCCTGGCATACGCTGGACCCCAACTCTGCACTGGCAGATGCTTTTTTCCGTCGAGGTTACAGTTGGGCTGGAGTCATTGTGGCAGTGGGTTCCATCTGTGGTGAGTGTAAAACTTAAGTACGCATCAGTTAACAGAGATAATGACCATATACAATATCACAATACAGTGGAACCTCTAAGGATTTGAATTTAGAATACATTTTTACCTCAGGAATTAAGCTTTAATTGCTCACTGGGATAAAGTCTGACAAGACTGGAGAGTTCCAAAAGTGATGGTCAAACTTGAAAATTCTACAACTATCAAGGTGTTGTAACTTTGGAGGTTGCATTGTATTATTTCTAATGGCTTGCTAATGGTTCTCTCTTCCTGCCCTCAGCCATGAACACAGTGCTGCTCTGTAATCTCATCTCCCTCCCTCGGATTGTGTACGCCATGGCAGAGGACGGTTTGTTCTTCAAAGTCTTTGCACGTGTCAATCCTATAACCAAAGTCCCCATCAATGCTATTCTGGTTTTTGGAGCCCTTATGGCCACCATGGCTCTCATCTTTGATCTGGAGGCTTTGGTTCAGTTCTTATCTATTGGAACCCTCCTCGCCTACACCCTTGTAGCGGCCAGCGTTATCGTCCTTCGCTTCCAGCCCGAGAAAAAACGCTCCAAGGGGACTTCATCAACATCTCCCAATCCAAATGCGGAGCCTTCCCCTGCCGCCTCGGAATGTCAGAACATATCAGAGGACAATGAGGAGCCGAAAGAGTACGAGTCCTTCTCTGACAAGCTCCAGTTGGTGGAGAGGCAGAAGCAAAGGGAGCGAAGCGGGGTGGGGCAGCTAAGGGCCTGCTGGGAACCATACCTGGGCCGGCTACTGGGGAACTGCGAGCCTGGGGAGGTGGTGGCCCTCTGTGTGCTGGGTCTGATAGTGAGCGCCGTTTTCTTTTGTGGTGTGGTTGTATTTGGCGCCACGCAGCTGCAACTCCCAAGATGGAGCTATATCACCCTGCTGGTGATTTTTAGTCTCGCTTATGTTGTCTGCGTGGCAGTCATATGGGTTCATGAGCCACAGACTAACACCAAAACATTCCAGGTAAGCGCTTTGACGAGTCCTATTTTGACAATCATCTTACACCTCTGTATGTATTTTGCCAAATATACAGGATGTATATCCTTCCTTTTTTCTGTATCATTCGACCAGACGTGCGGCCTTCATCGTTTGACAGCTTACGCTTTGCAGTTTTTGTCGGCATATCATTCCCTTGCCCATCCATGCCTTACCAGTTGACAGAGCAGTGTTGTAAAATTTGCCCTTGGTGTTTTTCTGTTGAGAGTATTTACCAAACGTTTGAGAAACTTCGCATCACACTGATCCAGCCTTTAGTACAACTTTATGCTATGCATGGCAAAATTCTTGAAACAGGATCTGTTCTTGACAAACCACGCAGCAGAAGGCCCGCTGTGAAAACGGCGACTTTCAAGAGCAGGCGTTCGCGCAAAGCCGGGGTAAGTCTATCCGGACGGTCGGGGACTTCTCGCCAGGTGTCAATTTTGCAAAGCTGCTCCAATGTCAATTGGCGAGTCACGGGCAAGGGAACGATATGCTCACAAAAACTGCAACGCCTAAGCTGTCAAATGCTGATGGCCTCACGTGTATCCGACTGAGACGTGAAACAAAATAGAAAAACAAGTGTATATTGACTTTTGGAACACCCTGCATTTCAAATGCACACTGTATGGATACATTCTGATACCTCGTCAAAACAAGGAGAAATATGGAGTTGGGCTCATAT
This sequence comes from Phyllopteryx taeniolatus, assembly GCF_024500385.1. Classification (NCBI taxonomy): domain Eukaryota; kingdom Metazoa; phylum Chordata; class Actinopteri; order Syngnathiformes; family Syngnathidae; genus Phyllopteryx; species Phyllopteryx taeniolatus. The sequence continues at coordinate 31,564,634 of NC_084504.1, read as the reverse complement.
TTGCATCTTCCACTCCTGTACGAAGACTGTGCTGAAATTTTTTGTGACATTACTGTCATGGCAACAGAATATCAATCTTAAATTGTGTTGTTGTTTTTTAGGTACCTCTGGTTCCACTTACTCCAGGCATCAGTATTCTCTTTAATGTATTCCTTATGATGAAGCTCAGTCCTCTAACCTGGATAAGGTTCAGTGTCTGGCTAGCCCTAGGTAAGAGGTGTCCTGTGTTTTTCTTTCACTACTCTTCAGACCAGATTTCTATATAGCAGATATTCTAAATGATGTTAAAAACAAAATCCAAAATACTGTAATGTCATAAAATATTCTACTGTCTAGTCTCTGCCATTCTCTGTGTGCCAAAGAGGAGATAAACTAATTTTATTATTTTTACCCAACTAAAAGTGTTCCCATTAAGTGCTCTACCCGTTTACAATGTTTAACAGATTTTCAAACTTCCAAGAAATGTCCAAATACTGGTACCCAAAATGTCCGAACTTGTCAGTATTCTGGTCACAATTTTCAAAAGTTCGGTGTTCAAAATAAGAACCTAAGCCCTTATTTTTGTCAGAATACAGGTGCTACCTTTCACCACTCACACTGAAGTTCCAGCGCTGGACCACCCGGCATTTTTTGATGTAGTAGGCATAGCTAGATGGCTAACTGCACACCGCAGTGGTAGAAATGGGCCAAGGTTTGATTACTAATGAACTCGCAATTGTGACATATAGCCACAGAAAAAAATGATGTCGCGGAGTACTTTTACAGTAAAGTGGAGGAGGGGTGCGCCACTGGGCCCCCAAAAATTCGGGCAACTGATGAGAAATAGTTTTATCTTATAGCTAAGCAATTAAGTACTAAATAGTTCTCAGTCTTTTCATGTTTTCAGTGGTTATCTTCAAACCATATTTAATATTTGGAAAGAAATCACGCAAATGACTTTACAGACCAAACCATGCACACAGAGAAAACCCACGCAAGCGAGGGGAGAACATGCAAACGCCACACAGAAAGAGAGAACTGTAAGGGAAACATGCTAACCACTATTTCACCGTGCTTCCACAAAACTAACATTTGAACACAAATAAGGAATGCCAACGTTTCTAACATAAAAAAATACTATTGACAATGTTAAAATCCAGATCATTATGTAAACTTTTTTTTTTTTTTTCCCCCCCTCTCTCTCTCTCTCTCCCCATTTGTCCTGCACATTTTTGTGCAATGCTACTGGCAAATATAACATCCTTTTTTACTCTAAGAAAACACTACTTTGTACATTTTTCCACCTCTTGCTCTTGATTTAAAATCAAGATTTTCATGCTGTGCCCTTTGCAGGTCTCTTAGTGTATTTTGGCTATGGAATTTGGCATAGTAAAGAGGGCATGAGGGAGCTGCAACCCAAAGATATGGCTGCCCGCTATGTCGTGCTGCCCAGCGGCAGCCTGGTGGAAACCGTGGAGTCTGTCCAGCCCGAACAAGCGGACGCCTCTGCATCGCACGTGAACCCCGCCATGACGACTGAGGAGTTTGCTGGAAAAAGATGATGTGTGAGCGAATCTGATGATTACACCTGCCTGTTATCTGCTGTCTTCTACCCTCGCCACTATTGTTTACACTGCCTGTTGCTTTCTGTACTCATCGCTCTGCAAGTGTAAGCACACCAAAGGATAAGATGTACATCCTCTGTCTTATTGTAAAGCATATTTGTATATCTTGTCATTTTTGGGTCTGTGTGTCGGAAATATGAACACGCACACACTAAACTGAAGGAGCAGCGCATCAGGGCCTCCCCTGTTCTAAATCTTATGACCCTGATCTGCTTTGTGTCACAATCATTTTTTTTTTTCATCATGCACTGTTGAGCAACAGTCCTTTCCCTTGTCACTTATATAATTATATACATCAAAGCACAGTCATATTCAAGAACATTTTCTCGGGGGAGGGGGGGGGGGGGCATCGAAAGCAAGCACAAATTGTCTTCAACCCGTGACCCTAGTGAGAATAAGCGGTACGGAAAATGGGTGGTAATCTTTAAACGTGTTTCATTTGTGTGAAGCCTCCTTAATCCCAGATTTGGAGGTGTCACTAGTCTGCAGTTGAACTTCTGCAACAGATAAAAAGACATCTAACTTACTCTACATTCCCACAGTCTGCACTTGTTCATACTGACATGTATCTAAAGTCAATGTTTGTTTTCACATCATGTCTGCTTATCAAACCGATGGCCTTAATAAACACATGAATCAAAGAAGACAGATTTATGTAGTGGTTAAGATGTATATAATCGTTCTATTCTGCAATAGATTCCATACATACTGCATCTTGCACATTGTAATTTATTTTTACAATGTGTCGAACCAAATAAAAACCTGGAACAGAATGTAAATGGTATTGCATTGCTATACAAAGGTGTGAGGCCCCAGAGAATTTGTATACTCTAACTTTGCACACTATAAAAAGATTATTTTGGGAAGGGGTGGAGGTTGCATCGGGATGCACAGATATGATTTTCCTACCTGCCAATTATGTTTTTCCTGCACATCAGTCTCAATTTCTTTGTTCTGTCTATAGTGTTGTTATATACTGTATGGAAAATAAATGTTTTCAAGCACTATTTAGACAAATCTACATTCTTGAACAATACACTGTACATTTTAAGCAGTTGGTCTGTTTGCATTAGTCTGATGGGATGTTTCGCAAGAAACCAAAATGTCTGAAATGACTGATTGCATGTGAACATAGCTACAAAATATGAGCTTTGAATAGAAAAATGTAGTTTACACAAAATTATTTGCCATAGATTAGAGATTGTTATCTCTGGTTAGGCAAATGAATTAGGGCTATATCTTAATAATAAAAGAGAGTGAATTGATTCCGCAGAAGCACGACTACTCTGAGTACTTGTGTTGCCACGGAAACTCATTCACCATGTTTGTTAGGTGCTATAATTAAACACCAAAGCACATCTGTGCCCAAGTCTGTAAATTCAATGTCATACAAGCTACCCAACTCCTGATATGAAAAATATATTCTTGAATATGCTTTAGATGTTGTTGGATATTTATAGGTTCAGCTCTGTGAAAACAGGTTATTAGGAACCTAATTATTTGCAATTTCCAACCATCCGTCTATTTTCCATACCACAGGGTCGTCGGTGCCTAACACAGCTGACTTTGGGCGAGAGGCAGGGCACCCCCTGGACTGGTTGCCAGTCAATCGCAGGGAACATAGAGACAAACAACTATTCACATCCACACTTATAGGAAACTCTCCGTGAAAGCATGCTAACTGTTAGAGCACCAAGGTGCCACAATATATATTTTAAAATTAACTCGGAAAAAAAAAAAAAAAAAAGATGAGGCCTTTAAAAATGCTAGTGAATGGATGTTTGTGCTAAATGTACACATTTTGTCACTTTGAAATTCATAATCAAACCCCAGAGATGATGATGACAATCAGAAGTTCTACACATGGAGGTGTGGCCCCCCCACCCCCACCCGCCGCCCACCGGGGTTTGCTGCCTTGCTCATGGGCCACTATGCATTTGAGAGCAAATATCTGCAGCAACCAGTCCCAACATCCATATTGTCCCAAGTCATACCCTTAAAGTTAAAGGCAAATCTTGACAAACTCTTGCCCAAATTACTGGAGATCCTGATGCAAACAGAGCTCCAAAGTCCATGTTTCATTTCTTCCTCTGTTTTAAGCTCCTAGTTTGAGGTAAATTGGAGGTTTTGTGTGCGTTCCGTGTCTGGGTTCTAGCAGCAGTGGATGTGATGTTGGAGTGAAGGGTTTGAAGGGAAATGCTCTGGGGTGATGAGGGGGTCACACAAGCGGGTGACACTTGATCTGCTGCGCTAGTTGACAACCAAAGACGGTCTACTCCGACTACTTTGTCACCTCTGTCCCTGTATCCCAACCACGGTGCCCTGCTGGTCTGCCTGTTACCGGCGTGATGGAATAAAGCAATGGCAGAAACAAACAAAAAAAAAAGGATGATTGATCATTTCGAAAACACCGCTGGAATTACGTCTTTAAGTTATACTCACAAAGGTCTCCTTTGCATCTGTGTCAGGCAATCGAGTCGTTCCACTGGTGGGCTGGCTGGAGAGAAGCTACACGTTTGCAGAAGTGAGCTTTCCTGTTGATTAGTTGTGCTCTGTCGATCAGAACAAACTGGATTAGACGGCCTGATTTTGATTAGCATCTGGTGTCATCAGCAAGGCATAACCAGACACGTGCACAGATAGACTCCAAGTTTGCCCTGGACGAAGAAAGTGCTCTTTGTCAAGGCAGCCCATTTATTCCCCTGAGCTGTCTTGTTTTGTTTAATTCGTCCTACCTTGACAGCATCGTGTTGTGCCGTCTCCCTCAATTTTACGAGACTGGCGTGGAGGGTGGCGTTCTCCTTCTCCAGCACGCCAATGCGAATGTAGTTTGCCTGCAACTGCTGCTCCATATCCAAAAGCACATCGCCCGTACCTTGTAATGATTCCAAGAATCCGTCAATCAAAAAGGTTTATTCAAGCGTGACCACCCTGCATATGCAGATGTAATCATGACAAAAGCGCATACTCTGCGGTTGGCCGTGAGCCAGGGGGCTGAGCTCTGGGAAAGCCACCAGCAACCTCTCCGTCTCTTTGAAAGATTTCACACGCTCCTTGAGCTCAGCCACACTGCCCGTGAAATTGTCTACTTGTGTTTCTAGTGTCCGCTTCTCACTTTGTAGCTGTGAACAACGGTCCTGTTCGGAAAGAATAGCACACGTTCGGCAGTGTAATTTGGTGGTATGACCGGTTGATTATAAAGGTAATGGGTTGCGGACGATCTTCAGAACACCTGCTGTGAAGAGAGCCGCGTTCGCAGTTGTTTGTTATCCTCTGACATCTGCTGCAGCTGATTGCGGAGGTCAAGCTCGCTTTCCTCTTTCTGTCCCAACTGTTTCTGCAGTTCCTCGCGCTCTTCATCGAGAGCCTCCACTCGCTGAAGAAAAGACTTTTGCTTTGTTTGCATTGACTGCGCACACAATGAGAGGGCAAACATAAAAGACATTTGAAACTTCGCTTCTCTGAAGTCGAGGAGACCGAAGCAAATTGCGACGCGTGACTGCAGACTGACCTCCTGGTGACGACACGCGCTGTGGTACTTGGCCTTCTCTTTCTCGAGAAGTAGATCAGCCTCGCAGAGTTGACTTTCAAACTGCTGGATCCTCTCTTGTAGTTCACAGCAAGTCTCTTCCTTTACGCGCAGTGTTTTGAGTTGCTCCTGCAGAGTATTCTTATGACGCTCTAAGAAAACAATTCCACATTGGAGGGGTGTCACACAGTGAAAGATCTTCTAAAATATAGCCATCCATCTTTCTTTCTTTTCGAGTGAGCCGACTTTTTGGCGAGACTCTGAGACATACTGTATAGACCCAAAAAATGAAACATTCACACTCACATTTACACCTATGCACAATGAATTCAAAGTCTTCAATTAAGCCAACATGCTTGCAGGAGTACCCGGAGAAAACCCACGCATGCAAAGGGGCGAACATGCAAGCTCGCCACAGAAGGACCCGGATTGGAATTTTAAGAACCTATATATTATTCTTACCAAGGTCTTGCAGTCTATCTTGCTGTATTGCTGCTGCTTCTGTCAGATCGGAATAACTCTTCTTCAGGGATGCATATTCTGTTGGAAAGGAAATTACAATAACGAACACACACACGTTTTCCCATCCCCCTCCGTATGATTCATGCCATCGCCTCACCTCTCTTGAGTTGCTGACACTCATCTGATAGCCTTTGCTTACTTTCGTTCATGGTTTTCTGTGCTTTCTGTGATGCTACCTCCAACTGATGAATTATGGATTTCTGTTTTTCCACGTCTTCCTCGAGTTTTGTCTGTGCAAGTTCCGCGTCGCCCCTTAATTTCTCTCGATCTGCTTCTACTGCTGCTAGTTTCTTTGAAAGAGGCTCAACTGTATCGCGCACATCTTGTACGTGTTTCGTCAGTCGGCGCAGATCTCTGAGCTGCTCACTGGCCCACTGCGTGACATCAACTGCTGTCATTGGTCCCACAGTGTCCTGCACAGCAACTAATAGTGGGTGTAAAGAAGAGGGCAACCCCTCACCCTGGAGAAGTTCTACCAGAACATTGCCCGTCTTTCTAATAGAAGACTGTGCTTGATGACAAGCACTGCAAGGAGCGGCGGAGGATTCGTCTGTTTGACAGCTTACATTGTGCGTGGCAACTTTGGGATAACGGGGTGAGCTGGGAGTGGCACTGAGGGGTGCATCATCATCATCTGGCAAAAACCTGGAGCTTAGAGGACAAATGTCACAGGCACACGTTGAAGGTACAGTGGACATCTCTGTTTTTGACTTGTTTTCCTTGCACTGCGACGTCTGACAAAGGAGACAGAAAATAAATAAGATACATAAGAGGTGTTGACTACCTCTGATATCATTTGGAAGTGCATTTACCTTCATGTTTGCAAATTGAAGTAAATGGCTCCAATATTCCTTAACAACCAGTCCAATTGACATGTATCCTTTCTGATTGGGTTGTTGATTCCTGTTGTTCCTGCTCAGTTCGTCAACGTAAGCATTGGACGCTTGTAGGAGAAGTAGTAGTCTTATTTGATTAAAAGGAGAATACGTGTTATATTGTCGGCTATATTAGTGGGAAAATATACATTTCTGAACGTGTGGTAAACGTTGAATTACCTGTCTATCACTAATTCAAGTAAAACAATGTGAGCATGCTGGTTGAATTCATCCTCTTCATCCATAAAACTGTATTGCTCCAGATCCAAATCCAGATTACAGGAGAGTTTGTCCGGGAATTTCCACGAGAAAACACGCACAGGGCCAGTTGTGGAAAAGACGTCCGCGATTGCACATTGAAGGTCGGCGAGATCTTTTTGGAGACTTTCCATGCAGTCCTGGCGACCTAAGAACTGACACATTTTTTTCAACAAACACAATTTCTGTTTTTCACTGAGAACCGAGCGGTCGCCGTGAAAGGGGGTTGCGCGTTGATGTCTCGTTTCCCTGACAACGTGGCAGCTCCACACTCAAAGTCCCAGGGTGCTTTGCGGCACGTGCCCACCCGGAAGTCATACGTCGCCATTGGCGTGTGTTAGCAAGAGGACCGCGCAGTTAGTTTTCAATCACAGCATTTGTTTTAACACTTATTTACGACTCATTTGATTGCATTGTAGAATAGTTAATCTACTTAAAATTCTGTACTACCTGCCTCTGTGTCGTAGGTGACTTTTGAGTTGATTAAAAAGACGCAATCATGCCGCCTGGCCCAGTTCAAATCGTCCAGCCGGAGCTCAACAAGGTAACGATAGCATTGCTAGTTAGCCGATGTTAGCAAGTGACCGAACCTACAGTTTGCATTTAGTTAAATGATGTGTTCATATGTTAATGCTGTTTAGTAAGCATTGGTATATTGTCAATTTTCAAGCAAATACTTTAACATTAAGAATGTATGTATTTTATGATCTGTTTTACGGCAACCCCAATTGTCATTCATTCGCATTAAAGAGCCCCCCCCCCCGTATTTCATGCTAAAAGAACTCTGCTGGATTTGTTTTGACAGGGATATGGGGTATGAATGTACACGATCGCCTGCGTGATATGACAGTTCAAATAAATAATCACGCACCGGCCGCAACATTCGGTACACATCTACTGCATTAAACTTGTTTCTGATGCCTATATAGTAGTGGCGTTGTTAAAATCGCATAATATATTGCCATTCCCGTAATATTGTATTGCAAGTCATATCTCATTGTGAATTTTAATTCGACACAAATATACATGTGGTATGCAGGTTGATGCAGCTGAAGAAACGCCAGCAACAAAACCTATTGTCGGCATTATATACCCACCGCCTGAGGTCCGAAACATTGTTGACAAAACAGCCAGCTTTGTTGCCAGGTTGGTTTCTAAATACAAGTGAAATAAACTCATTTTCTTCAGCACTAGATTGTTGTTGTTGTTATATTGTAGTAATGCTTAATCAAGTCTTGTCGCTTTTCAGGAATGGGCCCGAATTTGAAGCAAGAATCCGTCAGAATGAGATCAACAATCCCAAATTCAATTTCCTCAACCCGAATGACCCATACCATGCTTATTACCGACATAAGGTTAATGAGTTCAAGGAGGGTAAAGCCCTGGAACCATCAGCAGCTGTGCCAAAGGTTATGCAGCAGACCATGCAACAAACCCAACAACTTCCTCAGAAAGTATGACCATTTTGTAATTCAGGGTGTTCTTATATGACTTTTCCGATTAGGGATATTTGTATGATTTTCTTGTGTTGTGGTTGTGCAAAGGTGCAGGTGATCCAAGAAGCTATCATTCCTAAAGAGCCACCTTCTGAGTTTGAGTTCATCGCTGATCCTCCGTCAATTGCTGCATTCGATCTGGATGTCGTCAAGCTCACTGCGCAGTTTGTTGCCCGCAATGGCCGTCAGTTCCTCACTCAGCTCATGCAGAAGGAACAGAGGAACTACCAATTTGATTTTCTACGCCCGCAGCACAGCCTTTTCAACTACTTTACCAAATTAGTTGAGCAGTATACCAAGGTGAAAAAAGTGATTATCATTTTAACAACATTCTTTTAGAATGAATTATTTTTATGCTAAATGAAACAATGTATGTGTTTCCTTCACTTTTAGATTTTAATTCCTCCCAAAGGGCTACTGGTCAAGCTGAAGAAAGAGGCTGAGAATCCAAAAGAGGTTATGGACCAGGTGAACAATTACTCTGTCTTTTCTTCATTTTATTATTATTAGATATGATATATTACTGAAAGGATTTAACAGCCTGTTCTCTCTCGCTATTGCACAACTATCAGGTGAGGTACCGGGTCGAGTGGGCAAAGTACCAGGAGCGTGAAAGAAAGAAAGAAGAAGAGGAAAGGGAGAAGGAACGGGTAGCGTACGCTCAAATCGACTGGCATGACTTTGTTGTGGTGGAGACGGTCGATTTCCAGCCCAACGAGCAAGGTAATACAGACAGTAGAATTACCCCTGGCTAGTGTTGTCCAAAAAAATAAAATAATTACAACTTTGATACGATACCTGCATAACGTATCACAATATTATGGCAAAAACCTGAAATATGGTGTCAGATGATAAAACTCAGAACGTATTTTCATTGGCCAAAAAAAGTGTTTATATGTTGTCTTGATACATTCAACAAAAAATTTGACACAGCAGTTCAGCTATTGAACATTTCTTAAATACTATTGAGCATTTGTGGCCATTTATCTCTCTTGTCTTCTGCTGCACACACTTTGGAGCGTGAGAACGGTGTTGGAGAAGTCGGAGAGTGCTGCGGCTGCAAACTCACAGATTACTCCCTGCAGCCGTCCGTCTCTGTCACTGCCAGCCTTCGATAGCAATACTAAAAACATAGAGTTTTTTTCTTTTTGACTCTAATATTGGTGTACGTCAACCCTACGCCTGAAACTGAAGGTAATTTGAGGGTTGTAGCATAACACACAAAGCTCATCTTTCCTAGGGCACTTCCCGCCACCCACGACCCCCGAGGAGCTCGGTGCCCGCATCCTAATCCAGGAGCGTTATGAGAAGTATGGCGAGAGTGAGGAAGTGGAAATGGAGGTCGAAAGCGATGATGAGACTGATGAACGGGAGGGACGCCCTACTAACCAGGCCCCGCAACCTGATCAAGACACACAGGTCCAGGACATGGATGAGGTAAGATGCTAAAAAGAATGTGGTACACCCTAAAAGCTACTAATGTATTACAATAATCATCTTGGTGCTGCAGACCAGCATATTATTTCTTATCACATTGTAAAATGAACAAACTAGTTGTAACAATGAAGTGTTATGTCAATCTTGTTTTCTAGGGATCTGATGATGAGGATGAAGGCATGAAAGCGCCAGTGCCTGCCAGCAACCCAATGCCACCCCCACTGCCCCCAACTCCAGACCAAGTTATTATCCGTAAAGACTATGATCCAAAAGGTAAGGGCTGCCTCCTTTTAGATTGTGCTAATCTCATTAGGATGCCAACAGTTTGTCACCATTTCCAGCGTATGATGAGCTGATGCCATTATTTCATCAGCTTCCAAAGCGCCGATGCCAGTCATTACTTCAGATGAGTATCTCATCTCACCTATTACTGGTGAGAAGATCCCAGCCAGTAAAATACCGGAGCACATGCGTATCGGTCTGCTGGATCCACGGTGGCTGGAGCAAAGGGACCGCAGCATCAGAGACAGGCAGACTGAAGATGAGGTTTATGCTCCTGGGATGGACATCGATAGCAGCTTGAAGCAACTGGCGGAGAGGCGTACGGATATCTTTGGTGTGGAGGAGACAGCCATTGGTAAGAAGATTGGAGAAGAAGAAATCCAGAAGCCAGAGGAAAAGGTGAGTGCAGTTACGGTCTTATATCAAAAAGGTATCGTATTTATTTTTACAAATATTTATTTCGCTTACGTGCTCCTTCAACTGATTTGTGATGCTCTCTCTCCAGGTCACCTGGGATGGCCACTCTGGAAGCATGGCACGCACCCAGCAAGCAGCACAAGCCAACATCACCCTCCAAGAGCAGATTGAAGCCATTCACAAGGCCAAAGGGCTGGTGGGAGAGGATGACAATAAAGAGAAGATTGGGCCAAGCAAACCCAGTGACACACACCACATGCCTCCCATGCTATCATCTGCACCCATTTTGCCTAAACCGAGCCCTCCGGTCAGCGCAGTGCCTCGTCCCCCCTCTTCTGTAAGTAGTGTACACAAAAAGAAGGTTTGTCTTAGACGAGTTGTTGCTTGACCGCAGTCGACTGTGCTTGTTTGCAGTTGGGCCCTCCGGTGCGCACCACGCTTCTGTCGGCTGTGCCCGTGATTCCAAGGCCGCCCGTGGCTCCCGTTGTGCGCCTGGGTCCAGGACAAGTTTTAACGTCAATGCCTCCTATGATTCCCGGTCCTCGCATTAACGTGGTTCCCATGCCGCCGTCGGCACCTCACATGATGGCGCCGAGACCACCTCCTATGGTCGTTCCAGCTAGTAAGATAGATTTCTGTTGCAATGACTGCTTGTTACCCTGTGTAAAACTAATTTTCCTACTGTTACCATCTAGCATTTGTTCCTGCTCCTCCTGTACCACAACCGCCGAGTGTTGTTCCTGCGCCGCCATCCCATCCTCTGGCGCCTCATGACGATGAGCCAATGAACAAGAAGATGAAGTCAGAAGACAACCTTATTCCAGAGGATGAGTTTATTCGCAGAAATAAGGTCCGTAATATCAGTTATTTCCAAGTTAGCTTTCTTTCAAAATCGATATTTTCTATGGCATACTATACTACACTACAAAATACTCCCACAAATGTGGGGCATTGATGGAAAATGACATTTGTTAAAATATTCTAACAAATGAATATAATGTTGTAAAAATCACTATGCACCGAAGAAACTCTTGCAATGCTAAATGTTACATTAAAAAAATGTGATTGACAAAAATTCAACCACAGTTGAGTATATCGGTCATCAAAAATCTGAAATAATTGTTCGTATAATTAAGAAATAATGTACCCGGTACTCATTTATGTTATGTAAATACAAATGAATTGTCCCATTTGAAATGTATTAATGTTTAAATTAATAGTTGGATCAAGTTATTCAAGTATAAAATTGAGTTGTATAATTGTATTTTACACAACTATAAAATGTAAATGGCATGCTTGTAATCAGTAAGCCAATCTTGTTTTTATTACTCTTTTGCACTACATATAAATACATACAATTCTTTCTCAATTTTTTATTGTTGTGTTGTTTTTCTTAAGGGTCCCGTGGCAGTCAAAGTGCAGGTCCCCAGCATGCAGGACAAGACAGAATGGAAGCTCAATGGCCAAGTGCTCAATTTCACTGTCCCACTCACAGACCAGGTAATCAGTTCCCTCTTTGTTTATTTTTATTGTCAAAAACATGCCTTCTTAACACTTGCATAATGGATGTGTAAATATAATTTCTCCTCAGGTCTCTGTTATTAAAGTCAAAATCCATGAAGCCACAGGCATGCCGGCAGGAAAGCAGAAGTTACAATATGAGGTAAATTGACCTTTAGGAAAAAAAACAAATAATTGAGTCCGAATTTCCAAACAAAGCCGTCACCTTTAAAGGAGCACGGGTGAAAATTCAAGTGTCAGCCCAATTCACCAAAATTTAAATATGTACGTGCGGTTGACTGTATCTGTATTTCTCTTTTTTTGTAGGGCATTTTCATTAAAGACTCCAACTCTCTGGCTTATTACAACATGAGCACTGGTTCGGTCATTCATTTGGGATTGAAGGAGAGAGGTGGACGAAAGAAGTGAGCCTCCAGAAAGAAGCACAAGATGTTTGCATCCCATTTTCAAGTTGGATATGTTTTACCTTATTGTATCACAATTTAATTTTGTCATCATTTCCATTGTAATTGTATTCAGTACTGTGCATACTGTAGCTTGTTTAACTAAATGTAATGTTATCGTAACTCATTCAAAGTGTATGTTCTTGTAAACCGTTGACTGGATTGTTCTAGAATGATGGTGCATTTTCACTTAATAAAGACCAAAAGAGCCCAATCTGTGTGGGATTTTTTTAAATATATTTTACCCAAGTACGATGCATTCAGCGAGAGACCATGTATGGACTGATTAGCCATAAGTCAATACTAACTGTACAGTAACTGTACAGTTCCCCTCTTCACAAGTGGTAGTAACAAGCGCAGCCGCTAGGGGTAACACGACACCAGTATTAAACCATTAGATCGCTGGACAAGCACAATTTGACATCGGACATTGGACATCGAGCACTTCATATTTTCATTATCTACTTGTATTAGTGAGCTCCCCTGGCAATGAAGTACACCATACCGTCAGTGGACGGTGGAGCCCGCGTAGGAAGAATAGTCCTTGGGGTTGGAGTTCCGAGCTGTTAACGTAAGTGTGCATTAGCATCCTCGCTAGCTAACGTTCAAACTCGGCTTGGAGTTGACGTTACGTGAACTCACTTTTCCATTAGAACTCCGAACCTTGGTCTGTTTAATGGCTTGTGGTGCGGCGCCTGTTAATGGTTAGCGTGGGAACAGTAAAATTCAATTCAAAAACAATGGCGTCAGTGATGTTTTTACTCGACCGTATATGCACTTCAGGGGCATTTTTTTTTTCTTTTTTTTTTTTCTTCTTCCTGACTTGGGCTTGTCAACAGGCTCGCTAGCCTTGCTAGCTGTCGACGCTAACATGGCCAACACGGAGAACGGCCGTCGTCCCGTGGACACAAGGAGCATCCGGACCATCAGCAGCAGCCAAATCGACGACGAAAGTTCACTGGGTTCCGACTCCGAGATCAACGGCTTCACCACTGACAAGCAAGCCGACAAATATGGATTTATTGGCGGAGCGCAGCAGTACACGGAGGCGTCGTACGTTCCTTTCTAAATGTGCTTTAAATACCCTCTTTTTAACCGCAAAAGAATGAGAAGAGGGGACAGTAAATGTGATTAACTCGAGATGTGTGCGTGTGCTGCGTGGCACAATGTGGTTATTATACCTTGTGTTTTCTTCCCTGCAACGTACAATGTCTAACCCTTATAACAGTGGATTAAAACGCGTCCCTTGTAAGGTCACATCATTATTCTTACTGCACTCCTTTTTGCTTTGCCTGTAATAACTTTATTCACTCTTCAAATGTTTGGCGTTTTATTGAAGTGTCTGCAAAAGCACAAAATGTCATTTTCATGGGCGCCAGCCAACATTGTGTTAGCCTACTGAAGGAGTCCGTTTAAGTTTTGTCAGATAGCATTCATTCCTAAAGCCAACACTTCTTCCAAAGTTGTAGATTATAAAAAAAAATAAATACATCTTATTTATTTTTTAGTTATGTTCCATTAACTGGTGTCACCGTTGAAATAAAAGAGGAGGGCCTTAAAATAGTCCATTTGAAGTAATGTGAGCCTTCAATTACACGCTTTTGCTGATGAGATAATTGTATAGTTTGAAAAGCATAGACATCACTCATAATGTTATGTTACAGCTGCCTGCATTTTCTTTTACAATCGGCGCTTTTAATGTGGGTCTCTTGGTGTGGTAGCCTGTAGATACTTGAGTCAGGCAACTACTGCTGCTATAAAGTTTCCCGTTAAAACTACTAGATCTAAATGAATTGCGTTAATCCTCAAACTTAATTGCACTCACATGACCATCAATTCAAATCTTAAAATAAAATGACGCTGGCACAATCCCCTCCATACAAAGCCTTTGCTTTTAACAGACGACTCTGGATGTTTATACTGTACAACTGACGATCACTTAATGCTTACTTCAGTCCTTTTTACAGTTCAATTTAAACAAAGAACATGTGTTTATACAAACTGAAATGAGATATGTTCTCTTTTCATGTGTGTCTGCAGAGCTCAGGATGTGCCTACAGCAGTGCTCAGGCAAAGGGAGGTGAAGTGGTTGGATATGCTCAATCACTGGGACAAGTGGATGATCAAGAGGTTCAATAAGGTCTGGCCAAAAATGTCCAAACTGTCGAAACACAAAAGTGCCATGTGGTTCACATGAGGCCAACCATTTAGATCGGTGCAACTTCTGCTTTTCTAAAGGGTTATTATATATCTGCCAATATATTTGCCACAGTGATTTCCACACTCTCATATTTCTACAATTTGTTTGTTCATTGTAAGAAGCCTGCAGGAGACTAGAGATTTTTTTTTTTTTGTCATTATAGTCAGCACAGTGACTGTCTTATCAACCCATGCTGAAGAGTTATATATATTTGTGTAAATTTATTTTGTATTTTTAATTGTAAAAAAAAAAAAAATTCTAACCATCGAACCAGAAGTGAACGTTACATAGAGCAGTGTCTGGGGTCACAGTATATCGGCAGTACAATTGATTAAACTCTACATACACACATCGATTTTTACAGGATATAAGTAATAAAACACCTTCATGTTGTCTCCCAGGTGCTGTAAATGTTAACAAATGCTATTGAAATAGAGTACAAGTCTGCTAAACTACTCTTATTAAAGGTCACATGTTTTGGCTATTTAGACCTCCATAGAGTGACTCTCTAACATGGATGTGTCCATTTCATTTCAACAAACACCTTGGTTCTGTCCTACAAGTGTCCAGAAAAGGCCCCTCTGACAGCTACTTCTGTTTGACCCACTTTTGTATCCACTTTGTCCGTATTTGGCTAAGTCCGCCCCCTTTCCTCTGATTGGTTGCCCCCGTTTAGAAGACCCACTTGTGAGAGCTTTTGTGTTTATGTTGACAGCACTGGCTCAGGAGCAGAGAGTTAGGGGGAGATCGTCGCTGGTGGCGTTGGTTGGTTGGTTCGAGAAATGAGCTAATTTCAGGCCTCTCTGCAGAAAAACGTCTGCAACTCAGGAACGCATGGACAATTTGAATTCATATTTCACATAGTTACTGAGGCACCAGAGAGCCAATACTACATACCAAATACTAGAAAAAGTGGGTTTGGTCAAATATGGCAACTTTAATTTCAACAATATCTTCAAAATGCCACAAAACAACTTGCTTTCCCCTCTCCATTATGGGCCTGTTGTCGTCAAAGAGGGAGTGCGCTAGTTTAACTTGATATGATTTATTATGCAATGGTTAACTTTGCTTTATGGTAACTATAACTTAAAACCTAGCCTGCAAAATTACTAAGTTTCATGATGCCAACACTTTGAACCTGGAAACGTGAATCAAATGAATTCACTTTTACTTATTTAACAGAACAGATTGCGTTCAACTTTGTGAGATTCCACTGATACAGCTAAAGTCCCATCAAATATCACAAAAAGCACTCTGTCACACATTATGTAAGAGAAGAGGTAATAATAAAAACAATGAAAATGAAGTTGCCAAAGTGGTTTAGTTGATGGAAAATGTTTAAGACGTGCATTTTATCAAATAACATACTGTAATCACATTCAGTCTTTTACCGACATTATAGTTAACCGTGTGTATGTGTGAGTGAGTGAGACACTGCAAAGAAATCTAACGCAGTGCTGCAACCTTTCTTCATTTCCATGAGTCAGCAGCAGGGCAGGACTTGACCTATCCCTTCTTCACAATACTCAACGTGTGACAGAAACAGTTTAGAGTCATATTCAGGGTGGGGCTCAAATGGCTGCATATAAGATTGGTATGACAAGACATTGTCCAAACATCCTCTGTGTGTGTATAGACCGTGTTTGTCCAGACTAGAACAGCAAAATTAGCTTGCACTGAACAATGGTTTCATTAGCTCGTTGTGGACTTAATGCTGATAGTTCAGCTGCTGCAAATGTCAGGAAGTCAAGGTTGTTCTTTTCTGATCCCACAATACAAGTGCCAATAAATGCAGTTTTATAACGTTTTCTTCCATCACTTCAACTATTCTATCATGTCAACACCGATTTGTGCATGGTGACATGAAGATACTGAACTAGTCATATGCAAGCTACATTCTTATTGTCTTTACCAGTGATGTTGTTTTTAGTTCTTTTATCAGTTGTGACAAACATGTAGCGTTGGTTACGTTTCTCTGTTGTCGTGCTTCATTTTGTGCCTCTATATTTCACGTTGGTTCAGGTGAGGCTGCGATGCCAGAAAGGAATTCCTCCTTCGTTGCGAGGCCGTGCGTGGCTCTACCTCTCGGGGGGGAAGGGCAAGAAAGAGCAAAGCCAAGGAAAGTTTCAGGTCAGAGACATTCTCTTTTCACTTCCACTCCATTCTAGGGAACATTTCATGTTTAATTTTCAATAGAAATAGTTGGCAAAATGCAGCATTGTGTTTATGTGTTAAAATATGTGTCAATTTGTTTGTTGAGCGCTTTGTGTGTTTTGTAGAAAGTGTTTATTGAAGTTGGATGATCCAACTTTTATTTCTTGGGAAACCCCATTGTACAAAATAGATCTCCAGGCTCCTTCATTTTCTTTCCTAGGAGTTGGATAGCCAGCCAGGTGACCCCAAATGGAGCGATGTGATTGAAAAAGACCTCCATCGACAGTTTCCATTCCACGAGATGTTTGTGTCGCGGGGAGGACACGGGTAAGAACAGACCAGAAGGGACATGACAGCCAAAGTCCAGTTTGGTGTAGGGTTGTGACCTGCGTTGCGTATCGGTGACAGGCAGAAGGATCTCTTCCGTGTTCTGAAGGCCTACACACTGTACAGACCAGACGAGGGATACTGCCAGGCGCAGGCTCCCATAGCTGCTGTGTTACTCATGCACATGCCTGCTGAGGTACATCACTCCCACGCTTCATCCCCAAACACACACACACACACAAATCCATTCATATGAAGGTGCTGTCGCCTGTCACTGTCATTAAACACATTTTTATTGCATGGCTTCGTTTCAATGTATACCTTGACCCATACAACATGTGCTTCTTAATATGGATTTTTCAATGACCGCAGGGATTTTCATAATATGGACAATTAGACAACAATGGTTACATTCTTGTGAATGTAAATTGTTTAAAGGTCCCATGCCATCAAAATCCGTTTTTTCTACTGTTTTATGCATAGCGTAGGTCAAAATGAGTCTGTGACCTGGTTTAATTTTGATGTCTATGTGGTTTTTCGATTTAATACAAAAGGCAATAAGCGCGTAAGGCTTGCAAAACAACCACATCAGATTTACATGTCTTTGTGATGTAGATGGTTAGACCCCTATCTCACTGGCCTGGAGACCAGTTGGAGACCTGATGGCGACTCGAGTCTCCGCTGGTTGCAGGGACGTCTCTGTGACATTTCCTGTAGTCTCCTGGAGTCCAGCTGAGTCGCGGTGAAATCAAACATGTTCCATTTCATTGGAGACCTTTTGGACTATAAGCTCACTATAGAGAAAATGCTTAATTAAGCCAAAATTTATGTGGACACCTCTACTTATGCCCACCTCCGTCTCTGAAAATATCATAACGATCGGCCTAATATGAAAAATGCAAAAGCGGGTGGAAGGACCATGTATTTAATTGGTCCAATTCCTGCCGTGGAATACTGGTTTTATAACACTTAATTGTGTCCGCATGCGTGCCCATGTGATGTGCGCTGACTGAAGGGAACTCAAATGTTTTCTAACAAATCTTTTGTGTTGTGTTCATCTATGTTGAGCACTGTTCCGAACATTTCAAGCTTCACAGCAGCAGCAGCAAATGTTAACTGGAGACGGAAGCAGTCATGAATTTGTTTAGAGAGCGCATGTAATCAGTATTTACTCTTTGTGTTCCTCATCCTCTCCTATAATTCTGGACAACAGGCTGCATTTACCAATGAATGTATCTCAGGTATTTCCCAGGTGCACATCAACACTATCTGCAGCCCGGTTGGTTGTCACCTTAATCACAACTCAATTGAGATTAATCACCAACCTACCATTGCCTCAGGTTATTTTCTTGGGCTTCTCCATATGTAGATATTATGACCAAATTGAAAACAACATTAAAAATATGCCCTTTGTAGCTAACTTGTGGTACATGAGAGCAGCAAATAATAAATGTAGATTAGTACTTCTCTGACAGGAAGGCCAAATTCTTGTACAGTGTTGTGTTGGGTAGTAGATTGTGCAGGTGTAGTAATGAAGTGACCAACGAGTGTCTGTGATTCATTTCTCTAGAATTGAACAAACCTATTTGTAATAATCTAAATGAAAAGGCATGGATGGATCAAAAGCATTTAGTTTCCTGACGTCACTGTCTGTGTGTTTCCCACAGGATGCCTTCTGGGGGCTGGTGCAAATTTGTGAGAAGTATCTTCCTGGCTACTACAGCCCAGGCTTGGTGAGAAACACAGATGTGATTACACCGAATCAAAAGTACAGTGTAAACCTCATAGTCTGACGCAAGACTTTATATGAATAAGCCTGACCTCAAGAAGCATGTAATGTAATGCAATGTCATTGTGTAACAAGAATATAGTTATGGGTGATTCATCCTCACTTTTGATTTTGCTTAAACTGTCATTGTCCTCTCAAGCGGACGCAAGATTTACTGCTAATAAAGAGGATGTTATATAATCATTCTAAAACGTGTAGCAACGTGATGCGATTGGACTAGTTCTTAATACTGGAACATTCTCATGCCAATCTTCTTTCATTCGGGACATTTCACAGTCCACAAGCGCTTGGTTCCCAATCCTCATGTTAATGGTTCTCCTGTCTCTTTGTCTCTCAGGAAGCTATACAGTTAGATGGAGAGATCCTTTTTGCTCTGCTGCGACGCGTCTGTCCTCTAGCTTTCCGCCATTTGGAGAAGCACAAGATCGACCCCATCCTCTACATGACTGAATGGTTTATGTGTGCCTTCTCCCGAACGCTGCCGTGGGCCTCTGTGTTGCGCGTCTGGGACATGTTCCTCTGTGACGGTAATGCAAAACCTTACATTCTGAAGTTTATGTACACTCAACAAGGGGAAGAATGTCATTATCTAGCATTTAATGTATTGCTATTTGAACGATTCGTCTTCCCAGGCTAGAATGGAAATACAATGTATACTTTGAACCCTCAATGATTATTTTTTTATTTTAATTTTTTTTGGGGGGGGGGGGGGGGAATTTGGTACAATGTTTAGGATTTTCTCCAGTCTACCCAGGGTCAAAATAATACATATAGGCTCAAATGTACACCTACATCAGAATCAGAATCATCTTTATTTGCCAAGTATGTCCAAAAAACACACAAGGAATGCCGGTACATTTTTTTATTTATTTTTTTACACAATTGTGCAAAAAGATACAGAGTCCTCTAGCACTTAGAGCAGTTCGAATGACTAATATTGCAATAGTCCGGTGCAATGATCATTGTGCAAAGGGCGCCGAGACTTCAAGGAGTGTATGTGTTTTAAAGTGACGAGTAGTGCGATAATCTGTGACAATGTTGGTTGTGCAAATGTTACAGATACTCCTCAATCAGTGGCATTGACGTTGACATTGACAAAAATCTCTAATAAAATGGTGTTGAAGGGTCTCGATAGAATAACTTGACAAGACCTAATAGCTTTTTGTAAGTAATCATGATTTATCGCACCTGCAGAGCATAATAAGGATTTTTCTGACAGAACCCCTTGTACCGATTAATACTCAGAACACAGAACAGACGGAAAGTCCCAAAACACAATGAAGATCTAAGGACAAATGTAAATTTCCACAAAATGTGAATGTCATTTGGATAAAGAACTGAAGTTAAAAGTTATATATGTATCACCTCATGATTATTTCAGTGTTTATCCTTTTAAAACAAAGACTGAAAATAAAATAACTAAACAAATAAAAACAATGCATTGTGGAGGAAGACATTTACACGAGAAACTAGGTTTAATATCTGTGCCACACTTTGTCTTTCTCTTGTTCCTGCCTTAGGTGTGAAAATAATCTTCAGAGTAGGCTTGGTGCTGCTGAAGTGCATGCTGGGTAGTCGTGAGAAGTTGAAGGCCTGCCAGGGCCAGTATGAAACCATGGAGCTTCTCCGAGCAGTGGAGCCACGATACATGCAGGAGGGTTTTCTCGTCCGAGAGGTAAAAACAGCGACCTTATTGAGTCTTTTCAAGAATACACCCATGTGTGTGTGTGTGCCGCTATCAAAACGTATGCTCCAAGTGACGTACCCTTGGTTAGCATTAGCGTCAGCTCAGATAGTGCACGGTTCAAGACGAACAATTCATTGGAGAGAGTCAGGAAAATGAGTGTTAAATTAGTCGTGGAATAGAGCTACCGGAAACTCAGTCGTCATCAAACATCATCACACAACCCCACACATTATGAGCTCACTGAATGAAGTCATAGAAAGTCGTGGAAAGAAAGAAAGCAGTCAAGCCTCAGTGTACACGCCTTCCAGGCAACGCTTTGATCTCATCGTGTAGCCCCATTGGATCATCATGCATTTTGCATTATGAACTCAAAAGAAATGACAGTAATTATAGTGACTCTTTTGAGAAAGTGCCTGGACAAAATTGCAGCCTGTTTTTATTTTTTCTCAGAATGAATCCGGTCGCTTCAGAATATATTGTGAATATTCACATATTTTTTTTTATTTAAGATAATCCTTCACTTTCTACTTTTTCACAGTGTGGGAATGTACTTTACAGAAACGTAAAGCTGTGTTATTGTTAGTTATTATTTACTGTGACCTTGGAACTATGGCTGCTGCTGTCTTTTTGCAGTACAGTACAATAGTCTCCGATGTAGAGCATGCCAGGCAGCGCCACCTGCAGGGCAGAAGGCCACAGCCCATGGAGAATGGTTGTTAGTGACTTCATGGACTGTGGAGAATGAAGGGTGTTCACATCCAAAAGGGCTCACCCAGTCTTTTATAATAAGCTGTCTGTGAGACTTGACCACTGGTGACCCTGCCAGAGGCCTTTGGCATTCACTTAAGTGACAACGGTTAACACAAAGACCAGACTTGGCCGGAACTTACTGAACTTACTGCATTTTCCATGAAGGGCGGGTCTATTCCTTGGAAAATGATCTCAATAACACCGTTGTATCGGAATGACGCGTGTCTTCCTGACACAGATCCTGGAAGTGCCAATTACGGCACGAGACGTGGAAAGGGAACATCACACCCAGCTGAAGCGCTGGCGGAAGAACCGCGGCGAGCTCAATTTCAAATCTCCTCCGAGGATGCACGGCGCCCGACTCATCATGCTGGCCGACCCCCCGAGGCACCAGGACCTCCAGCAGCACCCCACCATTTTGCTGGAGGAGGCAGAGTTCGGCCCACTGCTGAGGAAGGACAAGGAGCAGAAGAGCAAAAAGAAAACCCTGAAGAAGTCGCAGCTCCCTGAGGAGATTCCAAACCCTTACCCTCTTCCAAACGCGACGCCGCCCCCTCCGTCTTATCCGCCAGCCCCGCCTCCAGTGCTAAGCAAGGCCTCGGAGGCTGTGCTACAGACTCAAACCGACCCACTTCGCCAGGACCGAGTGCCCCCTGCCGAGCTCCCCCCGGCCAAAGAGACTCCCCTACAGCGATCCACACACAGCCTCAGCAGCACGGACCAGGATACGTACCTGTAATTAGGACGCACCAGCAACCAGACGTGGATGAGCTTGTTGGACTGTGACTTCACCTTCAGACACCATTTTGGCCTCTGATGGTGTACAACTGCCTTCATGCGCTCTCCTCCAAACATCACGGCGCTTTTCCTGGGAAAACGTCGTCCCTTTTGATGTGTGGAAACAAAAACTGCCAAAGTTCATGTGTGTTTTCTTTGTTGTTCACTCAGATTCAACTCTATAGTGATATTTTTGATGCAATCCATTCAAAATCCTCAATACAGATATTTAGTTTTTCTTTTTAAACACTTCCTTTTCTCTTTTGGAGTGGGCAGCCCTTTCTGTCAGGCAGTTAGCCAGCTGCCATTCCTCTTACATTCCCTGTTTGGGAAGCTAATCACCGCAAGGACTGTTGGGAGACAATTTTTTTTTCGAGTTCTTTTTGTTTTCAACATGCACATTGAACACTTAAGCTTTTTTATAGTCTTACATTTACATTCAAATCTGTCCTAACATTGTACTTAGGATCTTTTTCTCAGTTATTTATTTTCTACACTTTCTCTCAAAAGCCTCGCCGGTGCACAAATTCTTGCGTTTTTTTATTTTTTATTTTTAGATGTGGATAACTTAACCTACAGTCACTGTGCCACTTTCTGCAGCTTCAGAGCAGCAGAAATTGACTTGTCTTTTGGCAGCAGCCACAAGAACACTGCAGCAACATTCCTCTCGTCCAAAGTGCTAATCAGCCTTAACGTACTTGTCTACCAAACGCTAATCAGTATAACTAATGACTTTGTGCATGTGCTTTCTATCAAAACTTGCCAATTGCATAATGGTGCTGACCTTCCTTTTGGGATTGTTTGGATATCCCCACCTGTTACATGTTTCCATAGTAGTAGTCACTTCTATGAGGTGCCCCCTTTTTTTAAACTTGTCATGAATTGTACAGATCTGGCACAATGTATTATCATGAAATATTTGGATGCGTAATGCATTCGTAGCAATCGGAAATGTCATTTCTACGTTTTCACTATGTCCCCATACAGTGTATTTTCTACTTTGTATCAACTTTGCAACACTAGAGGAAAAACCTGACTGTCAGCAAATTGGGGGGAAAAAAACCTGCGCTATAAATATACTTAAATGTAAAATTTTGGAATATTTGATGATACGTTCTTAGGTGGGTTAATGAAAGATATGTTTAATCAGAACCAATAGGCACTTTGCAACATATTAATGTTGTCAAATAAAATGTTTTCAATTTTGTTGCATTTGAAAACATCCGTCGTCAAGTTTATTTTCTTTTCAAACTGGCTGGAATTGCTCTTTTTCACTATGTTCCAAATGTCTTCATTTCACCAGTAGATGGCGCAGCATAGTCATCACTGAAACGAAGCCTAACTTGTGTAGAACGTGGCACCCTCGGTGGGCCAAATCGTGCCAGCATATAACATCTCAGTTCTACCTGCAATCTTGGACCAGCGAATAAAAAGAACACGGTTTACACACTTTCAACTTTTGAAAGAGATGAAAATTGTATAAATATGGTGATCACACCTTTATGCTTACAGCCAGGTTGCATGAAGGAGCACTTCATCCAACGATAATGCAGAGAAATCAAAATGTAAAAGCATATCTCTGAAGAGCCAATAAAAGATTTTTGTCCTCGTAGAGATGTTTTCATCTTCGGGCTCACTTCATGAACTGCACTTAACAGCATCCTATGACAGGTGTGCATACTCATTTGTAGAGTATTGGTAATTCCTTATAATTTCATGTACATAGGAGCATAGCCGGAAGTTGTTATTTTAAGTGAATAATAGTCCTACAATACCATTGTTGTGTTCGAATTATTGGCCCTCTAAACCTTAAATAGTGATAAAGTTCTTCATGGAACCGGACTGTGTCGAATGTGTCATCTAAGATGGGACCGCGTGGTACAAGCTCTTATCTCTGAGAAGCCGCTGTTCCCGTGTCTCGTTCTGCTCATCCTCCTTATGAGACAACAAGGTCTGGAATGTATGTGTGTTCAGTCATTGTACAAGCATTTATCCTTTCAACACCTGTCTCTTTAGCTCCACCCTTGCTCAGGAGGTCATTCCCAGTGTCAGCCCCTCTTTAAACTAATGACGGACCTCTATTGTTTTCTTAATTCCTTGTTGAATTGTCCAAACCATTTTCTCTACTTGGAGGTGTGGGGCATTTAGTATGTTGCCCCAGGCCACAAAGAGTTCACGCAAGTTGCCACCTTGATGGTCTAGGTGAGGCAGCTAACTTGTTTCTAATCGTCCAGTAAGGCGTGAGCTGCAGCTGTTGACTTTTGACCTCTGGTCTTCAATGGATCAAATGACAAAAGAAGGTGGCCAATCTCACACAGTTCGGGACTTGTCGTTTCTATTGCGTTTCATAGCAAGAAACAATGTGTGTTGTTGGACAAAGAACACCTGCCATCATGGCAAATCCGAATTCTACACACGTGGCTAAAGTACTTTTACTGTCTGTTATATCAAATATCCGTTTTAACTTTGCACAATGAAAAAAAACAAAATAGTTTCCCTCTTATTAACTTCTATGGTGGTCATACTGAGCAGAAAAAACATCACTTGACAACTGCAAAACGTTTCCATAACTTTTCTGTCGAATGTGAACTATCCATCCATCCGTTTTCAGTACCGGTTATCCTCACTCGGGTAATGCTAAACTAAATAATGATGACACCGGAATAAAAATACCCCTTACCTGTAGGCCTATGTATTTTTATTTTATTTTTTTCAGATTATGCAGGTTTTGTTCGACCCCAGAAGGTGCTGACCACGTATTATTGTTGGAGCCAACAATATCACACAATTGTCTTCAAAAAGACAATAAATGGATGGGGAATATCTTGCTTCCCCGAATCTGTTGCGTCATCGTCGTTCGTGCTCCCTGGTTCGCGTTCCGGCTGACACATGTAGCTGCTGTCTCTGTCCCCAATATCTCCCGCATTTGGTTGTCTTTGTCGATTTACATCTTGCGTTGTGTCGTCATCTGCGCTGTTTGAAAAAAGGTAACAAGCCTATTTTGACAAAATAAGGAGTAGGAAGTACAGATATCTGTTTTCAAATGTAGTAAACTAACCCCAAGTCCAAGTAAAAAGTCAGCAACGACTCAAAAGAATGCATACCTTCAAAATCTACTCTTATATTGTAACCAATTCGTGTGTACTTTGTGACTTTCCGCCACTGCATTTCTACAAGGCGTCCTTCCCTCACGCCATTATGGGGTGCGTTTGGTGTTTAGCACGCCCACGAGGCACAGCAACAGTTAACGGTGGAGGTTGCGGAGGAATGCATGCACCGTCACGCTTTGCCTCTTTGCTTGGGACACCTGGCCCTCTTTCAGTGCCACCGTCGCATTTCCATGTCAAAGGGGCTCGAGCAAGAAGGCGCTCTCTGTGTTCCGCTCCTCACTCCTGAGATGATCTGATTTAGCTCTTCATCAACGGAAATATACGCTTCGAGTGGGCCATGCCGCCTCCCGTCCGCAGTTAAAGAAGAGACTTGTGATGCTCGGTGGGATCCCAGACCCAACGGAGCCCCGTCACAATGCTCGATTCATGGGTTGCGGGTGACTTTCTCCCCGCTCCCAAGCTCAATGTGTTAAGACACCGGGCTGGGGTGACAATGCAAAAAGGCGCCCATCTTCCTCAGGTATCCGATTCCCACATTCGATGGAGCATAACAGGTTGACTCAGGTCTAATTAATAGGCCCGAGTAACAAATGTGAGGGCAGACATTACGGTGGTTGTGGTGCAGGTGAGCTTTGGCTAGCAGGAGGAATTAAAAAAAAAAAAAAGTCCTTTATTGCTCCAAAAGGGAACTCATCCAGCTTTGTGAAGGAAGCATGAAAAGGGAATCCCAGCGCGAGAGCCAAGAAGGATAATTGAATCATCCAAGTTCTGCTGGTGCCGACCTCAAGTGTGTAAACGCACAAGGAAAAGCCATTGCTTTTATTTTCTTCCACTGGGTCTTGGAGTTACTCTGGTCCTTCTGGTCATATAATTACTTTATTGAGCACAATTAAACAGCGCTCAGTAAAGCACAAGCCTCAGTGAGCCAGCCAAAGCGGCTTCATCATTGACTGTGTTCGTAGACAACAAGTCACCTGAGTCATAAGTAGAGGAAAAAGAGGAAAATGGTTTTTGTTTTTTTCTGTCACAGCTGAATTTGTGTTTGGATCCTGACCAAAATGTATAAACTGAAGTAATATTCCATGTGCTGTCCTGCAAATGTAAACATTGTCTCCCCGTGCCAAAGAGAGTGATGAACAGCTTCTTAATCTGTACATTTATCTGAATCAACACGAAACATTAATGGGTTCTTCTGTAACCACCAGTTTTTTTTTTGGGGGGGGGGGGGGAATCAAATTATTTTCATTTCTTTTTAGCATGTTTACGTTGAGTTCTACATTCTGTTAATATAGCAGTTTGGAGCACGATTGCGCACAGAAATATTATTGTTAACAAGTAATGTAATGGCAATGTGGGCAAATTTACGGCGCATTTCTGTACTAAGTCACAAGGAAGTTAAAACATCGCCATCTTTAGACCTGCGTTTAGGTCTCGTAGACCACTACTCTGTTTACAGTTTCAGACTTTTCCGATACATTTGAACATTTAAGCACTTTGTAAACAGTTTCTTGTGATTACAACTCTCTACAGTGAGGCCCTCCTGTATCCAAACATGGCAGCTCTTTTCATATGTGCATGTCCTCATAAATATTAATGTGCTGTATCTGGCCATGTATGTTCATGTTTAAGTCTTGAGCCTTTGAAATTAAGTTTTAGCACCTGTGATGTTTCCACTGTGTCGCTTCGCTTCCATTTATGGTCCACAAATGGCTGGTAGAGGGTAAATTTAACATAGGATAACAATTTAAGAATCTCATGGGTGCATTTAGCGAAGTACTTAAAATATCATCATGGCTCTCGTTCCACTTATTCCCACAGGCTTGCTTGGATTAGCGACCATATGAATGTTGTCGTGCTGCCAAGGGTGCTTGATTTATATTATTCCTGTTTATTTGAAGCAGTTTACTGCTCAGCATTATTGAGTCTTTTTGAAGACTTAATACAGTAGAGAGAGAAAAAAACTGGGTTACACATATTGTGTCTGATCTAGCTATAACTCATTCACAGAAACCAAATGACTATTAAAAGTTGCAGTTTTAGAGTTATACTTGATTGACATCTGATGTTTCCTTTTTACTCCTGAACATCCATCCATTTTCTGTACTGCTTCAACTGTTTGGAGAACTTATTATTCTGAGATTTCTGCCAGTCTTATACACCCTGGCAAAGCAATCATCAAAACATCCTGATGACAAAAAAGTCTTTGGAGAATTTGTTCACTGGTAACTAGCTTCCAATTCTAAAAATGTACGTACAGTGGGGGGAAATGATTTACCACTAATGATTTGATCCCCTGCTTGATTTATTTATATTTTTTTCACCCCAAACGATGGGCGTGTCGGGGTTATGTGGGGGGGGAAGCACAGCACACCTGTGCTGCTCCTTGAGGACTTGTAGGCATTTCATTTCATCTCCATCGGTGCGCTTCTCCCCCAACACGTCCTCTCTCCCTCCCCTCCGTCTGACCTCAGCAGTGCCAGAGGCACACACAACTCTGACCGGAGGTCTCGTCAAGTAAATGAAGCGTAAGAAGGACACCTATTTCCCAACCCTCGAGAGTCCTGATTGAGCTTTGCGCTGATTTATCTGACATGTATTTTCCAACAGATAAGGCAATCTGAAGTCGCTCGGGCCAAATTCACAGATGACATACACTCACTGGTCACAAAATTCGGAATTCCCGCACCTTCTATAGATTCAGTACAAAAGATGTATCAGCAATTCCTTTTCTATCACGCTTGTCATCATTCAAGTCACGAGTGAGCTGGAGCCTATCCCAGCTAACTTTAGAAAAGAGGTGGGGTACATCCTGGACTGCTCGCTGGCCAATTGCGGGGCAAGAGATTTATCAAAAGACGAGGCTCAATCTCAGTTTTGATTGAACAATATGCCGCTTTGGGCTCACAACAGGCTTTTGGAACCTGACAATTGGTATCAAAGTGTTCAGTTTGAAACAAAATCTGAAAAGAGTCCACTGTGACAGCAGAGGACACGTACATGCGAATGAGGTGTGTTCCGTGTCGGCGTCACAAACAAAATAGCGACGGCACATGGTAGCGCTGTTGCCGTGATTGTGGCCAGACCACCTTCAAAATACTCCGCAAGTCTTAGGCCACATTTGCATTTTCTTGTTTTAGCAATGGCAGAATGATCAGAAAAATTCGAATGCGGAGCTCCCCAAGGCTGAAAGTGAAAACATTCATAGAGGGTAATATTTTTGTCCATGTGCAGTTAGGTTAGTTAGCAGGCAAGAGTACTTCCTGGTCCATGGAGGTTGACAAACAGACGGGCGTTGCTCATCAGCCTGGTTTTCAACCCGCTTCACATGCAAAGTGCCTTCATGATTTTTCTCCATAGTAATAGAAGTACTGTATAGGTCCACGCTTGCCACTTTTTCTATTCCCCCCTGCTTGTTGAGAAGCGCTGCTAATGTCTCATTAACATGTGGCCAGGTAGAAAGTTAGCCTGTGAATGATTCTCTGCGGGTGTTTGTTTACTCGTTTGTGAGCCTGCGGAGGCTCCTGGCTGGCCCGGTTGGTGATGAGTAACAGACACAGATGGTGGGCATCAGCAGGCTGGCTGGCGGCAGATTAGCAGCCGTAGCCCCCTTCCACAAGCCCACTCCCACTGAGCCCCAGAGGAGTGGCTGTGTGTAACTCTACTCGCTTTGGCAAGACTCAAGTGTTGATGGAGCACAACCATGAGCTTATCTCGTCTCATTCCACCACCGCTGGGCCGACCGAGCAGGCTCAGAAGCCGTGTGTGTGTGTGTGTGTTTTTTTTTTTTCGGAGGATGTCTATGTGAAGATGGCTGCCTTTGGCAAGAGAAAAGCTGTTGCTTTTCAATTTTTTGCAGCCTTATTGAAAATGAATTTACTTGTACTTTTAAGGCCACGCTGGATGTTGACTGTTAAAGCCTTCATGTGTGGGACTGCAGCTCGGGTTCTGACCAGAACAAAGAGATTTAAACATATTACTTTACACTGGCTCCCAGTCAGCTTTTGAAGAAACTTTAAACTTCTGCTACTGGTCTACAACGCACTAAATGGTTTAGGTCCTGAATGCATGAAAGAACTGCTAATGGAATATAAACCCAGTCGGTCTCTGAGATCTAGCGATTTGACTCGGGTCAAATAATGGAGCACAAAGTCCAAAGCAAACATGATGCTGCTTTTTAGAGTTTACACTTTTAAATGATCTTTCTTGCACTGTGCGCTTTTTATTTTGTTTTTATTTTTCCTCTTTGTTTTTAAGCTGTTTTTTTATTTTTCTAAATGTTTTTAAGATTCATGTAAAGCACATTGGGTTACCTTGTGTATGAAATGTGCTGTATAAATAAAGTTGCTTTGCTTTGCTTCATGGTCCAATGTCTATCTTTTAACCCTCAGTCTATAGGAAATGGCGTGTGCCACCTCCACGTAGATGTGGGTAATCTCCTCTTCCAGTTCATGGAAAACGCCTACAGTGCAGATCTTGCCACTATGTCATATTGGTGCCGCGCTGGGCAGGAAGCATCGTTCGAACGGCGGAGGCCGTAGGTCATCCAGATGCAATGTGAGGGTTCAGGCGGGAGGGGGACTGGGCAGCCTGTAGGTTAGTGTTCAGGGAGCTGTTTATTTTATAAACAGTGGGAGAAGATTAGTAGTGGAGCCAGACTCCCCCCACGACCCCCCACCATATGAGGAGGATGTCCTCTGTGTGCGAGGAGACTCTTAGCAAACCATTGTGTTCATTCACTTGGCGTCACCGCTAATGATGAGATAATGTACACGTGGACCTCGGGATGTGTACGTCTCACTTACTTCCATTGTGGGCATGACTGAGTGACGCCTGGCAGCGTCGGAGTCATTAGCGGCGTTGGCACACGCTGGCCCTCGTCACCGCTGAGCCGGGAGGTAAAAACAGGAAATGGAACGGGCCGCCGCGCTCTCCCCCAAGCTCAGCGCCAGTCGAGTGAATTGTGCTTGAAGATGTTTGTGTGTGGCTCATCTCCTGAAGACTTGCAGCCCCTTCCTGCCATTGTTTGGGCCTTCTGTGAGATACATTGACAGTCAAGTCTCTTTGATGACTCCCGCTGCCCACGCCCGGCCGGACCGGCCGCTCTCTCGCCGCACTTGAGCATTTACGTAAACGCGTGCATGTTTGATGGGTTTTGTGCTTTCATCCACAGCTCATTACTCCACCAGGAATTCATATTTTAGCAAAAGAGGCTCCAAGCCAACGGATCCATAAGCATAACAGACAACAATTATGCTTCAGATGATTTATCCAGTTTTTTGCTGAGTTCTTTTTTTTTTTTTCACTCTTGCGGTTTGTCAGGTACACAACAAACAGCATTCCATCCTTGTCCTCGACAGTCCTGTAAATTGACTAATATTTGACAAATATTTTATGCTGCCCTATTTGAGCCTGTGAGTCACAATAGTATCGTGGTTAGCATGCCTGCCTCGCAGCCCTGAGGCCTTCCTGTGTGGAGTTTGCGTCTTCTCCCCTTGCTTGAGCGACTTTTCTTTGGGTGCACCAGCTTCCTCCCAGCTTCCCAAAACATGCATCTTAGGTTTATTCAAGATTCGAAATTGTGTGAATGTGACTGGTCGGTTGTCTCTACTGTATGTAGCTCCAGCTCAGCCCTATTGTTTACAAGCTGTATAGAAATGGATCTTGCGATATTTGATCATATTTTTAAGAATAGGAGCTTGTCTTGAAAGTTTAAGACCTCCAGAGGTGTCAACCATAAAACACAACTGTGGATTTTGTTACGGTCTACGTCATACCACTTTGTGAAAAAAGTACAAGTGAAAGAAAAAAAGCGTCACTGATGGCGTAGGGGTCCACTCGCCTGACTTTGGTGCGGGCAGCGTGGGTTCAGTTCCCACTCCGTGACGGTGTGATTATATGTCCTCTGCGACTGACTGGCGACCAGTTCAGGGCGTAGTCAGCTGGGATAGGCCCCAGCGCCACGTGACCCTAACCAGGATAAGCGGTGTTGAAAATGGAAGAAAGACAAAAAAGTTTTAACATCTATTTTGTAACTATAACTAGCACTTTAACGGGAATTCTCGGGGGACTGTACTTTACCTTTCACAGCATAGTCAGCCAAATGGCCAGTCATTTTTTCAATTCTGCCTTTATCTGGGTGGCGCCAACGGGTCTCCCATGGTCTATACACCACAGATCTACATAGTTTTGAGTCATCGAAAATCAAATATATAATATCCATCCATCCATTTTCTTTACCGCTTATCCTCACGCGGGTCGCGGGCCGCTGGAGCAGACCCCAGCTATCTTCGGGCGGGAGGCCGGCCAATCGCAGGGCACATAGAAACAAACAACCATTCGCACTCACATTCACACCTACGGGCAATTTAGAGTCTTCCATCAACCTACCACGCATGTTTTTGGGATGTGGGAGGAAACCGGAGTGCCTGGAGAAAACCCACCCAGGCACGGGGAGAACATGCAAACGCCACACAGGCGGGAATATATAATATATATACAGTAAATATCAAAACTTAATCATAACCAGAAGGTGCTGTATAGCTTGATGGAAATGCGGGTAAAGTGGGCAAAAGTTTCCCACAGCCCAAGTTGGACTTTGGCTGTCCTGATGTTTAGTGTGGAGATGAAATTGAAATCTTGTGTATCAGCACAGAGGGTGTTTGTCTTGAGCGCTGCATGCACGAAGACTCTTCATCTCCAGGCTGAGGTGCGAGTAGCGGGGATTAGGATTTTGGTTATAGCCCGCGGCCTGGATCGCCTTGCAAAAATATTGCAGGTCTATTCTGGATTGTGAGTCACAAGGGCTGATTGTTAAATAATGATATTAATTCAATTATATGCACATAAGTGCACATTTCATAAGCGCTTTTTAAATCACTCTTCCCAAATGTGAAATAGGCTTCGTATGCCCTCTAAATGCAAGCAGTGATCCTTTACGTTGGCCCACCGGTATTGTGGTTGATAGAAGGATTAGACTGGAGCGCTACAACTACATTAATGTGGGAGCGTAAATCCCACAAACTGCCTTTTTATCCGAATGTTATGAATTCATCACACATTGTGGTGTATTGTGTCAACATTTTAAAACCCTTATACATACAATGTTATATTAAACGGCACATTAAGCACGTTTATATTGTAAGTGGACGTGGACATTCCAGATGGCTTTTCAGTCTTAATGGTTGATGCTTTTGACCTTTTTTTGACATACATTGTGAAAATAAACAGCTTCTTCATAGGACGCTAACCACGTAAATCAAGCCAGAGCTTGCGTTACTAGCTAGCGTTACTCCCGTTCTTTCTACCCTGGTCGGCTTCGATCTGTTTGGCATTTTCTCCTAGGAAATAATGAAATTAGAAATACAGCGGACCTCCCGCATACTCGCGGTTCTGCACCCGTGGATTCAACTACTCACATATTTTTGGTCAATTTTTTCATATATATATATTTTTCCCTTTTTTCTTTTTTTTGGGTGGAACCAATCCTGAAAACGCTTACTGGTGGTTTATCCCTGCTTATTCAATATTGTTTGGGGTTGAAAAAAAAAATGTTGAAAAAAAAGAGGTGTATATTTCCATAAGAGTACATTGCCGATGTAGAGTCAATGGATGCAGAGACTTATACGGGACATTTACAGAGATCCTTTTGTGTTTGGTCTCACATCCAGCACAAGAGTGACAATGACTCAGATGGTCCCTGTCCCTCTCCTGGTGATATTCACTATTGTCTTCTTGTTCCGCTTGTGAAAGATGAGCTCATGTGTTGTGCAGCTTCAGCCCATGCAGATGTCGCAGGTGCTCCCAAAACGGGATGCTCCGAGCTGCGGTGCATAGAAGAAAGTTTGTTTGCCTCTGTTGTGTTGGCAAGCTGTTGGTTCCAGCTGAAAGAAAAAGAACAGTCCAGATGACTTTTAGTCACACTCATGCTTGCTCATTTGGTTGCAGGCCTGTAATTAGATGACAATGGGCCCCCACATATTGACGGCTGTAGGCTTAGCATGGAATTATTGATCAAAGAAGTAGAACCAGGAAGGGGGAGTGCGGTGCACTAGCTCCGGTAGCGATGCGTGGCGTGCCAACAACAGGTGGCAGACATCATGCAGCCTCAACTGGAGCTTCTGTGAGTAATTAGACCGTAAAAGAAAAGATACCACCCAAGAAATGTGCCGTGGGCTGTTAAAGTTGCTTCGGGAGTGAATAAAATGATTTCCCCATAGAAGTGGTGGCACACAGTGAATAAAGATTACAGAAAATAGGAGGTCATTTAACAAGTAAAGCACATTCAAGAGACTTTGTCGCCAGATGGTGTCAATATGCAGTATAAACCAATCTCGTAGCCTTTAGTGAGCTGCAACTCCCACACGAGCTTTAGAAACCGCATGCTCACATGCATTCTTCCACAACGGCATTGTTGTCGTGTTATAATGACCATATATAATTATTTCTCCGTCTCTACACTCGTAGAGACTACACTCGTCAATCTATGTTCATTTTCTGTACTTATTATGGTCGCGGGTGAGCCAATATCGCAGCTGACATTGGATGAGAGGCGGGGTACATCCGCTCTCCAGCCAAATGCAGATTTAACTACTGCACATTATTTTCTAGAATTATGGCCCCAAAAAAAAAAATACAAAGACCAAAAAACAACTGAACAGCATATTGCATTTGCAAATTACAGGAAGCTGCCTCTGTAAAACCCAAATGGGATGGAACCCAAATGATCGTCCTTTAAGTCAAATGGATTGTAGTGAAAAAGGTATAGAACATGTCTACTATGCTGTGTTCAGCTTGGCTGTGGGATCCCCAGCTGACGTAAAAGAGCATAACGCCAACAGTACAGAATGTTCTTCTCTAGTGTGTGGAAGCAACTTCAACCTTTTTCAATTTGGTAAATAAAGACATTTTCTCATGTAGACACTTTTTACTGCCGTAGCATCTGGGGCCTTATTGAGAGATTGCAGTAAATTACAGAAGCTAATGAAGCCGAAACCAAGTCAAAGGTCACGACATGCTCTCTGTGACTATCAGTGTCATGTTCCCTTCTTGCAAAACATTTGTTCCAGACTTGCAAGGGCAAGGGGACAAGTGAATAGAATCGTTATTCTAAAGGTGCCCAGTGTAGTATCCGGAATTCAAGAAATAAATTGACAATTTGGGTGTTGTTTATCCAAATCTTGGAGAATGTTGTTGGTGCCTGATGGATTTTTATTATTTTTTTTAATGTATTCACAGTTCCTTCTTGTCAAGACACGTTTCAAATAACTGTTATACCCCAAAGCATCCACTTTTATTAAGTGTTTTACCATCATTAGTTGGACTTCATCAACGTGTTGCATTAAATTTGGTTTAACTGTGCGGAAAATAAAAGGTTCCATCAGCACTTAATTGATGTGTGGGTTACAGTAGTCGGTTGACTAATAGTATGACTAATCCAGTGTTGGTTGCATAGATGTGGGCGCGTCTGCAGCACACATGCCGGTGTTTTGGAAGGCGGCCTGGACCCAAATGGTGGAGCGAAGGTGATCCTGCTGGGGGTCTCATCTTCTTTAGATTTCCCTCGAATCTGGAGGTGAACGGGCAAAGTAATTTAAATTATATATTTTTGTTAACCATTCTTAACTGTCAATACAAGTATAAAAATAGTTTAAAAAAATAAAATAAAAAGAGAAACACACTATTTGTTGATTGCCGTGATGTGTTTTCAGGATTATTCCTTGGCAATTTAGCTCAGTCACACCATCTGTCAGCATGTACATGCTATTTCTGAGAGCATGGCTATACCGTTCCATATGAGTTATTTATGTATATGCTATGAAAATGCCACATGATCTAAACGCCGATATGTAATTAGCAGGCATGCTTCAATCCAGAGCCGCTGTTTCCCAACATCCCACGGAGAAAACGGTAGTCATAGTTCACATGGATATTTTGTGAGACACTTGTGATGCTGCAACAGTAATTGGTTATCTGACTCTGCACGCCTGATGCCCGCCCGTAGATGAAAGCTTGTCGGTTCTTCATCGCCTCCCGCTTTCAAGTGGGTGAACCGTGTGTGTTGAGCGTCACACATTTGTCGCTTCATGACGTCACTCATTACTACTAATGTTTAACAGATTCCTTGTGTTTCCTCCATGGTTACGCAGAATCCAGCGAAGTATGTCAAATGTCAATTGTGCATTGTCTAATGCAGCTAAAATCACTGCCGTATTGTGTATTTTTCAGTTTGTCTGCTTAAAAATGACTGAATGTGTCACGCATCCTTATCACATGATTCGTAGGGGAGTTAATAGCGGACTTCTGTTAGATCTTATTGTGAGAGTCTTATTTAGGGTCTCGTTTTTGTTGTTGGCATGAACTTTGAAAAGTACACTGCATGCTTTCTGGTTTTTGTACCGAATTGCTACCGACTGGAGAGAGAAAATAAATATTTTATATTTAACATGTGGAAGCAAAAGCAGGTAGTAGATATTTCACTCACAAGTGGACACTCGTTCATATCGATGGCTGTTGCTCTCGAACAGCTTCAGATGTGAAGCATCTGTCGGCCAACTGTTTGCTCACCACGTCAACAATAAAGCGACAACAGCACTTTTCCACCAAGCAGTACAGTTGAATTTAGCCCTCGACAGCACACTTTGGAGCAGTAAACACTGATCATTACACCAGCACAACACCAATGAATTCAACATCAAGAGGGGGGGGGGGAAAAAAAAACCATTATTCTTGTTAAGTTGCTGTTTATTACAAGAAGAAGACAAGCTTGAGAAAACATGTTTTGTGTCTTTTTTAGAAGTAGCTAGTCTCCTTCCTGAGCGCTGTCCAGGCAAACTTCAGCGACTATATATATATTATGCAATTCCAATTGCTCCCTTCTGGAATTAAAAACTTGTAGGATAAAATATTTGCTTCTCCCAAGAGGCCCAGCCGTCATTCCAGTGCTAATATCTAAGAGCATTCCTAGGAATGAAGTGGCCAAACATGCCTAATGCACCTTGCAGCGCTTGTGACACTGCAGCCTCACCTTCTTCTTCTTCTCCTCCATTGCTGCTCCCATTTTCCCCTAGCGAAAACAGGAAGAGGGAGTGTTTGGAGAAGCCGGCCACCATTCACTGAGCGTGTATGTGTGTGTGTGGGGGGGGGGGGGGGGGGGTGGATGTGCGTGCCAATGTAATTGCTTTCAGGGCACGCTGCAACCCTCGATCTGCATCACCCGCTGCATGTGGGCATTGATAGTGACATTGAGACAACATCTTGATCCTAATGTGTTTGGCGTGTTACCTGCACCGTGCTCAGGCATGTGGGCCTTGCACAAATTAATTTGCACGCGAGGTGTGAGCAGAGCTTCCGAGTGCTCACGTTTAGGTTTTTCCTTGAGCTCGTTTACCACACTATCATTTCTTGCACAGGGGGCCTTGCTCTCGTCTGCGCTGCTGCGTTTTGCAGGAATGTGCAGCAACTTTAGGCTGCTACCGGCACGGTGAGGCCCATTCTCCTCACGGCGGGCGCTGTCAAGTCGACCGTGACGTCTTGCAGCTGAGCTCGCGTCCCATTCGGGGGCCTCGGTCGGGTCACGCCGCTTGCCCGCTGCTGCAAATTGCACCCAGCTTGCGCCACAGCCGGGATACGCACATGTGATGTGACAAGCCACGCCTGTGCGACAATAGAAAGGAGGACAGCTGCAAAACGGGCACATTCTCTATGGTCACCGCTGTTGAGTCGTATTTGTCTGGCGCATTAATGAGAATCGAGATGCTCATCTTTTGGGATTCCAACAGTGGTGAGCAGTCAGGGACAGCAACTATCAAAAGCATAGTCCTACATTTACAACCCAAAGTCTAATATTTGCTCGATGAAATGATGTTACCTTCATCCCAACAGTCTATTCTATTCATTTGCTAGCGTTTCTCTGGGCTCCGCTGCTTTCAGGACGTTTGAATGCGGGATTTTTTTAAATTACATTTTTTATCCAATCAGATTTCAGCTTCTACGTGCTGTCATGTCAATCTAATCTGCCCAAGGCCTTCAGAATCAGCAGTGCTGGAGCCGCTGCTCCTCCTCCGCATCGAGAGGAGCCCGATGAGGTGGCTGGGGTATCTGATTCGGATGCCTCCCGGACGCCTGCCTGGTGAGGTGTTCCGGGCACGTCCCACCGGGAGGAGACCCCGGGGACGACCCGGGACACACCGGAGAGACTACGTCTCTCGGCTGGCCTGGGATGGCATATCTGCATGGCTGCAGATATGCCATCAAAATTGCACAAGATTCCCGTGAGGATTGGAATGTGCGTAAATCGTTTTAGCTCAGCAAATTAACTTTGTACTACTGCATTTTTTTGTGATTAAATGACCAAGCTTGCGAGCTAATCGCATGCTGTTAGGATTTTGTGTGATAAGATGTTCCTCTGTGAAAACTCAGTGGGCGTACCTCCTTTTCTGCCCCATGGTGCTTGTTAGCTGTGGAATTTGGTGGGACTGTGGGTGCAAAATGGAGGTCAGATAGAGGCTAAAATGGAATGAGAGTTATGTGGACACTTTCTAACAGGCAGTGGGCTGCTGTGGAGCTGTTTTGTACATATGATACTCCCATGAGTTATTCCTCCAACGCTGGGTACGACTGTCTCTAGTTGTAGAGACAGCTATACTGTATGGGAATATACGGCGTTGCTCTGCCGCAACAGCTGCTTGAAACTTCAGTGGCCCTCATTAATGGCAGACAACAGCTGGATGGAAGAAAGGAAATCTCAACATCTGCTTTAGTGGATGGGATCTGAAGGCACGTCTGCCTGCCGTCGCATGGTTTGAACAATACCAGCAGCAGTGGCCAAGCTATTAGCAGAACCTCCTGCACTGTGGCATACTGTAATCCTTCCTGTGAAATTTATTATGAAGACTATGAATCCTCCCAAACTGACCTCTTATTTCCCTTCTGCAGTGCAGCTGGGAAGGACACATCATTTCTTTGGTCTCTTTGTTTGATGACATTCCCCCCTCTGATGCCAAATGTGATTGCTGACACTTTTGCCACTGAATAACTCGGAGCCAAGTCGCCAGAGTTGTTTGCTGGGTTCAACTGTCAACTCACTCCCGTATTTCTCCCAATCTGTAGTTAGTTTCAGCTGTATGCAGGAGAGGAG
This sequence comes from Phyllopteryx taeniolatus, assembly GCF_024500385.1. NCBI lineage: Eukaryota > Metazoa > Chordata > Actinopteri > Syngnathiformes > Syngnathidae > Phyllopteryx > Phyllopteryx taeniolatus. Next base: position 31,526,321 of record NC_084504.1, on the reverse strand, counting down.
GAAGCCAGAGATTGTTGTACAGTAAGCGGGCATTTGTACTTTTTAACAAAAAAAAAAACAGATTTCTTTTTCGGATATACGTATAGTGTATGGAACGCATATGGCAGTGTTTTCAGTAGCGTCTGTAAATGTGTGTAAACACGGATTGTACTAACAAAACTGTTGTCTGTACCTGGAAGTTTAATGAAAAAGGAAAAGTTTATCTGCCTAGATCAAACATAGCCCAGCCTTATCGCCCCAATTTATCGACATATCATTATCCCACTTCCCCCAAACTCTTTTTCATATGACTGATGTTTTGACACTTTTGACCTTTTCTGATTGGGCTCATTTAGACATTCCCTAAAAGGCGGGAGGTCACAACTAAGGAATGGAAACACAATTGTGATGGCGCCCCATTGACCCGAGCATTGTCTTCAGTCGGCCTCGGGTTCAGTAGGCTGACTCGGGCTTGAGGTGAATGTCCAGTGGTGCTCCGTGACTTTAGTGCTGCTCCGTAAAAACAGCATGCCCGGAAGCCACGCTTAAATCATCGCAATCGAGAGTCAACATCGAGCTGATAGCTATTGCCACGTTAGTAATAATACTTATTAAAGTAACTACATAAAATAATAATAATAATATACTTCCTTCATTTTACAATACAGTACACAGTACAGGCTTCATGCATGACATACATTTCCCAACACGCATGAACGAGGGAATCCAGGGCACTCAATGCAACGTTGTCGAGAAATAAACCCGGCACAGCATTACAAAAAGGTTTCAACTTGTGTTGTTACACAAATTAGTGTAACTTTTTTGTATAAAGTCAAACTCTTATACACGGATGGGCAACTTAAATGACGGTCGTCCGTGGCCACAGAGGACCGCATGCTCCCTAACCAGATGTATGACAAAAATGCCATTTTAAATATGGACAAAAACACCGTATGTGTTTTTCTATTGAACTGATACACATCACATTATCTTAAAATATTTCATGCTCAAAAGATCTCAAGCATGATCTGCTGAATAATTTGCCCAATTGTATTACATTTGTCAATGGAGAGAGGAGGACGATTTTGATGCCCGCCCCCAAACCTATTTGGAAGCCCGGGAAGCCCAACCCCCCCCCCCCCCCCACCTTTTTTTTTTTTTTTTTTTTCTCTTGCTGTCAATTACACTTGTATCTCTTCCAGTGGACCGTAGTGCTGCCCGGCATGTCGCAGCACAACGTGGTACGACACTGAAGGCGTGCAACTAAATTCGGACTTGCCTGAATACTGTAAATACCAATAAAACACGATGGCTTGAAAATCTGCAATATAACAGGGTTCGCTGTCATCGGTTTGAAAATAGCAAGCAGAATGTCCTTCTCTACACGGTAGCGCAATTTATCACCTCTGACGTTTCACTGTAAGCGAAACTTCTCTTGTCCTGAGACAAAAGTAAGATGACTATTATAGCAAGAGCAGCTTTGTTATGCAATTAGCTGTATCCTGTTTATGTCTTGATGCCCAAAACCGATACCCACTGGGGTCTTTCCATTTTTATTTTGAATGGAACATCACCGGTGCCAGCAGAAGAGCAAAGTTTAATGCTAATGTAGGTCGCGCCCTTTTTTAGCGTCCATTCACAAACAACATCCAAGCAGCACAATAAACCCAGGAGGCCGTGACATACTTTCTCAGAGGCCGTCGTCGTTCACAGTTTGGCCTTCACGTTGACACTGTTGAGTTCAGGCTCCAGACCTTGTGTGATTTCCGCCGCCCGCTCAAGGAGGATGCCTCACTACTTCCTGTTGACACTAGAGCCCAAGAAAGGTTTGGGGGGACCAAGGAGAAAGTACTCCAGCACAAAACCTCAGCAATCGGTGGGCAGTCTGTTTGTAGGCAGCGGTCATTTGGGTGCCGCGCCATTCGAGGTCGCAGGTTACCTGGTGGAGGACCATGACATGTCTGGTGAAAACCCTCTGACCTTGGTAAGGCTCAGGAGGCTCTCAGTAAAACACATTCAAAGTCAGCGTGTGAGTCTGGTCAGAGTAACAACGAACTTCAAATGTGACTACTCTGCCTTCATTGTCACTGTACACAGCTACAGTTTTCTTTTCGGGTCACAGATTGTACAGAACTTCAAGACCTGAATTCACAAATGCTAGATCTAACTTGTCTACACAAATTATGGATACAAATATTCTTCAAAACCTGTTGAAAAGACAAAAAGTCAAATCAAGGAAAGGGAGAAACGCGGCATCATATGTATGTATGTATTTGGTTCCGTCTGAATAGCACACATGAAATAAAACAAGGGAACATTATAAAGGAGAAAAGCAACAACTAACATGATGCACACTGAGATATCTTACAAGATCAACTCTACATGCAAATATTGAAAACAAAGCTTGTGGCCCACCCCAAAAAAAATATTTTTTTGTTAAAATACAATTTCAATAGAATTTAATTAGGATAGTGAAATGGTATATTGCAACACAGTTTTCTCTCCAAATGGGATTTGTAATCACTACTGCTCTATTTTATTTAGTACTATTAGATTGTATTTTATATCAGTGTAATATAGTTTTCTTTTATCATATTTAATCATAACTGCATAAATATCAAAGCTTTCTTCACTGATTGGCTGGGAGAAATCCCAGGATTCCACTGTTTGATAGTCAGGTTTGTGGTGTCCATTTTGATTATTATTACGCTACCAAAAGCGGGTTTGAGTTTGTGCAGATGTTCACATTTGCGGGGACATCCGCAAATGTTCGAACTGCTGAGGCCATGTTGTCCAGTTCAAGCGGCAGGGTGCAGACTTTGTTTCTGTGGGCAGAGAGCACAACTGAGCAATGCTCACGCCCGTGCTCCGAGGAGGTCTTGCTGATGGATGGCCTCTAATCAGCAGCAGACAGACCTGCCACAGGAAACATCTCCCCATCACGTTTACGGAAACCAGCCCTTCTCCAGAGACATGCTGATAGCCGCGGACGCTAAGGGGGAGTGGGAGCAAAAACACTTGGATTCTCGCTCTCATTTTCGACATTGAAAATCAACAAACTAAAATGTGTTGCTCGATTCACACGTAGAACATTTAACAATGCAGTAGTTGAAAGACACAAAGCAAATGTCCAAACTATATTTTGACATAGAATATGTTGAGTCCCCAATTGCGAACATTTGTTGTTGACATTTTGTAAAAGATGCAAAGATTGATAACCTTTGCACATGAAATATGATTTATGACCTTTTATTCATATGGATCATTTTAGTAACAGAGCAAGACGCTCACTTCCCACAGCAAAGGCAAACTAATCAGGCCACAATATCAATAATGAGAGCCAATACAAGAGCTGCATCAGCAAGTCTCACTAAGTCTTACTTATGACTGTATATGCGATTTTTTTATTTTTTATTTTTTTTTCCCCAACAGGAGGTACAAAATATCAAGATTTCTAGCCATTGTGTATATTTATTGTAGTTTTTCTGTATTTATGTATTTATTTCCCTCTCAACTTTGCTTCACGTCTTGGCCCCCCGTGGCTTTTTTCCCCTGACAGGTGAGGCTCCATTTCGGACCCCTCCCCCACAAATGTCAGGACGAGCGAGGCGACGCGTCGCCAGCCGCTCTGCTTCTGAACGGACGGGCCTGCCTGTCATCTTGGAATGTTGAAAGCTGTTTGCCTTTTTGGGCCCGTGAAAGCATGTCGCTCCATCGTGTGGAAGCTGGAGATTATCCCCGAAAAGAGGCGAGGTGTCATCCTTTCTTCCCCTAACATCACCGGCCCACCTTGTCAACCTTTGTGGCCTTGATCTTGCTTCTCTCGTCGTCCGCACTCTAGGTTTCATGTGTCGGTGAGAAGAGAATCAATTACTGAGGTCACATGGTGTCGTAAAACAACTCTCGTCAAATCATTTTCAGTTCACAATTTCATGACTTTCTGCAGCTTTGTGTGTTTGTGTCCGTGTGTTTTTTTTTTTTTGCGGGCTCGTGAACAGGAGGCAAGGGATCAGGTTTAGACTTGCCCCCTAAGCCCGAATGCTAAAAAGCCCTCAGGGTTATAACCACCTCAACCTTCTGTTGAGAAAGCTGTCAGTTTCCATGGTACTCAAGAAAATAAGCTCTTCCAGGTTCTGCTCAATTTACAATTGAATTTAGCTGACGTTACAAGGTATTGTGAAGGCTGAACTTTCTGGACGAACCTGCGGAGCAGGGGTCACGCGCGAGGTGGACGAAGATGTACCACCCTAAACAAAGTCTAACAAAGACAGGAAGGGCTGAGCCACTGAACCTTATACCCAGGCCAAGTCCTCCTTACCACAGTTAGCGGGTGTCAGTAATGTGTGTGATGGGCAAAGGAAGATTGTTTTTCCTGTTTGGGAATTTATTCTCGGAGGATTAGCCATGTGAAAGCGGAGGCTCCCTGAGAGTCTGCACTGCAACGTAAACAACCGGACTCAACTCTCGGGTCAAAATGGACACACACTTTAATGCTTCTTGGGTGAAGGAGGCCATTGTCCGATGTTTTACAGTTCCTGAGAGATAACTTGGGAGAAATAGTTAACATGGGAGAGGTTCACTTTTATTGATGTTTGATTGAGTGTCAGCAGCAGATCGTTTTATGTTGTCGAACACTTCAGTGCATTCGTCTCAGTGGACCTTTGTGGTCTGCAAAGAATTTCATGTTGGTGTTGAATGCAACTGCAAAAGCAACTATGGATAATCTCACTTTCTAAACTACATCATTCAGGTCAACATTCCTGACGAGAACCTTTGCAAAATTTGCACTTTGCCGGCCCGGCTAACAAGAGTAAGAGCGCATGTCAGCTTTAACAGCTATGAACATCACACATGCAGATATTTTCTCCAAGCGCTGCCGTTTCTAAAGATTATTTTACTATTCAATAAGTAAAGTTTGGTTTCTTCTACTATGCATGCAAACATGCACACATACTGTACAAAAAGTTTGAGAGTTCATTGAAAGCGCAGCGAGAATGGCTGAAGGCGGAACAGCTCAGACAGACTAAATCCGGGTCTTAGTATTCATTTCAAACCATGTGCGATTTGTTGCAGATAAAAGCAAAAGGTGGAATTGAATTGCTTGACTGGAGTGAATGTGCCTGCTCACAGATGGGATTTTGAGATCGCCTTTCAAAATAGTTCTTCCGGATAGTTTCACAGTTAACTGGCCATCTGGACGGCATATTATGAGTGAGACATGAGTCACAAGATTTCATATCCAGGGTAGCCAGAGATATAACAGTATGCCCTTTGCGCAGTGTGATACTCTTAGTGCTTCCAGTATAAATTGGAATTAGGGCATTATGTCATCCGTCCAAACATATTAGCCCAAACGAATTAGGATGCCTGACCTACAGATGAAGTGAAAATAGAAGAAAATAAGACGTTCGTCATGCAACTCCTAAGAGCTTTTGAGATGTTGCAGTGTCTTTCATCCATAAGAACATTTGTGAGGTCAGATGACCCTGATGTTAACTCGGAGACAGGGTCGGCATCTCTGTTCTGCTTGATTCCAAAGGTGTTTTCTGGGGTTCAGGTCAGGGTTCTGTGCTCGTTCTTCCACACCAAACTGAGTCATGCCGGAACCAAAAAGGAACTTTTCCAGATGATCTTGTGTTATTGGGATCCTTGCACACAATTCACTTTCCAGGTGCCTCTACTCTTGCTCCGCTTTGTGAGTCAATTTTTTTTCATGTATCATGGCGCTACATGCCTTCAGATTAGTTCTTCTCTGTCTGGTCTGGTTCATGTTTTGTTTTCTCTACTATGCTGTCTTCTTCAGCCAAATCATGTCTGGATTTGGGAATGTAGGGATTTGGCTTAATAGGAGATAGTGAAAGAAGGTCAGCACATGCTGGAGACGTCGTGCACGGCCAACAAACATCTCTGCTAGAAGTCATTCAACATCCCAGTAGCTGAAGGATTAGACTCGATGCAGAATTAGTGTGTGGTCACACTCAAGGCTTCTCATAAGGTTAAAAATGCTGTCTGTATTTATTATTGATGTAAGACTTCTTGCTAAATCCTCCAGCTGTGTTTCGAAGCCCTCAGCCCCAAAAAGAGAGAGTGCAACAACATGTGCTGAGCGCCGATGATGTGGATCAACCCATTTCAAGGGCTGAAATAGCACCGGGCTCTTTCTAAATATTTTCTCAGAGTCCCGGCTTCGTTCTGGAGGCAGTTAGCTTTCCCGAACGAGGCGCACAAGAGTGACACATGGCTTTGACGTTGACTCCGAGCCTGTTTTGGGATCGTTAAAAGCCAATTTGTCGGCATTCGCCACAAGGGAGACGGTGAGAAGTGTTTCAAGGGGCCTCGCATCTGAAACATTTTCTGTTTTAACAGGGTCCCGCTTCCTCTCTTAGAAGCCTGAAGTGCTCGTCTAATGGGAAGGCCGCGTTCCTCACCCACTTGCTCTAATTAGATCAACATGACATGACTGGGGACCTTTAGGCAATCCTACCCTGCGTGCGAGCTTCATCTTCAGAGTCACCTGGTCACATCTTTATCGTTAATATTCCCGAGTTGGAATGTCAACATCAGCTGCCTGTTGATGACCTTTAAAGGGCCACTCCTGTAAGTTGCTCAACATGAGTTGTACAGCAAGAAGACAAAAGTGACATGAGCCAAAGATCGTATGGCAGTTAATCACCGAAAGGGCAGATTGATTAGAGGAAATGGACCGCGTGGAGACTTTTTCCCGTTTTCAGTCTGGGTGATCGCAACAGCAAAACAACTGCCAAAACAATTAGAGGGAGTCAGAGGATGTTTTCGCCTCCACGCTGCACCCCCAAAACACCACACACACACACACATACATACACACACACACGCACACGTGCACACACACACGCCTTGTGATTGCACATCAAAGTTGTCAACAGAGTGTAAAAGTTGATTTTATTGTTTGCGTCCTTAAAGCAGTTGTCAGGTCCCGGCGTTCTTCGCCTCTCCTCAGACAAGTTGACAGCCTCAGAATAGTTCCACTGTTAAAATGGATGTTAAAATATGAGAAATAACCTTTTAGATTTTAGCGTGTGCAACTGTTTGCTATCTAAAAAAAAAATGATGTTACTGTTCTTGGCCATGCTGCAATCTGGCCCCATGTGTGGCAGCACCAGCGCCACTGACGCAGGTAAAAGGAAGTGGACAACACACTGTCAGGGAGAATACACAAACACACAGTTTGTTTGTTGGAGCAGGGAGAGGGCCTGTCTGGGGTCAGAGGTGACCGATTTACAGTTTGTTGGTGTCTGTCCAACAGCTGACGGATGGGAAGCAGCGCAGACTTTGACACAGCGTCGCCACTCTCAGATGCTTTCAGAAGTTGTCAGATGTTGGAGTGCGTGTTTTTGGCCATTCATCCAGTTGAACAATCTGGGTTCCAGTAAAGCCAAGCGCTTAAGGTTGGGTTCAGAGCTCTCAAATTCTTCCACACCAAACTCCTCCAAGCAAGCCTTTATGGACCTCTGCTTTGTGCACTGGGGCAATTCCTAAACTTTTCCCACAAAGTTGAAAGCATAGAATTGTCCAACAGGTCCCGGGAAGATGAAGAATTCATCTTCTGGAAGGTCTAAAACTTTTGGTTTTATTCTTGGGCTGTGATTCCTTTCCCCTGACCAGTACATTCATTAAGATACGCGTCTCCATGTTTTATCCATTCTTGACCTAAACTAGGGGATGTCAATTGGTCTCATAACGAACAGTTCACGCCACTGTCAAGAGGGTCAGGCTTTGAAGATAGGGAATTTTTCTTTTGCCAAAGTGATGGAATGTTCCATAATCCATAGATAGCATCTGAGGAAATGCTCAGATTTCACTGTTGTCTTAATCCACGATTCACAAGAGCAGAAACGGAGAAACTCACAAATTTCATCAGGCGTGGACGGAAAGTGAATTGGATTCACGGGGTTAGCGACGTTGCGTGTTGCACGGCTGACTGTCGGACGCTCTGACACTGATGGTATCATAAATAATGAAGAGGGGGTGTAGCATTGTGGTTAGTTGAACATGATTGGCTGTTTGTCATGACAGAAATGGCAGACTGTGACAAAATGGCTTTCTGATCCTATTTTGTCATCAACAGGCAAAAATCCACACTTAAAAAAAACGAAAAAAACAACCTCTGAGTGTGTTTACACTTCACCGTCTCGCCTCCCAATTGCAGCTCAAACTCAAATGTCCACCAGTAACGCTTGACGTTTGCATGTTGCCTTTCAAAACCTTTATTTTTTTCTAAATAAACACCTAATATTAGATAAGTATATAATCGTTTTAAGTTTATTTTTGACCCATGATGGATTGTTATCCAGCAGATGAGAATCACAGCCCTAGAATAAAAAAACAAGAGTCCACATCACTTCTTATCAGTGCGTGTATCTTGGGCTAATATAAATAGTCTGCAGTATTCCCGGCGGGCTCATATTGGGGGGCACAACTAATTCCTCATTTTAGCAGCTTTTTGAGAAGGGGTCTTTTTGGGTTTTCCTTGGCAGAGGTCCAAAATCCATCTGTGCTTTATAGCTTGCTGCAATATTAAAATGTCATTTGGGAGTGAAAGGTTTGCAAGTTTGCTTCAAATTCACATTTGTGGTTTGGCTCACTGATTCTTTTGTTCAGGTGTTGGCTTCTGGTGTTTCTCGCTGCCAGCTAGCCGGATGACAACGCCTCCATTCTTGCCCCGGATGAATTTTTTTTTGCATTTACAGAGGAAAGCTGCGGTTAGACGTTGTGCGAGGACTTTGGAAAGTCTGGTTTTCACGTGGCCTGCTGGTTCACCTTGACTTTTGCCTAACAGGGGACGGGTGCATTTTTTTATCAAAAGCAGAAGGAATCACACCTGGGGCACTCAGTTCTTGCTTCAATCATGAGATCCAGATGCTTTCTTTGCCAGCAGAAAAAGCATCCACCTTTACAAAATATAAAGTAGCCCGTTTTTGAGAGAATGTGATATTAAAGTTTTCAAGGAACTTGAGACCAAATTCCCCCTAATTGAGCCAGAGGTTTTTTGTTTTGTCAGGGGATTTAAGCGCAAACGGAGCCATATTCTCGCAGGTCTCCTGGGGTGGGAGCTCCCGGCCAGAGCGGAGCAGAGCCTTGAGATCCCGGCAGTCCCCGGCCTCTAATCCCTGTCATTAACTGGGCCGCCCTGGCAGCCGCTGCCCTCTCATCAACGTCACCGCTGTCCCTTTGTCCCTGTATTTCTTCCCTGACATCCTCTCTGTCATTTGACTCATCTCCCGCTTCTTTATTTGCTCCCGTGTTATTGTTTCCTGCCCCGTTTCCTTCCCGCTCTTCGCCTTGACCCCGAACATCTCCTGTGCGGCACCTCATCCAAATTGTGCCCCGCTGGTATTATTTATCTGAATGTGCAATATTATGTGTCTAGTCGGTCTACAACAACGATGAAAGAATGGGCTTCACTGTTCCAATACATATTTTAGTGGCGTGTCGCCTATACTGTGGCGCTTACTTTTATAACGTATTGAATCTCACGCGCACACACTTGAACTGAGGAAAGGATGGATGCGACGGTGGTCTGGGCCAAGGGAAACACCTTGTGACCCGCTCGCTCCTGACCGAGCTACTATGGGTGCGGAACAACAAAAGTGGGCGAGCGCTGCAGGGTTGAGCACAGGAGAGAGAGTGCTTTAAACTTTGAACTGATCAGAGTTGAAAAGTCGCAAGGGAAACAATGCGTGGATCTTTTGGCAAGTAAACATGAAAGAAACACAAGCATTGGAGAAACCGTCAAGATTTTGGTTTTGCATGGCAACAAAAACAATCAACCCGCAAACGCTGCCGTAGTTTTCATTCTGGCCAGGCCAAGTCGCGGTCTGCATGTGGATGTGACGCAGGAATTTAGCTGAGACGTTGCTCGAGATCTCGTTCAATGAAAGGGAAGTCCAATATCTCGTAATCAGTCATTGGGCGAACACAAGCGAAACTCCCAACAGTCTGCACATTCTTGTTTTTTAAATTGAGATTACTTGCAGCCTCTGTCTGGAAAGCCTTCCAGTACAGATAAAGTTCAACTCTGTAGCCCGGCACAAATAAATGGTGTGGAACATAACTCGGGAGTTAAGTTATTGAAAATTGCAATACCATGCGCACGGGATAAAGGTTTGAATGGTACTGAGCTAAGCGACTGCGATACCTTTTTCCAACGTTTAAACGACAATAAAAGCCATTTACAAAAGATACATGAATTGTGTTAAATCTTGATGATGCGTTAAAATGCGTGAGCCAATAAGTAGGAACAATGGAGCAGCCTTATCAAATCCAACATGATTCTGATTGGGTGGAGTTCTGTGTGGATGAAGGTCAAGCATTGTCAGATGTGAGGAAATATATCGTGTCCGTTGTCCTCAGAGACTCACGTGACAAAAGCCGCTCTGAGTTCTGTTACGAGATGGTGCCTAATTGTTATTTTCCCAGGCGCGTGGACACACAACAAGACAGCGAAGCGGCACGCTAATAGGCTGCCAATCAGCCAACTCCTCAGCGGGAGTTGCGCCCTCGCACATTCGGGGGTGTGCCGCTGGCTCCGCGGCACAAGCGTGTGACTTGGTCTGACACGGACGACTTGGCGCTTAGCAGGCCCGTGCGAAAGCTCTCCCATCCAAACCGAACGCACGTCAGCGAGCAGCAGGAGTTATTGTTATTTCCGTGCGATATCAAGTGTCCAGCAGGGATGACACGCTTGGTGTCCGACTTTGTTACCCGCTTGTTTCGAGTGACATCTCACCGTGACCCTGTGGAGCCCCACACAACCGTTGACCTTTGCAAATGCCGCCGCGTGATTTGTGGGGTCTCCCTGGTCACAAATCATGTAAAGGGGAGTGTGCGCCCCAGCAACAGTTTTCACTTCAAACAATCCTCGCAGCTTCGCTCATTTTATCAGCTCCTCTGATCCCGCCGGGGCTGACATGCAACTATTATAAACGATCCCCGTGCCTCCTTTTTGCTCATTAAATATTGTCGGATATCCCAAACCTTCTGCCTTTGTGTTGAAAAAGATCATAACCTTGTCAGATTCCATGCAGATGTAGGAAAGACCTTTCTTTCAAACTTTTTCATTTCGAAACCAAAGTGAGTCAATCTTCCACACTCCCACTGCCGTAAAACTGACTTGAGGATCAGCATCAGGTCTTTATCTGGCCGCCTATCAAGGCTATGATTAACACGTGAGGAGGTCTTCAGAAGATATCCAAGACAAGGCTCTCATCTGACCATCTGTTTCTTATCTTCTTGCTTTTAGTTTTGAAATCTACACGTTTGTTTGTCCAAGGGATGCAAGCGGCAGGCCGCCAATCGTCTCCCTGGGGAGGGAGGTGGAGGTGGGCCCCACCTGCTGTGAGTTTGGCTGCTCGCGACAGTTGTTGCAGGGTGGCTGAGGAGCAAGCGGAGGTGCAAACGTTCAGTTTCGCTGCGATCGCTTTCAAGAGAAAATTGTTTCGTGTATGAATGGCCAGTGTGTACAGTCATGTGGAGCGGGGAAAGACCAAATAAAAGAAGAGGATCTTGACTGCTACAAGTACAGTTCCAGTTTGTGGATCCGGGGGGCGGGGTAGTCACATCTGGATCTGCAACTCTGGTAATCACCACTAGGGGGAGCCGTTTTAATAGCTTCAATCCAAATTTTGATTCCCAAAAAATGATTTTCAAATTGCTGAAACATACAAGCTAAATTATTTGAGCTAGCTTCTTTTTTTAATGCTTGGTCAAACTAACCATTTTTGTTGGTGTTCATCGTAGATAATATTCAGATAATATTTAGTTGGTACCAGGCAGTGAAGAATCTAAGGTGGTCTCATGATTTATTTGGAACATTTTTAATCCTCAAACCACGTACAAAAATCCGATCCAAAAAATGTCTCTTTAGCTAGTGTACCTCACCTCAACATTTTTCAATGGAACGAGCAGCAGCTCAAATGAACACAAATAAAGCATTAGAATAAATACAAATCAAACAAAAGGATGTACTTGTTTTTAAATGGCATCAGCAAACACTGTGCCAATGGGAAGTTTCCTCTCGCTTTTTGTTTGAAAGCGGCGTGTTTGCGTTCTCTTTCTCATGGAAATTAATCCCCAGACTCGAGAATTCAATTCGCACATCACCTGCCGTCATTTAATCTAATCTTCAAACACTTTGACATTCAGAGTCTTCATAATTACGATGACACGACTTTATATTTCTTTGAATGGAGGTTTGGTCGATCTGGGTATTTTGGGGCGGGGGGCTACTACACATCCGGCAATGAACCCTTTTAACAAGCGTCTAATTAGACTAATTGTAATGTAAAACATGGTGACTCAAGTCAGGACGTGTCCAGCTAAGGTGCAGAATTCTCGAAAATGTCAAATAAATAAAAGTGTCCAAGGTGCCGTGTTTGCTTGAAACTCTTTCAAATGTTCTGTTCCAGATATTTTGTATCCTTCAAAAAGTGACCTATTAAACGTCTACGCACACATCCAATGAAGGTTAATTCAAATCCAGATCGCCCGTTACAGCAATTTGGGACCCAAAACAAATCCAAATCGGGTTTGACCTGCCTGAACAAGAATAACATATTCTTGAGCGGAGGGGGAGGGCTGAGAGATGTTTGTGGGAGGGGGGAGGAGAGGAGTGGGAAAGGTGGGGTCATCCTGGGGCTGGGGGTGGGGGGTGCCGAGCTTAAAAAGGCAGTCAGCCGGCAACAGTCGCTCACACACTTGGCGTCCTCCTCCTCCAGTTGCCAGCAGCAGGACGTCCGTCCGGCTCCCGTCGCCTTCGCTTCATCTCGGAGGCCTTTTGGACCCGTGCAGGACTTTTTGTTTTCCGGGAGGATTTTTGCCTGCCCCCGCCAGCATGGAGGCCACCACTGGGGAATACGCGGACAACTACGAGTACTACGACGACAACGAGACTTTGTGCGACTTCTCCGAGTGGGAGCCCTCCTACTCCCTCATCCCGGTCCTCTACATGCTCATCTTCATCCTCGGCCTGTCAGGGAACGGCGTGGTCATCTTCACCGTCTGGAGGTCCAAATCCAAGCGTCGGGCGGCGGACGTCTACATCGGCAACCTGGCGCTGGCCGACCTGACCTTCGTGGTGACCCTCCCGCTGTGGGCCGTGTACACGGCTCTGGGCTACCACTGGCCCTTCGGCGTGGCTCTGTGCAAGATCAGCAGCTACGTGGTTCTGGTCAACATGTACGCCAGCGTCTTCTGCCTCACCTGCCTCAGCTTCGACCGCTACCTGGCCATCGTGCACTCGCTGTCCAGCAGCAGGCTGAGGTCGAGGGCCACCATGCTGGCGTCGCTGGGCGCCATCTGGCTGCTGTCCGGCCTGCTGGCTCTGCCCACGCTGCTGTTCCGCACCACGGTCAGCGACCAGAACAGCAACCGGACCACTTGCGCCATGGACTTCAGCCTGGTGACCCTCAACCAGAGACACGAGTTCCTCTGGATCGCCGGGCTCAGCTTGTCCTCCTCGGCGCTGGGCTTTCTCCTTCCGTTCCTGGCCATGACCATCTTCTACTGCTTCATCGGCTGTACGGTCACGCGCCACTTCAACAACGTGCGCAAGGAGGACCAGAAGAAGAAACGGCTGCTGAAGATCATCACCACGCTGGTGGTGGTGTTCGCCATCTGCTGGACGCCCTTCCACGTCCTGAAGAGCATGGACGCCCTGTCCTACCTCAACCTGGCCCCCAGCTCCTGCGGCTTCCTGCGCTTCCTGCTTCTGGCTCACCCGTACGCGACGTGCTTGGCCTACGTCAACAGCTGCCTCAACCCCTTCCTTTACGCTTTCTTCGACCTGCGCTTTCGCTCGCAGTGCCTGTGCCTGCTCAACCTGAAGAAGGCCATGCACGGCCACATGAGCTCCATGTCGTCCACGCTGAGCGCCCAGACTCAGAAGTCGGAGATTCAGTCTCTGGCCACCAAGGTGTAGAGAGGAGGAAGGCCCAATGTGGAGCGGAGGGCGGGCTGTGGGACAGTCCCAGCTCCGACCACTGGAACACTTGTAAAAAGAAGAAGACAGACTTGACGTGTCCGTTTTGCGGCGGTAAGATGAACTTTGACGTGCTCCCGCTCATTGTTCTCCATCATTTCAAGTGGACTCGGAAGGCAGGAGCCAGCTGGCTGAGCTCCTTTGCTGCTTTGGTCCTCCTCCTTTTGTTGCAATTGTAAATCCCCCCCCCCCAAAAAAAAAAAATTTAAAACATTTAAAAAAAAAAAGAATGACACTGGATGAAACTTAAAGGTGTACAGTATTTTCATACCGTAGAGTTTTGTTTTTAGAAGCACTTGTACTGAACGTGTATATGTCCTCCTAAAAAAAAAAAAAAAAAAAAGAAAAATCAAGCTACAGCAGAGATGAGGGCACGAAAGAGGAGCAAAGGTGTCGCAGCTTAATGATATTGATTTTGCGGAGGAGACGAGCAGATGGCAGTTGACAAATGTTGTAGTTGGGGGACAGCAATCGGGTGGAGGGGTGCAGTGTGACCTCCAGGGGCTCAACATAACTGATGAATTTGTATGTTTTATTTTTGACATCACTGTAACTAACTACTGTATTAAAGATGTTCTCCGAAAGCAAAAAATGTCTGCGCTTCATTGAGTGTGAGAGCTCATTTCGCACCAACAGAAACTCGCAATGAAAAAAAAAGTTTTGCATGGGTTTCATTACACCCGCCTGCTATTTGGGTGATCAGCATAGCCAGAGGCTTGAAGCTTTGTTATGAATGCCTTCCACTTGCTTTACACCTTCAGACTAATAGATCTGTAATCTCTATTGATTCACAGTCAGTATCCAGACTGTAACCAGATTATGCAAAGTGGCGGCCGTCCTCCAAGTGTGTATTCGGTACTCACCTGTGACAGATGGGGTTCTGTCTTGTGGCGCAATACATTCAAATGCACTGAGTACTCTATGTCGTCTATGTCGTCGTATTTGCACAGCGGCCAATATGGGAAGCAGGTGCAAAAATTCCGAGCAAGTCAAATAAAACAATCTTCAATGGGGTCATTCTCGAACGATACGTTTTCTCAAGCGTGCGACTCTTCAGAGGAGTGCTTTGATTTGCTGAGACATAATGACTGTTTAGAGATGGCGGAGGGAGGAAGCGGGGCTCTAATCCTGGCAGAGGCCGAGCCGCCGAACAAGTCAATATTTGTCTGTGGCGACAAGAGATTGCAGTTAGAGCCCTTGTGGGGCTGCAGGGGTGGGGCGGGGCAAAAGAGTCTGCGGGCCAGCAAAGGAGAATTTGGGAGCAATTACAACATCACGCTTGTGTCTTTTGCAACCGTGGGATGTGCGGAAGCCAACGTCGATCTGGTCTTTGTTGCGTGACCGCTCGCACGTGACATAGTTGTGCTTTTGGTCAAAGTGGCGGTGGAGATTGAAATCTATCAGCTGAGAGAAGGCGGAGCCAACGACGCACGCGGACCCGGCCAAACTTGACGTTGTTATTGTCGAGATGAGCCGTGCTCACGATGCTGTTAGCGCCGTGACTTCAATGCAGAATAAGTCACCCGGAAGACCAGCTGACACAAGCGCTGCATAGGGAAGAGGTGGGAGGCGAGTGGGTGGGGGTCTATAGGAAATGGCCCTGCTCGGAAAAACAACAGTTGTATGCTCCAGAAAACACTCAAACGTCGTCTGTGCTCGTGTGTGGCCTGCACACGTGTGTGTGTGTGTGTGAGAGGCACAATCCCAAAAAGAGTTCATCTGGTTACGATGATTCGTTATTATCGATGTCAATGACTCCAAACAGTTCATGTGTTTGACAAATTTACATTTGGATTATCGCCTCCACCGAGGTGTTTATGTTTTCATATCTGTTTATTTGTTTTGGACTTGGCAAGATTGCCCGCGGCGCTAAACGTATTTCCGGGAGACTTTTTGCGTCGTCTGGTGTGAAATTCAAATTAAATGGATGAAGGTGCAATTTGAAGATTTAAGAAAAATCTGTTTGTTCATATTTCAAATGAGTATTTTTCACCTTTTTCCCCAATTTATCTGTGAGGCTGATCCAATTGAATAATCACATTGTTTACGCCACATCTTACTCATGTTGCTAAAGACATTCTGAGAATGACAATTCAATCTATATCATCGATTTCTGACCTGTTGACTGAAAAATGCGAAGTTAGACGAGTGCTGTATAAAGACACTTTTCCATGAAACATAAGCATACGTAAACATAATGGCATCATATGGCATGTAAATGGCAAGAAAATCTATTCCAACATGTCCTTTCGCATGCAAAAGGAAAATGAACGGCACTGTATGAACATGTCCAATGGTGCTCACGTTGACTTCATCTGTTTTTTTTGGTTTGGTTTTTTTGCAATGCAATTCAATGTAGCCGTTGTGCTGCATGCATGTCTCCCTTTGGATGAGTTGCGCCAGGAACCTTGTCACTCAAAGTCACGTGCCCGTTGTGAGCTTTCCATTTGTCGTTCACCGTTTTTGGGGAATGAGGTGGTGCCTGTTCCTGCGTGTAATCGTCATGTGAGCTGTCGCACACGCACTCACACACACACACACACACACACACACGCATGCAAATGTCCCTCTTGAACAGTGGCACCAAAACGCCAAAAGGGTTGTTTGCCGCTCCTCAGATCTGCTGCTCCATCCCACCCAAGCAGCACCAAATGCACTCTGCGCACGTGTGTGTGTGTGTGTGTGTGTGTGTGTTTAATATGCACATGGTCACCAAGATCTGACACATTCCGTAGGCTGTCAACGCTAACCCGACTTTCTCTGGAGCGTCCGTCCACCTGTTGCCAGAGCGCACATGCACACGCACGTGCACAATCAGCACCTCATTCCTATAACACGTGCGCTTCAGAATTCACACAATTAACCGCAAACAGGCATCTAATACAAGTTTCATACATACAAGTGATACAACAATTAGTTTTCTTCTCTTTTGTCACGTGAGCGCATTATAAAGGCTGTTGCTGCTCAGCGAGGGATCGGCGCCTCGTGACGAGGAACCGTCCGAGGGATTAAGGTTCACAACGGACAGTTAATAACATGAAGTGTCTGAGTTTGGGTGGGGGGCAGTGCCAGTCTAGACAGCATAGGCTCCGATGCACCAAAACACATGCTCCCATACTGACGCGGACCCAAAAGTCACCTTTTGACCTCCGTCATGTATCCGACGCCTCTCCTCTTCAGGCCTGTCACGTTTGCTCGTCTCGATTTTCTGCCTTCATCGTGTTGTATGAACATTCGATGTGTTCAGGTGCCTGCAGAGACCTTTGGAGGCGCAGGTGTTAAAAGTTAAAAGGTTCAACATGGGACAACGGTTTGAACCCCTGCACAGAAACATCTATGGTACGTTGCAATATGTACTATACTATAAACTTTATTGACTCTCAAACTGTCTTGAGTTGTAGCAGGTGATATTCAAGACGATTGTTCCACGGGACCACAATGTACCGTGTCGTTGTAATCGGCTGATCTACGATAGGCGCCACGCATCACAATTGATGTGCAATCGCGGCACGGAGAAGAATGGGAATGGGAATGGCCTCCCTCTGGCTTCAGTCTCCACTTGGCTTCCTGCTCCACAACATTTTGTGACATTTCATACCTTTTGCAGAACTACAACATAATCACGAGTTTGCTCCATGGAGCCGTTCCGCCCTTAATCATTATTCATAGTGGTAATGAGAAATAACTACATCCAAGTACTTGAATAAAAGAGCAAAACAGCCATTTCAACTCCTCTCACTGCATTTCTGTTCACGCTAGCTCTCACTGCAACTCAAACGGTGATACAAGAGTGGTTTCCCACATGAGTTTTGCATGAAAGGATGATTTCCTCACATCTGCAAACAATATTACATACTGTATGATCTGTGCTACTGGAGCTCGAATGCTCTCTTACTTTGATAGTACATGTGCAAATATTAGAATGCATTCGTCGGATTGTTGGAGGTGACGCTAATTTGAACGAGAGATGCGGGAGAGCCTCCGCATGCATAGTCATGAGCAGCGCCGCCGGTGATAATTTAAGCTGGAGATGCTGCTTCCGAAGACGCCGATGCCTTGGCCAGACCTGAATGTGCTGGCCCCGCGTCGCCTCCGGATGCGGTTTGCTCTGGGCTCATCATCCCTGGGGACACAAAGGTCCTCTTCACGCGCTTCTCTATCCAGTCCATTGTGAGGCCCTCTCGCTCCAGGCCTAAATGCAGCTTCTGTCGCTGCGGCTGGCCCCAGAGTAAGTTCAGCTGCTGGGGGCCCTCAGGTGCTCAGGTCTCCGTGCTAAAGCCGCAGCGTTGATAAGGCCGGATGAACGTTTCTGCAGCCCGAGCCTTAACGGGGTCGTCACGATGCGATGTATTTTCGGATAAACGGAGATCTGAGAGCAGCCGTATGTATGTACAATGTACAAAACGGACATTAACAGCTTCAAAATGGCACAATACGTATTTGCACAATAGGATGACCGTGTTCATGAGTTCACCGAAGTAAGAAAGCAGCAGAGATATTTTCTACATCCACGTTAAACTGTTCATGGGGAAACCTACTTGGATGGGAAGTCATGCCAGTGATCTGCTGCCACCTGTTGGTCAAGTGGCACAACTACAATAAAGTCACCCAAAAAGAAAACGGTCTTCCCCAAACTGTTCCCTCCAATGTGGAATCATAGAATTGTCCAAAGGAAGTTTGCATTTCACACGACATTTTGGACAATTGAACCATTTCTGCTCGATGTGTGGAGTCAATGGCAACCACTTCATACTGGGACTTGATACAAATGCCGGTTTCTACTCACCCTGCTATGTTTTCGACATAATTCTTCTGACCATTTTGATCGGCACCACAGAAATGGTCCGAACGATTTGGGGGCTTTTTTGCACTTTGACAGGTGTGGTTAGTTTCTTCTGGCTAAGTCCCCGAGTTTCTTATTATGATTTTCTTCATCATAATAAAAACTCCAATATAGGCTTAAAGCATTAAAGACCATTTTATAGTGGTGCCTTTGTGAATGTTGAACTTTGGGGTCCCAACATAAAAAAAAAAAAAAAAAATGTTGTTTTAGGATTTGTAGCTATATCTACAGCGCCACCACTGTTTCATTGTTGCCTCTGTCTTTTGTTTGTTTGTTGAAAGACTTTTTTCTTTTTCATTTTTCTGAAATGAAAAAGGCTGCAAAAAAAAGGATGGATCAGGTTTAATAAGCCTGCAAACACTTTCCAAAAAAATTCCCACAGGAGAAAAGGTCGATAAATGGTTTAGTTCTTGCGCTTGTCATTTCTGAAAAGGATTTCACCAAGTCACATGACAGTGCAAAGCCATTTTACATTCATTTAATTCACTTGACTTTTGATTGTCACGACAGCTCCAGCAAAATAATCTCGACATTATTATCAGCTGCAAGACCGACAGTTTCATGCTTACAAGAATAACTTTCAGCTCAATACACGGACAGTCATCCAGTATCTTCCAGTTGACTCGCTTTCCTGCTTGACAGTCTTTTTGCCCTGGTGCAACGGGGGCCAAACCGGGGGGAGGGGCCGGCGACTCCGGTGGGTTGACGAGACCCCCGGATCTCTCGGCACAACCCGCGAGTGTTCCGCCTTGGAGGAGGTCAGAGTCTGTGATTTGGCACGTGGGCCCACAATGACGGACGGGGAAGTCTTGGGAACGATGGCGGTCACGGTCCGGGTCAAGGCCCGCCCTCTCTTGGACAAGGCGGCCGGCGGAGGCTTCCGCTTCTCGTCTTGTCCTTTGCCTTGTCGTTGTTCTTTGCGAGGCGTCCTTTGAATCTTCCCCTCCAAGTCTTTCAGGGCCTGCTCAGTGTAGGCCTGCATCTCACTCCGCACCTTTGAAAGACGCTCTTCAAACTCCACCCTGAGAACCTTTTTGGTGTCCTCAAGCTTCTTCTCAAAAAGAGCACACCAGGCTTCGTCGCCCAGATCGTCTTCGCCCGTGAGCTGCTCTCCCTTCTCGCCTCGCATGCTCTGCTCCAAAGCCTGTTTGTCTTTGAGTTGGTTCACCAGCTGGGTGATGGCGCCCTTTGAGGCCTTCACGCCCACTTGCGATCTGATCTGGCTGCGCACCTGCTGGAAAACAGACCGCACCTTTGCCTGCGTCTCCGTGTCGGCGGCGTCACATTTGTCCACGCTTTCGCCGTTGAGCCGCCCCTCGTGTTCTTCGCCGCTGATCTTTATCCGCGGGTTCATCTCTGCTGATGGTTGACTCGTGTGTTGCTGCTCTTTTGTTGGCACTTTCTCTATTACGATGATGTGAGTCGCGCCGGCCGGGGAGGGGTCCGAGTGTCTCCGTTTGTCCCTGGAGAGGCTAAACACTCTGGGGTGTAAGCGCTGCAGTTTTGTCTAAAGCAGTATGAAGACAGATCAAAAAGACAATGAGTACGACCTGGGTCAGCACTTTCCTTCAATAAAATATTGTTCTTCTGCCATTAAAGAATTGATCAACATGTCATAATTGCATCTTTCATGTGTCGTGTTGCATCCCCTGACAGCAGATGGCCTCCTGGTAACAACGGGAAAAACAAAGATCCCGGGGGCGCTGAGGAAGGGAACACTGGGCTTGATGTGTGCTGCTTGTATTAGTGGTGTGGGTTTCGTCAGAGGAATCAACAACAACGCGCAAATATTGGTTTGTTCTAAATGGACATGAGTGAGGGAATGTTATGTGAAGTGAGTCAAAAACAGCGTTTAAATGCATGAGGGTGATGCAAGAGTCAGAATGGAGTTTCGTCCCATGTGATGGTCACCTTGCATAATTCAGCAGGATTTAGTCAGTCTCATAAACTTCACTGTCACATTCTACGTGCACAACATATTATCCAATCAAGTTCGTTTCCAAGAGTGTGTGACACAAACAGATTTTTGATTGTGCATTTGTGTTTCTGTGAGGGTAGTATGGAATTAAATTGGTGCCATGATGAAATTAATAGAGACCAAAAATAAAGTTGCGACACAAATCGTGGACAGATCGTGCAGTATATCGACAGGAAGTGGAGCGGCCGACACAGCCCCGAGCTGAACACGCTTGGAGACTGCAGAGCTCATCGTGGACTTCGGGCGGCATCCTTCGCCACAGCTGCCCCTCACGTTGTCCAACTGCCCCGCGTCAATTCTTGGGAATTAAAGTCTCTCGGGACCTGAAGCGGGAGACCAACATCAAGTCCGTCCTGAAAAAGGCCCAGCGGAGGATGTACCTCCTGCGGCTTGTGAGGAAGCACGGCCTGCCACCGGAGGCGGTCATCGAATCGGTCTTGTGTTCTGCCGTCACAGTCTGGTTTGGTGTTGCTACAAAAAAGGACAAACTCCGACTGCAACGGACAATCAAAACTGCTGAAAAGGTTGTCGGTTTGTAGGTAGCCCCCTACATTTCTTACAGACTCTGCACCATTTGCACAATGGTCACTGTACCAGATTATCGCTCTATGAGCTATTTCAAACTCTCTGCAGGCTGTTTTTATGTCTCAAAAGTATTTTTCTGTTGTCATACTAGAGCAGCTCCAACTACCGGAGACAAATTCCTTCCGAATCAGGTGATTGTGATTCTGATTGTGATGAGACATTAGTTCGTTGAAAGTGGGAATTTGGAGTTGTAACTGACAAAGAAAGAGCATTTTGAGGTTTGAAGTTTGAAATAGACAATTTGGATCGGGAGCACTGCGGCCTTTTCCCCTGGAGGCGTGAGCTGCCAGCCAGCCAATCAGAGCCCTGAAGGAGTGAGCCTCCTCTTGCCGCTAAACACAAACATATGGGCTTACATTTTGAGAAAACGTTTTACTATAATTTAAGCCTGTGTGCACAACCCTTTTTTTTCCCCCCCCTGTCAACTCTGCAGGCAGGCGGTTGCATGTTTGTTAGTACCTTGGGTCTTATTTATTAAATGTTAATCCGAGTTTGGAATGAAACAAGCAAAACAAGTTTTGAATTAGCTGGCATTGCCATATTTACTTGTAATAATTGTAAGAAAATGCTGAGTTGCGTCTATTTGGTAGCTAGTGTGTGTTGAACGCAGTGTTTTTGTTGACATGATTTGCATTGTCATCATTTTCTAATAAAGACAAACACATCTGCACTCTCCCTCCTCTCCTCCTCCTCCTCCTCCTCCTCCTCCTCCCTCATCTCCTCCTCCTCCTCGCCCTTTTGGGAATGGCTTTAGAACGTTCCTGTCAGCTTTTCAATTCAGAGGTTCATCCTGGCAACCAGGAGAAGTCAGCAGGGGCAACATGGTGAGTTCACTTAGATACCTCATTTCAAACAAAACAAATGTGACTTTGCAGCTTGGCTATTGTTTTTCTTTAAGAGAGAAATTTCTCTCTGTGCTTTTTTGTTTGCAGACAACATACAGTGACAAAGGCGAGAAGGTAGGAAAACGGATTTCTCTGTGCATTTCCAAGTCACCCTTGACCACTTTCTGTTTTCTTGTCTCCAGCACGAGCGAGGACAATTCCTCTCCTTCGACCACTTGACATTCTGGGTTGGGAATGCAAAACAGGTATGCTACGTTGCCGCAGCTTTTCTCCGACGGGCATGAATAACATTTAGAAGAAGCTCCGACTTCACTCAATACTTTCTTGTAAACGGGTTCCAAAGCAGTGTGTCAGGTCCAGTGTGGCCACCTTAACGAAATTACTTTATTTCAAAAGTAACTCATTTAGACTACAAGTCAATTTTTGTAGCTACTTTCAGCCGCTGCCAAGTGGCAGGACTAGCACTTTATCCACAATACAAAAAGAGAATTTGCTCAACGGTAATCTACGCCACACAAGTTACAGAATGACGTGTGTGTGTGTGTGTGTGTGTGTGTGCGTGTGTGTGTGCGTGTGTGTACGTAAACGTGAGAGAGTGGCGGTTAGATGTTGAATAGACAGGACTGCACTTAACGTTGTTTTAAAAACGTGATTACGGCCGACAGTACTCATTTTATTTGCATGATAGAGTTGTTGGTCGCTTTTCCTGATTCTGTCCCCCAACAACACACACGGACACACACACACACACACAGAAAATTGGCAAAATGCTTTTGGACAGGTGGAGTGATGCTTCTTCAAATTATCCGTCACAAATGATCACTTGGCAAGAATCAGTATTGATTCAATAGTGACTATTAGTGATTTAAGTAGTAAAGTAAAGTAGCAGGTTACAATGCCCGTTACTCAAAATGGCAGCCAGTTTTGGAGTAACGCATTACTTTGGCATCACTGATTGGATCAATACAAATACCAGTTGACACGGAAACACTTCATTTTGTGTGTCCTGGGTTTTTGGGTTTGTTTGTTTGTTTGTTTGTTTGTTTGGGGGGGGGGGGGGCATATTTTGACTATGATTATCAAAGTAAAACGCAGCAGGCACACATTGGTGCACACTCCGTTAACGTGTACGTTTATGTCGACATTGAACTGATGTGAATTCAGTTTTGAGCACGAAGTTTGCGTAACCTCAATTTGGGGGCAATTTCTCCCTCCGTTTGTGGACCGCAACACTATTGGTTGTCTTAAGGGGTGGGGACTGGGGGGCACCCGACATGTCAAGTCAAAGGTCACACTCGCTCCTTCACGTGGCCTCACCTACCACCAGCAGTTTCGAATCCGACAGCTGCCCTCGAATGATGTCTCCAAACGAAAATCCTCTTTTCTGTAGGCAGCATCGTATTACTGCAACAAACTGGGATTCGAATCGTTCGCTTACCGAGGCTTGGAGACGGGCAGTCGAGATGTCGTGTCGCATGCGGTCAAGCAAGGAAAGGTGAGGAGACGTTCGAGGCCGCATCGTCGAATGCAACGGACGACATTTGGTTCATCTTGGTTACGCTTCGACAGCATTTCTGCCATTGGTAGTTCCTCACAAGAGCTACTCATACAAAAGAATTACCAAAAAAAAAGTAATCACGTACACTATTGTTGAGTGAAGTAGGAGTTGTTTGTGCCCTGATGATTGCTTTGTTTCTCTCGCAGATTATATATGTGTTCTCATCTGCCCTCAATCCTGGAAACAAAGGTACACCAACTGGCTTTGCATTCAATCACAAAGGCAGATTTCTTTATTTCTTGACGTATTTATTTTCTAATGAAACAACTTTACAACCTCTAATATCTAATTGATTTGGTATGACATTATTGTCCGTTGCGGTTTGCGCATATCGTTTCAACGGCATATTTCCATCAAAACAAATGAAGTACTGTACACAATGAAATGATATTATTTAAAGCCTGCAACTTTAGATTTAGCAAAAGTCCATTTTCACCATGTTGACTCGAGACAAAGTTGAGGGTGTCTTTATTTTGTATTTTTTCTTTCTGTTCCTATTTCTCAGAGATGGGAGCTCATTTAGTCGAGCACGGTGACGGAGTGAAAGATGTCGCGTTTGCGGTGGAGAACTGCGACTCCTTAGTGCAGGTAGTACAAATCGTCTTCGCCGGGGTCCGACTTGACTTTCATCGGAATGAAAATCCGCCCAACAGAAAGCCAAAGAGCGAGGAGCTGCGATTGTAAAAGAGCCCTTCACCCTGGAGGACAAGCACGGCAAAGTGAGACTTGCTGTGCTGCAGACAGTAAGAGAACAACCGCTCGCGAAGCGAAATATTCCAAAGTCGCCAGCCGCCCCGATAACTTTGCTTTTTAACGCAACAGTATGGCGACACCACGCACACATTGGTGGAGAGGGCGGGATATTGTGGCCTGTTTCTGCCCGGCTTCCAGCCGCCTCTATTCAAAGACCCCTTGCTCGCCGCGTTGTGAGTGTCCCTCATTTAAGCTGCCGGTGGATGCAGAGATAAAATATTCATTCCAAAAAAAAAAAAAAGTGTGCTGAAAAGTTTCAAATGACCTCGCTTTGGACCTTTTTCGACAGGCCAGAGGGAAAACTGAACTTCATTGATCACGTTGTGGGAAACCAACCAGAGGAGGAAATGGTTCCGGTCGTGGAATGGTGATTGTTGTTTATTTGAAAGAATGCTGTGTTTCCATGTTTAGTTATGCTAGAGCAATTGTACGTTCACAATTCTGATGGTTCCAACGGTCTGTGTAAAACGTAGGCAATGGTTCCTTGTGCTGCACATCAGGGACCAGCGTGACTTTGCGGTTTTCTGTCCACATCTGGACCGCGTTTTAGACTGTGACGAGCGAGGCCGTTCTCGAGATGGAGCTTGTGATTGGTCGATTGCTTCTAGGGAGGCAAGGCGGCTGCAGATTTTCAGGCGTGAGCCTCTTTAAATGACCGCTGTCATTTTGGTCATTCACGTTGCAGCGGGGGGAATAATTCGCAGTGTACATTTGAGTTAACAGGCCAGAAAGACAAAGTCGTGCATACAATATGTTTTGCCTGACCTCCCCGTGTTCTTCTCCGCCACTGATTCAACATGCAAAAGGTACCAGAAGAACCTTCTTTTTCACCGCTTTTGGTCGGTGGATGACAAACAGATGGAGACGGACTTCAGTTCTCTGCGCTCCACGGTGGTGGCCAACTACGAAGAGACTGTAAAGATGCCCATCAATGAGCCTGCCGTGGGCAAGAGGAAGTCTCAAATCCAGGTTTGCTGTGTCATTCCAACCAGTCCAATTAATTACATCAATGCATTGTCTTCTGTAGGTTAGCCTACTTAAAAAAAAATAAATAATGTAAAATTAAAAAAAAAAAGCACACTATCTGTTGACTTACAGGAGTATGTGGAGTATTACGGAGGTCCAGGAGTGCAGCACATTGCCATGAACACGTCAGATATTATCACAGCTGTGAGTCTCTAAAAGCATAAAAGCGTGCCCTTCCACATTTGGAGGACATTTTGCTCCTGTTTTTCCTAAATATTACATAAATTGTCCTCCACTTCTGGAATGACTCAGCCCTTTTCAGCTGTTAAAAATAAAAAATAATAATCAATTGCACTGTATATGTTTGCCATATTTGCAGATTCGCAACCTAAAACAGCGCGGGACAGATTTTTTGTCAGTGCCCGACACGTACTACCAGCAACTGAGGGAGAAGTTGAAAGACTCCAAGGTGAAAATAGCAGAAGACCTGGATGTCCTGCAGGTGGGATGCAGCAACGTATTGGACAAAGTTGTCAAACTTTAACAACATGTTTTCCTTCTTTTCAGGAGCTGAAGATCCTGGTGGACTATGACGACACCGGCTACTTACTTCAGATCTTTACCAAACCGGTTCAGGACCGCCCCACGGTCTTCTTGGAAGTCATTCAGAGACATAATCACCAGGTGAGGACACTTATGGTTCTATAACTTTTATTTTCTAACCACCGTTGGCTCACATTTGTTGTCAATGTTCATTCCACAGGGATTTGGTGCAGGAAACTTCAAATCTCTTTTTGAAGCCATTGAAGCAGACCAACATGCTAGAGGAAATCTGACTGTCCTTATGCCCAACGGTGCGTCCAAGAGTTTGTGAGCGCAGCTTTACACTTGTGGGCTGTCTCAATGTTATCAATCAATGTAGTGTGCCATCAGTTTAGGGTTTTTACTTTTGAGTGTTTTGGACGGGTAAGGTGGAGAAGCTTAATAAAAACGCACGTGCATACCATAATTTCCCGTGTATAATGCGCATTTTTCCCCCCAAAATTTTTTAAAAAGTCAATAGTGCGCATTATGCATAGGGGCAAATGGAAGAAAAAAAACGTTCACATTTTAGAAATGTATGCCGCCATCTAGTGGTTATGAAAAAGCGGTCCACTTTCCTTCCAAAATGCCACCACCACCTAGTGGTTATAAAAAACATTGTAGCCTACAATTTCATTCCAATATGACATGGGTACGTACGTATGACTGCATATATGCATATACAGTTGTGCTCATGTTTACATGCCCTGACAGAATTTGTGAAATATTGTTGTTGTTTTTTGTTTTAATATGACTGATGACTGAACAACAACAATCATTAGTTTCTTTATGGTTATGTTTTGTTTAATTATAATCCTTCTCTGAAATGCTTGACCGTTTAATTTGAATCCCATTAAAATAAAATTAAATGTGTTTTGCCTGGTCCTTCATGTTTTCTTGAAAGAATTGTACACATCTTACAAATTCTGCCTGGGAAATCAAACATATGAGCACAACTCCGTGTTTTCTCATTTACTAAATAAAAGTTGGGCTGTGAATTTCAAAATAAGAGCAAGTCAATTTAAAAAAAGGATAATTCTTTGGGGAAAAAAAACTAACAAAATACAGCTAATACTTCATGTTTTGATCATATGGGTAGAAGCAAAATCATGCATTGTGAAAATGCATTATACATAGGTAAAAGGGTTTTCCAGAATTTTGAAGTCAACTTTGGGGGGGGGGGTGCGTATTATACATGAGAAACGACGGTCCTTGAATATTACTGAGTCAAGCTTAACTCAAGGAAAACACAATTGAAGTTCTCATCACCAAAAAGGTGTGTCATCATTTGCATAGTAAGGCCAAAAGATATTTCAATGTACAATAAGATGTTGATATTTGTAGGGCTGCATCAAATTTTCCAAAAAGGCTGCCGTATACTATCCATACTGTGATGTACAACCCCAGAGAACATGCCTTTTATAATGTTTTGCCAGTAAGCTTGTATGTACATTGATGAAACCAAAGCCAAGAGTCTTCTTCCTTCAATCATTTCATACTTCACACAATAGCTTACGTGCTGGTTAGGAAAGTTCGCTCGGTGCATTTTTCGGGTGATTTTTAACCTTCAGGAGAGCAGTTGCAAATGTTTGAGATGGTCTTTCAAAGGCACATCTTCTTCAGTGTCTGTTGATACAGCAGCGAAGACAACGTGGGCTCAGTTCAAAGAGCCCCGACAGCTTTCAGCTCCGCACAAACAAGGAATCTTTGCGTCCTCAATTGGAAACTTGTAGTCGTACGTGAGTTCTTCGTGGATGCCTACCGGCTGCCGCGAGTAAATCACGATCTTCTTTCGAGACTCCACCGTGATTATCTTTGCGTAGCAGTTCGGCTGGAAGACAAATGGGCACTTTGATTTTGGAATTCAGGGAGGAACGCAGCAGTAGCAAGTCGTACTCACGTTGCAGCTGTGGTTGATGAACCTGGATAAATTCCCGCATTTTGTGGCATCGATGATGGTGTTCCGATCCACTCGGAACAAATAGCTGCTTCCGATGCCCGCCTGCTCATATCTGCGCTCTCTCATGTCAGCAATGTTCTGAGGAGAACGCAGCATATCCAAATGAATTGATGGAGTGACATTAATGCCCGCGATCACTCTGAGCGCCCTTCCCTCGAGATGCTTTGGCATGCCTTCACTGCAGCCACTGCAGACTCCGGGACACCAAAATATCGCCAGGACGACGCCTCCAGACAACATGACGACCAACGGTCCTCTATAATGACGAAAGCGCTTTATCGTCCACGAATTCCAAAATATTGGGGTGATTGTTCTGATATTTTCAGAGGTGGAAGTGGGCAGTGGTAGAAACGTCCACATACATTTTGGTGACGATCGATTGCAGTTTTGGTCACATTTAGCCGCAGTATGTTCAGCTTTTTCACTATACGGTAGCGAGCGTAAAAAGAGGAGTCTCCGAAGGGTCGCCAATGAAATCGAAAATGAAATCAACCCAGCTCGTCTCCAGTCGCCAACTATTCTCCAGGCCGGCGAGACGGTGGTCTACAGTACGTGAAACGTAAGCGGTCACGAGAACACACATCGTCTTTCAAAACATGGTTATTTATAGTGAGGACATGTTTTACCTGTCTGATAATTTGGCCTACATACTCAGTCACCATCTCGTTTGTTGCTATGGCCTCCATGGCAAACAGACCCCAATCGTGGATGTGGCTTCTGCTGAAACAAATCCTCTTCTTTCGGAACTGAAGGATGAAAATATCACTTTTAGTAAATACTCCGAGTAGTAAACAAAAATGCTCAATATTTTGTTGCATCACTACTAACGGAAAAACATCTACACAAATGCAAGCTTTTTATAACATAACAAAAATATCCATCCATCCATTTTCTGTACCGCTTCCCCTCACAAGGGTCGCGGGCGTGCTGAAGCCTAGGCCAGCTATCTTCGGGCGAGAGGCGGGGTACACCCTGAACCGGTCGCCAGCCAATCGCAGGGCACATAGAAACAAACAACCGTCCCTGCACACATTCACACCTACGGGCAATTTAGAGTTGTCAATCAACCTAGCACGCATGTTTTTGGGATGTGGGAGGAAAGCGGAGTGCCCGGAGAAAACCCACGCAGGCACGGGGAGAACATGCAAACTCCACACGGCGGGGTCGGGATTTGAACCCCGGCCCTCAGAACTGTGAGGCAGAGGTGTTAACCGGTCGTCCACCGTGCCGCTATAAACAAATAGACCAAGATAAATCATTTCAAACCTGTTTCCACCATTGGTGTGACCTATAACCTGTAAAACTAAATTAGCTTTTTCGAGAGAAGTAAAAACAAACAACTGAAAGACTGTGGTTGCACAAATGTGCACACCCTCTTATAAGTGGGATGTGATAGTGATAGATGTATAGTTCACCTGCACTGCTACCGTTCATGCTTCATTTCAAGTTGTCAGTGTTTCGTGTGTGTGTGTGAGACCTTGAGTTGGTTAAACTTGAGCAGGTCACTATCGCAGCTGAAAGACGACAGCAGACGGCGCTGTTCTGACCTGAAGTCTGACCCTGCACGAAGTGCAGTGGACTGCGTCAGAGGTCCCTGTTTGGACACAACGCGCGCTTCTGTAACATTTTGCGGCACACAAAAGACACATCACACTTTGCGCTGTTAAATACCCGAGCGCTTGTCGACGGAAGCTCGGTGGTTCTCGCTCGGTTGAGGTACTCGACTTTATCCCGCCGGCTGATTTTGTAGAAGCCCTCGCTGCGAGCTGAGCCCGTAACGTGGTTCTGCTGCCACGATCGGTGTCCTTCGTTCTTCTCTGCAACTTTAGTCAGTAGGCAGCAGTTAAGCACGGAAAACACTAACTGCACGATTACAATTACAGAAAAAAAATACAGATACATTTATTTCAATGTCGATTCTTCTGAAGGCTTGTTTTTTTGAACGAGGGCCAAGCGAGATTGATTTGAGCCCTCGCCCACTTTCAACCGACTGCATTGGAAAACACTTTTTGAAGGGGAATTCAACCTGAGAATGTTCTTTTCATTCATCTATTCTACACGCCCCCCCCCCCCCCCCAACGTGTGTAAACATGGTCTTGTGATTAATGTTGTGTTTGTGGAACAAGAACTCTTCACTATTTTCAAAGTAAGCCTCCCGACCCTGGTCGACCGCCACGCAACCTTTCTATAATATTACTTATTGCTCATAACGAAGTGCAAAAGATAGGATGTGCAAAAGGATATGAGGATGTGGCATCCAGAGGGTGTCACTCAGCCAACCGCGGCCTTCGTCCTGCTCTTGCAGCCTTTCGTAAGCGCACCGCAGCAGCCTCCCATCCTCTTCATCCAGACCGTCCGTCCATATACTGTGCAGTATCCTCCTCTCCTCCCGCACCGAACGCCACTCGGGGGGACGACGACCGCGACAGAAGCGGCGCCTCCTCCGACCCCTTTTTATTCTCTTGTACCCTTTACGCCTCATTTTTGTCGCTCGCCCCCCGCTTGCCTCGTAGAGCAGAGCCGGCGTGTTCTCCAGCCCTTGAAGAGGTGTCGCTCTCGTGCCTGACCAAGTTCTCACTCCTCCGCCGTCAGATGTTTCGGTTTCAGAGAGGTCACACGGAGATGACCTTCCAAGGGATTGGGCACATAAAAGAGCTTGTGAGCTGTTCACCGTTTCAGTCTTTGGTCTGCGGACTGAGGCTCTTTGTGTTCGACGGATGTCTCTTCCAGGCGTCTTTGGTGCTAACATACTAAACGGATTGCTGAAGAGTGATGAATGAGGCGATGCCTTTGTAAAATGCGAGTGTGTTACCCTCGCATTCTCCGGTGTGACGCTCTCATGTCCCGGAGTTGTTGAGACGCCGACCTCTCTGTTAGGACTCCGTGCACTTGTTTCTTCGCTGCCTGGAGTTTTGGGCGCTTCCGGGAATAACGAAGATGACGGCAGATGGAACTCGCTGAGCGGTGGCGACAGATTGTCATCTCCTGATTCGTCACTTCCTAATTGAGATGCTATCCCCTTGCCCGGAGTCTGAGGTCGTTCGAGCTCCTCCATCACAACCGGAGAAGTCGGTTTGCTTGTGATCAAAAGGTCCGGGTCGCTGTCAGTCAAGCAGCCGGCAGGGGTGAGAGGCCTCAAGGTGTAATCTGGAGATCCCAAGGGCAAAACACGGCGCTCCATCTTCACCTCAACTTCGAGAGCCGCTGGTAGAGAGATGGCTGACAAGAGCATAACACACAACTTGACGTTTTTCCTACAGATCATTATTTCGGTCCGCCGAACAATTACCTGGAAGTCCAGTATGCGACGATGGCGCACGTTCCTGCGGCTTGACGGTATGAAGCGCCATCATGACGTGTTCTTGGCGGTTCTCCTCTGCTTTCTCACTATTCCGCGGCTCTGACAAGTCGCGGAGGACCAGATCCAGCTGAGCGCCGGGAGTGAGGGGGGCTGAGGGCGTCACAGGGGGCTCAACCTCCGTGAACTCCTCATCTGATGATATTACGATAAACTCCCAACCTTCGCCGTCCTTCACACTATCTTCCAAATCATCATCGTCATCTTCAGAGCTGAAGTCAGAGTACGAGGGGTCGTTGTAGCTCTCTGAAGAAAAAGAGTCAGAGGAGTCTGCGTGGGATGAGCAGTCCTCCGAGGTTCTCCACTCGGAATATGCTTCTACGAAGGCACAACAACATTTGGTCAACGCACTGAAAGGTAGCAGTGGCGCGCAACTTTTCAACATAGCACTGCCAGAGGCGAGAACTTCACCAGGAACTGGACATGTGTCTTCAGCCTCGATGTGTTTGTCAGTCTCCTCCTCTTTTTTCTGACGATTGCCATCGCGATGGTTTCCGTCGCACTGACACACACAAACGCCATCGTCATCAACACACTCGGACGAAAACTCAAACTTCTGCACAACCTTTCGGTTTGTGATTAGTTTTTCTTTTTTTTTTTTTTTCTCCAGAATTGCTGTTCCAAACCATGTGAAGCTTTTTTTTTTTTTTTTTTTTTTCATACAATATATGGACACAAGTCTTGGGACACACCTCTTCATCAAATTAATGAGTATTGGCTTGACTCATTTATTTCACATCCACATCCATTATGGCGGTCTATAAAGGCAAAATGATGCATTTAAAATATCTAAATACCCACAACATTTTAAAACGTTATCTTTTTATTCCTATGTATAGCACTTTGGGGGTTCTACTAAATCAAAACTTTGCTCCGTAGCTTAAGTTGTTCTTTTGGAAATGCACCCGAAATACAAATAACCAACGATAGGATTCGTCCGTAGGACTTTTCATGCAACTTGTTATTCAGCATCTCGCGTACTTGATGGTCTGTGGGCCCAGCCTGTTGCTCTTGCTCCGTTTGCTCTGCTCGACGCGTCTTGTATTCTTCATTTCTCTCATCATCATCATCATCATCATCATCATCATCGCTATCAAGCTCAAGCGGTCTCGCGTGTCTGCGTTTACGCCTCCCAAATGTCGTTTCCAACATATCGCCCCCTTTGCTTGCATCTAAAAACAACGTAAAGAAGAGTATTCGTCCTCAAAGAGCAGTTGAAGGAATTCGTTTTCAATCATTAAACTTACCATAGCCGTTATTTCCCACGACTTCTAACATTGCAGGATTGTCGTCTCTTTTCTTCTTCTTAATCTGCATTGCGAAACATGTTCTTCATTTCAGTCGTGTAGTTTTACGACAAATCGAACGATGCCTACCTTGAAGGAGGGCAGTGGCGGTTTCTCGCTCTGGCCGTTGATGTGATTCCGAAGATTTACACATTTGTTTTTCTTATCGATCAGAGGCAAAACTGGTACCTTGGTTTGACATAATATTATTATTTTTGAGTCAAAAGGAGGAGTAGAGCATATGGCGAATGGTGGAAAGGAAGGATTACCTTTGCTTTCTTCTCTTGATCGTCCCACCAGTCTTCAAACGCCTTGAACGCCACTCCCTCAATCATTCTCCGCGCGATGTCCCTCTTGATAATTGACTTCAGTTCGCCCATCAGCACCCGGAAGACTTTTTCAAGTGTGACTTCGTCAGGGTTTTCCGCCACGACTGGGTTGTGCGGCGCCGGCGCTAAAGGGTCGATGCAAGGAGAAGGTGCAGCGGACCGGTGCGGTAGACTTCCAAGTCTCGCTGGGTTGCCCCGGTCCGATGCGGGGTACGTGTGCACAGAGCGCGGCGTCAAAGGAGGTCGAGGGACCGGGAAATGAGGAGGCGGTGGAATCGGGATGCCGCCGCGACGGCCCGGAGGCGGAATGGGAACGGTGCCGTTTGGGACGAATGAAGGAGCGGGGAAACGCAAAGCGGTGCAGGGTGGCTGGCGAGCTGCAGATGTGGTGGCACGCGGACTGTGTTTGGACTGTTGAGCGCTGCGGGGAGGCTGAGGAAAAGATGGCGACGACGCCTCAGGGTTTGCTTCGTCCACATTTGAGGAGTGAAGCCCCTGAAAGACAAGAAGAGAGCGAGCTGAACTGACAAATGAGAGAAAGCAGCAATACTAAGTCAGAGAAATATCATCACTCCTAATGTAGATGCTTTTGTCATGAATGGAATTGTTACCTTCGGACATGGCGCCTGGGACCGTTCTGCATCTGTCTTACTGCTTCCATCTCGGCGTCCTTCAGACTTTGTGAAATCAAATGCAGAAGGACACTCGACATCTCGACGGGATGCGAGAAAAAAAAGAGCTCGGGAAGTTTCATCCTCCTGTGGGAGCGGTGTTGGACTGGCATCTTTCAAATTGTCGGAGAGAGGCAAGTTCCGGAGCGACGGCGCTGACGTCGGGCTGTCCTGGGAGAAGACATCGGCCTTCGCGGCGCTTCCAAGGAAAGTGCCGCAACGTCGGATGTTTGTCAGCAAACTTTGTATGCGGGCGTCTAAAGTCTCTGCCTTTGGTCGGGGGCTTCTGGGGACCACGTTGACCGGTGACTGAGGTAAGTCTGCTCTGGCGTCAGAAGGGAAGCTCACGTCCGCCTGCTCGTTGGCTGCCGAGTTGAAGCCGAAGATGCTCAAAGAGTTTCTAGGGAAGGCGTCTGAGGTAGGCGGGAGCACGTTCCCAAACTCTGGACCAGGTGATACAAGTTCAAAGGAGTGTTTTGCGGGATTGTCAGCAAATGTGTTTTCAGTCTTCCACCATTGTGCACGTTTCTGCCTGTCACTCTGGCGAAACAGCGGGAGGCAAGCTGGAGGTCGGCGGTCCTTTAAATCTAACTTGACCTCCGAGACTTCAGCGACTCGCCCGAAGCTACGAGGCGTATCCTGACCAACACCGGAGTACGCCGTGTCCGGAGAGAGGCTGCCGGGGCTCGAATTGCTCTGAAAACAAAACAAAACAAAATTTCAAATATTAGGAATCGTATTTACGTAGCGACATTTATCCAAGAGGAAGCACTTATTTTCTTATCTGTAAAGGAAACTGAAATATTTCTGTGGAAGTTGAAGGTAGAAAAAAAAAAAGAAGAAGAAAAAAGCAGCAAAACTTGGTTTTCAATACTATCATTTTCACGTGCTTTTTGGTTTTGTGAAAAAACATTAAAGTGGAGAATTAATTCAAACGTTCGTCCACGACGATCTCACAAAAACGAGCGAAGCCCCCATTTTTCACTGGAAACTCTCAGACGTGTTCATATAAGACAGTCGTGCGTTTTTGAATGAACATCGTCACGTATCGTAAAAGCAAACGGTACTTGCACCGGAGGCGAGCAAAATACCGCACATACCGGTAAATTGTCGATTGCGCCCGGGAGACT
Source organism: Phyllopteryx taeniolatus (assembly GCF_024500385.1). Taxonomy (NCBI): domain Eukaryota; kingdom Metazoa; phylum Chordata; class Actinopteri; order Syngnathiformes; family Syngnathidae; genus Phyllopteryx; species Phyllopteryx taeniolatus. Next base: position 31,491,481 of record NC_084504.1, on the reverse strand, counting down.
TCGGTCACCGCTTCCCACCGGTAGACTCCATGGGGTGCACAGACCGTTGCAGAGCAGTTGCAGGTAGCGAAGCCTGTTTTCACCTGTTGAATCGATCAAGCGGTGGGGGGGGGGAAATCACCATTTGATCCTTACAACGCGGGGGGGGGGGGGGGGGGGGGGGAAGGCTGCTGACCTTTTGGGTCAATTTCCACGCGGATGACGTTGCCCATCACCGACGTTCGGTCGAGGTGGCGAACGGTGTCCCTCGCGGCCCTGGCAGTGTCAAAAACAACTTTTGCCACGCCTAAGTGCTTGTTGTTCTTCGGGTTGTAGAAAATCTCCACGTGTTCGGCGCGGCCGTGTTTCCTGCACACGTCGGTCAGGAAGGCCTCGTTGACGTTGTCGTTCAACCCGCAAAACGTCACTTCTTTGCGAGGAAGAGGGCCGACGTAAAACTCGTCGATCTGAAAGGACGCAGGCAAACGACACGCGTCACATCGTCGTCGACCGCGCTCGAGCGGCATGAAGTTCTGCAACCTTAAACCTGGGGAGCGAAAGGTCATCGTCGGCGCCGTTGCGCCTCCGCGTGCGGCGGCGGCAGATGCGCGGATCTGCCGCCGCGTCGTCGAGCTGAAGTTGCCAAACGACGCGCCTGTTAGGCGGTCGCTCGCCGTCGCGCGGCCCTCGTGCCGCAGCGGGGTCGCGCACCAACTTGCGACTTCGCGGTGATTCTCGTCTCTCCGAAACGTCTTTTTCGCTTTCCATCACATTCGTCCAAACCTGCGAATAGAAGAAAGCCACACGCGTCTGCATAATTGTCGCTTCGAGCGCCTGATTTTGTTTTTGTTTTGGATGGAGGTAAACACGCCCCAACAGGTGATGCGCTGATGCAGACGGCATCGTCACCTAGGAACTCTTCTCTCCTCACACGATTATAAAACAACAACAACAACAACAAGCCCTTCACACCTACTAACAGGCTTACCTAGACCGACATTCTATATTCGCTTTGTATTTTGGACGTTGTTGGGGGTTTTTTTTGTTTTTGTTTTCCTCCGCCAGGTTGCGTACGTCGTCCAGGTCGGTTGACGGATCCATCCGCTGAGAGTAAAATAGTTCCGTCATCCAAGGCGGAGGAGCACACTCGAATGCATGTGATTGGCTGGGCCGCAGACCACTTGAGTCATAATACTCCTTACCTTTACTCGTTTGTAAATGGGTGAAAAAGAAAATGGATCGCATGCACATCCATACTTGTAATGACATCCGACAATGTTGTGTCATATTTGTAGTTTGCAGTGATATACAGTACAACTGCAGTACTGCATCATACTGAGATGCACAAGGTCAGCGAGAAGGAACTCCATCCATCCAGCCATCTTCTACCGCTTATCCGAGGTCGGGTCACGGGGGGCAGTAGCTTTAGCAGGGACGCCCAGACTTCCCTTTCCCCAGCCACTTCATCCATCTCTTTCCGGGGGGATCCCGAGGCGTTCCCGGGATTCAACTTCCAGACGGACCCTCCTCTCCAGCACCCCTGAATAAACCTTACCAGGGAGGCTAAGGTGTGTGATCCCCCTGTAGTTGGAACACACCCTGCGGTCCGCCTTCTTAAAAAGGGGGACCACCACCCCAGTCTGCCGATCCAGAGGCACTGTCCCCGATGTCCGCGCGATGTTGCAGAGGCGTGTCAACCAGGATCTGTAACCGGGGACCGGATCGCCAAGGTCCCCGCGTTCGGCCACCGCCCAGCTCGCACTGCACCTGACCACTATGGCCCCTCCCACAGGTGGTGAGCCCATGGGAAGCAGAAGGAACTCCTCATTTGAAAATACTTTTCAGTTGTGTGAACGGCAACGCACATTTGTTATACCTCCCAAATATAGGCTGTTGGCATAGAGAGACAAAAATAGATTTAGACTTAAATTAAAACACTTTGGGACAAATGAGTGCAATTGAATCGTTTCCCACTTTTGAAAGTGGTGGCTCTTCAACCGGTCTTCCTGCCAGGTGAAAAAATATATATAATCATTAATTATTTCCATTGATCAGTTGTATGGTTGGGGGATGAGCCCATTAAGAGATGCCAAAAAAAAAAGTTCTTCTGCAAAGGAACCTTCAAGATGGTGAACGCTAGACTGAATCAGAATCAGAATAACGACACCCGGCAAGAAGACCTCGAGGTTGTTTTCGTACCACCGGCCCACTCGATCTCAGGTCTCCCAAGTCTTGAAAGCACACAGCTGACAAATATTCGGAGTGGTTTCAGCCGTACTATTTGAAGGCTATCTTCCAAAAAAGGGAACTCGGTGTAGCACAAATGGTGCTACCGCAGTATGGAACCGAAACGTCGTCGTGACAATCCGTAAGATTAGCAGTTATGTTTTGACAGGGCATAACATGAATCCAAGGACATATTCCTCTCCTTCAATTGTAATACCATATAAGGAATTAGCGGTACTATAAAGAGGGAGGTAAAAACGTGGTTCAGCATCACACAAATTGTGTTTTATTTGTAAATTGGCAACAAACAAAAAAAAAACACCCTGGTAAAGCTCACCAGATACGCTGCATTTGTCACCATACATTCATGCAGCCTCTGCATATACAATAAATAACGCACACAATTCCACAGCGCAATTATCTGTTCGAAGCGAAACACCGTAGGTGGGCTGAGAGGCTCTTTGCCCAAGATGGTCACATGAACCGATAAGTGCCATTTATCTTTGCGTAGCCTGCACGTCTGTGCCGTACCTTCCGTTCCCGCGTAACCGCAGACGCTGTGCGCACACAAAAAGAAAACGAGAGAAAAAACGCAGTAAACGCTCGATTGTGCCACGGGCCAATCGTACAAACCACGTCAACGCGCGAGCACGCTCGAGCGTGTAAACCATCAACAAAGACGTGTTCTCCGGACATTTGCAACAAACAAACATGCATAACTTCAGCTGAGTGGGGGAAAAACGAATAGCGAGTTACGTTGCTGTTTTGACAAACGCCGCAAGAAGCTTTTCCTCATCGCTACCACGTGAATATCGTTGCGCAGCTGCGGCTGAAGGAATTCAATTCCGATGATTCTGTTAACCGCTGAACGACTTCGTATACGGCGCTCCACATAAACCAGCAGCTTTCAAAAGTACACTTTTAATCTAGTTCTCGTAAATCACGAGAATACATTTCCAGCCATTAAGATTTGTTTTTGTCTTCAATGTTGGCCATTCTCCATGTGAAGCACTTTGTAAATTTGTTACTTTGTGGTTGACTTCTTGCGAACGAAATCGTTTGTGCAAAATCTCTTTTTCTGACAAACTTCAAATAATACGGCAAAGATTTTTGTACGTAGCTGTGCCCTCACTTCGATTTATAGCCAATTTGAAAATGGTGCTTGTCATAAAACTTCCATTCAAATCATCTCTACTGACAATTGACTACCGATATTTGAATTTTAAAATAACACAAATTCCACCCAGCGCGAGAAACAAAACGACGTACCGATACATCAGCAACAGTCGCGTATAATAATGATGACTAGCAAGACTAAAAATAACACATGCAGTATAAGAGACCGCTCCAGTGAGGTCAAGGGAAACGGGCGCATTTTCTCCCCTGTTGGTTGCTCCGCATGAGAGCAGAACGACGCAAAAACTACATCAGCAATTTCCAGCAAACGTTGTGACGCGGTGGCACGTACGCATCGGCGATTTGACGCGAATGTGAACACCCAGATTTGTTCTGCCAGGGATCATTTGCGTCCGTGCTGGCAGCCCAACAACAACAAATTCTCGCTGTGAATTTTTGGTAACGTCAAATTGACCATATTTCCTTCATTTAACAAAATGTCGCGTTGACCGTAATGACCGTGTGAATCGCTCCACGTGAACATTCTCGCACTAAATGACACGCAAAAGAGCGTCAACGGGATATCGCTAACGCTCGCATAAGCGCTGCTGAATGCGAGCGAGCAAATGAATCAAGCGAAATGGTCCACGGTCTTCAGGTCATCGGTTTCCATCCTGTGGTCCAGTTGGTTCTGCAGCCGAATGGCTTGCTTCAGCTCTCGGATCTGCCGGTCCGTTTTGTGGCTGACGAGCGTGCGGTAAAAGTGAACGGCGAAGACGATAAAAACCAGGCCGAAAGGCACCATGATGCAAGTGGAAGCGATGGCCGCGGCTTCGCCAGAACTTATGGTGGCGTTGCTTTCCGTGTTGCTTTTCAGGGGCAGAAACTTGACCCAGCAGAGGAGCATGACCTCTGTGAGGAAGAGGAGGGTGCCAATGACGGTGGAAAAAGCCCAGGCCAGTTCAATGTGGCGGTGCATGCGCTCATGGGGGGACTCGTTGACGGAGTTGAGGTTGTGAACGTTGCTGACCGCCTCCAGGTTAGGGAGGATGCAGGTGCTGATCATCAGCGCGAACAGGTGCACCGCCACCAGCACGGTGGTGCAAGCGCTGAAGGCTATCAGCAACCCCGGAGGATACGGGTAATTCCTTTCCAGCTGGACCTCCACCATGGCAACCTGGTCAAAAAATAAGGTCCAAATTCAATTGATAACCACAATGTACGACTATAGCCATAATTATCCATGATTATTTTCCCTTGCGTCGTCCTTAAATCACATTCCATCCATTACATGAGAGATCATTAGAAGGAAGGCGTGAAAGGGTCATTCTACCTCAAACCCACCAAGAACTGTCCTTTCGCCTTTCAGACTTCCTCAAAAGGTTTGTTTGTTTTTGACTTACTTCCTAAGTTTTGCGCTGGGGAAATTGAAATGTCGCTCGAAAAAAAAACGAGAGAACAACATTTGTAACAGTTTCGAAGGACGATGAACAGGTTTTGAAATGTTACTAAATCTCCTTGCGACGTGGCGCATATTTGAGATCTTTACAATGTTGGGAGCTCGCTCTAATTAGCAGCAAGATTGTTAGCGCCTCTCTCTCTCTCTCTCTCTCATAAGTCGAACATCGGGGCATTTTTCCAGCAGAGCGTCAAGGTTTCAGTCACGAATTTGCAAACGATTCGCATTGATGTGTGGGCAAGTCAATTTGGGCTGATTTGCCACTTGAAAAGTGGCATCAAATCCTTGATCCTTGTCCTATTTTTACAAACTATAGTTTATTCGTTTATCACTCCTCTATGCAACGATATCGTCTATTTTTCAACATACGGGTATTTTGGAAATGTGCGTCACATATTTATTTGCATATCACAAGAACCTGGCATGTGGGTGTGTGGACTTTTGCCATCCACTGTACTGTATGCATCGACACAGTGCAAATGCACATCTTTATGACCACCTTGCTACATTCCTTTACGCTAATGTATAATTCCGAAAAGCATACACAAACTTCCTCTACATGAAAACAAAAACGGCAATTGGGTGCGAAAGGGGTGGGGCTTGTTATGTTTACGAAGCCGGAACCTCTGTTGACGGTCTACTGGCTTCGTCTTACTTGTGAAACGAAGCAACGAGACGACTCCAGGTGGACTGTTTCATAATTGTGACTCGTCGCAGCACTGAACGAGGTCACGGAGGGGTCAAGGCCGCAAGACCTCGCAAACCAGTTTTGTCGCGCTTCCACGTAGCCCCCCCCCCCCCCCACCCCAAAAAAAATAAAAAATAAAAAATAAAAACTCTCCAAGAACTTCCTTACCATCGCGAATCCCGACAGCAGAGCAGAAGTGCGGCTGGTGGCTTTCAGCTTGGCCCGGCTCAAGTACAACTTTCTCCACGACAGGGCCTGCATGGAATGCTCGTTCAAACTCATTCCGAGTTCGAGTCTGCGGGAAGATTGGACGCGAGCGGCACTCTGGTCGCGTTCACGAAACAGCAGAAACACAAAAAAAGACGGAAGCAAAGCGAGCGGTGGCGCACAAAAGATCGAGAGAGGGGGGGAAAGAAAAAAAAAAAAAACACACCAAAACTTTACTGCAACAGCTGACTCTCAGAAACATGAGCTACTGTACCCACAATTCAGTACTGCAGTGCGCAGCTGCACGAGAGCGACCCCTGGCGTCCGCGGTGGGTACATGCGCACGATAAAGCTGCTTGGGGAAGTCCATCCATCCATCCATTTTCTGAGCCGCTCCTCCTCACTAGGGTCGCGGGCGTGCTGGAGCCTATCCCAGCTGTCATCGGGCAGGAGGCGGGGTACACCCTGAACTGGTTGCCAGCCAATCGCAGGGCACATCGAAACAAACAACCATTCGCACTCACAGTCATGCCTACGGGCAATTTAGAGTCTCCAATTAATGCATGTTTTTGGGATGTGGGAGGAAACCGGAGTGCCCGGAGAAAACCCACGCAGGCACGGGGAGAACATGCAAACTCCACACAGGCGGGGACGGGGATTGAACCCCGCACCTCAGAACTGTGAGGCTGACGCTCTAACCAGTCGGCCACCGTGCCGCCTGCTTGGGGAAGTTCAACGGCAAAACCTTGTTGGTAAGGTCCCATACAAAAGTCAAGTTGCGTCCAAACACATTCGTGCTCATTTTCATTGACACTGGAAAAGTGCCATTCATCCAACAACATGTTTTGTATTTTGCCTTCACATTATACTATGTAAAAAAAAAAAAAAGTATAAAAGTGTTCCTTTCCTGTCAATTTGCTACTTGGGCCTTCAGTAGGGACTGAGCTGACTTAATCCACCTCACAATTAGAGAAACCATCAAGAATCTACAAAAACGCAATGTAACAGCAGGCAAGTGCTCCAGAGAGCAACCCGTACTGATCTCATAACAAAACATTTCAACCAAATGCATCAAATTGATCAGGGATGCTGATTGTTTTCAAATCCATTCACTGCCAGACTTCCCAGTCAACATGGATATTTGACTTCTAAAGCCGTCAATGGCAGTGAACGCGTTTAATGTCTGCAGATTGCTACGACGCGTTTTGCTCGTCGAAGTTGACTGTAACATGTTTCAGGACAGAAAAATGCTGACGTCATCGAGGGCTAGCACGCTGGCCTTGCGAGGGCGAATTTGAAATACGGCTGTTTAAAGAGACAGTCCCATTGCTAATATAGTCCAAGTTAGACCGGCGAGGCCCTCGGCAGGTTAAAATGACGTAGCAGCACATCCGTTCGTTCGGTCATTCATCTTCCGTTCCGCTTATCCTCACACGGGTCGCGGGCGTGCCGGAACCTATCCCGGCTAACTTCGGGCGAGAGGCGGGGTACACCCTGAACTGGTTTCCAGCCAATCGCAGGGCACCGTGGCAGCACATTGATGCTGGAATCTGACTGGACAAAAATTCATCTAAATGGTACGAGATGAAGAGAATAGCCTGTTGGGAATAAAATAATACACCTTCATGGAACAAATATTGGGTTGTAAATGGAGCTCACTTAAAATATGATTATATATTGTGCACGTTCAATTAAAAAGGTTCGGTTAGTCTTTCATTCGCTCCCTTGAGAACTTGGAAAGGAACAAAAGTTGTCCAAGATTTCACAATTACTGTAAAGCTACATTATTCCTCTTCTGAGTTCCCCTTTTTCTGTTTTCTCATGAAATGATGAAGACATCTATTCTTCTGGTGGGCAAAAAAAATTAAGTTGTCTTTTTGCAGCACTATTATTTATTGAGGTAGCCAGAAATCAGCGATCAAGCCATAATGTGAAAATGTATAATAAGACAGCACAGTCGTCAGCATGTCGGCCTCACAGTCGAGAGACTCCGAGTTCAAATTTGCGCCCCGGCCCTTCTGTGTTGACCTTTCGCCTTTTCTGGATCCTCCGGCTTCCTCCCGCATTTGAAAAACATGCATGTGAGGTTCACTGAAGACTCCAAATTGTCCATAGGTGTGAATGGAAGTGCGAATGGCTGTCTCGTGCCTGGTGAGTGACTTGCGAACGGGTGTCGCCCAAAGTCAGCTGCGAAACACTCCAACTTATCAGGGCGATAACTCGGAATCAAATGGTCAAATTTACAACAGTATTCTGATACTCAGCACACACAGTTGGGCATTCATTCATTCAAAAGCCACGGGCGACAGTGTGGGCAGCGAACTGACGAAAATCGATCAACAGTTTCAGCAAAACAAGCGCCGAACTTGCAACTTTGATGGAATTTCATCTTCATCTCACTCTGACGAACAAAAATAACTCTTGAAGACAACTTGAAGGTGATTGGTTACGTCATGAAAGACGGTGACCGTTTTGACCTCAGCCACATTATTATTATTATTATATATTATATTCTTCAAAAGAATATCAATAATAATTCCTAGTGTCAATAATTTTAGCTGTGGGTATTTGCAGTCATCTAAATGTTCATTTAGGTTTTTTTTGGGACATACTTGGCAAATAAAGATGATTCTGATTCTGATTTATTTGATGTAAAACATGATAACGTAAAACAGGCGCACATAATTGTTACCTCGAAAGTGCTTCAAATAATGATCGGGCGGTGACTCGTTTAACTGATACGTCAAAGGCTGCTGTTACATAACTACAAACTGCAAATCGAAGGCAAAAAAAAGGCGTGTTTGTTTATAATCAACTATCTTTTGTGAACGTCTTATCTTCATTTCCGGCTTCTTTAATGCTGCATTCAGGGTCATCAGTAACAACAAAGACGCTTCCGGTACCATTGGACCATTGGACACCACACCATTGGTGTGGGGTCCTGGGTCAGACTTGTACAAAGATACTTTGGTTTGCGAATACATTTGAACAAAAAAACAATTTAAACACACATATAACACGTGTAATTTGGTGTTTTAATGACGTATTATATATTTTTTTTAAGTGTTGAGTTTCTTCTAAGGGGTGTTTCCTACGTTTTGCTTGTGTGTTGAACTCAACCTAGTGCACTGTGCCAGCTGGCTGCACGTCGGTGCGGAGGGGAGGGGGGGGGGGGGCTCGGGGTGAGGAAGGGGGAGGGGTTAAGTGAGGAGGGGGAGGGCGCTGTGTTCTCTCGCTCGTCTTGTTCAGCCATGTTAGATTTTCGCTGCTTTTCACCAACGATGAGCGCGGAGCCATGGCCTTGTCATTGAGTGGAGACGATGAGGAATATGATTCAGAGTCAGAACAGGTCAGAGCAACTGGATTAACCCAAGTTAGCACAACTGGATATGCGATTTCCATGTCAATTGAAGCGCAAAATTCAAAGCGCGTTATTGCGAGAGAGCTGTGTTGTTTTTTTTTTTTTCTTCCTCCCAATTACCTGAGCAGACTGTTGTGTCCACGAGCGTTACCTCGCCGTCCCGGTGGATCGAGAAGGGAAATATGCGTCGGAAACCTTTATTGGAGGCTTGTATGTATTCGTACGCGCAATAGCAGGCATTTACGTTGATTTTTTTTTTTTTTTTTTTTTTTTTTTTTGGGTGGGTAAACCAACTCGTTGTGTTGATCCGACTGGCAACTCCGAGTTGTCCTCCCCCCCCCCCCCCCCCGGTCACCGTCTATCAACTGACCCATTTTGCACTGCCCACCTCTCAAAGCAACTTGTGACATTTCGACTCTCGTGTCAGTGGAAGCACAACTGCTTGCTGCTACTATTCCGTGGCTTTTCGAAAACCAGATTGCTTACTGCTGGCTGGTTCTCCTTCTGCAAAAAAAAAAAAAAAAAAAGAAAGAAAGAAAAAAGAAAAAGGGATGAATTTCACCCACTTCCTTAAGTTACACTGTCTTTAAGAAGGCTCCAGGCCAAATCTTCTCTTAGCAGGGGCCGTGGAGGGGGGATGGGGAGAGTGAACAATGAAGTGTGTCTCCTTCTGTTGCATGGAGAACGCTGGTCCAAACAGAACCAAGTGACCCCTTGACAAGTTGTAACGCTGCAGCCCCCTTTCGGGCTGTTCAGGTGGTCCCACTTTGGAAAATGTGGCAAAAAGAGTGCATCCATGGCTTTGATGTGGCTTTCCTCGTCTGTCGTGGAGCAGGTGAAGTGCGTTTCACTGCTCATCGGAGTTGTTGTGCCTTATCACGCGTGTCCCTAAGGCAGGGATGGGATGCTTATTTGCAGACTCCATACGACGCGTTGATGTGTTGAGACATAAATATAGATACGTCACTCTTGGATTTGAAACGAACACCATTGAGTACAATCTGTAACCTTGTCTATTTCTAAATACTGTATTTACTCATTCAAGTTGTGGGGGGAAATGATAACTTTAAGAGTGATAAGTGACTGTGCAAAAAAAAAAAAAGGTCTTATAGGGGATTAAGAATCATTCACAGCCTATTAATGTATAGTTAAGTAGTCATGTATAATGGTCAGATATGCTTTTGCTCAGCTAAACTGGTTATTATTGTATCTTAACATATCGGAGCAATAATCAGATATGCAAACAGTATGTCCAAAACATCAGCTCAGTCTGATTGGACATTTAGTGAGTGATATAATGGCAGTAACATTGCATCATAGCCACATCATAAAGTGTCTGAACCAAGAAAAACTATAGTTCACATTTTTTTGGGGGGGTTGCAGAATAGCATGACTGTTGATGCTCGACTCGCAATAATGAGCAGCGCTAAAAATAACGCAATCCTCTTCTAAGTATATCCAGGTAAGATTCCTAATATTTTGGGTGAAATTTCTCCCGCTTCCTACACAACACCCGCTAATAGTTTTATTATTTCACCTTCTCTGCCGTGCAATGATGTTGTACATGTGAAGAATAATCCTGCGGAACTTCTATAAAGACCGCTGAATCTGTTGAATACGCTAATCACGGTATAAGAAATCAGCCAAAAAATGTGGCGGGCAACCTTGCTGAACCGTCATCCATTCATTCAGTGGAGTCAGGCGAAAGTTTATTTCGTATGTACTATAGACAAAAGTATATACGCTCCCGACCGCGAGGTCGTCAACAATAATGCCGAGCAACAATTGACTACACGAGAGAGAAAAACCATCTTCATCTTGGACCCACTTCTCATATTTACCCTGTGGTATTGACAGGTGTCACATATGTGTCGGATATTAAAGATGGTTTTGGTATTCCATTTGAACATTACAAAGCATCAGAAAGCATTTCATTATGATTCACTCCAGTGTACCACCACACCCACTATGACCTCACCCTTATTACTTAAACTAGAACGATTACCTTCTCAAGTATGTAAAGACAGATACATCATTGTAAAAAGTAGCTGTGTTGACCTTTTTTTGTGCAGGTGTAAACAGGTGTCAACTGTCCATCATACAAAATGCTCCTGAGGGCAAGTGAGAATGAAGTGCTTCTGTTCAACAGGAAGGTGTTTTCATCTCAGCTAATCAGGGCAGCATAAACGATCTGGGTTCCCGTCTTTGCTACGGTCAACCGAAAGGTCTTTGCGCTTGTTTTCCAAATTGCCAGCTAAACGCAGTGCTCGGTTGTCTTTAACCTGGAATATCTTGACAGTCGGCCGGGTCAGCCGACGAGACATTCGACTGCTTTTTTCCCCCAGCGTTGGGAAGCTGGCGCACTTTTGCCCACAGATCAAACGCTTTGAAGGGAACACATGCACGGCTAACCTGCTGAAGCAGTTTGTCTCCTTTTTAGACAAGAGCCTTCAACAAGTTCAGTTCAGCTAGCTGACAAATAGTCATCTGTAGAGGACAGTCGTAGATATAATTAGACGCTTTCCCAGGCTTTACAAATAGCTATAATTATATTCATAATTGTAATAATGACAGGCATAGAACAATTGAATTCCTCCTCTAAAACATAAACCTCTGCAATATCATTTTTCACGCATCCCCTGCAGTCCTTAAAAATCATATCCACCAGCAGAAAGACGAGCGTGTTGCCTAGGTAACGTCTCTAGTTGGAAAGGGAGTCTGTGTAATGGCGTGTGATTTGTCTTCCCCCCCCCCCCCCCCCCCCTCTCAGTGATTTACCATCCTTCCATAGCAACCAAAGAAGTATTAAAAGAGATGAGAGAAATCCACATGGGAATGATATTTGACTGCTGTATGTCACATGTTTTAGTTACAGCTCTGCTTTTTTCCTCTTATTTGTTTTGTTGAGTCACTCAATCTGTATGTAATTTATCATCCTGTTCAGAGGATCTCAGCGGGATCCTCTGTTGATGAAAATACCGAATTGTGGTAAAAAATTGTATTGCGTGCTTGTCATTTTAAATTAGATTGTAATATTGGCCAGTGGCATTTAGAATCCTAAACGTTGTTTTTCACTCTTGCAGCAGCGTGCAGCCAATCGTCCGAAGCCCAAGATGGCGACAGCGTCGGCTGTTAAACTGCCATCGAGTCGTAGCTCGTCAGGAGCCAGACGGAGGAGAACGCGTTGCCGAAAGTGCGAAGCGTGCATGCGGACAGAGTGTGGGGAGTGTCACTTCTGCAAGGACATGAAGAAGTTCGGCGGTCCGGGCCGCATGAAACAGTCCTGCATTATGAGACAGTGCATAGCAGTGAGTCAGCTGTTTTATTATTCAAATTATTTTACTTCATTCGAATGGCAGAGATAACACGGGCATGGGTTGAAGTCCATTTTATTTGGAGCTGTCGCCGCACACCTCCATTAATAAGTCACAAAGACATAATAATGCATGCAAATAATGCACGCAAGACGTACAGAGTTCTGAATCACGAATCACAAAGTCGGCATTTCCGACTCCTAACAAGATTCTGTGCTCCTTCTTTTCCGCTGCAGCCTGTTCTGCCTCACACAGCGGTATGCGTGGTGTGTAAGGAGGCTGGGAAGGAGGATACACTGGAGGAAGAGGAGGACAAGTTCAACTTCATGTTAATGGAATGTTCTATCTGCAACGAAATTGTCCATCCCAACTGCCTCAAGGTACGCCGAGGCAGCCTGTGAACGCCAACTCCCTCGCAGTCAAATCACTCATCTGGTGATTCATGAGTTGAATCTTGTGCCGAGAATGCCGGGTCATCATAAACTCACACGAGTGACTCAGTGGTTTTAACTACAGGCGCTTGACCTTCGACATGTTTCCACCTGATGTCTTGTGGGTGTGACATCATCAATCAAGAGAAACCCGCACAGCAGTCTGTAACAATAACGCTGACATAGTGTGAGAAAAAGTCACATCATAGTTGTTTAGTGACATTCAATCCAAAGCACGTCAAGCGAGGTATGCCGCTTGCACTTCGTAAGTCGAACGCAACAGTTGGCTGCAAGCATATCCTTGCTCAAACAAGTTAAACAGACCGTGCCGTCTTTTCACAGCATGCTCCCGCTGTGGTGGTGTGTATCACAGGCAATTGTTTCCAATTGTAACACTTTGGACCACACCCACCTCTCATTTACAAAATCCTGACAGTCAAATCCTGCATTTTTAAGTGTGGCTGAGGTTTAACTGTCAAACGGACCCACACCACTCTCACTTTCACTTCCTTCGTGACCTTTGTGTCAGAGCAAACTGAATCCAGGACACTATTATGACTATTCTTGTCTTAATGTTTCTGTTTTTCTCGCTGACCTGTTAGGTGAGCGATGCTTCTGGTGTGGTGAATGACGAGCTCCCCAACTGCTGGGAATGCCCGAAGTGCAACCATGCCGGAAAGAGCGGAAAAGTGAGTTCAAAGATGTGCGAGGAGGCTTTAGATTGAGCCACAAGTGTTGGAGGAGTCTTAGGTCAGGAGGTACTTTTACTCTGAAATATAGTTACACACTCACAGAGGAGTTGCTTTGTGATCTCGCTTGAGTTGTATTTATAGTAACATAATAGTCATCTGTCTTTTTAAGTACTGTATAATAACTTCAGTCAACTTGAATTTATGAGGAGCAATAGGCTAAAGGTATAAAGTTGTCTTGCACTTTTCGCCCCTTTTGGTATTAAAGCAAAAAAGGGGTCCAGGGTTCAAGTACGCCTCCAACCTCCCTGGCTCTCTGCTGAGGGAGCAGAAGCCTGTGAAGGAGGAGGGGGACATGTCTTCATCAGTCAAGAGAAGGCCCGACAGGGAGGAGACACCCAGGCACCGACCCGACGAGCCTCTCCACCGGCAGCCGCCCCTGCTGTCCCCCGGCGGCGTTCCCCGACCCCGCCTCGAGGATAAGCTGAGGAAGAAGAGGAAGCTCTTTGATGAAGAGGAGGAAGACGATTTCAGAGGAAGAAAGAAGGTCGGTTGTCATGTAGCAATGGTTCTTTGTACTCTTGTTAGAATTTAGTAGCGGATGGATTTCAGATGTCGTGTTCACAGAGAGAATTTCACACCCGTGACGTCAAAGTAACTTCCGTTTTCTTCTTTGTAGGAAAGGTCAGACGAACCTAGTTTTTCAAAACTCCTTCAGCAAATCAAGATGGAAGAGGAAGATGCATACGAGGACGATGACGAAGACGGAAGGGAGCTTCACTTCCGGAGTTTCGTGGAGAGAAATGGGCGTTTGGGTGCTGCTGAGGACTTGGCAGATGATAGAGACTATAGGAGCGATCTTTTAAATTCTTCCCTCAAAATGCCCGTCGTGGATAGCGACCACTCCCACTGCAGCTCTCCGCAAGCCGGCCCCAGCAGCGAAGGCGGAAGCGAGACCCAGGAGAAAGGCCCTCGACCCAAAGCTCGCCGCAAACGCCGTTTACCCAACAGGGAGCTGAGCAGAGAGCTGAGTAAAGCGCTGAACCAGGAAATACAGAAGACCGAAGACTGCCTGGCCAACGAGAACCGGCAGCCTCTGAAGGTGGAGCCCGAGTCTGAAAACGAGGAACCCAACAGGTTGTTCCGGAACAGCAATGACATGGGCGAGCAGAGGCCCCACCTGAAGACCAAGGAGATGAACGGCACCCCCTGGGAGCTGCGCCACTTCTACCCGAGTCAGATCACTCCGCTGGGCTTCAACAGGAGCACGCCGACCACCCGGCCGGTGCCTCCGCGCTCGCCGCCCAAGTGTGTCCAAATGGAGCGGCACGTCATTCGGCCCCCCCCGATAAGCCCGCCTCCCGACAGGCTGCCTCTCAAAGACGGGAAAATGCATGTCCTCCAGCGTGAGGTCTGGATGAAGATCTTCAACCACCTCACACATCAGGAGCTCTGCTGCTGCATGAGAGTGTCCAAGACCTGGAACAGATGGTAAATGCAACGCACAGACAGCTAAGCTTGCAAAAAAAAAAAAAAAAAAAAAAAAGCGCCAATCGAACTATTGTATTTGTTTTTCAATCTAACACACACACACACACACACACAAAAGAAGCATATTTCACTTTTTGGCTCAGATCTAAAGTATGAAAATGAAAAACGGGTGTCAGGACTGGGTTTGATTTGAATATTTACAGTAATCTGTCGCGTTAACATGAAGTTGGGTAACGAGCATCAGTAAAGATAGGTCTAGACCGCAATTCCTCAAATTACCCGGCAGCTGTTATTCTAACATCGAGAATGATGTATTTAAAGGAACAAAAGGCCTAATGCTACCTTTACATCAGAAAACGTTGAAAACGATCATCTCACACCTGCTCACATCTTAAGACAAGTTTTACTCACAACCGAGTCTCAGACTGAGGTTGAAGCCCAGCCCCTTTGATTGTTTCCGTTTTTTTTGAGCTCATCTATTGGTTGTTGATTGTGTCACATCACCGCAAAGATTGAAAGACTTGTGATTATATCAAACACGTTTGATATTGTCTTAAGGCCCAAGACTGATCTAAAACAGCTGACCTTATACTAAAGGATCGAAGAAGAAAACGGAACGATTGCTTTCGCTGCTGCTTGTCCGATCGCATTGTTTTCAAGTCATTCGCGTCCACACCGAGAACCAAATGTGGACTACTCGACTTGGTCCAAATAACTTCGACCGCAACAACGTTATTTGCATTCTTCTTTCAACCATTGTGCAAAAATGCGTGAGGAGCTGTGGGCATATGTCTCGGTTAGGGCGGCGGGTGTCCACAGGAAGTCTGGCGCAAAGAGAAGGAAAACCTTCACAAACTGCTTGTGACTGCAGCAAAAGCCAAAAAAAAAAAATAATGATCATGATAATGTTTCAAACGTGTTTGTCCTTGATGTATACCTGATGGATTGTTCAATGGTTCGTGGCCGTAGTCCGGACGGATCGTGGCGCCGGCGACAAAGCTAACATCGCTGTACTAATGCTCGTTAACAAACTTCCAGGTAATGTAAATGTGACTAATTAAACTGAAATCAAACTCAATCCTTTTTTGATTGTTAATCCGAGCCCGAAATCAGGCAATGTTTCCTCGTTGTCAGATTTCCAAGTAACAAAATAATGACTCTTTATCATCTTTGATTGCCAATCCATCTGAAAGGACCAAATCGGCATTTGTTTCTGCTCCAAACGTTCACCGTTTGGTAGAAGCGTTTCTGTCACTGCCAATTGCGCAGACACGTCACAAAGAAGTCCTGATGGTTCAGAATCACGCTTTCTCATCATTGCACTGCTCCAGAAGTGTCACGACAAGCAATAGAAGCCAAGTTTAGCTTTTAACCTGTTCCAGTTGAACCAGTTTACTAGAGGTGAAACAATTAATAAAAGACTTATCACGATTCACGGTTGCCTATTCGACGATATTGGTTGATTTCGCAAACGGTACGATCTGAGACAATTTACTGGCTTGAAATCAATTCAGTCGCTTCTTAGCCAAACATTCCCCACCAGTGTGACTGTGAAATAAATACTCAGCTATTGGACTGTGCAGGTGAAATTTGCGAGATTCCTGATGTTTCTTGTAAGGGAATCAGCTGAAATTAATTCTGGATATAATAAACACTAAACAACAATTATTGGCAAATGCTTTCACACTTCCTTTGTCTTCAAGTTGGATTAACAGTAGGTTTACCTGCTACTGCTGATGTTGTT
Source organism: Phyllopteryx taeniolatus (assembly GCF_024500385.1). Taxonomy (NCBI): domain Eukaryota; kingdom Metazoa; phylum Chordata; class Actinopteri; order Syngnathiformes; family Syngnathidae; genus Phyllopteryx; species Phyllopteryx taeniolatus. The sequence goes on along the minus strand of NC_084504.1, from coordinate 31,474,776 downwards.
TTTCAAGATCAGTATCAAAACTAAACTAAAAACCACATCTCCTCAGGTTGACTGAGTCGTGGTTGAACTGGCAACTACTCTCATTTTAGCAAACAAACAGAAGTGAACTGATAATTACCAACATATCAAGTGTAACCAACTATTCTTCAGTGACGACAGATTATTTCTTTCTTTCTTAAAATATCAGCTGATCACGATCTGGCCGCAAAACGCATCGGCTGTGTCGCCAGCAGTACTGAAACCTCTCTTTGCTGGCACACTTGTGCGGTGATGCCTCTAGTAAGGGCCAGGGACTGTAGGGTCATTTTTGGTTTCAACCAGTCGTGGAGGATAAGATGCTATTGGTTTGTGTTGACCTGGAGCCCGAAGCACGCTACTTGAGTGTAAAGTGACCGAGAGTACTCAATTATGCTCTGCTGCGTTTGTTCTTAAATTCTTAATGTGCTCCCACACGTGCTGGAACGGGTGGCGAGAAATGCGAAAATTCCACGACGCCTCGGTAGGTGGTTGGAGAAACGGCGAGCGACTTCTTTAGAACATTTCCGTCTTTGCAAAAGGGAAAGTGTTTCCACACACTGGGCCACCATGGTGGCCTTATGGCTTGATCATTTTTCGCTCGCCGCAGCTTCTCATCTGCCGTCCATTATGCTGTTTTGTTGTGTATTGGCATGATGTCACAGACAGACCACCAACTTAGAGTAATGTTGAACGTCTTTTATCATTGAAAGTGCTAAAACGCGCGCGTATAAAGTCGGCCGTGCTTAAATCCAATGCATTATTTTTTCGATGGCGAAACGTCGTCCGCAAGGGCAACTTGCCGAGCACAGATCGACGTAGTTGGACTATAACCCGATCCGTCGACGTAGCAGATAAATCGGTCCGCCCCTGATTGCAAACCGACTGTCTGTTCCTGACGTCCAGGTGCTGCGATAAAAGACTTTGGACCAAGATCGATCTGAACCGCTGCACTTCCATCACGCCACTCATGCTGAGCGGGATCATTCGGCGACAGCCGCTCTCCCTGGACCTCAGCTGGACCAACATTTCCAAGAAACAACTCAGCTGGCTGATTAACAGATTGCCAGGTACCACATCGAGGGGGATCGTGGCTCCCCTTTAGCTTTTACTCGGCCTCGATGTGCTGAAGTGCCGCTGTGTCTGGTCTGTCAGGTCTGCGAGTGTTAAAGTTATCTGGGTGTTCGTGGGCGGCCGTATCTGCACTCTGCACGTCCAGCTGCCCGCTGCTACGAACGCTGGACGTCCAGTGGGTGGAGGGACTCAAGGACGCACAGATGAGGGATCTCCTGTCACCTCCCACAGACAACAGGCCAGGTAACTAAACTAAGTGGATCAAATTAGCTCAATCGCAGGTGTGTTTTTAATGGGTTAAGTTTTATGGTACGTTTTATACGAAGCTGCAAACGATCTGTTAATGACAGACTGAAGCATGGATTTGTCTTTATGACTATTAAGGGCTAACTTGCAAGAGGGTTGCTGGGAGTACTCGAGTCACGTGACTTGACTCGGCTCAGACTCAGGTCGCCAATTTTGGGCAACTTGGACTGACTGACGTGGTGGTCGTGAGATTCGACTTCACTGAGACTTGAACTACATTACTTAGCAAGTCTTGCCTGATAACATTTGAAAATTGTCTGGATAATGGTGGCTTTGATTATTATAAATCTGTCTGGGTCGGTTATGGAAATATTATGGGTAAAATGTGAGGTTTTTTTTAAAAATCAGGATTGATATGCCTCCTGGCCTACGATTAGAAATGGATGAAAAGATTTTGTTAGTGATGTGAGTTATAATAAGACAATATCAGCCTTCAACATTGTCAGGCGGTTAATGATTTTGCTGCTTTTAGTTTGCGTGCGAAACATTATCTGTGATTATATTGCGCACATGCATGGTGTTTGTCTTGATTTGGCAGAGGAAGGGGATGAAAGCAGATTCAGTTCAAGAGGAAGACGGTTGAGTTGACTTTTAAGTGCTCTGGACTGGCCGAGTGCAGTTGACAGTAGAGAGTTGAGGGAAAGTGTTGTTAGCGGTTCACGTTGCCTCCCAGTGTTGAATTCACAAGCCGCACGTCGTGGGGAAGGAAGGATTTCTCCCAGGGCAGTGACAGCAGCAAATAAATCACTGTAGCCGCTGCTCCGCTTGGAGATGGTGCTGTGCAGTGGATGCTGTGGATTGTGCAAACGATGCCATTGCGAATGTCCAGATACCGAGTGCAAACTGGCTAATATGTGAATATATGTTGTGACTGTGCAAGATTATATGACTTGCTTTATTTACCCAAGTCATAACTTGTCTGGACCTGCTTGACCTTAATCGGAGACTCAACTCGACTTGCTCGATTTTTGCCGCAGTAATTTGGGTTTTGCTTCAAGCTTGAAGGTTGAGACTTGAGACCTACTTCCACCTCTGCTAGCCTGTAATGTTAGCATACAATTAGAGCTTAATCAACACGTCGTGTGTGCGGATGTCACCGACGGACAGGTCAGCTGGATAACCGCTGCAAATTGCGGAATGTGGAGGATCTGCGTCTGGCGGGTCTGGACATCACCGACACGTCCCTACGCCTCATCATTCGCCAGATGCCTCTGCTGTCCCGGCTGGACCTGAGCTACTGCAACCACGTCAACGACCAGTCAGTCAACCTGTTGACGGCGGCGGGAACCACCACTCGAGACTCGCTCACAGAAATCAACCTGTCAGGTAAAGGACGGCGGCCGAGGGTGTCTTAACTCAAACCTGTCTGGGTTGTTACCTAACTAGTTAGACCACTAGCTGGACCACACCTCGTGGTCACGGAATCAAGTTTCAGTCATGTTGCAATAGCCAGAAGGCCTGGGGGTGAATTCTTTGTCGGGCCCGTTTGGTTTGGAAGATTCAGCCAACAAATGACAGAAAACATTAATCACCGAAGCTTCAGGCATACAGGTGCATCACCATGAATTCGATTATCGTAGAAACGTTCATTTATTTCAGTCGACCTACTCTAAAAGTAAAACTCACAAAACTGATTAAACGCGTAGAGAAATACTTTTCAGAATGCCAATTCCCATCTCATTTCTAAATTGCAAATCTCTTTTGATTGTTTCTTAACGTAATGTTCTAATTTATTGAGATGGTGAAGTTTGGGTTTCAATTAACTACAATATCACAATTATAACAAATGAAATCATGAAATATTTCTCCCTCTCTAATCTTTTCACTTTTTTAAATTGAACTACTGAAATAAATTAAGGTCACTGATACTCTAAATGTATTGCTAGGCACCTGTTGGTAAACTTTGAATCATTATATTAGTACATTTGTGTCTATTTAACAAGCTACATCTGGTTGAAGGGCATTTCTTCAAGGTTATCATGTCTGCTTTCGGTTGGAGCCTTTACACATTGGAAATATGTAATTAGTTTCCTGTAGACTTTTTTTTTTATGCGTAAACAATATTAAACACAAAACCAGATGAAAAAGGTAATGCAATACAGAAAGATTAGTATAGCAAGTGTAAAAATGAATAACATAAGCAATATAATGAATGATGTGAATCAAATCTTCCCATTACAAGATGTAGCAATACTTAAGTTTGTGCAGTTGAGCAAGATTAGTGCACATCTACCAGTCAAATATCCGATTTTGCTTTTCGTGACTACAAATTCACTCATGCGTTCTTTTCTTCCTTGCCTAGTTTGTAACCGGGTCACAGATCACTCCCTGAACTTTTTCAAGCGTTGCGGGAGCATCTGCCAGATTGACCTTCGCTTCTGCAAGCAGGTGACCAAGGCGGGCTGCGAGAGGTTCATCGCCGAAATGTCTGTGAGCGTCCCGTTTAGACTGAAGGAGGACAAACTGCTGCAGAAGACGAGCTAGTTCACAATGATCAAATGGAGCGAAAGACAATTTGCACTTATTGGGACGTTTTTGCTTTTCATACCGGGCCTGCAGTAGCTCTCGGAGTTGATGTCACAATTAAAGGAATCAACGGACTGACGAGATGGACCAGAGTGAGAAAGAACGAGCATGTGTTTGTGTTGAGATTGTATTTCTATATAAAAAAAAAATGTGCTTGTACCGAACTCTTCCGTTGTTTTGATTTCGTTCCTCAGATATTTGAAAGCAGTATTTTTCTAGAAACGCGAGTTTACAGTAAGTCCACTTGCTCGGGAGCTAATTATCTTCTGGAGGCAATTCAGTGTATCAGCCGAGCGTTGTGCCATTCTCCAGCTTCTCTTCCTTACTAGGGCCCAAAATTCTGTTGGACTTGGGCACAATTAAAAATCACATAACATGCACTGTACATACCTACATACAAACAATCCATTAAGTTATGAAGAAAGTTCCTGGACACCCGGGATGTATTTCAGTAACAACTCCTAAAGCCTCATTGTATCTTCAGTTACTTTATTTTATTTTTTTTAACAGTTTGTGTTGTGGTTTATGGGATTCCTGGACATTTAAGCATTTATTTATTTTTTACTACAGTTTGTATTTATTCGTGGGCTTAGCAACGAGTCTTTGGCAGAGCTATCAGACAGAGCTGGGTCAAATAACATTTGCAAATATTTTATACAAAGTTGTTTAATTAATAGTGGGTCTGGTTTAACAGTCAAGCCAGTAGCACGAAGCTGACGAACACGTTTAGCACTGATTTCACTAATGCAATGAAAGCTACACATCTGGTTCTGCACACCGGTTCAAATGATCAACTATCTACATTACTGTGTATATACTTCACTTTTGAATAACTCCATGCAGTCGGTGTTGTGTGTACAGTATTTTGGGATGTATTGTGCTGTGATTAACCTGCTATCGCCTCAGGTGAATGTGATAATGTTTATATTTATAAATTTAAAATCTCAGTGCTAATATGCATTAAAATACTTCCATTTGTACCATAAAGTTGTCTATTCTCTGCCACAGGGTTTGCATTTATGAATGTATGGTTTTTTTTTTTGTATCATGAACTAATAGTTGGTACTTTAACGAAACTGCAAGTACACATACATACACACACTTTCTTTATTAAAATAAAATGTTCAAGTCCCAAAGACAAAACATTTCCCACAATACTTGCGCTGTAAAGGAAAAGTGTGTCCTGCTTTGCAATGTTTAAAGGAAAGGTCTTTACTGTAATAGCAGCAATCTTGCCATTTGTGCAGGTAAGGTTCAGAGACTGATATGATATGCAGATTTGCAAATGAGCAGCATTGGGAGAAAATAAACCAAAATGTTTGAGGAGCTACAGCTAGGTAGGATGTCAGATAAAAAAAATATATATATATATGCAAGAGGGACAAACCCAATTAACTCAACTTAAGAAAAAAAAACAATAGTAAACAATTTCAATCCAAGGGAAATTTGAAATATTTTACTTTAAACCAAATGGAAAATATATATATGCATAATTATATGCAAATGTACATGAGCAAGTCATTTCTATATACTCATCTATTAACAAGTAGAATTACTTTGAATAGTTGAGTTCATTGATCCTACTTGAGAAAAAAAAAGACACTTCATTTCACTTGTGACAGTAAACAACAAAACCAAAATGAACATCCAGCGTTATAGCCACAGTTTGACTCGAATATAGTGAAGATGCCAAGATGACTAGCACCGATTTTTGTCTCAAGTGCTGAGACACAGGCGACGGCAGACCTTATGTTAATCTCAATGTTATGCATTTTGACAAAAGTGTGTACTAAAATACCTTTCTAAAACAAATCCTCATTGTCCATCACCAACATCTAATGTGACGTCTAATCGCCCTACTCGACGTGCATTCATCCGGTTAGTGGCCTACACGACGACACGAAGTGTTGAAGAATTAGTAAACATCCCGCCTCGGCCATCTCCAATGCTCACGAACTGATGAGCGAGTGCATCTGCCCGCTCAATAGTCACAAACCCGTCCACTAGGACTGAAAGAATGCGAAGGGCGAGGAGCATGAAGTGTCACCCGTCGTTTGGCACCATCTGCGCACCTTCTTGTCAAGTGTGTGCATCCTTGGTGCTACTACGATAGCGTATGTAGTCACTTGCAGCAGTTGTGTGAGGAGGTGCTCGATCTACACAAGGCTGGCTACAATTTATAGGCAGATTTGAGGGAGTTGAGTGCACCCACATTCAACATTCTTTTGGTTGTAAAACAGATACAGCAGGAGATATGTTCATATCAGGAATGATTCAAGTGAGAATTCTGCTTACTGGAAGAACCAAAACATATTTCCGAATGTGCAACTCATGTAAAAATGGGGAAGCACAAACTACAAACATGCACAAAAGGGGATTCAGTGGATGTGATTTGCATGATTGAATTAAAGTACCGTCTGAGTCTAAGCTGCGGTGTCGAAGGTGAGGTTGCATTAGGACTTGAAGACGTGCACAGCCCTCACGACGTACTGCCTGCAGATGGGGCACTCGCTCATCCTCTTGCCGCACTTGGTGCACGTCACCATGTGGCCGCACTCCAGCAGAACGCAGTCGATCACGGCGTCCATGCAGATCCTGCACAGGTTCTCGTCAAGGAACATCGGCGGACCTTTCTCACAATCTGCAAACAAAACAGGAAGACAATGAATAAATGCTTTCTTTAGCTTTTGAAACAGGAATTGGTTTTGTAAATTGGTTGGTGGTAACAAATTGGAAATGACAAGAACATTAGACAAAACACGTTACAAAGAAGGAGCAGATTACAAGAGTGGAGTTGCCCTCTGCTGGCTATGTTAAACAATGCAGTTGGAATTGCAACCCTCATTGAGTTGATCTGTCAAGACTTGATAAATGTTGCTGTTTCTGTGACAACTGTGCAGCAAAGACTGTAGCTAGGCAATAGACACACACTACACAATGAGTCTTGTTAAAATTAACAAGTTGACAAATGTTTCATTGTGGATTCAATGTGGTAGGACAAATAAGATTTGCCTTCTTGTGCAACAAAACAAAACCCAAAAAATGCTGTATCCAAGAAAAGCAAACACGGTCACAGTAAATGACATTCTACTAGGAGGAACCACATGCGGGAATTTCATGAAGCGGGATGCTGTGAGAATACGCAACAGTGGGTTCGATCATGACGACGATGAACACAATAGATGCTGCTTACAGGATGTTTCCGAGACGACCTTACCTCCAATGGCCCCATTGCAGATAGGAGCGGGGAAGGCCACCGCTTTAGTGTGGGAGAAATTTGAGGATCATTTAGAAAAACACCCGTGATAGGTGTACAGGGTGTAAACATACAATACTGTATCTGTGGTTAAAAGCAGAGTGCACGCATCGACAAGACAAAATACACATTACGTGCTTACCTTTGGTTACAGTACTGCTCACATTTTCCACTGCAAGAAATAAAGAAAGAAAACGAGTCAGACGCATCTACCACCAAGAGAAGAGCAACCGCGACAGCCCAGAAAACAAATTTAATAAAATACTGTTGGCTACTAGTTAAGTATTTGATTCATGCGGCCATATGTGGAACATGGGATGGGAGATAGTATAAACAGAAGCTACATTATGATCACAAAGTGATTGTGTAATTATTATTATTATTATTCAGCTTTCAAAAAATGCATTTAAAAAAACTTCCCCCTATTTAAGGTACCTTTGTTACCTCACTAAGTCTTTGCTTGACATTTTGTTATCTAATACCAGGTTTTTATCAATTGAAAGTTATCCTTATCGAAGCAATTTCATTGTTGTTCTTGCAATACAAAGTATTTTAGCACGTTGCTGATTTTTCAAAGCAAAAATCATAAACCAGATGACACTTTTCCAGTAAATGCGTTGTCCATTGTCGTTATCCCACTTTGTTTTTTTTTTTTTTTTAAACACTAGACATCATGTCAGGCTGATAACAGGATAACCGAAAACAACACCGACAGACCGGCACGGTGTTGAGTTGCAATGACTTTATAACAGGTTTACAAACGATCAATGCTTAGGGCCCCATGGAGCCGTGGGGCGGCGTTAGAAAAAAAGCGTCCCCTTTTGCATTCCATTCTCAGCCAAATCTAATTACAGTACATGTTTGGAGAAAACGAGTTTTATTCTGAGCAGCCGAATGAATACCCACATGATTTCCTGTTCTCCTCGGTCTCTCGGTAGAGTCTGCTGACTCGCTCCACCAGCTCCCACTTCTCGCAGCACCCGGAATAGTTGACAAAGTTCCTGGCCAGGATCTCCTTCAACTGTCGGACAGAGAGGCCCTCGATGTCGCTCACGCCGGAGATGTCCGAGAGAGACGCTCGGAGCAGGCGCTGCGTCTGAGGGCTCGTCTATAGCAGCGCGACGCGCATTAGTCGACCGGTAAAAATCCTCCATTGCCAAGTTCTATCTTTTCTATTTACAGCGAACCATTCCTCTCTTGCGAACTGCACTTATCGAGATGTTTACAAAGAGAGTAGCACTCGGATTACCTCAGGTGTATTTTCACTGGGGTCTAGGTGGAGGAGCGACACTGATGTGGCATCACCAAAGTCCTGCATCAGATGACAAAAAAGATGACATTCCTCTTCAGTACGTGCAAGAAAGCAGCCAGCCTCCTGACGAGCTGGATTCGTCATTCTCAACCAGTACAAGCAAGGGCTCCCTCCCTCCTTTTATAGAAAGACTTAGTGGTCCCAAAGCACTTCACAGATTTTAATGGATCCTGTCAGCTCACAGCTTCTTATCGTCACACCTTTTTAGCTGTCTCGCACCAGGGGGAACAATAAGGTTGTAACTTCAATTCGATATTTAGAACTTCTGTCAAGGAGGGTTTCTTTTATTAGCAGGAGTTACAACCTGTGGCAACCACTTGAGGGTATACCCCGCCTCCTGCCCGGCGATAGCTGGGATAGGCTCCAGCACGCCCGCGACCCTTGTGAGGAGAAGCGGCTCAGAAAACGGATGGATGCATGGAGTTTGCTCCAGTGCAACGTCCGGGCTACAATTATGACATTTTGACAAAAGATTTAAATTTCCTCTAAATCACATCTGTGTTGAATGACTAGATGTGTACGCAGTTGTGATTGTTAGTACACAAATACTACACAAAGTAAAGTTGAGCGCTGGCATACAGGATGTGTCTAGCAAGAACCCATTAAACTTTAGAACAAATACAGATGCGGATAAGAAGTTCAGAGAGTCCTCTGCCACACAGTGGAAATGGCATAGGTGCCCAGACACATGATTATTGGGTTTTACAATAATATTTAACTATATTTATAATTTCATATATATACCTGTGGCTAAAAAGCAAAGTGTCTGTCGCCAAAATGCAGAAGTGCATTCAATGAATGGGGCTATCGTTGCGACCGACGCCATTCATTGCCCATTGCAATTCAAATATCTACAGTACTGTACATGTGGAGCCTCAAAAACGCCGTTTCTCGATAAGTTATGGAGCGTCGCTCGGTGTGAGGCGGGCATTTACAAAGGTTTTTGGCCGTGTTCAGAATTACTAGCCACTATACAGCGAGTTCACCATTTGTGAAGTAGTGCTGTAAAAATGTGTTGTGGATATAAGTTATCCCCTATTTGGCGCCCTCAAGCTATCCCACTATGCATCTTGAAAAGTAGTTAGCAACCAATGGTCACTCGGAAAGAAATACAGAAATATGATTTTCCATTTCCGAGGTATTGTTGGATTTTCGGCACGAGGCAATTCATTCAAGTTCTGGCATGAAAATATCTTCTTTCATAAGTAGATGGACAAAGTGTTTTCTTTGTTTGTATCAATTTCGCAAAATACAATCATCCATCCATCGACTTGCGCTTATCCTCGTGTATTTATCTCTTTGAAATGGTCAACCGGCTGGTGCTGATTCTGTGTGTTGTAACTGTGTGATAGCAAGGACACAACGGTGCGCCTGAGCAGTCCTCAAAAAATATTTTTCATTTAACTGATGATTGAACCATATAGTCCCCTGCAGTGTATAAAGATGCGTATACAGTACAGTGATTCGGGAAAGGGAATGAGCGAATGATTCCGAAGCGAAGATAACAAAAAGGGATTCGCGCACTGACCTGGTTGCTATCAGAACTATCACTGGTGCTGAGAGGTTCCCCCTGAGAGGCAGCGAGTTGGGACAGCTGTGAGGCAGACTGTGTGGTCGAAGGTGCTAGAGTATACATGGAACGTGAGTGGAGGCTACTCGTGTCAGGCTCCTCCTCTTCTTCCTCCTCCTCCTCGCTGCCCTGGTGACAGAGCACCAGGTCCACCAGGTCTTCTTTTTCCCTGCAAGTGTCGGTAGGGACGTTGTGGAGCAACAAGTACTGCCGGAGGTCCCTGACCCTTAGATGCATGAGGCGCGGACGATGGAAGGCTGTTGCCTTCAGCAGATGGCACGTGGCACATATGCGCACATTCTCCAGAGGCACGGAACACAGAGAGCAGAAGCTCTTCTTGCAGTCGCTGCAAATGTACTGAAGGGCAAATAGAGAAGGGAAAACAATGCGTTGGGAATTAGACATGCGAGGTATTTAGTCACGTTTACAAGTTGCCGCACAAAAAGGACTGAATTTGGAGAAAAGAACAACAATGGCAGTGGAAAGAGGGATTTAATGAGCCCCGGAGAAAGCAGATCGTCTGCTCGAGCTCTCTATGCACGGACACAGCAGGATGCACGTTGCTTTTAAGTGACAAAGATCAAAAAGTAATACATGCTTGCAACAGGAACTGCGAGTGAGACGAGCTCGAGGATCCTGACAGAACGACACCCTCTGCCATTCACGGACGGGAGCACTGAGATGATGGGGGGGGCGCATAGAAAGGGAGCAAATTTCAGCATCTGTTTCACTAATCCACTGGGACCGCACAGTGCTTCCAATTTGAAATAAATCCGTCTGCTTTCTGGTGTAAATGAAATAGATTTTTTTTAGCCCATTTCCAACCCCGGCTTGAAAAAAAACCCACTTTGAATTGTCATAATGATTTTGTCTTATTAAAACCAAAGGCAGTGGTTCTCATAAAGTGTGATACGAGTGCCACTAGTGGCGCAAGGGCTCCCCGTAGCGGTACTGAAAAATATCACTGAATTCATGTTCAAATTGTGCATAATGTTACAGCGGCTCAATTTGTTGGGTAAAGTTCAGTTGTATTCAACTTTTAAGCACAACACATTGCCATGTGATCTGTTAGAACTGTTAGTGTCCAAACATTTATTTGGCTACAATTTTTAACTTTAATGTGCAATACATTTGAACTGAATCATTAAAGTGCAGTTAAGTGAGTGGTAAATGCAGTTTTTTTCATTTGCTGCTTGAGCACAGTGTTAATGTATAAAAACTGCATATAACATCACAGTGGCTTATAATAATATGAAAGATACTTTTTAGGAATATGCTAATGTGTTGTCATTACGGTGGCAGCCTACTTGGAGCGCTAAAGGTGGTACTTGTTGTAAAAAATGGCAAACACTGAGCTACGGCTTAAAGACTGACACAATTATGAGCATGATCGTTTATTCTGATTAACACCCCAGGCTAAAAATTATTTGAAAAATAAAGGCTTAGTGGACATTATACAAATTTGCGTTACACCTATCCCTTATGGTCAGTCATTTGCTTGATCAACAACTTAAAATGGAGTTGGGCATGCAAAGAATGACAAAGTGTCACGGAAATACTGCCTTTTACCGCGTGTCATGTATGCTTTGCATACTTTGCCCTTCACACCCGAACAACCAATAACCAAGCAAGCACCGAGCGTAGCACGTTCTGTACCTTCCTCCTGAAGACCGAGAAGGCCAGACCGCAGGACTTGCACACAAGGCTGGGACACCCTGAGCTAGCGGGCGGGTATGTGGAGTATCCGGCACTGGGGGCGAACCTGAAGGGCCCAGCACCGGCCCCAAAAGCTGGCTGCTGACCTCTGACGGCTCCTGTACCCATCACTTCATTCAGCAGACCGCAGCATGAAGCCCACACCGACGAAGCCCCTGCCTGACATTCAACAGGAACAACTTTCAGTTCAGCTATGCCTCTCTACATCTATGTCCATCCATCCATCCATCCATTCATCCATTTTCTGAGCCGCTTATCCTCATAAGGGTCGCGGTAGTGCTGGAGCCTACCATTTGCACACACATTCACACCTACGGGCAATTTAGACTTTTCAATTAACCTAGCATGCATGTTTTTGGGATGTGGCAGGAAACCGGAGTGCCCGGAGAAAACCCACCCAGGCACGGGGAGAACATGCAAACTCCACACAGGCGGGGCCGGGGATTGAACCCTGGTCCTCAGAACTGTGAGGCAGACGCTCTAACCAGTCGGCCACATCTATGTGTCCCTATTAATATTAAGCGTTTGCTCAAAGAACAGAACAACACAGGAACAAATATGCAGTGCGCGTACAAGCAAATCAACATAATTTCAATATTTAACATTCACATCAAAAAAACAAAACAAGTGACGTTAATGACAGTGACAAGACACGCTTTAGTGTCACTGACAAGATAATACCGTGTAAGCAACACTACATTCGCAAAGGTTAACATTAGGATAACGCTGCCACCGACACCAGAAGCTCGGCTTCCATTGCTAATGTTAGCTGCATGCTAGCAACCATCTACAAAGCAAACCCAGCTGACAATTCAACGAGGCTTGTGTGAAAAGGCACCTTCATTGCAGCTCTGGTATGTCTACAGACAATGGGCAAGTTGACAGTGTATTCATGGCAAGGTGGACGTTTCGTGGCAAGCTGCACAACCGGCCAATTAATAACAACAACAACAACAACAACAACGGCGGCGGCTCGCTGTGATGATTCCGATGCAGAACCTTCACCATTCTTCTTCGGGGTCGTGACTTGCGCGCTCGCGCGCACCACACACCTCTTTATCGCCACCAATTGGCGGGTGGTTAAAATGCGTCGGACACTTGTGGAGGTAAGAACCACGCAATCGATCAATAGACCCTCTGGAATGTGATGAAGAGAAAGATAAGTATAGAATCAGTATGTCTGCGCCATCAGGTTCTGAATTCGAATTGCTAACACATACTTTTTTTTAAACCATGAAAATATTCAATGTACACTTTTCAGCTTCAAAGTTTCAACATTTGCAGCTGCAAATTGTTAAGACGTCACTTTCCGTAATTTGCACAAAAACACCCCCCCCCCCAGAGTTGTAAATCACTTATTTGGATTTTGAATCTGTCGAAAACATGGCAATGGTATAATACACAGAGACCCTGACCAAGATGTTTGACATTGACAAAGTTTGAATCGTGGTTTTATTGCAAAGAACATTTTTTTATAATGTCAGGTAAATAAAAATATGCATTTTTCATTTTTTGTAGTAATGGTTGAACACATCACCATGACCTATTGTTCTATCTATTTCTTTATTTTGAACTAAACTTAAAGTTATACAATGACTAGAAGTAGTGATCGTTAGCTCCCCAACAGTCTCACACGTTCGTTGTAATTCAAAACAAAAAAAGATTTGGAACAGTGAAGTCTCTGAAAGTATCGATACCTTTGTGGTGATTTTAATAGTTGTAAGTGAGGGTGTCGTTCATTCCATTTTTTTGTGTGTGTCAACGCTGTCAAAAGCAGAAGGTGTGGGCGTCCACTTCTGATGACGTCACGCGCAGCTTCTGTTTTGACTTTGTGCGCGTGAACTCAACGGAGGAGTGTTTTTGCGTTAACGATGGCCGCCTCGATGATGATGATAATGTACGAGGACGAATCTGTGGATATTCCCTACGAAAACGGCACGCAGCTCCAACTTTCGCCGTGTGGTAGCGAGTTCGTGCTGGTGAAAGCCGCGCTCCCCACTGGACATCCGTTCCAGACTCCCGTGAGAGTGCGACAGAGGACACGGTTCACCATCAGCGCTTATAAAGTACGCAACGCATACGGCGTCCATTTCAAAATGTTAACTGTTGTATGTAGCGTGTGGTTTTGGCCGTTAAAGCGATGTCATTCTTGCAGGAGTTGATCATCGCTGCACTGGCATTCAGGAATAAGTACGCCAGTCGACCATATCTGCCAGAGGAACTCACTTCTCCTGGTCACAAACAGGTACCAGTTGCTCGTGTCTTCTCGTGCATTCTATGAATCCAATCCAACAGATTTCCCCCCTCACAGCCTTTGTTTAGTATTCACTTGGAAGTGCAGTGGCCCAGATGGTCCTCCTGTGATGCAGAGTTCGGACCTGGAGGTGAGACCATCATCCGATCAGAGGACAAACGCGCTATTGTGACGCTGTCACCCTCGGGCCAAGAGTTCTTTGTGGAGTATGGCTGCAGGTTCAGCCAAAATCTCCATCAGCAGCCACAAGATTGGAACAGAGACCCTGAACGCATCCCAGACAGTCAAGAGCAGCATGCGAGCAGCTCGACACTATTGACTGTCGTTGAGCTTCATCAGGTGCGAGGGAAAAAGTCATCTTCTGCTCCAGTCATCGCTGATGAGGCGAAGGTAAGGTTTATTACCGCTGCCAAAGAGCTCCTTTATGTGTGAGTAACCTCATGTCTTTCAACATTTATTTTTTTTATGTCCTTGACAATTGTCCCTTTGCATAATGGTCATTGCACTGGACTATTGCGAGATTAGTCATTCCAACTCATTCCAAGTCATTCTCTAAGTGCTAGAGTACTCTGCATCTTTTTGCACAATTGTCAAAAAAATAATAATAATTGTACCGGCATTAACAGATTACTAGCAACCCTTTATTCCTCAGTAACTGTTTTTCTCAATGTCTTTATGTCTCAAAAGTGTTCTCTGTCAATTGACTGTCTGTTGTCATACTAGAGTGGCTCCGACTACCGGAGACAAATTCCTTGTGTGTTTTTTTTTTTTTTTTTTTTTTGACATACTTGGCAAATAAAGATGATTCTGAACATTACATTGTCAAGAAAAGCCATTTGTTAGCCTAATAACATAATTGCCCAAGTCTTCCTTTTTTTTTTTTTTTTTTAACGACATTTTCATAAACCAAAAAAAAAAAACGCAAAACCCCCCACAACAAATTCAACAAACATGAAGAGTCCATTTACCTCAATTCAACCTGTGCAGATTACCATGACCTGGATGACTGAAAATCTACACACATAAAGAAATAGGAACATTGTTTTGAAATGACATTGTACATGTAAAAAAAATCACTTGGACGCAACCACTTCCAAGCATTTTCTCTGGCCCCTGTTAGGCACAGGTTCTTCGAATCATCTCCACTTTTCTTACGACGCCCCTGCTTGGAAGTCAAGCCGCAAATCAAAATGGATTGTGCTCAACTTTGGAGGCTCCACTGTGACGTCTCTTATTCAGTTTGTTTCATTAACACATTCACTGCCATTTACGGCTTTAGAAGTCAAATATCCATGTTAACTGGGAAGACTGGCAGTGAATGAGTTCAAGCCAAATGGAATTGTGAACACCTCCTTTTTGCTATTAGGATCCCACATTTGTATCCATTTATACCTTGATTTCACAATTCATAAATGTCAAAGGCTCGGTGTCGGTCTGCACTTGATGAATTTTCATGTTTTTGTGATGTTGCAGTGCATCATTGGACCGTGAATGGTATTTTACTGGGCTTGTCTTTTCAGCCGGAGGAGAAGTACCAGTCTACCACACTAGTCCAGCATCACTCCTGCCTTGCAGTCGCAGCACCTTGGTGCTACCCTGTCTCCTTGGCTCGCCGTCACTGGGCAGCTCGTCTCTCCAACCCTGGTGATGGAGAAGAGCCAACCAGACATCCAAAGGCTGACCAAATTCTAAATCCATCAGACTTGGGTATCGAAGAGAGAAAGTTTCTCCTTCCTCAAGCGCTGCCTCTCATCTGCCCATCCCCTCACTTTCACAGGTTCATTTCAAAGCTCACTTGAATTTGACATATTCAGTACACTTCTGTTGTTGTTTTACCTCTTTTTTTTTTTTTTTTTGCTTTAAAGCTGGAAGTTTCAAGACCTTGTCGCCAAAAGCCACCCAGATCAAGTCTCTCCAACAGAACTGGTGAAAGTGATGTGGCACCAAGGGGTGACATACAGGTGTGCAGAAAACCAACGTTAAAGTGCATGAAAATGCACACTGACTGGACTCCTCAGTTATTGTTTTATTTGTTCTAGTTTATTTAATTCTGTTCTGATCCTGGAAAAACGATACTCTTCGGCTTTACATTCAGATCTGACATTCTCAAATTCAATTTCACCAAAGTGTTTAATGTGTAGTTTCAGATGGACTAATGACTAATATTAACAAACAAGCCAATTCTCTGTTGTGTCATGTAAATGCATTGATCAAAGTTAAAGGCAGTAATACTTGATCGCTCAACATGTAATATTTGTTTATGAATGCTGTTTGGCAATTCCGGGCTGTGCAGAATTGTCCGCTGTCAGTGATAGTTTTCAGTCTCTCAACCTTACGCATTACAATCACATTCTTGTTACTCAGTGTATTGAGATGTAAACACCTACTCAACAGTTGGATTTTAACTGAATTTTATTTATAGGATGACCTAAAGACATTCTCGTGTCAGCTATAACAACTGCTGGAATGTCTCTTGCGTAGGATACTGGATCAAGATGTCTCGGTCATCGAGGTTTCTCCAGGGGATGGGTCTGTCATCCGATCTAATGGAGTTCTCAACACGTACTTTACTCATTATAAGCCCGAGTGCCAATCGTTGCAGCCAAATGTCAGCCTTTCATCTTTTTATCCATCTCAAATTTCCATTATTGACTTGCATGGGATCTCAAACCAAATTCATATTTCATCACCACAGGTCAGAGAGATAACATATCATGTAAGTGGCCTTCCACCAGACATACCTGGGCAGTTGTACTCTATTTGCTCAGTTGTGACTTGTGCAAGCAGGTAAGCCGCAATAGTCCAATACACCCGTTGACTTGTTTCTACATCTCACCTACCATCTCGACACTGTTTTATTTTAAAGGCTTCTCGCCAGATACGACCAGGCCAAAAAACTGAGGCTCCCCACTGCTACCAGCTGCTTGCTACAGGTGGAGATTGACTTTTACATGGATATGTATATGCATAGTCAGAACACATTTTTATTTGTTTATAGCAAAATATATTCTTCAAACCAACAATGGTTGAGGGAAACCTGTCCAATCCTTCTCCTCTGGGACAGCATGAGATTGATGGACAGACAGTAGAAAGTCGGTGAGTTCAATTTTGATGTATTTTCTGAATGCACTTGATGATTTGTTGACGTTTCTTCACATAAATCTCAGGTCAGATGTGGTTGCTGCAGAGCTTGCAGAGATACAGCGATACAACTGTATCCTTCAGCAATTCAAAGTTATTATATACATAAACATGACCATAAGCTGCATAATATCAGCTACATGGGCTTCAACTTTACATGAGGTCAAATGTGTTCTTTAACATTGTGTGCGCAGTTGTTTTAGAAAACAGTAACGTGTTAAGGGAGAAAGGATGTGCACAAAATGGTTTGGCTGGAGTCACTTATGAGAAAGTGAGTGAAGGCAGCATTGCAGAAGCTCTTCAGAGGACGTCCAAAGCCATACGGGATATCGATGCGTTCCTAACTGCAGCCAAGCAGACGTGAAGAACGATGGCATATTTTGAAGAAGGCTGACATATTTTGATTGCTGGGAATTTTGGGAAGATATTTTGTGCATGTGACTCAAATAAATACAATAAAGTATTATATGTATTATAGCACTGTTTACTTACCCGTCATACCAGAATTATAACGTTACTGTATCTGAGCATTTTTCAGTCACCAGGTGCATGGTTAGCAAACTTTCTAAGATGGGACAGGGGTGCCATTGAGATAATGTGAGGCTGCCCACAAGATGATAAATCAAAACCCGCTCTCATGGCTTCTTTGTTTTTACTCAACACCGCCCCGTTCAGCGGAGTTATTTAAAGTGAATAACTTTTATTTGAACTGCTCATTCAAGAAAGTGCAACGAAGATATCTTCCTTGGCTGTTTTTGTTCGCGTTTCGCAACCATAAACTGGCACTAGGTCAGATTCGCTTTTGCCGTTTCCGTGATGTTTCAATTGGAAACAAGCCGGGTCTTCTGATCTCAAGTCTGTGATATGTTGTTCTGTCGTGACAACCACCCCCGTTGTTTGTTTTCTCGCGAGAAACCACGAAGTTTCCGGTGTTGTGGATGTTCTTGGAAACATGGCGGCCAGCTTCCGCGGCCGTCCTATCCGGAGTCTTCGGATGCGAGGTAAGCATGAAAAACACGACTCAATGCTGTGTTCATTGTTGGTGTTTTGCGAATGTAGAGTTTCCGAGGCAGCTGAGGGTCTGGGCGTCTCCACCCTCAATGTTCGCTGTGTGCGTTTTTGACAGGTCGGAATGACAGCGGGGAAGAGAACGTACCGCTGGATCTAACCAGAGGTGAGCAAAGGCTGCTTCACATCACACTGAAAGCGATTATTGTTCAGTATGGATGGCTCCATTTATTTGTAAACACTAGCCACGAAAGGCGCAGGCCAACAGATGGCACTTGGTATTTCCTTGTTGATGCCACTTGCTTTGTGTTTCGGTCTTTTTAGGGTAATATCATTTCAAGTCACATCTTAATACCAGACGTTCGCGAGCTAACTAACTAGCTGAGTTCGCGGCAGCTAGCTGCCACAGCTAACCACCCATGACGACACTCTGTTGTTTGGATTGGCGAGTGGGCAGGACAGCCTGTTATTAGGCTAAACAGTCAGAATTGTTGCCGCCATGTGAAATCGGGCTTGAAGCTTGACAGTTTTGTAGCCTGCAAACATCACATAGCGTGCAGGGATGATCTGTTGCTGCGCTATGACCGAGATCATCCACAGGCTCTTTGGATGGATTCCCATCGTTGCTGCATTCACTCTGGTCGGTCACACTACACAGGAGATCACGGTTGTATTCTAATTTTGAATTAGCGAGCTTGCAATGGCATTGAAGCTTTTTTTTATTTTTTTGGATGTCGCCAGAAAAGTCTCAATTATTTGCCTTACTCATTTAAATATGAGGTAGTTTACACATTTTAGTGAGTGTTTTAAATTTGACACTGAATTATTGATATTGTCATTAATTGATATTGTCATAAACAAAACAAATGGTCTGTTGCACTATGTATGACCTCTCTAATGGCGTTTAATAACTTATTTAAACCGTTCCTTTACATATAACATGCATACATCAATGTTTTTTAAGAACTAGAATTGGGTGCACTTGTGTCAATTAATGATTTTCTTTAATCCAGAGGGTCAACACTACACATACAGTGTCAAATATGTACAGTACATACCTAATCTTTTTGACATTTCTAAAAAGTGTTTTAACTTGCCAAGGCCCATTAATTTTTTGTTAGTGATCATGAATGGTTGATCCAGCTGGAGTGAAGTGTCTTTCATTTAAGGCCTTCTCTTTTCAAATAAGTTATTTTATAATATTACTCACAGAGGAGATTGCCATTGTTTGGCATAGTTGTTCTTGTGTGGGTTTTCTCTGGGTACTCTCGTCTTACTGCCAGGGAGGATATTTATTATTTTAATGTTGGGATACCAGTATGAGGTATCCATGTACAGTATTGTTATTTTGTAAAAATTTTCAGATACTGGATGCGGCGATACCACATCACCAGCCTGAATATACCTTACGACAGGGGTGTCAAACTCTTTATTTATTTATTTATTTATTTTTTAAATTTTTTTTTTATTTTATTTTATTTTATTTTTTTGTCTCGGGCCGCATTGTAATTATGATTTCCCTCAGGGGGCCGTTAGAACAGTGAACCATTCCACAACAAATACTAAACTTGTTTTGAAATCAGAAGACAAGGATAATAGTGAGTTCAAGTATTGTTTAAGTTACTGTAGAAGAAGGGTTTGGGTTTACAGAAAATTGCAATATCTCAACATTATTGTTTATTATTATGACAATTTGGAATTTGGGTACAGACTTTAGCAAAAATCACGGAAGTTGACGAGCATGATTTGCTTTCGCGGGCCACATAAAATGATGCGGCGGGCCTTGAGTTTGACACCTATGCCTTAAGCTTAGGATCCATGTCAGTTTTTTTGTGTATGGAGACAAAGTACCTTAAGGCCAAGGATTACAACTGACAGCAGAGCAAATTATTCTTGCAAAATGGATGAAAAAACTCGTCGGAGTTTTGCAAGTGTCGTTGCCCGCTCTGCTCCACATGCACATTGTGATGTGCCACATTTATTTATTTATTTTTGATCGTCCGAAATACTTGATAATTTGGTATTTATGTGCTCATAACAGCTTCCGTTGATTGTTATGAGCCCAAATTGTGATCTGTGTGGCCTTTAAAGTGACATTTTGCAGAAGTCAACACATTTTCCGCTGAACTAAGAAGAAGCAGAATCACCTTTATTGTCATAAACATGCATGCAGTTGTTTGTGTGTTGTGCAGGTGAAACTGTGTTGTAGATAACTCCATGCATTGTTGTGTCAGTTTTGCAGTATTTAGTTGAGTAATTAATGGTGGCTTGTTGTTCAGTGCAGCTCCCATACATGTTTACATTAACAGTCACCTAATGCTAGTGTGAGCTGTGTTAAGGTACACTTTGTAAATGAAAGGGATTTTCTTTATTTCCTTCTGTACAGTATTATAAATTGGAATACAAGGCGGATTACCATTCGTATTGGAATGCTTTAGTTAGGAGAACACTATACGATCACAGTTGGGATAATTCATACTTGTTTTGTAAAATGGGATTTATTCTGTTTAGTGTTGTGATGACAAATCGTAATGACTTGTTCAAAAAAGTTCATGTTTTTGTACAATGTTTGATGAAAATGAAACATTTTCATCACAATTGCAAGACGTAATAACATGAAGTATAGTATATGTCCTCTGTATCGGCGAATACGCTAATTTAAGTACTCTGAAAAAAGTGGGATTGGTGCATCTCTAGTTTAATGGAAGACTTACTCGGAGGAGTGAATGTGAGTATGAATAGTTTCTGATTCTGTGTCAGCCTTGTGATTGACTGCTGATGAGATGGGAACATGGTGTACCCCAAGTCAGCTGGAAAAGGTTGTAGCTCTGTGACCCTGAACAAGATATGCAGTTTAGAAAGGACAACACATTTTGTCTCTCTTACTGGAGAATATTTTTTTGACATATACAGTAACTAAACAACTACCAGTAGCTAATCAACATTACACTAAGAATGGAGTCGTTAACTGAACTGAAAACAAAAACACTTCCCCTATCAAGTTTACATTTTCCTGTCTAGACTTTGTGTTTACTGTACACCTAATATTAGTTTGACCAGATAAACCAACTTCCTTCCTGCAATGTATTTAACGCTGTATGTATTGTAGTTAATTGTATTTTCCTTTCTTTTCTTTCCTGCAGAACCCCCAGAAAACTTCAGGGAAATTCTTCAAAATGTGGCCAAACCACATGGCGTCAGTAACATGCGGAAACTTGGCCACCTGAACAACTTTGTCAAGGTAATATTGTTAAATTGTACAGTTTTCACCATTTCTATGAGCAGTGTGCACACCACAGGGGATGTGTTGTTATTAAAAACCACTGACCAACCAACCAGCCAGCCACGCTTAGACTGTGGGCATCTGCAAAGATCCTGTACTTCCACTTAGCCAGTTATTACAGCTAACTAGCAACATTGTAATGCTTTGGTATTGTTTGAAAACATCTTTACATCTACAAATAAAGCAAGTCATGTACCACGATGCATTTTATTGTGAAATAGTGTAGACCTACTGGTTGATCCTTTTTTTTAGTTTGTTTTTAGTTGTTGGATGTCTAATCGGAAGAAGTTAGTTTAGCTCACTTCTTAAAATGGAGGCTTAGCGATGCACCGACTTATTGATATCGTTCTTGGTGTTGCTCCGTTTTTTATTGTTTTAATATTTCAGTTTCTTGTCAAACATATCCTCAAGCATTTCTGTTACTCTTAAGATAAACACATTAGCAGTAATAGGAGGGCCAAGTTAAAGAAGACAGTGTGGAATGTCTTGTTGAATTGCTAGAACAGACCAATTGATCAATCCATGAAAATATTTGCTTTAAAACATTTTCTGATATGTGTTGATTGAGTGAGTCGCTTCTTTTAAAGGCTCAGTGGGTGTCTGTTGAAGGCATATTGTGACTAATATCACACAGTGACACGGTAATGGGTTGAATTAATTCTCCTATTTACTACAAGACGGGGACATCCTCAATATCCGTGCAAGTGTTTCTGTTGCTTCTGATTCCTTAAAAGGGTTGGAGGATGGTGAGGGTGACCAAATCCCCCAGGAGAATGTCTTTTGCGGTCTCTTCTCCCCTCCTCCTGCTTGCTTGGGTTCTGAGATCAGAGCTACTTCAAAACAAACTCCTCCTCATCACTTCTCAATGCCTCATCTGATGCCGCTACATCTTTCTTCCTGTTTCTCTTGTCGACTGTGGTGCTTCTTCTGCTTTATGAGATTCGTGCTGAGATCCAAAGAGCAATTTCACTATCTGTCTTACTCACTCACCACCTACCTTGTTAGTTAGTGCTACCCCATGACGGAGACCTGACATTGCTGGATGCCTCGTGGTCCAGTATGCCTGGTTGCCTTCTTTATCTAATGCAGGCAGTAAATTAGAATTTATAGTTGTTGAACTGATGAAAGTGGCAAATTATGACTGTTCGGCCTGCGGAACACCGAGCGACGTGGCCGAAATTTATAATCCCCCATTTCCTCTGTTTGATATGCCGCTTCTTCCTTGACAATTGTGCCATGTTTTTGTGGTTCAATAAAAAAAAAAAAAAAAAAACACAGTACACTATATTGTATGTGAAGCCTTAAAACCTGATACAGGGTTGCGGTGCTCCATGTGTTGGTTTGCGGTGAAGTCGGCTACCGCAATTTTTTCGCGGTGGTTCAGTTCAGCCGTGTCAGCTGCCTTGCTCAGTGTGCGGCAGAACGTAGGCGTGGCTTGGAACAGGAGGCGTATCAGTTCTGGGCACATAATTTATAAAATGTGAATGGATGAAATGATAACATTTGGTGTGAACTTGAAGCAACATTCAGAAAATAGCTGTCGCTCCATTTTAGGATTTTTTTGGTTTAGCCAAAGCTCTGCACTATCCTGAGTGGCATCTTAGTTCTGCCAGGTTTCATATTTCCAATTAACCAAGTACATTTGAAACACAGTGGTATACACTAACATTACTATTGCGACATGTTGCCTCTTCACCTTTGTAATTAGAAATTTCAGTCATCAACAGTGAACGCAAATTGTTGCAAAGAAATGCTACTACCTTGGAAAAGGTGTTTAGGTCAGTCTGTTTAGTGTTCATTACTTTCTTGTGGAATGCACTTAAGCAGTGAATTTGGCTTGTGAATGCCAAATGGATAGTGGTACCATGGTATTAACAAACTTTTGTGTTGTAGCTGCTATGCAGTGTTGGACATCATGAGGAAATCTTTGGGTTTACATACGAAGAAATCATTGTTTGGTAAGTGCTGTTTCTGTATATTCAATGAATGAGAATTACTGCATCAAAGACATCACACAGACGCTCTAAATTACGGTACTACATTGGATGGATTAATTTAGAATTGTGATGAAATTTGACATTTTTCAGTACTTATGAAACATTTGAAATTGTTAAATTGTATGAATTTGTTTTTCTACTGTTTATCTCCTGTTTTGAACTAATTTGAATGCATTGTAACCCCTAGTCTGCGACTGGCATTACTGAACGAGGCAAAGGAAGTGCGTGCTGCTGGGTTGCGGGCACTCCGCTACCTCATTCGCGACACCATTGTGCTGCAGAAAGTCCTCCAACTACAGGTGGACTATTTGATAGCCAGGTAAAACTGCTGGGGGAAAAAAACCCCAAACAAAACATGATGCTCTTCTACCATAAATGTTTTCTCCTACTGTTTGTCTGTGCTGAAAGATATCATGTTCATTTAGGTGCATTGACATCCAGCAAAGCAACGAAGGGGAAAGGACTCAGGCTCTGAGACTAGTCCGAAAGGTAGATACACTTTTCTTCTTATCTTATTAATCATGTTGTTGGATGAATGTGCCTCTTGCAGCCACTATAAATTCCTCTGCCATATTACTATCACAAAGATCATTGGGTTCGCAGCAATGTCAGTCAGTGTGTGGATGGTCTGCGCAACGCTGCAGTCAAGGCTATTTATAGCTTTTTTCAGTCCTTTACTGTAAACCTTGTCCACACAATACACACTTGCACACAAACACACAGAGGGAGGCTCTGTTCTGAAGAAACAGCTATCGACCCAAGGCGAAGACTTTGGTTCATGGTGTACAATCCCCTCCAAAAGTATTAGAACAGTGAGGCCAATTCCTTTATATTTGCTATAGATTGAAACCATTTGGGTTGCAGCAAAGGATGAATATGAAACGAGACAATGACTGAAAGGCAAAAAAAAGCATCAGAAGAGAATACACAAGTTCAGAGATGTCAGTGGGTCACAGCCTTAAAGGTCAACTAAAGCCCTTTTTTTTTTCAAGAATATGTATATGGCCCTACAAGTCTAAACACGATATGCTGATTAATATTGAATTCGTGGAATAAGAATAAAAGAGATTAGGTCATCAATTTTCATCAATATCAGGGAGCCGGCACTTTGGGCAATACCCCCCTCTGCTGTCGGACGAAATTAACATCACAACTATGTCACATGACCAAACCTGGAAAACAGTTTAGCCGAATCCCCGTTATGTTGTGATAGACTAGCTAGCATAATTTTGCTCAAACCATCATGTTATTAAGCCTTAGTTATGTATTACCCTAAATTGTGTATTAGCTACAGATGCAGAAATGTCTCATATTAATTTTTTGCTGTCAAACCCAAATGTTTTCAGTGTACAGCACAAATGAATAAATTGTTTCACTCTTCTAATAATTTTGGAGGGGAGTATATACCTTGACTTCTGCCGAAAACACAAACCTAATTTTGCTATTACTGCCTTGAAATACTAGACAGCACATCAAACAATTGTTATTCTTGTATACAGTTGTGCTAAAAAATATTGGCACCCCTGGGGGGCCAATAATTTTTAGCATGACTGTAGTCTATTATATTTGTTTAAAAAAGGATTCTCTCACTATTCTGGCATTTAGCAAAAACAAATTATTTTGGTAACCCTAATTGACCTAAGACAAGAATGGTTTAGTCTGATTTCATGTTAGACAATAAAAAAAGGTATTATGTGTCATTTTTTTACAGTTATTGCTAAATATTTTAGCACCCCGGGGGTGCCAGTATTTTTTAGCACGACTGTCTTATATAGCTATACTATTTTGTAAAAATGTTTAAAAAGCTACCATGCACGATAATTTTGGTCCGACTTATAGGATTCACCGCCATCCTTTTCTTGTCATCTGTAGATCATCACTGTCAATGCAATGCTTTTCCCCACCTCTGTTGCAAACTCCATTATCGCTGTGGGGACCGATGGACTACAAGAGAGGGACCGAATGGTCCGTGCAGCCATCGCAATTGTCTGCGAGCTTGGTGAGAAGCTGTTCTTGTACAACCCCAACTCCAATGAAGTTGGGACATTGTGTTAAACCTAAATAAAAACAGAATACAATGATTTGCAAATCATGTTCAACCTATATTTAATTGAATACACTACAAAGACAAGCTATTTAATGTTCAAACTGATAAACTTGATTGTGTTTAGCAAATAATCATTAACTTTTATTAATTTTATAGCTGCAACACGTTCCAAAAAAGCTGGGACAGGTGGCAAAAAAGACTGAGAAAGTTGAGGGATGTTCCAAACATCTGTTTGGAACATCCCACAGGTGAACAGGCTAATTGGGAACAGCTGGTTGCCATGATTGGCTATAAAAGGAGCTTCCCTGAATTGCTCAGTCATTCACAAGCAAAGATGGGGCGTAAGAAAATAGTCGGAACAGTTTAAGGACAATGTTCCTCAATGTACAATTGCAAGGAATTTAGGGATTTCATCATCTACGGTCCATAATATCATCAAAAGGTTCAGAGAATCTGGAGAAATCACTGCATGTAATTGGCTAGGCTGAAAACCAACTTTGAATGCCCGTGACCTTCGATCCCTCGGGTGGCACTGCATCAAAAACCGACATCAATGTGTAAAGGATAATACCAGGTGGGCTCAGCAACACTTCAGAAACCAATGTCAGTAAATACAGTTCGGCGCTACATCCGTAAGTGCAACTTGAAACTCTACTGTGCAAAGCAAAAGCCATTTATCAACAACACCCAGAAACGCCGCCGGCTTCTCTGGGCCCGAGCTCATCTAAGATGGACCGATGCAAAGTGGAAAAGTGTTCTGTGGTCCGACGAGTCCACATTTCAAATTGTTTTTGGAAATTGTGGACGTCGTGTCCTCTGGGCCAAAGAGGAAAAGAACCATCTGGACTATTATGGACGCAAAGTTCAAAAGCCAGCATCTGTGATGGAATGGGGCTCTGTTAGTGCCAATGGGATGGGTAACTTACACATCTGTGAAGGCACCATTCATGCTGAAAGGTACATACAGGTTTTGGAGAAACATATGCTGCCATCCAAGCAACGTCTTTTTCATGGACGCCCCTGCTTATTTCAGCAAGACAATGCCAAACCACATTCTGCACGTGTTACAACAGCATGGCTTCGGAGTAAAAGAGTCTGGGTACTAGATTAGTCTGCCTGCAGTCCAGACCTGTCTCCCATTGAAAATGTGTGGCGCATTATGAAGCGTAAACTACGACAAGGGAGACCCCGGACTGTTGAAGAGCTGAAGCTGTACATCTAGCGAGAATGGGAAAGAATTCCGCCTACAAAGCTTCAACAATTAGTGTCCTCAGTTCCCAAACGTTTATATTGAATGTTGTTCAAAGAAAAGGTGATGTAACACAGTGGTAAACATGACCCTGTCCCAGCTTTTTTGGAACGTGTTGCAGCCATCAAATTCTAAGTTAATGATTATTTGCTAAAAACAATCAAGTTTATTAATTTGAACATTAAATATCTTGTCTTTGTAGTGTATTCAATTAAATATAGGTTGAACATGATTTGCAAATCATTGTATTCTGTTTATATTTATGTTTAACACAATGTCCCAACTTCATTGGAATTGGGGTTGTATTATGAACTCACCTAATCATAATATATTCAAAGGTGCCTCCTGAAAATTGTTAGCAGACAAACCATAAATGACAGCTATTTATGTCAGAAATGTGTGTTAAATGTGCGGGCTGGCAGCGATTAAAGGACCTGTCCAATGTTTGCCCTCTTTTTCTTTGTTGTTCCCTGTAGCCCTGAAAAACCCGGAGGTGGTTGCTAAACGGGGAGGCCTAAGCACTATCTTGAAGAGTGTCATTGACTGTCAGCTGAGCCGCATCAATGAAGCTCTAATCACCACCATCCTCCATCTTCTCAACCACCCACGTACCCGTCAGTACGTGCGCATCGATGTAGAGTTAGAGGTACACGCTCGCACACACACCCGCATGCACACGCTTTAGAGTAAGTGAATGAGCCCAGATAGTGGGTGTCATTATTAGCCGTCGAAGCTTGGCCCTTTCTTTCCTATGCTACTCCCAGTGTTTCCCTATAGCCTCATTGTTTAAACAGGCAACTTGGATAAAAGCATCCCACCACCACTGTCACACCAGCCACATGGATGTCATATGACCTGAGTCAAAGGTTAATTAAACTGCCAGAGGATTAATAGGAATTTTTGAGTGAGATTCCACAAGTCAACAATTATGAAGTTGGTCGAGTCTAAGCAAGTGTGCATGGTCTTTTACACTTGTTTTGTGTCTGTATGTGTTCTCTCCTCCAGCAAATCCTCGCGCCTTTCACAGATTTTCACTATCGTCACAATGCAGACATGGCTGAAGGGCAACTCAAGTGAGTGAGCGTGTGATTGGTTTGAAAAGGAAACAAAAAGTTACTATTGTGACATTTGGTAACCACCGTAAACATTGAAGGCGCTGTCTAGTGTCTTTGTGATCTGGCGTGTTGACTCCTTAATGACTGACCTGAGGATGTCAGTTGCGCTTAATTATGAGAGATTATCTTTTTGAGAGAAACAAATAATTCCCAATGACTCTCGGGTCTGTATTGGTGCAAGTTTGCGCTTGTATGAAAATGAAAAGTTTTCTTTACACACTTTGAAAAGCCCATAATAATGATGTGCGGAACACGTGTTCTGTTTTTAATGGGTGTGTTTTCATTTTCACAGAGAGGACAAAGAGGCACGCTTCTTATCAAGTAGAATGGCCATAGTGGCAGCTTTCCGCTCTTGGTCTGGTAAGGCCTTAGTTGGAGTTAAAATTCAGTTTGTCCGTTTTAAACTTGTTGTTTATAAATTCATTTGTCTTTTTTACCCAATAGGGATTATCAACCTATGCAAGGTTGGAAATTCTGGAATCCAATCTTTAATTGGTTTACTTTGCATACCAAATATGCAAGTTAGGGTGAGTGTTATTATCGCAAACATTACGATTTGTTGAAAATGAAATGAAAAAAAACGAGCGCAAAAGATTTTAGTGCAATGTATGACATTCCTGTATAGTGTACACAGTGAGGTTTTATGCTGGAAGGCAACCATTACATTTGGAGACCAAAGAAGATTAGCAAATGTTTGCTTATGGAAATTGATACACCATTTCCTGTCTCATTGACTGAAATGAACTTTACATTCTTTGGCTGTCTCTCGTCTCTGGAGCAATTCATTAAACAGTGTAACGTTGCTGTGCATATTTTAAGCATTAACATGATGATGGCTAAGCTGTCAACCATAATAGTTTATTGAAGATTAAGGCCCATCCCCTCCAGTACACATTGACAGCGCTGCACAGCTCCTTCAACACTGGAAGATTTTTTATTTTCAGGTTTTTATTTTGTTCAGTGTGCTTCTTGCGTGAATGTGTTTTCTGATGAAAATTGAACAATAAGAAGCACTGCGTCAACTCTGCCTTCTGCACTGTGTACATGCGAATGTATGTTGTGTTAATGGGCTTGAGAATATACAATGGGTACATATCCTGTTGTCCTCCTTGCATGCATGTTCTTTATTTACCTTATCCGTTATTGCTACCCAAACAATACAAGTTTCCCCATCGGGACTAATAAAGGTTATCTTATTTGTCTTACCGTTTTAAATGTTTTTCTTAAATCTATAATCAACATTTTCTATACAGAAAGGCTTGTTGGAGGTGTTATATGAGATCTTCAGACTCCCTGTGCCCATCATGACCCAAGACTTCACTGAGGCTCTTTTAAGTGTTGGTAAGTAATAACTTTTAACTTCCTTAGAGGTTTTATACTTACTTTTTGTAGGGGGTGAGGATGGGTGTGGGGAGACAAGGCTTTCCCCCCTAAAGATAAAATAAATCCATATTCTGCTCATAGTACCATTCATTATGTGCTATCAGACCCAGCTAGGTTCCAGGACACATGGAGACTCTCTGATGGGTTTGTTGCTGCTGAGGCCAAAGTTATCCTTCCGCATAGGGCGCGCTCACGGTGAGGAATGATATAAGACCGCAGAAATATAAAAAGCTGACATGTTACTCATGAAGTTTGTTTTTCTCTATTTGGTTGAGCAGACCTGATTTGATGGATAATTACTTAGCATTTGTGCTCTCTGCCTTCATCACCAGTGGGCTGCTTGAGGTGAGTGTCTTGGGAGTAGTATGAATGTGTCCCACCAAGGAACAATTGACTTGTAGTGTTCTGCTGGCCCACCCATTTTTTATGCACAGAAGACAGAAATTGATCATGATCAATTTTGTTTTTAACAGCGCTGGAGATCTTTCTTCAATGTTGCTAAAGTTATTACTTTTTTTGCTCATAGATTCAATGCCATTTGAAAGACAGTTAGCCATTTTAGTTGAGCTGGCCTTATTAGTCAATCCATATTTTTGGTTTGTTGTCACATACATTAGCATCAGAAATTGCAGGGTGCCGGATGGAATACATTGTAGTTATCCACAACCATGCCGTTCTAGATTGTGGTCAAACTCATTCATGCTTTTGGTTTATTTTTATTCTGGGTATTGGGTTCAAATATTACATTATCAAATATTTATCATGGCCATTATCGCTTAATCTCTTTTCAGGGTCTTGTAGAAGTGGTGACGAGCAACGATGATCAGCTTGCTGTCAGGGCTACCATCATCTTGGGCGAGCTTTTACATATGGTAAAGCAGTGTCTGTGACTCATTCTAAAGCTAACAAAAGCTGTTTAAGAATGTCCTTTCTATAATAAACACTATTGCATAGCATATTTGATCAAGGCTTTTCCCTCTACCTGCGTCTCCCGTGTTTAGGCAAACACCATCCTTCCCCATACCCACAGTCACCACCTGCACTGCCTTCCCACTCTTATCAACATGGCAGCCTCCTTTGACATCCCACAGGAAAAACGACTGTGAGTACATTCACACTTTGATTCTCTCTTGTAACAGTGAGCTCATCTCAAACCATGATCCTAATATATAGATTGATGTTCAATTTTGTTTCAGTCGGGCAAGTGCAGCTGTCAACAATCTGAAGCGTTTCCATGAGAGAAAGAAGAAAGGTTTTAAACCGCACAGCCTCTATCTGGACCACATCATCCGCAAGTCTGTGTCCTCACATAGCCGCAGAGAGTCACACTCACGGGTCCAAAGGGACATCTATGTCATTAAGGTAACCTGTTCATAGATGTTCTAGGTCTGCACATGTTCCTCTTTAAAACATGATCAGATTACCTTAAGGAAGTTCTAACAAACAGAACTAATAGTTTATTGAAGATTAAGGCCAAAACCTCCGCATTGTTGCAACCATCTGTTCAGCTGTTTTATTTTTAAGCGGTTAAGAGAATGGATGGATAGCTGAATAAAGCTTATGATAGGCTTTTTACAATTTCACATGAAGGACAAACCAACATTAAAGTGTTGTCTTTAATTCTGTGTTCAGGATACAGAGGAAGCGTTGATGATGAACTTGAAAGACAGTCACATTCTCAACCATAAGCAAAACCTAGAGTGGAACTGGTTGCTCATTGGCACTATCCTTAAGGTCAGGCACCTATCATGTTGCAACACCATCTTTCTTGCTTTTTCAACACACACACACACACACACGCTTGCCTTTTGGGGTCTTTATAGTATTGAAATCACCTTCTTTTCGTCCTAGTGGCCAAATGTAAATCTCAGGAACAACAAAGATGAACAGATGCACAAGTGAGACCCACTGACAAACTCTAAAACAGCATGTCCTTGATATATATGTCTGCGTGGTTCGGATTATTGCACTTCTGTTTTTGCATGTGTTGCAGGTTTGTTCGGCGGCTGCTGTACTTCTACAAGCCCAGCAGTAAATTGTACGCAGGGCTGGCTTTAGACCACGTTAAGGCGAGACAACTCACTGTGGTTGGCTGTCAGTTTGTTGAGTTCCTCATGGATTCGGATGAGGTGAGAACAACTTTGAGACTCATTCTTTTCTCATTATGAATCTAGAAACTCATTTTTTTCCATTTTTGTATTTTTCTCTCTCGCTTGTCCTGTTGGGTCTTTATCTGCTCCCATTATTTACTAGGATGGCCAGGGCTACCTGGAGGACCTGGTGAGGGATATGGTATCATGGCTGTCTTCATCTGCAGGCCTCAAGCCCGAGCGCTGCCTGCAAAGTAACGGCCTGCTCACCACACTTAGCCAACACTACTTTCTCTTCTTGGGGACACTCTCTGCACACCCTCAAGGAGTCAAACTTCTGGAGAAATGTGGCCTGTTTCAGTGGTGAGTGTACAGGAACAAACTAACAGATTTCTTGTGCATTCCCATCTACACACATTTACACAATTCAGTTGAACATTTGATCTGTGGTTTGTTTCTGCAGCCTGCTGAATCTGTGCTCTGTGAAGAACCAGGACGCTGTGCTGAAGCTTGCTGTAGCCACATTGGACTACAGCAGGGATGGTCTGGCAAGAGTGATCCTCTCCAAGATCCTCACTGCTGCTACTGATGTAGGGCAACAACAGAAACACACAAATATATCTTATCAGGTTGTGATTAGGAAGCTCAATTAGACACATTCAAATTATTATTTGTTGAATTGTGACTGAAAGTGCTACGGTGCAACATTAAAAGAGGTAATACTTAGAAATTAGGTACATCTAAAAGAAACTAAGCAACATTAAACGCAACAATACTAAAAAAAAGATGTCTACACAAAAGAAACATTCTAGCCAAAAGCTTTTCGAAAAAAGGTGTGTTTTTAAGCTTTTTTAAAAAGCATCTACAGTCACTGTTGGTAATGCTGTATTATTCTTGTCCCCCTTCTCTCCAACAATGCGTCTTGTGAGCAGACCTGCAGACTGTACGCCACCAAGCACCTCCGTGTGTTGCTGCGAGCAGGTGTGGAGTTCTTTAGCAGCTGGGGCATGGAGCTGCTGGTCACACAGCTTCACGACCATAGCAAGGCTGTGTCCATGGAGGCCCTCGACATTCTGGACGAAGCCTGTGAGGACAAGGTGATGATGGAAAGACACACACTTCATACTTCACAGTCACCGGGGCCCCCCTCTGGAGCCAGACCTGGAGGTGGGGCTCAAAGACGTGCGCCTGGTGGCCGGGCCTGCACCCGTGGGGCCCGGCCGGGCGCAGCCCAAAAGGGTAACGTGGGTCCCCCTTCCCATGAGGTCACCACCTGTGGGAGGGGCCATAGGGGTTGGGTGCAGTGTGAGCTGGCCGGTGGCCGAAAGCGGGGACCTTGGCGATCCGATCCCCGGTTACAGAAGCTGGCTCTAGTGACGTGGAATGTCACCTCTCTGGCAGGGAAGGAGCCCGAGCTGGTGTGCGAGTTCGAGAAGTTCTGACTAGATATAGTCGGGCTCGCCTCCAAACACAGCTTGGGCTCTTGTACCAGTCCTCTCGAGAGGGGTTGGGCTCTCTTCCACTCTGGAGTTGCCCACGGTGAGAGGCCCGAGCAGGTGTGGGTATACTTATTGCCCCCTGGCTCGGCGCCTGTGTGTTGGGGTTCACCCGGGTGGACGAGAGGGTAGCCTCCCTCCGCCTTCGGGTGGGGGGACGAGTCCTGACTGTTGTTTGTGCCTATGCACCAAACAGCAGTTCAGAGTACCCACCCTTCTTGGAGTCCTTGGAGGGGGTGGTGGAGAGCGCTCCCGCTGGGACTCCATCGTTCTGCTGGGGGACTTCAATACTCACGTGGGCAATGACAGTGAGCCCTGAGTGGTGTTCTGTTATTGGACTTCTGTGCTCATCACGGATTGTCCATAACGAACACCATGTCCAAGCATAAGGGTTTCCTCACGTGCACTTGGCACCAGGACACCCTAGGTCGCAGTTCGATGATCAACTTTGTGGTCGTGTTATCGGACTTGCGGCTGCATGTCTTGGACACTCGGCTGAAGAGAGGGGCGGAGCTGTCAACTGATCTCCACCTGGTGGTGAGTTAGCTCCGATCGTGAAGGAAGATGCCGGTCCGACGTGGCAGGCCCAAACGTATTGTGAGGGTCTGCTGGGAACCTCTGGCAGAATCTCCTGTCAGAAGGAGTTTCAACTCACACCTCCGACAGAACTTTGCTCACGTTCCGGGAGAGGCGAGGGACATCAAGTCCGAGTGGACCATGTTCTGCGCCTCCATTGCTGAGGCGGCCGACCGGAGCTGTGGATGTAAGATGGTCAGTGCCTGTCGTGGCGGCAATCCCCGAACCCGTTGGTGGACACAAACAGTGAGGGATGACGTCAAGCTGAAGAAGGAGTCCTATCGGGCCTTTTTGGCCTGTGGGACTCCTGAGGCAGCTGATGGGTACCGGCTGGCCAAGCGGAATGCAGCTTTGGTGGTCGTCGAGGCAAAAACACGGATGTGGGAGGAGTTCGGTGAGGCCATGGAAAAATACTTCCGGGTGGGGAGAATACTTCGAAGACCTCCTCAATGCCACCGACACGCCTTCCCATGAGGAAGAAGAGTCTGCGTTCTCTGAGGCGGGCTCTCCTTTCTCTGGGGTTGGGGTCACGGTGGTGTTTAAAAAGCTCCTCTGTGGCAAGGCCCCAGGGGTGGATAAGATTCGGTGGATGTTGTGGGGCTGTCCTGGTTGACATGCCTCTGCAACATCGGATAGACATCGGGGACAGTGCCTCTGAATTGGCAGACTGGGGTGGTGGTCCCCCTTTTTAAGAAAGGGGACCGGAGGGTGTGTTCCAACTACAAGGGGATCACACTCCTCAGCCTCCTTGGTAAGGTCTATCCAGGGGTGCTGGAGAGGAGGGTCCGTCGGGGAGTCAAATCTCAGATTCAGGAGGAGCAGTGTGGTTTTCGTCATGGCCGTGGAACAGTGGACCAGCTCTACACCCTCGGCAGGGTCCTGAGGGTGCATGGGAGTTCGCCCAACCAGTCTACATGTGTTTTGTGGACTTGGAGAAGGCGTTCGACCGTGTCACTCCGGGAGTCAGCGGGGGTGCTTCGGGAGTACGGGGTACCGAACCCCCTGATACGGGCTGTTCGGTCCCTGTACGACCGGTGTCAGAGTTTGGTCTGCATATCCGTCAGTAAGTCGGACTCGTTTCCGGTGTGGGTTGGACTCCGCCAATGCTGCCCTTTGTGACCGATTCTGTTCATAACGTTTATGGACAGAATTTCTAGGCGCAGCCGAGGCGTAGAGAGGGTGCGGTATGGTGGCCTCAGTATTGCATCTCTGCTTTTTGCAGAGGATGTGGTTCTGTTTGTTCATCAAGCCGTGATCTCCAACTCTCACTGGAGCGGTTCGCAGTCGAGTGTGAAGCGGCTGGGATGAGAATCAGCACCTCCAAATTTGAGACCGTAGTCGGTAAAGGGTGGCGTGTCCTCTCCAGGTCGGGGATGAGATCCTGCCCCAAGTGGAGGAGTTCAAGTATCTTGGGGTCTTGTTCACGAGTGAGGGAAGAATGGAACGGGAGATCAACAGGCGGATCGGTGCTTTGATGCAGACTTTGTATCAGTCCGTTGTGGTGAAGAAGGAGCTAAGCCGAAAGGCGAAGCTCTCAATTTACCGGTCGATCTACGTTCCTACCCTCACCTATGGTCACGAGCTGTGGGTCGTGACCGAAAGAACGAGATCCCGGATACAAGCGGCCGAAATTAGTTTCCTCCGCAGGGTGTCCGGGCCCTCCCTTAGAGATAGCGTGAGAAGCTTGGTCATCAGGGAGGAGCTCAGAGTAGAGCCGCTGCTCCTCCGCATTGAGAGGAGCCAGATGAGGTGGCTGGGGCATCTGATTCGGACGCCTCCCCGGTGAGGTGTTCTGGGCACGTCCCATGATTTTATAAAGTGTAATTACCTAAGCGGAACACAAGTATTTGTGTGTTGACGTGTGGCTTTAAGGGGCGTGACCGAGTGAGTGAAGTCAGGAGCTTTGATTCCAGCTCAGGTTGGCCGTTTATCACATGGTTAGTTATCTCAGCATCTTGTCCGTGCTCCTTGACAGTTTTTACATTTTGTATTTGGGTGTTTGACTGTTTGTCCAGTTCAATAAATGTCTCTGTTTTTATTTTTTTTCCCCCCCACTTCACTTGAGCGTATCTGAAGCTCACTCGTAATTCATCTTTCAGCTCGAAACGCAAAGCAAAAAATCGACCAAGTGATAGCTAGTAACTCGAAAAACTAAACTAACTAGACTGGGGCACTCGTATTTGAAGGTACCACTGTACTATAATGGTCGTAGAAAAAAGTTGATATATCTAACCCCAGAGATTTTTGCCAATTCTGTTGTCTGATGAGATATTTTTGAACATTTTCCAGGCCAACCTTCATGCCCTCATCCAGCTGAAACCAGCTTTGTCCCACCTGGGAGACAAAGGCCTCCTACTGCTCCTCAGGTAATTTGTTCTAGATGTTCCATTGAGTTATACACAGTGGGTACGGAAAGTTTTCAGACCACCTTCAATTTTTCACTCTTTGTTTTATTGCAGCCTTTTGTTAAAATCATTTAAGTTCATTTTTCCCTCATTAATGTACACACAGCACCCCATATTGACAGGAAAAAGGTGTAATTGTTGAAATTTTTGCTGATATATTCAAAAAGATAAACTGAAATATCACACAGCCATAAGTATTCAGTCCCTTTGCTGTGACACTCATATATTTAACTCGGGTGCTGTCCATTTCTCCTGATCATCCTTAAAATGGTTCTACACCTTCATTGGAGTCCAGCTGTGTTTGATTATTCTGATTGGACTTGATTAGTAAAGCCATACACCTGTCTATATATGACCTTACAGCTCACAGTGCATGTCAGAGCAAATGAGAATCATGAGTTCAAAGGAACTGCCTGAAGAGCTCAGAGACTGGATTGTGGCAGGGCACAGATCTGGCCACGGTTACAAAAACATTTCTGCTGCACTTAAGGTTCCTAAGAGCACAGTGGCCTCCATAATCCTGAAATGGAAGACGTTTGGGACGACCAGTACCCATCCTAGAGCTGGCCGTCCAGCCAAACTGAGTAATCGAGGGAGAAGAAGAGCCTTGGTGAGAGAGGTAAAGAAGAACCCAAAGATCACTGTGGCTGAGCTCCAGAGATGCAGTCGGGAGATGGGAGAAAGTTCTAGAAAGTCAACCATCACTACAGCCCTCCACCAGTCGGGGCTTTACGGCAGAGTAGGTCGACGGAAGCCTCTCCTCAGTGCAAGACACATGAAAGCCAGCATGGAGTTTGCTAAAAAACACCTGAAGGACTCCCAAGATGGTGAGAAATGAGATCCTCTGGTCTGATGAGACCAAGATAGAAATTGTTGGCTTTAATTCTAGGTGGCATGTGTGGAGAAAACCAGGCACTGCTCATCACCTGTCCAATACAGCCCCAACAGTGAAGCATGGTGGTGGCAGCAGGATCCTGTGGGGGTGTTTTTCAGCTGCAGGGACAGGGAGACTGGTTGCAATCAAAGAAAAGATGAATGCGGCCAAGTACCAGGGATATTCTGGACGAAAACCTTGTCCAGAGTGCTCAGAATCTCAGACTGGGCCGAATTTCAAATTCAAAAAAGACAATGACCCTAAGCACACAGCTAAAATACCGAAAGAGTGGCTTCAGAACAACTCCGTGACAGTTTTTGAATGGCCCAGACAGAGCCCTGACTTAAACCCAATTGAGCATCTCTGGAGAGACCTGAAAATGGCTGTCTACCAACTTTCACCATCCAACCTGACAGAACTGGAGAGGATCTGCAAGAATGAATGGCAGATGATCCCCAAATCCAGGTGTGAAAAACCTGTTGCATCAATCCCAAAAAGACTATGGCTGTATTAGCTCAAAATGGTGCTTCTATTAAATACTGAGCAAAGAGTCTGAATACTTATGGCTGTGTGATATTTCAGTTTTTCTTTTTTAATAAATCTGCAGAAATTTCAACATGGCTGTTTTTTTCTGTCAATATGGGGTGCTGTGTGTACATTAATGAGGGAAGAAATGAACTGAAATGATTATAACAAAGAGTGAAACATCTGAAAACTTTCCATACCCTCTGTACATCATTCATTGAGTTTAGTCACAGACATACTACATACATTCTGTTTCGACTGTAGGTTCCTGTCCATACCTAAAGGTTTTTCTTACCTCAATGAGAGAGGTTATGTCAGCAAACAGCTCGACAAATGGCAGAAGGTACAACACAGGGGCTTCTTAGACGGATTTATTTTCCCAGTGTACCATTTTACCAACCAGAACCTTTCATTTAAAAAAAAGTGTTTAATTTCATTTCACGATGAAATTGCCTTTTAAATTGCAGGAATACAACTTAAAATATGTAGACCTGATAGAGGAGCAACTCAACGAAGCACTAACAACCTATCGCAAACCGGTTGATGGCGATAACTATGTCAGACGCAGCAACCAAAGGTAAGAAGCTGATTTCACTGTTTTACATTTTGATTACCAGCCAAAATGACTTCTGTCTTCATTTCATTGATGTTCTTCTTCAGGTTACAAAGACCAAATGTCTATCTCCCTGTGCACTTGTACGGTCAGCTAGTCCACGATAAGACAGGCTGCCATCTATTGGAGACTCAGGTAATTACGTTATAGTGTAACTTGCAACATTTTTGTCTTCTCTGTAAAGTCATGCGTATTTATTTGGAACCCTTCTCTGTCTGTCTCCAGAGTATAGTTCCTGACCTCAGCTACACGGTTCGCTCCCCGATGCTGGACACCTGGGAGGGCATCAAGCAGCTGAAGGCAGCTCTCTGGGCTCTGGTCAGCAACACTTTATATCACTGCATGTCTTTAAGGAATGATTTCTACGCTTATTGATCATAATACTAAAAGGTCTGAATACAAAATGTAAACAGTTTCTGGTGATTACACATAGAAAAAAAAGTACAAGGCCTACTTTTATTTTTCTAATCCATCATCTGTGGGGTGGAAGGGCATATCAGGCGCTGTCAATTTTGGTTTGTACCTCAATGCTTGTTTACTTAATGATAATTGCATTGAGGTAATA
Source organism: Phyllopteryx taeniolatus (assembly GCF_024500385.1). NCBI lineage: Eukaryota > Metazoa > Chordata > Actinopteri > Syngnathiformes > Syngnathidae > Phyllopteryx > Phyllopteryx taeniolatus. The sequence continues at coordinate 31,436,380 of NC_084504.1, read as the reverse complement.
ACATCTCTGATGGATTGTTGTTGTTTCATTTGCATCCAGGGCAACATTGGCTCTTCAAACTGGGGCCTGAATCTCCTCCATGAGGAGAACGTCATCCCTGACATCCTTACATTAGCGCAGCACTGCGAGGTGTTGTCAGTACGAGGGTGAGGCCTTCTTTGTGCTTCTTCATTTGTATTCTTCAGTTGGAATGCATTTATTCAAGACCTCACGTCTCTAAGCATGAGGCACTAACAAGGAAAATGAGAAATGATTGTTTTTGATTACGTTACACATCATTTAGTTCTGTATAGTAAAGAAACTCTACTGTTAATTATTGAAAGTTGACCAGAATTCCGTTATGATATATTTACTTATTAACAATAACATTGAATTAAATAAATATTACGTTGCATGGTGTATTCACTAACTCTCTGTTAGTCCTCTGCCTATTAACTAATGAAGTAATTTGTTTCTATGCACAGTACGTGCGTTTATGTGCTGGGAGTGATCTCCAAGACGAGGCAGGGGTGTGAGATGTTGAAGCAGTACGGTTGGGATGCAGTCAGGCACAGTCGCAGGACGCTGTGGCCAGTCACTCCAGATGAAGTCGAAACCCAGTTGACCTCTGAACTGTCGTCCGTGCCAAGCACGCTGAGTCTCAACTCTGAATCCACCAGCTCCCGTCACAACAGTGAAAGCGAGTCTCAACCAAGTATGTAGGACGGATGTATTAGTGTTTGCACTGTTCAATGTTGGAGAACATGATACTTATCTTTTCACTTTGTGCTTTCAGACATGTACATCCTGGATGATGACAAGTGTGATGTTCTGGACCAGTCAGATGAGACTCCTTTCTATATACACTCCAAACCAGTCAAGGACCGCAGCCCCTTCACTATCCTGGCCTCCACACGCTTTGTTCGGGCACGCTTCCTCAACTCCCTGTCCCTGCCCAGCAAGAAGCTGCGCTCCACAAGTGACCACAAGACCCCGATGGGGTCCCGCACGCCGACTGAGTTTAAGATGAGGCGGAACCGGACAGTGACAGAGCCTTCTGTCTACAGCCCGAACCAGGGTGATGTCTTCACCACTGTGTTAAATGGCAGGGGAATGCCGAAGAGTCCCACGGTCAGCCTGGAGACGTCATTTGTCGGGACCAGAGGGGGATCTGAGGAGCACCTCGTAGATGGAAAGCTGGCCCGGGGAGGAGGCTCAGGTCTGGCACTCAGTGGTCTGGGAGGGCACGCGGAGCAGCCATGTCGAGAACGGGAGCAGAGCAGCCGAGAGCGTCTGGCAGGAGGAGATGGAGGTTCCTCATCTAGCGGGGGTAACGTGGGAGGGGTGGGGAGCGCGGGAGGTACCCAGTTCAAGAGCCGCAGTCAGAGCTTTAACACGGACACCACGACCAGCGGCATCAGCTCCATGAGCTCCAGCCCATCAAGGGAAACCGTCGGAAACCCTGAGCATTCCGAACCCGAACCGGACTCTTCTGACTGTGTTAGCCTCAACACGGTTGTCTCAGCGAAGACTGTCAAAACGCTGTCCCCTCTCACCCCCCAGGCGCAGACAAACCACGTATCTGCATCCAAGTCCTCCGCCGTCTCTCTGGTACCACCCGGCTCCTCGCACACACTCCCCCGTCGAGCTCAATCTCTCAAGTCCCCCTCAGTGACCACCATCAAGAGCCTGGCTGACTGCAGCTTCATGTACACTAGCCCGAGAGACGCGCTGGGCTATGCGACGCTGAAGCGGCTGCAGCAACAAAGGATCCACCCGTCTCTGTCCCACAGCGAAGCGCTGGCTTCGCCTGCAAAAGATGTGCTCTTCACAGACACCATCACTATGAAGACTGGCAGCTTGGACTCTCGACTTACACCCCGCAGGTAAGGCCTGGCTATGGAAACTATGCAGCAAAAGCGCCCTTAATTATTGTTTATTTCTCTTTATTAATAATTCGTCAGTGTCATCATTTTCGCTGTTTTCTAGGAATAGAAAAAGCTAGGAGCAAAGCATACGATGTCATGCTTCACAATTGAAGTGCTATGGACCAAAGAATTAAGTCACACCTCTGAATCAGTAAAGGACCTTTGGGACGAGCTAGAACAGATATTGTGAGCCAGGCCCTCTCGTCCAACATCAATCAGCGAGCTCTGACCTCACAAATGATCTCTGAATGAATAGACAAACAAGATGAGTTGAAGCTGTTTAGGGGCGGGGGGGGGGGGGAAGGGGAAGGGCGAGCAGCCTCATATTTTCTTCCATTTTCCCTTTTTTCAGCAATATAGTGATGCCCACGTTTCCTTATACTGTTGACATGCAGGATCTACCTTTTAAGGGGAGGGTCTGGGTTTCTGTCTACATCAGCAGTCACAGGTTTGTTGTTTGTGTTTCGTGCACATTCTGCTGTGTTTGTCAGGATATTAGATAGGAGAAGTACCTGCCCAGAGTCCGACATCTTAAGTCCATACCGCAGACTCTCAAGAACCCTGGTGCCACGGTGGGTGGACCTTGCCAGTGTCCTTGTTAGTTAGATTCTTGTGCAGTTCTGCCTTTACTCCCCTGTGTTGCCTCTTTGCCCACAGGTGTCGTTAACAGTGTTTTGACCCCTTTAGAACTTGACAGCGAGTCCCTTGTAGATTGGTTGTTAGTATTAGTTGAAACACATCTGAACTGTAACCACGGATCATATTCACACAAGCATATTCATGTCCGATGAACCGACGCGACCTCTGTCGTGACCATCCACATGGGCGCCCATAACAGGTGGTGGTGGTGGCGGCAAAGTTGGGAGATGGGTGGATTCACACTCCTGTCTCGCAGTGTGTGGTGTCTTCATCTGCGGGATGGACCCCTTTGTTTCTACATTGCCCGGATGCAAGCAAAACATGTGCAATCAGCTCCTCGGAGATGAGTTGAAGAAGTGTGGCGCGGTGCATCCAACACTGGCCATATGCAGGCCTCTTTGGCCACGGGGCGTACCGGTGGCCTCTTACATTGTGAGAAAACGTGTGGTTACTCACGTAACCTCAATTCTCTTCAATCCGAGTGATGTATCGCATATCACCCGGTGCCCTCTTTTCACTACAGCCTACACCCTGGACTGGTTGCCAGCCAGTCACGGGGTAAATATAGACCAGAAGCTGGAGGAAACCTTACGTACAGTATGCATTTAAGTGGACATATGGCACTCTGTGCTGTTAAGGAAGTAAACGTCCAGGCCACTATATAAAAAAAAATCTGATTATCACTTTTGTTGTCGCGAATTGAGAGTGTTGCATTTGATATGAAATAATTTTCCTTGTCCATTTGAAACTTCAGTCAGGTTTTACATTTTGACACTGTTTCATGACTCAACACTTGAACGGACTGCAAGCTTCTGATGTGTCCTCGCCCTTTTGTCCAACATCCTTCTCGCTCTCTCCTCACCAAATCTCTCTCTCTCTGCTTCGTCCACCGTTTTTTGCTGTTACTCCCTGTCTTTCCGTCCCAGTCTCTCCCCCCGGATCCTCTCACGTACCTCTCCTCTTGGCCTCCCTAGGTTTTTGAAGGCTCTGAGCTTTGCCTCCCTGGACAAAGAGGAGCTTCTCAGCCCAATCAACCAGAGCACCTTGCAACGTTGCTCCTCTGTGCGCTCCATGGTCTCTAGCGCCACCTATGGGTGCAGCGATGACTACATTGGTCTTGTGCTGCCTGTGGACATTAATGACATGTTTCACATCAGAGACACGCCGTACTTTCAACAGAGGATAAGCCCACCGTCAGAGGAGAGGAAACGCTTTCTCTTTGGTGATGAAAATGGTAAAGTTCTTTTATTGCCTGAAATAAAAGACATGTTTTTTGAATCCACAGTATCTGCAAAGGGACCAAGATTTTTAGCAGATACTTTGAGATTGTGCTCATTCCTGCATCATTAACCCTGTAGGCGATCGTCCCGCCCTCCCAATACTGAAGCAACAGTTCAGCATCTCCGAGCTGATCGTGAACCGAGGCGACTGCCCGAACCACATTGTGGACTCGGACGAGACGGGACTGCAAGATCACAACGAGGAGAACTGCCTCTACTGCGTAGGAGCCATTGTCCTCGGATATCCCGCACAGCCACCTGTCAACAGTGCACGGTCTCGGACAGGTGAGTTCGCGAGCACACACGCACGCACGCACACACACACACACACACACAGACACACGCACTCAATCACTAGTCAAAGGTTTCAATTTGTTATTTGAGTGCAACGCTGTTAGGATTCCTTTTTGTGATGTAAAAATGAGACTGACAAAGTATTTATGAATAATATGGTAAGAATCAATGTGAGACGGCACCAGTACAGTTTTGCAAATCTGTTAAAAATGAATAATAAGCTGGTTGCATAAGTGTCCACACCCTGCACCTTTTGCTTTGCAGGCTGTCCTTGGTTTACAAGATCCTGACATACGGTGTTTTAAGGTTACAACAAACTAGTTGTGTAGCACAAGAAGACACGCTTACTTGCGTCAGTCAGTCGTGCTTACGCTTTTTCATTTGATTGGTTTATATTTATGGCCTAGAAATGTTTTTCACGCAAATATTTACTGTAAGTAGTGTAGGTTAGTGATAGATAATGGTGTGTTCAGACTTGTGTGCAAATTCGGATGTCTTTGCCACAGTAGGAACGGAGTGAAAGCACCTGTAATTACATCACTCAAGCCGAGCCCCACCGCGAATAGTGAAAAATCTGTATCTGACACGCACATAAAAAAATGTTTGGAATTGCCTATACATACCACAAGATGGCAGCAAATCACTTTTTTTCTATTAGACAAGGCTATGGCCTGGCTAAATGAACCTCCTCTCCTCACTTCAGCATAGTTCCTTGGCACCAAAATGCCACAAGCTGGTGTCAAAGTAATTTTTTATAGTAGTCATGGCTATGGTTTGAGCACAAAAACAGCAAACCGGTTAGTATTGTTTTTCATCAAATTATGGAGGATAGATTTGCCAAAATATCCGCCAAGCGACAAATTTGTGAATTCTGAATTGCGACTAGGTGGGGGTTCACTGTTTAGTGAGTTTGCCATTTTGTAATGCAGTTCGAATGTGAGGTACTATAAAGGACCTTTAATGTTTCCACAATGCATTTTGAAAAGTAGTGAACAACTGATGGCCACTAGAATAGATAGATGACAATATATCCCATGATGCATTGCTCTGATACAAACAAAGTATTTTGGGGGAGGAGTCTATCAGCATGGCACATCGTCCACTCTTGCAAAATCACATCAAATCCGTCACATTGTGAAATGGCTTGTTTTTCTTTGCTTTGTTGATTTGCTGTGTGTGACCTTGTTCTTCCAGACTATGTGGACTTCCCGTCCTGGGGGGGGCAGAGCGGCCATCGTTTGGAGGTGATGCCTCAGTCCAAGTTCTCCGGCGTGTCAGGCTGCAGCGATGCCGCCGTGTCACAAGGCTCCATCTGTGGCACGCCCACGCCGAGCGACATTGTCATTGGTGAAAATAAGAAAAATGCTGACTCAATATTGTATACAGTTATCCCTCACGGTGTCTGTATCGTGGTTCACTTATTGCGGATTTATAGACCAGTGTAGTGCATGCAGTTAGTCACCTGCATATCTTTGGTACAGTTAGCTTTATTAGCTATATGATTTGAATGTGGCAGCAATGACTCACATAATAATTAGTAATAATTGAGCTCTTATTCCTACGAGAAAATGGAACCTTAACAAGTAATCTCAACTTTTACATTTGGTGAGTCACCAAATTGCTTGAGGATACAAAGAACGTGACCACAGTCAGAGTTTTATGAAATTAAATGACCAATACCAGCCTTAGCCCTAGGAATAGCTCATTTATACACTCATAACAATATCGACAGGAACAAATGCAAGTAAAGAGCAACGGTTAGCTTGATTTTCTACAACTACTGTACTGTAGATTAAAACATTCCCACGACGAATTCTGGGTTCCCGTCATGCTTTTTGCTGGACCGTACGTGTGAGGAAGAGTGCCAGTGCTTGGAGCAAGATATCAGCTGTTCACACCATTTTCGCATGGGCGGTTGTCGCCGTCATTCAACAGAGCATATCCGCCTTTAATAGCCGTGCTTGAGAATAGAGATAGTGTGTGGATGGAGACCTCTAGTGGACAAATAAAATACTTGCACCTCTCTAGTATCACATATTGGCTTTGAATTGCATATACAGTATGAAACTTGTAAATGTAATGAATAATGATCCCTTCATATTTCATTTATTGCAGGGGGTTTCTGGAAGGTAACCCCCGCAATAAACGAGGTTACGTGACCAGAGGCATGTTTTGAATCCTGTGGTATGTCATACTCTGTATGTAGGCGGCAAGGCAATATCAGAGGACAGCCCTGCCCCTCGAGTGCTGCTAAGAAAAGAGGTGCTTCGCCTCATCATCAACCTCAGCTCGTCTGTAGGGACCAAAGGACACGAAACAGGACTTCTCACGTAATTGTCGTGTTCTTTCCTGATATTTTTTTTCCAATGGATCCTAGATTGTTACATTTACACGCGTCTTTCCTTGATTTCTCTTCAGGATAAAAGAGAAGTTTCCATATGCGTTTGATGACATCTGCCTGTACTCAGAGGTGTCTCACCTCCTAGCGCACTGTATGTTTCGTCTGACCTCCAGACGTTTCATACAGGAGCTCTTCCAGGATGTGCAGTTCATGCCAGTAAGTCTTGTTTCTCTTTCCCCGCTCCCACCCAAGTCGACGTAAATGTTATGTTTTTTCTTGCTTATTTCAGATGTACGAAGAGGCTGAGGCGATCCTGACAAAGCTGACAAAACCCGTTGAAAAGGAAGAGGACCCTCCTGCAGAATCCTGATCCTCCTCCTCCTCCTCCCTGCCTGTGTCTTGCCTACCAGCCCCTGAACGCACCACCCAACCATGACCCATGAAAGACTGAGAGACAGATATGGCTCGAAGGGTGGGAGCGGCTTTGGCGTGTCTCTGTTGCTCAAATCGGAGTACAAGTAGCCAAGGAGGCGAAGTGATAGAGGAGGGGAACGTCACGTCGCGTCGCGTCGCGTCACTCGCTGTTCTTCAAGCAAACCAGCTGGAAATGAAGAACATCGGTATCTGTAAACAAGGTTTTGCCGCCTAATGCTGTTTCTGGATTATTACTTTATTTTATTTTTTTTAACGGGCGAAAAAGAGGAGCAGCTTAACCAAATACTGTCTTCAGAGCGTTGGCAAACTTGAGCAACACTCAATAATACGTGACAAAAACAAACTGGATCAAAAGGACAAAGGACTCAAGCTGTTTCAAAAAACAGAATAATAATTCTATTGACTGTGTCTCCTTCCAGAGGTTGTTTTCTGTTATCACAGACATTTTGTTCATCCAGTGAGTCCTCAGATCCTGCGTACTTTTTCTCCCTTTGAAACAAAACACTAAAAAAAAGGGTCCTGCTGTTCTGTTTATTTGTTTTTTGTAAAGAATCTGGAGCTTTTGTGCTTCACATTCACCGGCCTGTGATCTTTACAAGCCACGCGTTTGAGCTTCTTTTCCTCACTTTGCGCAACTTGTAGCCTCCTGTCAGCACAGACGACCAATTCCTTTCCTATTTCTCGTTTCTCAGACAATCAAACATCTGTAGTATGTCATCTTGAGCACTATACAGTATATGCTGCCCTTACGATGTACATGAGGAGAATAGCATGTAGTTCTATGCCAGTTATTGCCATCCTTTTTTGCTTCATGTCCTCCTTCAGCTGTTGCATTCTTACTGAGCTTGTTTTTTAGTCAGGAAGTACGATGATCTTTGGCTACTTGCGCTGACTCTGCTTTTCATTGTGTAGAATGACTTCTTACCAATTTAGCACCAAAACCTGCATAACCCAGCAGCTACCCTACACTATGCCTTCTTACCTCTGTGCTTCACTTCCTCTGCATGTGTAACACGCATGGGCCAAGTTGTCACCTTAACTTGTAAAACATGTTTTTTTTTTTTTATATAAATAAGGTTGCCATTACATTGTAGGAGTATAAATACCCCAGATTCTTGTTTCCACAATGCAATATCACAGTGAGTGGCTGAGATGGAAGGGGAGGGGGTGACTAAACGATCTGTACAAGGTTGCCAGGGAAACGGGATGGGACTGATCTCGGTTTCCATTGGCTTATTTTTTTGCTCTAATGCTGCTACACAAATGGACTCATAGAGAGATGATTTATAGATCAGCTGAGTGACGTCAGATCTGATCTATTTATTATATGTCTGTACCATAGTGAGCTCAACCAGAGAAGAAAAAAGTTATTTATATTTTCCTCAAAACTGTATTATAATTTAAAAAGTTTTTTTTTTGTTGTGTTTTTTTTTTTTTTTTTTTTTTTTTGCCTGAATCGTGGTTTCCCTTGTATATTGTGTACAGTGTGTTTTGGGGGCATTGATGACCTAAAGAAACACAATCCTATCAAAGGGATGCATTGTTCATTAAAAAAAAATGGAAATACCCTTCTTATTAGGTTCCGTTTTGTGTAACCTGTCTCAAGGATAAAGCAAACTAAACTTAACACTGTTTTAGATCAGTCTTTTTTAAGAGAATAGAAGTAACATTTATTCATTATTTTGACTACCAACATTCAGGTTGTATCTGGACCAGGAAAACAAGTTACCTTTGCAAATGTTGCCTCTTGAAGGCAGAACAAAACGTTGCCAGTGTGGAATAATTTGGGTGTAAAAGTATATTTATTTTCTGCCTCACAAAGTACATACATTAAAGTCTGTAAGTGACAATGCATACCATAATTAAAAAGCTCCTGCAACACAGGAACAAAAAGTGCAAAGTCCAACTTATGCTTTCAAATTGCAGTTTGAGAAAATGCTGGAGTGTGTTCATTTAATGCCAAACAGTGCACTATTAAGTATAGAGACAAAATAATTACATTCCATAAAAGTAAAAAACTGAAGAACGTGTCGTGTCCACTTCTTGTCCTGACGCACGTTAAAAAGTGAAAAAACAACACTGCATTGCTAGTGGGGAGATGCTGCAAGTATTAACTCTCTTCGCAAAAGTCTTATTGGTGTAAAGCTAGTCCATGACACAACTGTGTAGTTGTGTTCGGCTTACTTGTCCACCTATAATGGAGGCACTCAGTCAGGTTAATGATTTCCATATGGAGCTAAATACACCCTCCCTCCCTTGCCATCTATTTGCTATTGCTGGTCCATCTCCAGTTTGGGGTATTTATTTACTCTTCGGAGCTTGATAATAAATAGTTTTGTTGTTGTTGGAGCTCAAAAAAAGTCAATTTTCTCCTCTTCCTGTTTGTGTTGCCTATTGGGTGCTTGGCCTTTATTGTATTCTGGAGCCTCCGCGGCGTCGGAGTGCGGCTCCTCCGTCACCTCGTAGCACATGTTATCATAGAATTGTCTCATGTGGTCTGTCAGCTCCAGTTCCGGGTGGGTCTTGGCTTGCGCCTGCTGGATCTGCAGCAGCACGGCTTTATTCACACCAGGCCCTGTGTCGAACACAAATGGAGATGACACCTGTTCTTGGTGCAATTTGGGATATTCAGCTTTTTGGTGCCGTTTCAGGATGAACCTAAAATGCATTATAACCTTTACAGGTGAGCCAAAAGCGCTGAAACAGTGACCAGTTGGACATATGCATTCCACATTTTAGAAAAGGTCCAATTAAATTGACCTGTAAAACTTTTTGTGCATTTTAGGTTCATTTTGAAATTTCAGCCAAAAGCTGAATATCCCCAACTTTTTCTGAGTAGTATAGAAGAAGAAAATTGGGGGGGGGGGGGGGGAACAAGACACGTACCAAAGTAGCTAAGCACCACGGGGAGGAAGATGAGTCCGTGAGCCATTCCCAAAAGTGTAATGACCAGGTTGAGGCGGAAGAAGAAGATTTGGATGAGTTGGGCTTTGGCAAAGGCCAACACAAGGATGCCGGGCAGGTTGGTCATAGCAACGCCAGCAAACACCTTCAAGGTTCAACGCAAATCCTCTTAGACTGCGGCGGGCGGATACTCACTCGGGAATGTCGAGCGCCAGACGACTATTCAACTTACTGCACTGCCCATGTTGGCGGTGGCCTCCTTCGCTCGCTCCACACGAGAGGGCTTCATGCTGAGCGCGAACGATCTCGTCATGTGCGACACGAATTCCACGGAGATGCCCACTGCCTGAAAACAAACGCGATCAAGAGATCACTAACAGAAATGGAGAGAAATACCACAGAAAGAAAGCGATTGTTGTCTATAATGCAGTTGTATCAGACTGTTAGTGCGGTGCGATTGATTCGCTGACATTTTATTGGCCGCACCCCTTTAATTCCCCATCAAATCTGTGCACTTACTGTAACCAGGTTGATCAGGGCCACTGCGTTGTAATGGATTTCCCAGAGTGTCATGACCCCAACGGTGTCCACGGTGATCATGACGATGGTGATGAGGTTGAGCAGGCCGGAGCGCAGGTCCAAGCCCAGGAGCAGACAGCACACGATGAATGTTGGCAGCAGACACAGTGAGATGTTGAGGAGGCCCTCCGGCACGATGGTCAGGTACTGCTCGTAGAAAACGTTGGTCACCCTGGGAGGAGGACACGGGGGAACAGGCGCGAGGCAACCTCATTGGTGGGTTTGTGTGCCATTTTGCCACTATTCGAGCTCAAGACACAGCAGATAGATGAATGGATGACGTCAAGAACGTCATTCGGGGTTCTCACGTGTATGGGAAGACTTCAAAGTCCGGAGAGGTTCCATTTATCCTCTTCATGCCCTCAGTGATGTCGGAGGCCAGCTCTCTGGCCCTCAGGAGTGCTGCCGTGAACTCCTGAGAGTTGCTCAGAGGTGTGTGGTAGGCCATGAAGCGAGAGGCTGCGTGCGCACGGAGAAAAGCGTCGACTCGTCACTCGTCTCTTTAGTCCAACGTTTTGAACTGTAATGTCTCACCGATAATTTCTCCCCTGTCGTCTTTCACCACAGCCGTGTCATATGCTCCCAGTCCGCTTTACGGAGAAATCGCAGGCAAGTGAGTATGCGGTTCAGCCGTTGTGATGCGTTTGTGTGGATATGGGCAATACACACCCTTTGGGACACTGCAGGTCAGGCCTATTACCCAAAAACTTCGGGAGAAAGCGATTGAACTGTTCCACGGTGGGTCGGAGGACGCTGTTCGGGGGCTTCGGCACACACTTACGTCCACAGATCAAAGAAGCTACGAGGACACGAGGAAAAATATAACATCGCATTTGGTAGACCAGGAGAGAATTGTCATCAGCGACGCTTACATTTGTCTGCAGGACAGAACTTTCCAGCATTCGGACCAAAGCTATAAAGTCGACAACATCTGGATCCCGGGTTCAGCCAGTCGATGAAATCGTCCACCCAGGAGTTTGCAGAGATGCCAATATATGATCTACAGAGCACAGAATCACATAATGATATTGATGAACTTAAATTCATTAACTAAAAGCGCATCTCTCCAAGTGTTGTGAAGAAATAAGTTTTTTTGTTGTTGTTGTTGTTTTCCCGATTAAAAATAAATTCTGTATTATGCTACTTTAAGGACAAGGGTGTTTACTTTTGCGTTCTGTCAAATTTGCGTTGTCATGTTTTTGAAAGCGTTTTTTTTTTTTATCATATAATTGTTTGTAATCTTGGCACAGTCAGTGACAGGTGACCTTTATCAGTCTGAGCAGGTCACGTAACTGACAATCGTACTATCAGATGTGATTGTGAGCATGCAAAAGGTGCTACTACGTTATCAGTGGGTTCAAGGATGTGTCAGGTGAAAGAATATATGTGAAGGCGGACATCTGCTTTTCACGGAATGAAATCTGAGCGGCAACATTTTGAATTCCAACAACTCACAGTTCAGGGTGATTGGCGGCATATTGAATCTTCTGAGTCAGAGAGAACTGGTCGCAGCCCACGCTGGAACACACAGCGTTCATGCCCTCCACCGTGGTAAAATTGAAGCCTGGTTTTGTCACAAAATAAACCGGCACGCCGACTTCCAAATATTTGTATAAATACTGGAAATAATCCAGCATATACGAGCCCTGCAAGAGAAGAAAACACATTTGTGAGGCGTCTTAAAGAGAGTCCTAACAATGGATATAGATGTGCAAAAGCAAATAGTGCCCTCCATTGACCTTGGGCATAGCCAGCTCCTGATCCAGACCTACTGTCACATTGAACATGAGGTACACAGAACCACTGAACATGAAGAGGAACACCACCATCTGGAGAGATTACCGGGGGCAGAACACCGTTTGAACACCATGAATTTACGACGAGAGGAGAAAGTAACTCTCGGCGCTCGTACCACGGTGAATCTCATGTAACGGTTCAGCAGCACGGGGGCGTAATACTTCCTCATGAGGGGCAAGAGGAAGCCCTCGTAGGGCTTGTCGGATTTCTGAGTCGCCACGGTGACGCAGCAGAGCAGCTCGCAGCGGTTGTTGTCTTGCCGTCGAGCATCCAGCGACAGCAACGCCACAAACGCTGTCATCTGGAGGACAAAGTCCATGAGCACAGCCAGAGCGGCGTACAAAGCGAAGGTCTTCACCGCGGGCATGGTGGACAGGGCCCCTTGGGGAGAAAACACAGAAACGGAACGCGCACCCATCAGCCACAAGATTCGGTGCACAACAAAGGTAGCAACTCCACCAAACTGGACAACGTCAGAACAGCCGTTTACTGTCGCACCGAATACGTTTTGCACTGCGAAAACGGTCTCAAATCAAGTTAAGATCGTACAGAATGGAGCAGAATGTTCATAAACCCAATTGTTCGTAAACCACATCGTTTGCAAATCGAGGTTCCACTGTATTTGTAAAAATGTGCAGCCTTACAGCCGTGGCAATGACCCAACAAAACGAGAACAACGAGATGAGTGGCGAGTGCTGTTAGAAAAATATACGCCTTTGCAAAATGTATTCTATGTTAATTATGACCTCATTGTTGCTCTCTCTTTCTCTGAGATCGTATTATCACTTTGGGGGGCAGTTGCATGAGGCAGATGATAACTGCCTGTTCATGTGCGTCTACAGGACTTTGCTTAAGCAGAAATACTTTCTGGTTGTATTTGAACATGCCTCCTTGCATGCAAGTTTGGATGAAATTGTATCGTTTGTTATTCTCCGAGTGCTTGCAAAAATGCATTCACTTGCATCGAGGTTTTAATTCAGTTGTTGGAAACTGCATTGCATCTGAACAAAAAGAAATTGGAACTGTATCGGAAACACGTTTCCAGTGTAGTGCAGTCGCAAAAAGCAACCATAATAATATACTGTACATACCATTAGATAAATACTTCTCAGACATTCAACTTTTTTTTTATACTCACGTGACAAAACTCTTGTTTTTCCAGCAATAGTAGTTTTTGTTGGTGAACTTTGTCAAAGGGTGCTTACCTAGAAAGAAGCAGACGGACTCCGAGAGACTGCACAGGAGCATGCTGGGAGCGACGTTTCCAAGCACACGGCCTATCTGCTGCTCTCTTTTCTCGCCAGGCTTCCGCACATCTCTCTGCCGGATGCGCACACAGACGTTACATCGTATACTGTAGTAATGAGAAACACGCTTGGAAAAATCTGATGCAGAAAAATAAACACCTGGTACTCCAGAACAAAGATGAAGATGTTGTCGGCTCCGACGGCGAGCACCAGGAAGGGCACGACCTGCAGGATGACCAGCGAGGAGGGAATGCCAATCCAAGAGTAGAAGCCCATGGACGCCAGCACCGAGCACGCCACCACCAAGATCCCGCCGAGACCAACCAGAAACTTGGAGTCCACCTGTTGAACGCAACGGGGGGGGGGGGAATTCCATATGTTTCCCTGTATTGTATCACTGAAAGTACGGTTCACTTAATTGCTTGCATGTCATGATTGCTTATCACATTGGGGTGTGACACAAACTTCTTCACGAATGCACGCTACTGTATTCTCTTGGTGGAGGTTTACCTTTTGAAGCCGACTGACTGATCTTTTCAACATCATCACATTAAAGACTTCTCTTCGACCTACAAGAGTCCTACGTGCAGTCCTACAGTCTTAAGAACACTCAATCCTATCCATTTTTTCTCCTCGTCGCAGTCTTAGCAGGGGCTGGCGCCTATCTCAGTTGATCTCGGGTGAAAGGCAGCCCACACGCTGGACTGCTTGGCGGCCAATCACAGGGGTGATTTGCGGACGAGGTCCGGTGGGAATTTACCTCACACCCGCTTCGCCGAAGTCAGTAATGTGAACCGATATAATAGCAGTGGCCCACAACAAGAGCATCAACAACAGTCTCCGGAACATGATGGTCTACAGACAATGCCATCTTAAAGTCTTACCAATATGCGTCTCCATGAAGAATACTCCCCCAGAGCGACAGCGATGTAAACGAAGATTACAGCATAGCTGATCATGAAGATGGGAATGTCCTCCGCTGTCGTCCGATTGATCTCATCCTCCAGAGACCTCTGTGGACATGAACAAGAAGTCACAAACATATGACTATTAATGATTAGCACCCGTCTTGCATACGGACTTTCTGCAAATATGAAACTCACTAGAAATTTAAAAAGAGAGATTAATAAGAGATTATCACACCTCTGCCATGTATGCAAACGTGAAGTTGGCCGTCGGGTCTCTCTGGTAATCTTGGACAATTTTCAGAAATTCATTCTCCCACTGCATGGCCACGTTATACTTGACGTTGGTCCGGGGATAGTTGTTGAGGGAGAAGGTCAAAATGAAGGCCTCCGCCTCGGTGTACTCGTCCCCTTGGAGAGCAAACGTGCTTAAAGACATTGCTGGTGCATCATGAGTCACCAGATGAGACCGTGTACATGCACACCTTACAAATGTCCATTTCTTCAAGATTTGAGGAACAAAAACCTAAGCCTCATTTTCCTTATGAGTGCTAATGCTTACTTAAGTTATCTACAGTCAAATAGGAGTTGGCTTGGCAGTTGTGTTGGTGCCACACACTCAAAGTGTCTTGGAAGCGGAAACCTGGAGAACCTCTTTAGTCCAACTCAATAGCCTACTCCCCATTTTCATACAAATCCTTCTTCAAAGCGGTCACTTGACAAGCACTAGTTCACGCAGGTCGGCGCTCCACTCACCCTGGTAGCCGCCGACAGCCAGGAAAGGGAAGACTGGAGCGCCATAGTCAGCCATGCAGCTCAGTCCCAATTTGGTGCTGTCTTTGAACGACAGAGGCGAGCTTGAGAGGACATAGAAGAGAAGGCAAATGTGTCTGAGTCGCCGCTTTCGCAGTTTGCATGCAATTTCAAGAGTGCTTACTTGAGGCAGTAGATGAGGTGGTCTCTCCAGTCTACCTCTTTGGTCTCCCCCAACTTAGTCATGTTGACCTTGGCATTGATGTTGTCCAGGCTGTTCTGGAAGTATTGTGGCAGACTGTTGACTGCACAGTCCGTCTGGGAGGAGTTGTTGGGGTTCAGCGGTGCAAAACACACGTCCTTCAGGCTTGCTGTGCGATTTAGGTCCTCTGACCAGAACTCAATGTTCTAGAAAAAAACAGAGCGGTAATTAATCGTCAACATTGCGTGGGGATCGGTTATGCTTCTGTGATGTTTACCTGTATTTGTTTCTGGAGAAGCAGCATCTCAATAATGAGCTCTTTGGAGACGAGGCCACTGAAGTTCTGCGCTCCAAAGAGCAAAGAATCATAAATGTGTCCTTTTCTGCCCGGCGCTGTCAAGATCAACTGGTTGGTCCTGAAGAACGGGCCGAAGTGTTTATCGTGGAAATCCTTCTCCCGACGGGCTCGGCTGTCGGGAGCCGACCAGAGCTCCACTGGGTCGGTGGTGAGCTCGATGGACATGAGGCCGGCGGCAAACGCCGCCACGACGACCGCTGATACCAGGAGCACCTTCGATAGGGGAGGGCAGATGAACAAGTCAGACTATTTCGTGTGACAAGCAACTTCTTGATGCGCGTGGAACCAGGAAGTGGCCTGATGAAATATGGTTGGACAGACAAAGTACGACGCTCCTCTTTTTTCCCCCCACTTTTAACAGTTCAAACCTCGTCAGAGATCTGTGCTCGATCGAGTGCCGCTGTAATTGGAATTATCATTAGTTGGTTAGGAGAAATCAAGTGGCTGCTTTATATGATGACGTACAGTACAGAAATCACAATATTAACCTTTTGTCCATATGTTAGTGTTTCAATCAAGTCAGGTAACAGAGAATGATCTGATGAATCGTGACAGCCGTCTTGTCTATACAGTGTATTGGTGTACTGATACAGTATCATACCACACAAGAATAAGGCACATGAGTGTCTGATATTGTTTGGAGATGTTTTGGAAGAAACTAACCGTGAGGGGATAAGTCGCCATGAGTGTTCCCCACGTCTGAAAGACGGAGCTTAGGAAGGCCTGAGCGGCCATGCTGTTCTTGTCGGCGCACGTCACCTCCGACGGACGAATGAGCCGCTGATTGACCTCGTTACAGTTCTGATCTTTGCTTTTCCTCTTCTCTTTTTCTTCATCCTGCTTCTTCTGTGACTCGACATGACAAGAGACCAAGAGAAAGAAGAGGAAAGAAAATACGAGGAGACAGAATAAGATGATAGAAATGACAAGCAAGCCGTCCGTGCCCAAAAGTCGGAAGGGTCCCGGTGGCAGCGGGAGAGGTGGAACGGCAGGGCACGATCCTTTGCAGTCCTGGCACGAGCACACCTGACCTCCGGACGGCGTGGTCTCATTGCACCTAAAGGCTCGCCCCCTGTAGGGAATCACACCTTCGGGCACTCCCTCTGTTTCTCCCTCGTTTATGAGTCTGAAATCAATGTCCAAAGGAGCCAGACCGTTGCTAGAGTCCCCCTGGAAGTCGTACCAGCGCTGGGGGGTGCAGAGCTTGGCGCCGTAGCGGCCGCACATGGTGGCGATGGCGAAGCCTCCCGTGGCGGGGATTCGGACATTTTGGCACGACTGGAAGGCGGTGTCCGCAAAGCTGGTGGTGAGGTACGCCTGGTACTCCACCACGGCCTCTCTGGTTATTCCCAGGTTGTTGGTAACATTCATGACCTTTGTGACTTTGACTGTCTGGCTCTGGTTCGGGCTGCAGGTGTTGATGCAGTGCAGGTGGGCAAAGTTTTCAGCACAAGAAGGGCAGCGCACCAGCAGGGCCTTGGACAAAGTCAAACTTATTTCCAGGGATGACAGCTGCTTCATGGAGCAACAGGCAAATGTGCTGCCGACGCCCTTATCCAACACGGGGCACACCTGCACATTCAGAACATCTTTAATAAGATAAGGCTTTTAGTTGTTGTAGTTATTAGTTTCATTGACTTGCCTGCACTACAGACCTCTTTGAGTTTGCGGTAGTGGTTTCCCGTCAGCTCCCGGGCTCGGCTGTAATTTCGGCAGGGGACGATGGGAGGGATGAGGGCCGCTCCCACCAAAGGGTTGCGGCCGCACTCCTCGTAGAAAGCGCAGTAGCCCGGTTGATGCTCGCTCTGCGACAGCACCTGCACGCTCCGAAACACAATCTGAATGAGAATGACCAACAGCTCCCCCATTTTATTCCTTGATCCATTGGAGTCAACCACACGTATTTTCTTTTGGGCCAAACTGGTTAAGACCAAGACGGTTTTATTCAAACTGAACTGTATGATTGAAATCTGACGTATTGTACACACAAGTCCAGCATCGAACATTTGGAGAACGTCCATCGGGATACATCGGGATCGTCATCTGTATCCGTGCCTTTCTCCTTCAACTACACTTTCTGTCTTGACATTACGCCATTTTTTTTTTAAATTGCCGTCGAAAGATACAGAAAATGTTGATATTTGCACATAGAAACAAGAGTTGGTAATGTTTACGATGATGAATGTATCTTTACACTTCCAAGGACGTCAAAATACAACCCCATAAACATCACGCCTTGGGGCTGTACTGCGTCCCGACATAATCAGCGTCTCAGCAGGAATGATGAATAGCAGAATTTCAAGGTTGATTAGTTTGACCTTTATGATAATAAATGCACACGGCAATATCTAACTACACGCTGACTGCATACAAAAGCACAACACCATTAACAGTACGTATCATTAAATCACACAGGTGAAACTCACTTTCCGCTACCTAAACCGCACATGTCCTTAATGCCTGGCCAAAACTGTATTCATATTTAGTATATTCAATTATAGATGACATCTAATAATAGCGATCACACTTTTGACAATCTATTCAAAAGCTTTTTGGCAAACGGTTACTATAATTTTAGAGAAAACCTTTTAACACACCCAAATCATTCCAATTCCAAAAATAACACGGTGAAATAAATAGATTCATTAAGAAAATAATCCATGTATTCATATTATAAAGTCTACAAATATAATACAAAATCATGTACTCATGTAAATGGTAGTTTATAAACGGTCTGTGTTAGCGAGTCGCAGGCTTCTCGGTACAACGTGAAGTGGAAGCAGAGTCCTGCCATAAAAGTGTCACTTCTCCTGATGAAGACAGCCTCACCGTGCATGTCAGAAAAGTGATCAGGGCTGCCACGCGACGCATGACTTTGCTTGTTTCAGCCACAAAAGAGTCCTGAGGTACAAAACGCAAGCGTGCTAATAATCACTCAGCGTTCGAGGCAGCATTTGAACGTCCGCTTGACGGGAAGTCTGAGTGGTCCTGTCTGTGCCCTGGCCCCTCTGCCCGTCCAACTGCTGGCTGCTGGGAAGGCACACACATCATGACACGTCCGCTGTCCGCACACCTATGATGTCACGCCCGTCTTATCTGGTCTGATGCCAGGCCTGGCCAATGGCAACTGTGGGTGATCAATCATCGTGTCTGATTATTAACTGGGGGAGGGATTTCGATAGGGTTGCCAGGGACCTGCGTGGAAACTGTGAGAAGCTGTAATAACAACCGCACCCTTTCTTCAACCGTGCAAGAGATCAAATAATGTCAACGAATTTCAATCAGATAATTGAGATCAGTGTGCTTCCTGCAGAGAGCTTGTTTCCGTTGCTCAAACTGTCTGTCGGGCCTATAAATGACCCACATGACAAGTTGGTACACTCAGATCTTTACACCAATCATTCCCAACCAGGGTGCCGTGCGTGGCACACGAGTAGTGTGGTGTGAAAAAAATCATCAGGGGTGCTCCGGGAAATCGCCGAATTTGTCTGAAAATCCATCCGTTCATTTTCTGAACCGCCTATCCTCACGCGGGTCGCGGGCGTGCTGGAGCCTATCCCAGCTATCTTCGGGCGAGAGGCGGGGTACACCCTGAACCGGTCCCCAGCCAATCGCATGGCACATAGAAACAAACGACCATTCGCACTCACATGCAGACCTACGGACAATTTAGAGTCTTCAATTAACTTACTACGCATGTTTTTGGGATGTGGGAGGAAACCGGAGTACCCGGAGAAAACCCACCCAGGCACGGGGAGAACATGAAAACTCCACACAGGCGCGGCCGGATTTAACCCGCAACCTCAGAAATGTGAGGCAGATGTGCTAAGCAGACGTCACCGTGCCGCCCTGTCTGAAAATGATTCATTAATTACAAAAATAGTCTGTGTATCCACCTGTTGCCATACATACAACAGAATTAGTCATGGCTTCCTGCGAGTCCACTATAAGCAAGACCAGGAGAAGCTCATCCATGCTTTGATCTCAAGTAGACTTGGCTATTGTAATGGTCTTCTGACTGGACTCCCTAAAAAGAGCATTAAACAGCTGCAGCTCATTCAGAATGCTGTGGTTCGGGTTCTGACCAGAACAAAGAGGTCAGAGCATATTACTCCAATTCTAAAGTCTTTACACTGGCTTCCAGTCAGCTTTAGAATAGATTTTAAAGTTCTGCTACTGGTCTATAAATCACTAAATGGTTTAGGTCCTGAATACATGAAAGAAATGCTAATGGGTTAGGGTTCTGAGATCGACAGACTCGGGTCAAATAGTGTAGCACAGAGTCCAAAGCAAACATGGTGAAGCGGCCTTTAGCTATTATGCTGCACACAAATGGAATAAGTGAGAATGTTTTTTAGTCCAGGTTAAAAACTCTTCGTTTTTTTTCTCATGCTTTTTAGAGCATTTGCACTTTTCAATGATATTTCTTGCACTGTACACTGTTTAAATTGTTAATTATTTTTTTCTCTTTGTTTTAAATGTTTATACGCAGTTTTGTTTTTAAATGCTTTTAATCATGTAAAGCACATTGAGTTACCTTGTGTATGAAATGCGCTATTTAAATCAATTTGCTTTGCTTATAACAGAATTGATCAGGCCCAGATTTCACTCGGACTACGTCATTATTTTAGTGTTCATACTTTTTGAGACATTTTTGTCTGGTGGTGTGCCTTGAGATTTTTCTGATGTAAAATAGGTGCCTTGGCTCAATAAAAGTGAGGAAACTGCTTGAGACCATCTTTCGTGATTCCGACGGGTGCAGCATTTTGTTGTTCACAACGCAATATCGACGCCGCGCTGGACGAAAGTGACGGTAGCGAGCAGCCGTGGCAAGGCAGAATTCTAACTCCCTCGGTCAAAACCTCCACGCAAAGATTAAATGTGTAATTGATATTGTTATCGCATGTCAAGGTCAAAGCTGTGATAAAAGTGACAAGCCGAGCTGCGCCGTCGCATGCGTGTGAAGAGCAAAGGTGCTCAACCTTTTGGAAGGATGATAAAAATTGATGGCAGAAAAAGACAAGAAGTAATGGGCCAGATAAGGACTTCTTTGCTTACCCATTCACCCTACACAATGTACACCTTCGCAGCAAAAGATTCAAGTTCTTTATATTACTTTGAGGTGATGATAACGTGACGAAGTGTCCCAAGTGCGAGGGCCTAATTCATCATTTGTACATCTTCTTCTTCTATTCCTTTGGGCTTGTCCCGTTAAGGGTCGACACAGCGCGTCATCATTTTCCCATGAGAGCCTATCTCCTGCATCCTCCTCTCGAACACCAACTTCCCTCACGGCATCCATCAACCTTCTCTTTGGTCTTCTACCAGCTCTCTTGCCTGGCAGCTCCATCCTCATAACACCCTCAATTTCAACTTTCAGCCTCATCACTCGATCTGATACTCTTTTCACCTCCAAGACATTCTTAGCTAGCCAACTCTTCTTTTAAAATAACCCCGACTCCATTTCTCTTCCCATCTACACCAGGGTCAAATAATTTCAACCCTGCCCCTGAACTTCTAGCCTTGCTGCCTTTCCACCTGGTCTCCTGGACACACAATATATCAACCTTTCTCCTAATCATCATGTCAACCAAGTCTCGGATAACACCTTTTTTTTTCTTTTCTTTTTTTAACGATTCATTAATCATTCTTTACATTAAGCTCCAGGCTGGACTTGGATACAGAAAGGTGGAGGGCCACGTCCTCAGCAAGGTTTTTTCCCTATCACCTGCTGATCTGTCTGAGAAGATACAGTGAAGATAGATAAGAGGCGAGGGCTCTCAACAGTCTGCAATTGGCATCATTCGACTTTAGCCGGCTCGAGCTCGTCGCGCACGTCGTACATGCGAAGATATGCAAATCTCACTTGATTTGAGCACGACTCCCCCGCTTTGAGTTCCATCATTTGTGGGTCCCGGCTGGACAATTTGAGCTTCACGTGACATGAGAGATGCACATCAGTCATCTGACTGAGCGCAGCATCAGCCAAAATATCAACAGGCTTCACCTTTGACCTTATGATGTGTGAAAAGCTCATTTTTGCTGTTTTTTTCCCCCCAGATATATGCTTTATGACTGGAAGGTGATTATATACGGCCTCTACCCAAAAGCTTTTTTTTTTTTTCTACAAATAGAACGTTTGAGAATAAATGAACACACCCCGTAGGTTATTTGCAGGCTCAAAATGAATAGATGGAGAACACTTCAACAGATTTGCTAAAAAACAAACAAAAAAACGAGAATTTTCTTTCAGAATCAATATTTTCGATGGTATGACACTACAACATTATATATTGCCACACATGTGGAGGTTCGATTGCAAATGACCTTTGTCAACGAGCGTATGCAAAAATGTTTTCAACGGCTCCATTTAACATTGCAATTTGCAAAGCACACGCCAATGGAAAAACAACAAAAAAACTACAGGTTAAGTGTAATGTTTATGAAAATGGTCTTGTGGTCACGGAGAAATGTATAAAAAGCTTAAGATAAAAAAAACAAAAACAAGGGGGGGGCAAGCTCATTTAGGACGAGCACTGCGGGGTTTGTCTGCCTAAATAGCTCATAGCAGGAAATTAAATTGGAATGACTCGTATATGCCGCAGACTGTGAAACACCTTGGGAAATACAGTCAAGGATTTCCTGCAACAATCATTTGTGATAACAAGTTGACACATTCTGATTCGTGATACCTTTACTCAATAACGTGACCCTCGCAGAGTGAACAGAAACCAATAGCGGAAGAAAATTCCCCGTCGATGGTCTCATTTCGTGGCTGAAACTGCCCTCAAAAGATGACTTAAGTACATCTATAACACACATTGGTGGTTTTGTTGACATATTGTTCCGGCGCCATTTTGTGACTCATCACAGGACTTGGCAATGATTAATGAGTTCCTCCTCAATTACAGCGATAGTCAGGACTGCATTGCTAATCTCGTTCGCTGCAGGACTGCATTGACTTATTTGGCAAAGGGTAATGGTCTTTTGAAAAGAAACAAGACAAAAAGCCTGGAGTCTCACAGATGTTTTTGCAGAATTTATTAAAGAAAACAACACATTTCAGACAAACATCTTTTAGTATCCATATGAAAAAGTGAGAAGTAAAACACATGGCTCAATGGAGAAGTTTGGAGTAATGACTTCTTTAACGATGCTAATTCAACAGAAGAAGATAAGGAAAAATGAAGACACGTGCCACTTTTTCAAGAACAAAGGTAACGCTCGCTCTCCGTGAACTCCGAAAACCAATCCGGCCGAGTACGCAAATGTAGCATTTAAAATCTGCGCTGCTTGTTTGGTACGTAGTCCCCGGGTCCGGGGAGGCCCCTGGGGAAGCCGCCCTGGCCTCCCGGCAAGCCGGCGCCGCCCGGGCCCGCCATGAGAGCGGCGTTGTCGGCCGCCATGCCGGAGGAGGCCAAGTGCATCCTCATGTCTTGCTCCCTGCTCTCGGGCTGGAAGCCGCCCCTGAAGCCCTCCTGCTGGCGCTTCATCATCTCCTCGTTACGCATGCGCATCTCCTCCTCCCTCCGCCGGCGTTCCTCCTCTTGCCGGAGCTCGGCCTGCTTGCGCTTCTGCACCTCCTGGCTGTGGAGCTCCTCCATCCTGCGCAGCTCCTCCTGCCGCCTCAGCAGGTCTTGCCTCATCAGCATCACCTGATGCTCGTGACGGGCCGCCTCCATCTCGGCCTCCAGCTTCTCCTGGGCCTCCTTCATGTTGCGGTCCACCATCTCGTACTGCTGCTTCTCCATCTCCATGAGGGCCTTCCAGCGCATGGCGTACTCGTACTCGAAGGAGCCCGGCTGAGCGAAGCGCGGCGGCTGCTCGCGCTCTTTGTGGTACTGCTGGTTTTTGGTGATGAGCTTTTCCGACAGCCCCTCCTCGTCGTCCAGCTGCTCCATGGGCTCCACGATGATGGGGCGAGGGAAGGCGGTGAGCAGATAGGCGCCGTCGTTGCATTTGTCCAGAGCCTTTCTGGCCGCCGGCTTGGAGGTGAATTCCACGATCCCCTTCCCGGTGGGCCTCCCTCGGTCGTCCACGATGATGACGGCTCGCTCGATCTGCCCGAACACGGAGAAGGCCTCCTCCAGCAGCTCGTTGGACACAAACTCCGGCAGATTCTTGATCGCCAGAGCGGCGCCGTGAGTTGCGAAGCGAACGCGGATGGGTCTACCTCTGAACGGGGTATCGTCGAGCTCGGCTCTGGCGATCTCGGCGATGATTCTGGTCTCCAGGCGGATGAAGCCGAAGCCTCTGTCCTTGTTGACAAAAATCTCGGTGGCCTTGCCGTATTTTGCGAACAGCTTTTCAATGTCGTCCTCCATGACTCCGGTAGGCAGGTTTCCTACGAAGAGCCTGCTGCGCTGGGTGAAGGTTTTCTCACCGGGCTTCCTGAAGCTTTGCAAGTCCAGCGTTAAGGCCTCGTTCGGGCGGCTAGTAGAGTCGCTCGGCTCCTCGCCGTTCGTATTGCCTCCATGTTTCTTCTGGTCTCCCTGGCCAGATTGACGGTTGGGACCGTGGTTCTGGTGAGGACCCCTGTTTCCTTGCATTGTTTTGTTATATATACAAAAAAAAAAAAAAAAAAAAAAAAAAACCCGTGCAAGGCGAGTCAGTAAATCGCCCCGAATCTCTTTGCAGAGAGCGGTGTACAAAGACAAGCGCAAGCAAAAATGGCGAGCCTGCGTGATGCGGGGCGACCCTATTGTGACGTCAGAAAAAAGGCGACGAAAATATTTGAATCAATGACGTAAAAATTGCGGCTGAGGGAAAAAAAACAACAACGACAATTTTATTTGGGGGAAAGACTAATTTACCTTTAGACCATGCTTCCGTCAAACCATCATGTTGTTTGTTCCGTTTGTAGCATTCGCAGTCTTCCTAAAATGTGTTGTGTAGAGGGGTTTTTTTCTCGATCAGTACAGTTTCTCGCGAGAATACACAACAGCCCGGAAAGACGTCACAGCAGAGATATTCTATAAACGAAGATGAAATAGTCGCGTTTTATTGTCGTATTACGACAAAAAAAAAAAGAAAGAAAAAAAAGAACACCATTGAAAATATTTTTTTTTTGCGCTGCAATTTGAAGTAGTGTAGAAATGAACCGAATCGTACCGAGGTGTGTTACGCTTTCCAGTAGCAGACATTACAACGTCATCAGTTAGCCGTCAGTAGTTCATCTGCACGCTTTGAAAACATCTCTGGTAGAGCGGGCATTTCGCGGGAAGACAAGTCGTAGCAATAACAAACGTTGCACCGAATTCAAGACATTTGCTTTTAGAGTCCCATTATAATAAGACGACCAAGGTAAGCGCTTCAGCTTCCAACGTTATACACGTTTTCAAAACAACACATGACGTTCGGAAGCGGCCACTTGCTAACTTCATTGCCTTGCTAGCAATCTCAACGGGCGTCATGCTTATGAACGACATGGCCACTTCACTCGAACTTTTGGAATGCGTCAATAGGGCCAGCATGTTCTCCGATCTGAGCGCGCCGAGAGACGGCTCCTCTCTTCTGCGCCGCCCGGCCGAGGACGCGGCGCCCGTGTTTGAGAGGGCTTCCCCGGCCTACACTCCCTGCTCGGAGCGCTTCGGAGTCGGCGAGCGGAGTTTCAATCGTCAGTATGCTCATATTTATGCAGCGCGACTCATGCAGATGAGACCTCTACTCACGGAGAAAGCCCAACAGAAGTGGGGTACGTGTTCTATGCGGGAATGCAGCGTGTCCCAACCTTTATCGAGACAAAGCATTTATTTGACATTCATCTCACGGTATACACCAAACAATAGTGTCACAAAAACTGAATCAGAATCATCGTTATTTGCCAAGTATGTCCAAAAAACACACAAGGAATTTGTCCCCGGTTATGTAACTTCTGGCATCTAGTTGAAAGGTGTTTAATAGTTAGTCCTGTGGCTAACGGAAATAGACGACCTAAGGCCTGGTACACACAAGGAGTTTTTTTTCAAATCTTACAAGATTGTTTCTCTGTGACAGACCCCACACAGGAAACTCAAATATCAGACATATAACAGTTTTGGTGGTATTGTGTGTCGTGTGCTCTGATCATCTCAACACAGAGCACCGCACACATACAGATTCTGCTCAACCAACAAGTCACCGAGGCAGAACTCTCATCTCTCACAAAATCCAAGACGAGCAGTCACTTCCTGTCATGCGCCGATATTTGCTGAGTGTTTCCCATGATAGACGGAGGCGGGAGTGTTGTACAATGGCAATGTTGTCAGAAAAGACTTGCTTTTGGAAAATGTTTTCATTGTTCCTCCGACAGGCTGCTTCTGTGATCGCCTGCGTTCCATTTCGTGTCAGAATTTACCACGTCGTGACTCGAGAAGTAGCCGACTTTCCTCACACACGTGAAGATTTTTGGTCGTAAATATATTAAGTATTTCAATTTGTTGGCCCGACGCGTTTCGGACCCATTCAGGCGTCTTTTGTCGGGACGGAGCATAATCGAGACCAAAAGAAAAACAGCCCGGTTGTCTTTTTGTCTGTACCGGGCCTAAGATACTGTACGTCACTTGTAGTAAATAATGTTTGGATAATCTCTCACTGCACATTGGTTGGGAATCGCAGCATGCAGGACAATTGCTCTAATAAGGATCCATTTTTTGTGTAGGGTCCGATGTGCTTGTCCGGACACTGTGTGATCTTCAGACCGGGGAGCAGTGTTGCATTGTGGGAACTCTGTTCAAGCGTATGGACTTGCAGCCATCCATTCTAAAAGAGATCAGTCAGGAGGTTTGCATTACGTCAGATCCACAACATCTGGAAAGAATTCGTAGCGCTTCACTTTTTTCCACAGTTTTCATTTTACAGCCAAATTTTCTGTGTAATCATTTAGTCAGCGAGGTGGCCAAGGATTCAGTAAAACTTTGTCATGTGGTCATTATGCCGTGTTGTGTGTAATATTTTTGAGGACAAATGAAATGATTCCATTTTTGAATAAGGCTGTAACATAAAATGTAGAAAAATTGAAGTGCTGTGAATACTTTCAGGGTGCACTGTATAAACCGGTTGCGGGTGTAACGAGCTTCTGGCCAGTGTTGTGTGTCATGACTTGTTTTTCGCCATCTGGTTGCCCCCCAGCACAACCTGCTGCCCCAGCCTCCACGCGTCAAGTACATCAGCGACAATGATGAGCTGATTCTGGAGGATGAGCTGCAGAGGATCAAACTGGAAGGCAAAATTGACAGGGATAGGTGTGTCACAGGTGAGAGGGGTTTTCCATTGTGCTGTTTGTCACACAAATGGACTGGGAGCCTCATTCATTGACTGCTATTTTCTACAGGTAGTGTTATTGCTGTATATGGAGCTGAGAGGAATGATGGGAAGTTCACAGTGGAGGACCTCTGCACAGCTGATCTCCCCGCACAGACCGTAAGACCTGCACTCAACGCTGACAGGTAAACGCACACAAAACTCTTCATACATATTCAGCCATCTGCACGCAGAGCAACGTGAGTAGACACCTGAAAAATTCAGTCGCGTTGAGCGGTGTGCGTGGTTCTGGATCATTGTATTATTGCGACACACATCCAATTTTGAGCTATGACTGTTGGACAGATGGCCTCCAGTTCTACTGCAAAATATCTTGATGATGAATTGTGAATTCATTTTTCCATTGATGATGGTTAGCAGTCCAGGCCCTGAGGTAGCAAAGCCTCTCGAATATCTCCAGGTGCATCCTGGAGATATTTGCAAAGGATGTGTGATCACCATCTTGAAATGTTTGTTGACAAGATTGAAAAATGCCCCTTTTATCATCATGAAAACATATGTAGGGCTTTAGCCACAGTTTGTCCTTTCTTCTCACCCGTTTCCTGTCTTTGTATTCCTCGGCCATGGAGAAATTTAGCCACAGTGTCCTAGGCAATCTGCATTTTGCTTGACAATCGCCTGATGTTCTTTGTTGATTAATGAAATTTCAGTGACCCTTTAAAACACTGCTCCCGATAAGAATGTCAGAGTTTTTTTTTTTTTTTTTTGTCGCAACTCATTTGCAGGTGTGCCACGGTCAGTCGGCAACTGTAATTTGTTTGCATTTGTCCAGTTCCGTCGGGGTCCGTCATTTCGTTTGGTGTGCGGCTGGCGTCAGATGATCCCGTTTTGTAATGTCTATTGTTGTTTTCTTTCTTGTGCAGATTTGTTCTGCTCGTCTCAGGGCTGGGTCTCGGTAGCAGTCAAGCAGACAGCATGCTGGGCCTACAGCTGCTGGTCGACATGGTAACGGGTCAACTCGGCGACCAGGGGGAGCAGAGCGGAGCGGCGACGATTTCGAGGGTCTTGATGGTGGGAAACCTCCTAAGCCAAAGCACGCACGACAAGGACGTCTCGAGCAAGGTGAGCCACACGTGGGTCACGGCTGCACGTCGTGTAGACCGCATGTGGTGATGCATAGACTAGGATGGCAGCTGGGGTTGCCTCATAAGATGATAAGGGATCAGCAGTTGAATAGAGAGCACTTCACTGTGAGATGTCCATAAGCAAACAAAAAAGAAAGCAATCAACAATTAAAGGGGAGTTAATATTCTAAAAAAAAACCAACACTTTTGGTCGTTTTTGTTAAAGCAGTCTGTCAGTATACATCTTGGACAACCTCAATTCCAATGAAGTTAGGACGTTGTGTTAAACATTCCATTCTTGCTCGATGTACAGCTTCAGCTGTTCAACAGTCCGGGGTCTCCCTTGTCGTAGTTTACGCTTCATAATGCGCCACACATTTTCAATGGGAGACAGGTCTGGACTGCAGGCAGGCCAGTCTAGTACCCGCACTCTTTTACTCCGAAGCCACGCTGTTGTAACACATGCAGAATGTGGTTTGGCATTGTCTTGTTGAAATAAGCAGGGGCGTCCTTGAAAAAGATGTTACTTGGATGGCAGCATGTGTTTCTCCAAAACCTGTATGTACCTTTGAATGGTGCCTTCACAGATGTGTAAGTTACCCATGCCATTGGCACTAACAGAGCCCCATACCATCACAGATGCTGGCTTTTGAACTTTGTGTCCATAACAATCCGGATGGTTCTTTTCCTCTTTGGCCCAGAGGACACAGTGTCCACAATTTCCCCCCAAAATTTGAAATGCGGACTCGTCGGACCACAGAACACTTTTCCACTTTGCATCGGTCCATCTTAGATGAGCTCTGGTCCAGAGCGTTTCTGGGTGTTGTTGATAAATGGCTTTCGCTTTGCATAGTAGAGTTTCAAGTTGCACTTACGGATGTTGCGGCGAACTGTATTTACTGACGTGTTCCTGAGCCCATGTGGTGATATCCTTTACACCTCGATGTCGGTTTTTGATGCAGTGAGGGATCGAAGGTCACAGGCATTCAATGTTGGTTTTCGGCCTTGCCACTTCCATGCAGTGAGTTCTCCAGATTCTCTGAACCTTTTGATGATATTATGGACCGTAGACAATGAAATCTCTCAATTCCTTGCAATTGTACGTTGAGGAATATTACCCTTAAACTGTTTGACTATTTTCTCACGCACTTGTTCACAAAGAGGTGAACCTCGCCCCATCTTTGCTTGTGAATGACTGAGCAATTCAGGGAAGCTCCTTTTCTACCCAATCATGGCACCCACCTGTTCCCAATGAGCCTGCTCACCTGTGGGATGTTCCAAACAGGTGAGCATTCCTCAACTTTTTGGCCACCCGTCCCAGCTTTTTTGGAACGTGTTGCAGCCACAAAATTCTAAGTTGATTATTTGCTAAAAACAATCAAGTTTATCAGTTTGATCGTTAAATATCTTGTCTTTGCAGTGTATTCAATTAAATACAGGTTGAACGTGATTTGCAAATCATTGTATTCTGTTTTCATTTATGTTTAACACAACGTCCCAACTTCATTGGAATTGGGGTTGTAACTCGACAGTAGTATAGTTCGATAAAAGCTTTATGATGGTGGAAGAGTTTTACTTCCAGCAGTCCATCCCAACTGATATTTGTAATGGGGAAAATGAATGCCCATTATAAATAAATGCAAGGTTTAGGACAAGAATGTAACAGGTCCACTGTGATATATGACCTTTGACCTCTGGCAACACCTTTGTCCTGTAAGTGGTGGTGATTTTTCACACAAATCATTAAATGTTAAATAATGAAAAAGATATCTATGTCCGCGTTAAAATGTATCGATTTCCTCGGTAATAGGTAACAGTGTCAACAACAGTAAAAGTCAAATAATTGCTGCTTGAAATGTAACTTTGGGTTGGTGTCTAGGCCAAGTACCTGACCAAAAAGACTCAGGCTGGCAGCGTGGAGGCCATTCGCTTGTTGGACGAGCTGCTGCTCCAGCTGGTGGTGAGCCCGCGTGCGCCCCCTGACCTCACCGCTCTCTTTTACTTCCAGTTGCTTGTGGTGCACTCTGACCGCTGTGAAATGTTACTCATAACTTTCAGAGGGAGTTGATTGTTTGTCACCAAAGTTTGCAAACATACGTCCTCCCCTGCTAGGCCTCGGTCCCAGTGGATGTGATGCCTGGCCAGTATGACCCCACCAACTACACGCTGCCTCAGCAGCCTCTGCACCGCTGTATGTTCCCTTTGTCCTCGGTCTACCCCACACTGCAACTGGCGTCTAACCCGTATCAGGCCACTGTGGACGGAGTGAGGTGAGGAACAACAACAACAACAACACACACACACACCTTATTAATGTGACCAAACAACAAATCAAAAGTAAAAAATGAATAAGTCAAATAACTCACCATCTGTGGATGTATTCCAATTTCATCTGAGTTCTGGCTTTCAAATGTGGCTAATCTTCCTTGTTTGAGCGCCATCAAGACTTGGCTGATGTTGGCAAGCTGCATGGTCTTTTCGGGGAGTCGATGAAACTCACGATGGACTCTTTTGTCACGTCCAAGAAATTTGGCCAGCTGGTCCATCTCGGTGTCTGTGATGTCGAGCACAGTCTACAAGATGACTGCGTGCTCCCGCCACCTGGTGGATGTAAAGTGAAAACGGGAGACTTTCGACAACAATTTGTTAATAAGCGCACAGCATTTTTGGGCTTCGGGGAATCAGAACTGGCCGACTGCGTTTCCGTCGACGATAATCCTTGATGCGCCTGCGCGGTTTTTTCCTCCATTTCCGATAGCTCGATCAGTGGTGTCTCTTGCTCAAAATGCAGATAAGGGCATCGTTTAAAGAGAATCATCTGGCTGACACACAACTTTGCCAGATCCATGTAGGTAGCTGTGTTGGTATTTTGTGAAAATGTTCATTAAAAGGCATAAGAGTGGCCACGTTCCATCGAGACTCCCCGATGCTCCTCAGTCCTGCAGCCGACAGCAAGTCAGTCCACTTTTCCTCATGGACTTCTTGGAACTTGGTGGCTTTATTACAAGGTCTTCATTGGCTGTGATTAAATTCTGTGTTTGTATGTTTGCTTGCTTCAACCAGGGCATGCCCAAGTTTGTTGGCTTGTGTTGGAATAATGAACTTGCTTGCCTCACTGTCATACCCGCATGTCGCCTTCACAGCTTCAGGCATCTCCATGTTCGTTTGTGGATCTATGAGGTCTTCCATTTTTTTTCCCCTCACATTTGAAATGAGCATCCCCATTTCTCTCATCTTGGTTCACACATACCGCTGTTTCTTTGGCCGAGGTTCTGCCTTTGTTTAACAAGCGCTGACCAATATCAATAATGACGTTGTCTTTTTTTTTTTTTTTTTTTTTTACACAATATTTGCGATTCATTGCACCGTTGACGCCACGAAATTACCTACTCACGTGGAAAGACATTGTGTGTGTACACAGTGACTGCACCCAGTTCTTTTCTGGCTTGTGAGAGACTGATAAAAGATGAAGGTCACAAGACCTTCCTTTAAAAAAATAAAAAATAATAAAATTTAAAAAAAAAAAAGCCTTGACAGTAGGGCACAGTTACTTCCCTGCACTTTTTTTTTTTTAGGAGTTTGCTTAAATGGAACTAGTTCGCCCTTTCCTGACTCCATGACGGCAGCGTTGTAAGCAAAATTTCCCCCTGTTGCGAATGTGATCGAGCTGCTTTTTTTTTTTTTGTCCCTCTCCTTTGACCACTTTGGAAAGCTTAGGGCTTTGACGCGGTCCGATTTAGCTTGATGTGCACGTTCTCGGTGTCGAGCCAGCTTTGCATAAAGCGAAGAGCAATACAAGCAATAATGTCTTTTGCTGTACTTTCTTTTTCTGCATCTTTTAAGGTATGCACTGTCGTACTGAATTAGAATACGATTGCAGGAATAATAATGGGTGCTGACCTCTCATATTACTATTTACTCTTTCCAAAAGTTTGTGTATCCTTAGCTGGCACAGTGAGCGTACCTCTGCTCAGCGTCTTTGAAGTGGTCCAGGTCTTTCTTAATCAACACTGATAATAAATCACATTTGAAAGGGCGTGATCGATTACCTTATGCGGGCAGAGCGCACATTTCATAAGGCTTGTTCAGAATAGTTCCTAAATAAATTTAAAACAGTTTCCTGGTTTTTGGTCCCCATACAGTAAGAAGTCCCCATGACATGATGATGGAAACAGATCTATATCCCCAAAATGTGAAGAATACACACACAAACACTCATGTGTAAATGTCTGGATGGACATTCGTCTCAAAGTTTCGTTTGTTTTGTTTTCTTCCATTCAGGTTCCTGGGCACCTCAGGCCAGAATGTCAGTGATATCGAGCGGTACAGCAGCATGAACGGTCATCTCGAGATTCTGGAAGAAACGCTGCGATTGCGCCACCTCGCTCCGACAGCCCCGGATACCCTTGGTGCGTCAGGCTCTTTGTTGTTTGTAGAATCGTCTAGATGATCAGTTCCAAGCCATTCATACAATATCTGTGGATTTTCTTTTTTTTTGCAGGTTGTTATCCATTTTACATGAAAGATCCGTTCATCTTGGAAGAGTGCCCGCATGTTTACTTCAGCGGGAACGCCCCAGCGTTTGAGTCAAAGCGCCTTACAGGTCCGTCTGTGTGTGTACACGTGCTCATTTGCTTAACGAGAAGAATTTAACTACAGTATGTAATATACAGTCGACCCTCGCAATTAAGGTACTGTAATGAACTCGCTTTTGGGCAAGGAAAGGCATGCTGGGAGATGGAACGGATTAATGGCATTTGAATACATTTTGATTGGGATTAAGCTTTGCATTCTGCTCGAAATGTGGTATGTGACTCACTCGTCCTTTCACTTCACCAGGTGCTGATGGCCAGGAAATCCTTTTGGTCACCGTGCCAAAGTTCCACAGCACCCAAACGGCATGTCTTGTCAACTTGCGCACTCTCGATTGCGAGCCAATCAGCTTCTCGGCCTTTTCTGCGGGCGACGACGACGAGAGCGAGATGAACATCAGCCACTGAGGGGAGCGTAGTCCCGTCACAGTACTCGAGTATTGTGAGGTTTGCCTGAATTATATCTGCCTTCTTTTCAAGTTGGTCTGTGAAAGCCTTTATTGATTTGAAACAACTTCCACATGAGATCTGCCGGCCATCTTAAACTTTCAGTGACATACTGTAAAATGTATATTTCATGGAGAACGACAGTGTCAATAATTACATCTTGAATTAAAAAAAAAAAAAAAAAAGTTGCTTTTAATGTGCATCTGCAATTAAAAAAAAAAATTCACGTATAAAAAGACTGAATATTGTGTCAGAAAGACGCAGCATGAACACACGGAAAAGATGATTAATTTTCTAGTGTTATACAATATACAATTGTTAAAGATTTAAAGTTGAAGATGTGAACATTGTTTATTCAAAAGCCCTGTTACCACCAAGCAGTACAGTTTGTGTCAGTTGCAGTTCCTTTGTAAATATTTGTTAAGGGTACCGAAAATAAATTATCCACACAATACCATTTGGTGTGGTGCATTATGGTAGTGGTTGGGAGCCGCTACATACATTTAACCATCGCTTTTTTTTTTTTTTTTTTAAATGCGCCATTGTTTTTCTAGTTTATGGTTATGAATTGACTGACGATTGCACTGTGCTGCTGTGATGTCACACTATTAACGTAACTTGACAGTATTTCCTTTCTGCCGTATGATTTACCCGCAGTCAAGTACACTGAACTGTACGGCTAAGTTGAGTGAAAGATTTCTGGATTGTTGTAGCTCAGAGAACATCACGGGTACGAACGCGGTGCGTTTTCTTTAATAGTCATCAATCTTGTACTCGTAATTGTAGTCCAGGATGGAGTCTGTGAAGCCACCAGGAGTGGATGATTGTCCCTCTTCTATTAGCCATGAGTCGTACCAGGATGTGGTGATCTCCGGCGTTGTGGGAATTGTGGTGGTCGTCGGTGGTAGCGTAGTGGTCGTCGTCGATTTCAAGCGCATTAACTTCTGCTGTCGCAGACGGCGAATGCGAGCTATTTTCAGTCTCCTCAACCGTTCCTTGCTTAGTTGGGCGTTTTGTGTGATCCCACTGTTGCCGTTAACCACACGGCCATTGCTGGTGACAATTGGGGGCTGGACAATCGTGTTGCCATGGCTGACCAGCCGGATTGGCTTGTTGCCATGAAGAGCCAAAATCTGTGGGCAAATGACAGAAGAATGAATGCCTCTTCATTTAATGCCCAAGCACGACTCTTACAGTACTTTTGTTGTCACGTGACGGCTTCATTGACGTACTTGTTTAATGCGGTCCCAGTTGGATTTGGCCAAGTTGAAGCTGCAGGTGGTCGCCCCTGCCTGGTAACCCACCACACAAAGTTTGGTCAAGGAGGCGAAGCCGTCAGCTTTGGCCGTTACGCGGTACTCGCCAGGGTTTAGTAGGCGCCAGTAGTCTCCGGTTGAAGCTACGGGGAGTTAGAGGGGACAAATGTCAGCTTTAAGTACAAATTCCACCTTCACGTGCAACTTGCGCATTTGAGCTGACTTGTGGCGACGTCGTGGTTTATCCCCTCGACAGACACGGTGGCGTTTGCAAGCGGGTTGCCCTGCTCATCCTTCACAATGCCTCGAATGCCACGGTGAACCTACGCACAAAAACTATTGAATTAGTCACACAAGGGTACACACACAATTAGTCACACTTTTTTTTTTTCAGGGCAACCTACAAAAACTAACTACACATTTTCACACCTCTTGATCAGTCAATCAATCAATTAAAGCGTTTTCCCTGAAACTTAATTATGCAGCTTACCAAGATATCACCACCAAACACCTTTAAGGAGGGTGATTGTGAGCAAGGATAGGTAGCACGTTTTCGTCCATTTTCACTTCCTGTAAGTGTTTTCCAGTTACAGGCCGTGCATTTGGTAAGGATTTACCCAACTTAATCCACCCATCATGTCGCAATTATAGTAATCAGCAATACTATACAAAGACGCAACAGCACACAACTATTTATCCAATCACATGCCAAAAACACAAGAAATTTAAATAAAACATACTACAGATGCTGTTTATTAAATGTATTTGTATGTTTGAAACGCTACAGATGTGTTTTGCGAGTCGAATTTTGCGTTCTCTGACCAACTAAAGGATGGAAAAAGTGCTTACGTTATTGTGAGCAAGCT
Source organism: Phyllopteryx taeniolatus (assembly GCF_024500385.1). NCBI lineage: Eukaryota > Metazoa > Chordata > Actinopteri > Syngnathiformes > Syngnathidae > Phyllopteryx > Phyllopteryx taeniolatus. The sequence goes on along the minus strand of NC_084504.1, from coordinate 31,401,213 downwards.
AGCTGGCTCCCAAAGAATACTATGATATGATGAAATCTGTCCTATGGCTAATGTAGTGTAAGTTACGTTGGCCAGCACTGCTGATTCGGAAGGGCCTGTGCAGATCACATTGACATGGCAACACATAGAGGCTGAAATCTGGACAAAAGATGTAACATCCACATACGCAAACTGGAGGCAGTGCAGCCAAGAGAAACATTCCAAAATTGAGAGAATGAACGGTTGGGAATAAATTCATACAAATACATTAGGTTGTAAATGTGGGTCAGTGGTTCTGATAGCGTTTGGCCTGATGTGTACTTTTGAGAGTTCATGACTTCCAGGTAGTTTGTTGTCAGTGCGTGTGGGTCCAACCTGCTCCATGAAGATGAGCATGGCCTCTCGGTTCTTCTGCCACTCTCGCCGCAGCTCGCTCTCATGAGGGAACTTGTCACAGCCCAGGAAAATGGATAGCTCCAAGCAATTGGTGTGCAGGTAGCTAAAGTCATTCATGCCTGGGGAAAGAGACACAATTAAAGCTAACATCGTGTGTGCTCTCAGCGGCAAATGAACCTACTGGTCTCGACTTACTCCCGGTGATTGGCTTCCACTTGGCTCGGTTGATGATGCCGTGGGCTCCCGCAGTGACGTCCCCGTGACAGGACCCGTGGTAGTTGTGCGTCATGGTCAGATGTGTGGACGCGTAGGATACAGCTAACCACCTGAAGAGCGATTCGTCTGCAATCTCTCGGACCTCTTCCTCGGGTTCACCGTAATGGTAGCCGCCGCTTCTCTCCCTGTCGTCGTCTTCCTCTCTGTTGTCGTAACCCTGGTGGTAGCTGGGATCATAGCCGTGGTCGTGGCCTTGGCCTTGGCCGTGGTCGTAGCCTTGGCCGTGGTCGTAGCCTTGGCCGTGGTCGTAGCCTTGGCCGTGGTCGTAGCCGTGTCCCGTGGTCGTAGCCGTGTCCCTGGTCGTAGCCGTGTCCCTGGTCGTAGCCGTGTCCCTGGTCGTAGCCGTGTCCCTGGTCGTAGCCGTGACCCTGTTCGTAGCCGTGCCCCCTCCGCCCCTCACGGTCTAGATAGCCTCTGTCCCTCCACTCGTGATCCGGCTCAACCCGGTATCCGTGTCCCCACTCCGTCACATCGTAGCCCTCTTCTTCATACCTGTGTGAAAGTATTTTAGTGAGGAGGATGCACAAAAAAATGATGCACAGTCAAGAGGCGTGAGGTCATACTGTCTCTTCTTGCGGCTGTGGGGCTTGTCCTCAGCAGGCTTGTTGGCACGTACATTGTCGTATGGGTAGGCCACAAATGACTCGCCACCCTGAAAGTTTGCGCCCAACACAAACGGGTGGCTTTCCATCCAAGAGATGATGGCCCTGGTTTCTACTGCAATCTGAGATGAAACAGGAGGATCAGGTCCACACGAGTGAAGTGGAAGCCTCCATATACATTACAGCGGTGGGCGGTTCATCTGGTACGTGGGCCTTCAAAGGGGACTTGCCTGAATGAAGTCACCTATTAATAGTCAACTTTATTTCCCATTTCTAGAAAGCAATATAACAGCACACACTGCACGTCATCTGGAGCAGTTCAAAAGCAATCAAATGATCCCAAAAATGTAATTTCATCTTACCCACCAGTGACAGCAAAATTGCTGACGTCAATGAGGGCCAGCTTGCTGGCTTTGTGAGAAGGAATTTCAAGTCTGATCGCTTAAAGACACAGTCCCATTGCTAATACTGCTTAAATTACTCAATCCAGCGCTACTGATTCAGATTAGATTGACACGGCAACACATTGAGACCAAAAAAAAATAAATAATAATAATAATAATCTTAACATCCGCATATCGTGCTGGAAGCAGTGCAGCCAAGAGAAACACAACGAAAAGAAGAGCATAAACTGTTGGGAATATACATATAATATCTCTGAGCAAATATTAAAATTTAGACTGTGAATCAGGTCAGTACTTGTGATATTTTGCACTCGACTCTTGCTGGACCTGACGGACCAACCACTCGACACATTACTTCCATCTCGAAGAAAACCGTGACACTTACAGAGCTGTTTTGCAAGAAGTGGTCAGGTACGGCAACGTGGTGGTTGGGGAATAGTTTGGGCACCATGCCCCTTTCTTCTGCATCCCACAGGATGCTGCCTAGATCTGGAAAGTTCTGGAAAATGTCAAATCCATCGTTGGTAAAGTGGCCGGTGGTCCATCCACTCAGCTCTGAGCCCTTGAACGGGGAGAAAGCAACAGGACACAGGCAACCAAGTTAGCCATCATTCACCACCATCCCTACGCATTTTTAGTTCCGTTTTTTTTTTTTTTTTTTTTTAATATAAACTTACTGCTTGAAAGGCTTCTTCATGTCCATCAGGGTTGAGCGATGGCACCAAGTGGATGCGTATTCCATCCACCAGCTGCTGAGCTCGGGGGTTTCGGTCCCCGTATTCCTTGCACAGGTACTGCATGAGAAGCAGGATCATTTCCCGGCCCACCGCCTCGTTACCGTGGAGACCGCCTGTGTAGCGTAATTCCGGCTCACCTGCACAAAAGGCCAAAGAGGACGGTTGTCGTCTGTCAACGATAAGCCAATGACACAATCTGGTGTTGGTCAGTACAAACAAGAAAGAAAACGGGCGCCTTCCTTTTGACCTGCTGAATCGATTCTATTCAAACTGCTGGTTTTAACTTTAGAGAGTAAAATGCTGTTTTCTCCCAGCCTCGCTCACCTATTTCATGCTCCGTGGGGTTGCCAGAAATCACCATGGCCATGATGTCCAGTCCCTTGGAGCTGCGGCCGAGGCTGTAGACGCTGGTGATTTTGGGACACTCTTCATGCACTGACTTCATAAGCTGGACAACAGATTGAAAGTCAGGCTCAGCGTCACGATTGCTTGTTTTTACGGTCTTCCGTTTGAACGCACATGCGGCTCATTCAACCATCCGTAGGGATTTCTACACGGCTCGTCCCGTTCATCCAGCACCCCCCCCCCCCCAGCGGATTTTGGGGCCAAAGGTGGACTACATCCTCAGGATCAGGTGATCAGTTGCAGGAAAGTCTGCTATGTGACCCAAGACACTACCAATGGGTCATTTGCAGCTCGTTAGAAAACTGCACTGTATTCAATTTGAACTTTCTTGAGTTTGGAAGATCAAGTTGCCCTCTGGTGCCTGAGAGCTAGATCTCTTGATATATCAAGTTGCATGAGATTTGAAGGGGACATTACGGAACGTTGGCTTTTGAACAGCTTGTGTACAGATTGTTGGGTCTCTGGAGGTGGGGTATTCTTGTTTGGTCGATGTTACTGTCGCATGCGCACGGATAAGAAGACTTAATTGAGAGTTGTTAGTGTATGAGGTGCTGCTTGTTGGGATAGGCTCCAGCGCTCCCGCGACCCTTGTGAGGAGAAGCGGCTCAGAAAATGGATGGATTCTTCACAGACTGGGAACTGTTTGACTTCGAGGGGAAAATTCATCGCATGTCTTCAAGTTACTTTGATTTGACAGGATACTCACTGCCACCATTTCTGAGTAGCTGTGATGCTTGAACTTCAGATAATCTACTGGAGTCACTTCATTTTGCCTGTACTGGACAACATCTGGATCTGTGTGAGGGGGAGAGATTGGAATAAATAAATACAATGTAGTGTATGCGCGTGCTTGTGTTTGTACGCATGATTGTGTGTTACACTCACCAGGCAACGGGCAGCCCAGAATCTCCAGTCTCATACACAGTGTGCCGTTCCAGCTTTGTGGGATGATTCGGATGTAGCGGGCCACTGCCGGCTCCGCCAGCTGGTTCAAGACCGGAGTGTCTTTATCACTATTTGCAAAAAACAGCTGGACAGAAAAAAAGGAAATGGGACTAAATAAGAAGACGAGTACTGACTGGTAGGGTTTGGGGAGCGCCACACCCTTTTACGTGAGCTCACCCAGTCAGCGTATCCATCATGGATGGTTGTCCACTCCCTGCTGTCATTGCTGAAAGCCAGGAAGTATGACGTCACAAAGTCGCTCCTGCAATGACACAAGGGACGTCCGCGTATTCGAGGAGGCGCAATGGGCCAGAACGGGAAGTGTTTTCACATGTGTGCTTCTGTCTCACTCATTCTGCGAGTCTCGACCCTGAGTTAGGACTCCCGTGAACTCGGTCTCCCTGCGAGCGTCAATTTCAAACCAGTGGACTCTGTCCTCTGAGTTAGCGCACCATGCTCCGCCTCGGGGGTTGTCTTCGTCGTCCGAGCCCTGGAAGCCAGCGAGACAAGGGCCAAGTTGCTACAAAGTCTTTGCTGAGTTATTGATGGGTTCTTTCTTATTTCGTCACACAAAACAGGGATTCCACCAGCTGTCGTGCTTTTGCTATCATTTTGACCTGCAAGTTTTCTCTTTCTCATCATTTTCATCTCATGACATTGTGTTGGTATACCTAATGTAATGCCTCCTGTCTTTATGGTAGTCAAAAAGGGGAAAACATTTCAAATGGACACCGCAGCTCCCCCTCAGTTGGTCCGCTACAAAACGGAGCCTCGTGGAGTCTGCAGTTATTTTGCAGTGTGTGTCTGCTAGCTAGTGTTTTTTTTTTTTTTTTTTTTTCCCAGACATGAGTGGAAGTTAAAATGATGCCTGTGCTGCGTGTTCACCCTGACTGATGTGTACCTGCATGTTGAGGCGTGCCCTCTGAGGTGCAAAATCATACTGAGACATCGAGGAGGCGGATAGCTGATCGGGCTCGATCCTGTGGGACTCCATCCCCAGGGGAGGACATTCTGGCCATGCGGAATGTGGGGGAAAAAAAGAAAGCTCACACCATCGTTTCCAGACTGCGGACGCCATTTGACTTACTTTTTGGCTCTTTGTAGACACGTGGTCTGTTCCTGGCACGCTCCTCGGCCTCCTTCAGTTTCTGTGCTCTCTCTAGCAGAGGTCAGAAAAACAAAAAACACGTCTTCAAAAAAAAAAAATCAATTCCAAAGCTTTGGTCACAGATGGCTCCTCTCTTACTCAACCAAGAACTCATCAGGGGAATCATCACTGTTTTAGCGCAGTCGCCTGCTTAGGCCAAAAGTCCTCGTGAGGAGAAGAGAGCAGTACAAAAAAAAACAAACACAGACTCCCAAGTAAGTGTGCTCTGGTCAAACGTACACCTTTACTCATTTTGTTAAGTTTCTTACAATTAGAATTCTATTATGCACTGGGAATTGCAGGTTTTTGTAGCTCTTTTCATTTCGTAAATCAAACGTGACGCTATCTGTTAGAGTGTAAGAATGTATTTAGAGCTCACGTTCCATTCTGCTGGCCCAATATCTAAATTCATTTAACATGCTTTTATCACTAAATGAGCAATAGTTCGGCAATGCCGGCCCACCAAACTCGATCCAATCCACTCAAGTCATGTGGCAAAGAATTGAAGAGAACCTGTGGTGTTAAAAACAAAAGTCCAAATCACATCTGTGTTCCCTTATGAGCGTAATGTGATGCAATGGGAGGGAACATGTTGTTATCTGCTATTACTTTTGCACTTGGGTCACAGGCCGTGTTCACTCTGGCGAGCACAGGATCGTGTGTCATGTCGTCTGGCGTCTTGCTGATAAATAAGCAAAAAAAAAAAGAACAAAGTTCCTAGCTCGCTGTCCTACCTCTCTGTTCCCTCTCCCTTTCTTTTTGTGCTCGCTCTCTTTCCTTCTCCATCCATTTGTCATCGGTTTCGCCTTCCTTTTTCCCTGCGAACATTCAAAAAGGGGAGATAATTGGACTTGAGAACCATTGACGCTTTTTGCTTGTTCCATTAGGAGTCACGACGCGTCGGAAAAGGTCACACCATTTCAAGCCAGAGTTATTTGGAAAGTTACTGTCCAGACGGTGCTAAACATTTGGTCATGGAAAGAGCGGTTGTGTGTGTGTGTGTGTGTGTGTGTGTGCGTGTGCGTGTGTGGCACATACTCATCCCGTATTCGTCGTAGTCATCGTACCAAGTGTCCTCATAGGGTGGCGTGTTTGTCGTCTCTTCTACATGCAAAAGATAAACAAATGTTGTTGTTTTCACATTGCATGGGATGACTTATTTTGCGTGTTTTTTTTTTTTTTGTTTTTTTTTAAGAATGTCTCAAGCCCTCAACCGCAACAACTGTTCGCTATCTGGATGAACGCAGAACATTTGATACATCTCATTTGATACATAACTCTTATGTTTAATTTGACAGGAACGATAACCAAATTCCGATCAGACCTCAGGCTTGAAAACAAAAAACACCAGCATGGAAAGTTTGGTCTGTGGCGTGCGCACACCCCCCCCCCCAACCCCAAGCCCCCCTCTTGTCTGAAAAGTAGGACAGACTGACTTTAATGTTATTCCCATGTGCTGAATTAGTCATTATTTCTCACAAGCTCTTTTTCCTTGCAACACAGATGGAGGCGACACGGAATCTAGAGGGCCTCCTCCTCGAGTGCCCGTCACGTCGTCGGCGTGTGCCGCTCTCACCTCGGGCGTGTTTGAGTGGCGGCGGTTACCTGTGAGAGTTTCTACTTTTATTTCGGGGCTGACTTCCTCGCCATCCGGGACTGGAAGTTTCTCTGGCACCGCAACTGCAGCAGCAAAAGTTCCAATCAGGAATCAATCAATGAAAACAAAAAAAAAAGCTGCCCAATGACAAAGCTGTTTTTTCCCCCCCCCCCCAAGTTTCATTCTTTGGAAGTAAGAAAACGAGAAGAAGGAAAGCAACAGACTTACATGCGGTATCCCAGTAATCACCGTCATCTGTCTCGGTCTTCTCATCAAGCTTTGGGCCAGCGGGTGTCGGGTCCAGCTCTTTCCAGTGGACTTCATAGTCATCGGTCTCTGTTGGAGACGGATCTTTTTCGTCTGGTTTCCAGTAGTCTTCGTCTGTGTCTGTGACTGGAGTATATGGGTCTTTCTCTTCTGGTTCCCAGTATTCTTCTTCAGCGTCCGTCACTGGGGGTGAGGGATCTTTTTCCTCTGGTTTCCAGTATTCTTCTTCAGCGTCCGTTATTGGAGTGTATGGGTCTTTCTCTTCTGGTTCCCAGTATTCTTCTTCAGGGGCTGTCACTGGAGGTGATGGGTCTTCCTCTTCTGGTTTCCAGTACTTCTCATCGGTGTCCGTCACTGGAGGTGATGGGTCTTTTTCTTCTGCTTTCCAGTGTTCATCTTCGGTTTCCGTCACTGGGGGTTTTGGGTCTTTCTTCACTGGATCCCACTCAAAATCACCCTCTGCCACCGGAGCGAGTGGGTCTTCCTCCTCCGGCTTCCAGTCGTCGTACGGAAGATCTGTGACCGCCGACGCTGGACTGGCTGGAGTGGGATCGGCCTCCCAGTAGTCGTCATCGGGCTTCCAGTAGTCATCGTCTGACAGGGAAACACACAGAGCAGCGACGTTCTCATCTTAGCGATACCTTCGTTTCCTGTAACTTTTGTTTTCGACAATTCCGCTGGATTTGATTCATTTCAGCGGGTAAAATTCCGACTCAAAAGCAAATCGATTTTGGGCTGGGCTACTGTGTATACATACTTGTGACTTTTCATATTTTCTAGCGCAAAATTTGTACAATATTGTACAAATAAGGGCCACGGTGGTTTGTGTCGTTGGAGCAGTAGCCTCAAATGTACGGACGGTCTCTGTCGTCGTGACACTTGACCTTCAAAGCTTGAGCACACACTGCACCTTTCTGCTCCCGGAGAGGTGCAAATTGTTATCTTGGAGTCCTATAATTAACCCTACACTTAGAAATAGACTTCTTCAAATCTTCAATACCTCTACAGCTGAGATTCGAAACCAACAGAATGTTCAGTTGCATGATATAAGTAATTCCTTTTCTTTGAAGTCAACATTGTAGCTTTTTTTTACTTTTGGCTAGCAATGATATTCGTTGAACTTCTCACATCCTTTTTGTGCGTCTGCCTCCACAGAAGGAGTCCATTTCAAGTAAGGATAATGTTGGAGCGCGCCACTGCCGGTGAAATGAGCAACTTACCGATGTCGGGGTAGGCGTAGTCTGTGTAATAGGGGTCAGATAGTATGGCCGGATCGGTCGGGATAGCTGAAGGCAGCGCAGAGACGCAAAGTCAGCAACTTTGCCATTGACGCACTTCAAAGTGCAAACTTGGCTCGCAGCGTCACCTGTTGTGGTGGGTGGAAGAGTTGTCGTCGTCGTCGTCGTCCTTTGCCTGTCCTTCTTCCTCCCCTTCTTGTCACTTTTGGGTTTCTTGGTGGCATTGGGGTCTTTAGGCTCTTTGTTCTTTTTCTTGTCCTTTTTCTTCTTTTTGCCCTCCTGTGGCGCTCTCTTCGCTCGGCCTAAATTACCTGCACGCATAAAAATCTTAGAGACTTAAAAATGATCTGTTATTGCCAAACAATGAATGTATGAGTTTTATTGAAGCACTTTTTTTTTTGTTTTTTTTTCCCCCCTTTATTTCTATCCCTGAGCAAATTACTTCAGCATTCAATAATTACATTTTTTTTCATTGTCAAAACACTTTTGTGACGGGGACTGCTGCTTTTAACATTGGAAATAATCTCGCGGCACACGCCCCAAAAAATGTCGCAAAAAGTGGATACTTTGGTTGTTTGCCATCTAATGGAAGAACACGGAATTGTTCTGCATGTCACTAAACGTCGTTGGCATAGAGAGAGACGAACAAAGACGCGTTATTTGTGATAGGTCAATCATTTTCCAAACAATTAAGTGAAATTGGATAACGCACGATGCGCTCTTATTTACTGCAAATAATGTATCGTGTTCATCTAATTATGGCATCAACATAAAGTGGATATAAAAAGTGTACACACCCCGGATCAAATGCCAGTTTTGTGACCATGATTATATCATTAAAAAAAACTTTTTCTACTATAAATGTGGCCGCCAACGACTCATTTTCTTTTCCTTTTTGAGAGGGGAAAGTACAAATAAAAAAACTGAAATAACATGTTTAGAATAAGTTTGAATTTGATTGTGCAACCACCACATTATTTCAGTTTAGTTTTACTAACCTTTCTTGAAAGGATTTAAAAAAAAAAAAAAAAAATCTTTCTAACTGCGTTGTACAGGATGTAGTTCCCATTGATGGTAGAAAAAGTTTTGAAGTTATTTATCTTGTTCTAATTTTTCTTTTTTTTTTGTATCACAAAAACCCTGCCATTCAAACAGGGGTGTGTAAACTTTTTCTATCCACTACCTATCTAGTGACAGCCAGGACAATTCAATTCACGAGCTCATCAGTATTTCAGAATCTATTTATGTCATTTTTGTGACATTTTTCGAATATACCGGGCGATTGCAAAGTAACTCCCTGTTTTTAAGTACTTGTAATTTATTAATTTAACAAGAAATGAACATGAGAAGAAAGTGTATTGCATGGAGTTTGATTTCAAACGTGATATGGGCGCCAGCAGTTTCTCAAGCCACCTGGGAACCACATGAACATAACTTTTCGTATTCGCCCTTCAAGTTCTTCCAAACTTGCTACTTTAATCATGGAGCATACATACACCATTTTTTTTTTTTTTTTCAATTCCTCCTGCGTATATATACACACACACACACACACACAGTGTGTGCATGTGGCGGAACGAAGGTCGTGAAAACGTGGTCTAGCCTGCTAAACTAATTGAGAGCTCAGCAGAGGTTCATCAGTATTTCCGTCAGGGGCTGCGTGCTGTTCTCAGACGCTTCCATGGAAAAACTCTCTGTAGTTTCCATGAGCCACGCCGTCTCAATCACACAAATCCCTCCGCTTTTACAATAACAACCTCAGCGACATCTCGCCCTGCGCTGAAAGGTACGGACGGCCATTAGTGGGAGGCATTCACGGCCGCTCCTTGGGACTGATGTGTATTACATGTGTGGCTCGTCTCTTCTGCTACTCATGCACGCTGAGTGTTTAAACACTCGAGGTTGAAGCAGCAGACGCCTCGGAATTCGTCGCTCTTAGTCGTCGTCGCTGTGTGTGTGTTATTCATATTCACGAAACGAAGATCATTGTTGAAAACTGCCGAATGGTGATGAACTCTGTGGCATTTTTGAATGACAACATAACACACTCTCATTTTCATCTGGTTTCACTTTCGCTGTGCAATATGACAAACGTAATAATTCAATCAGTGGAACTGCTCAGGATACTTACACAGATATTAATCCAGGTAAGGTCAAACTTTTGAATTGCCACTTGTTGCTAGGCAGAAATTCTAGGGTTCACTTTTCAAGGAATGGAAAAAAAAAATGGTCATATGCCAGCCACGCCCACAAAATGTGTTTGCTAAGAAAAACTGGAGGAAAGTCACTGACGCACACCACAAAATGACAAAGCAATTTGGAAATGAAGAAATAATGGAAACCAATGCCATCTGCTGGATGCGGTAAGGGCACAGTCCTCACTGCCCCGAATGCAGAGTCATCACTTTTCCTCGTCACTGACCTGCTTCCGCTGTGGCCTCGCCGTTGATGCCCTCCACTTGGTCTGCCTTGCTTCCAGGCTCATCCCGGAGCGAAACCCCTTCTGGCTCGTCTCCTTCCCTCCGCGACCAGGACACGATCCCCCCGGCGCTCTCCCCGCGTTTGGGGATCAGCAGGCAGCAGAGAGCCAGCAGAGCCGCAGACACGAGCGCAGTCTGGCTTCTCATGCCTGCAGCTCTTCCGCTTGCAGAATCCTTTGAATTGGCTTTGGAGCTCCTTTTATCAAAAGCTTTCCAACCAGACGCTTTATCCAGCAGAACTTTTCAATTTGAGCCCTCTCTTCCTGTGTGGAGTCCCGGAGTCGACCAGAGTCAGACCGGAGTGGGATGGGGGTAGGGATCGAGGGGAGGGAAGGGGGTGGCTTCAACAGAGACACCGGAGAGATAGGCAGCAAAGCAGACGTTCAGTCAAATGAAAGGCTTCTGTTTCTAACGGCCCTGCAGCGCCGGTCGGCTAAAAAACAAACAAACGCGAGAGGCCACCGGATCGCTGTCACCTGTCGGACGAGTCACAACAGGTGCAGGCCGCACACGGGAGTGATTTGCGAGGGAGGATGAGGGAGGGCGGCTAAACCGCACGCTGCTGCGTTTTGCACAGAAAGAAGCAGGACGAGCTCTTCTCGTTGCCCGCCGCGACGCATTGGAGCGCTGGCACCCTGCAGAGACGAGTGACTCCCGGGTCAGTGAATTCCACCGGAGGAAGGGGCGGGGGGGGGGGGGAGAGAAACATTAGTGGGTCCATAGGGATTGTGCGTGTGTTTCACAAAACCATAAAGTGCCAAACATCCGGGTCAATGAAAACAGTCACAACGGACATCTGCCCTCTGCCTTCTCCTTTCTGCCGAGAGGCCACGTCGAGCGTTGGCGGTGGCCAAAACGGGAACGGAACATTTGAAAAGGTCTTGCTTTCTTTGCCCGCATTCTCCAGCTCATCGCCCTGCTCAAATTCTGGCGTCTGCCATATCCCCCCCCCCCCCCCGCAATAGTTGAGACTTGGCTGAGCTCCTGTTCTTCCGCACCAAATTCATCCAACCAAACCTTTATGGACCTCGCTTTGCGTCACCGATCGGTTAGGATGTCTGTGCCAAAACGTTCACCTCGACTCTAGGAAAACCTTTTTTGGAATTGAGATCTACTCCTACTTCTTCTTCTACTACTACTACTTGATACACATGTCGGAAATAACACATTGGCTCAAATTATTTGGAGCTATCGTCGTCGTTGCGCCCGCTACCTTGTCTCCGCGAATCTCATGGTCACGTGCTACAATACTGACTTTTGAACTATATATATTTTGGGATATTTATTTTTAAACATTGTCATTTCCAAATTTACACCAATGCAAATCCCCTACTTTGAAACACCTTCCCTAGTTTTGAAACCCTAACCCTTTTTTGAAACCCTACTTTGAAACCCTTACCTTGTTTTAAAACCCTACTTTGAAACTCTTAACCCCGTTCTGAAACCCTAACCCTATTTATTTTTTTAAACATTGTCATTTCCAAATTTACACCAATGCAATTAAAAAATGTAAAAAAAATAAATAAAAAATTAGATGCAGCTCACTGGTACATGAAGCTTTTTTTTTTTTTTTTTTTTGTATTTATTTTTTTGTAAAATAGCAACACAAAAATGAGACACGTCCAACTGGTGAGCTATTTTTAGAACAGGCCCTCCAGCTACTCATGTGGTACTAAAACCTAAAAACTCAAGTTACAAAGACAAGAGATTAGTTATAAGATTTAGGGACCATGTTCTTACATATGCTCTGTGACAAGAAAAGTGGAAAAAAAAAAAACTAGATGTGTCAGCCAATGAGTGTTCTCTCCGAAGGTATTTCTTAAAAATACAGCTGAGCTTGATTAAACAACTGCGACACGAACACAGCCAAATGCAGGAAAAGAATCGGTTTCTACTATGCAGGGTTGCTATGACAGCGGAACAAAAGAGAAATGAAGTATTTTGGGGTTATGACTCTGGCTGAGAAGAATGTTGCAGATAGTACGTGCTACAGGAAGGTCGAGCCGAGGCTTTTCAAACGGACAGATTACACACACACTCACTTTTTTCCCACTTAAGCCATTCGTATGGCTGATAGTAAAGTAACAAGGCACAATTAAACACATCATTTATATTGCTTAAGAGAGGAAGGCCTTATGTAAATATTGCGCAATTTAACTTAACTAGATTCAATCTGCGTCAAATGTGAGTAAGTTTAAAATAAATATTATAGTAAACTCTTTAGTAAAGACATTCAAAACGTTCTGTCCATTGTGATTTGATCTCCCTCAGCTCCAATTCGGTTGTTCCGCCAAACTGTAGCAACCCTCTTGTGTAAGTCGATACTTGACTTTTCAGAATGTGCAAAGAGCGTGTAGCCGAGCTAAACGATATGAGTGATAATCAAAGCAGCTGCAGCCGGGCGATGGGAGGAAAACGACCGCGTTTCACGTCGCAAAAAGGGGCTGTAAGTGTTTACGCTGCTCCAATTACACCTGTCGTTACCTGGAGAGCATGCACGCATCAAACAATGTATGTTCATTTAAAGACCATAATTAGAATATTGTAATTCATCCTTTTTTTTATTTATTTTTTTTTATTCCTGGGCTGTATGAAGATCTGAATAGAATGTGAATAGCTCCACCAATATCCAGATGTTCCAGTTACGGGGTCAAGTTTACGATGCTGTTAAGAATCATTTTTCTGCGCTTGCTCTCCCCCGAAAAACAAATGCGGACACAAATCTACCAAAAGTGGCGCGAGCAAAACACCGCATGAGTTGTGATGTCCGTTTGCTGCGTTCAGGGCGGCGGATCTTAAGTGCTGCGGGGGCCTGCTTGCCTTGAGTGGCGTGTCAGGAAACAATGACATCAGGGGGCAGAGGGGGAGGAGGAAGAGGAGGATGAGGAGGGAGGACGGAGGAGGGGAGGAAAAAAAAGAAGAAGCTGCAATCCAGCAGGCTCACTAGGTGCGAATGGAAACAGGTTTACAAATCCCCCAGCCCGTAATATTCTGCTCATTCCCTCTCGAGAAAAAGATTCACTCCAGCATTCATACTCGTCATTGGATTGTTCGATTTGATTCAGCTCCTTTGCAAAACTTGAGTCTGCCGTGCATCTGAAATCGCATAGAGTATGTACCCGAGGTTGGAAATCATAGACGCGCGAGTGCAGAAATCAGAGCGAACAAATAACAGTTTATGGATCTGACTTTGACTCAGATGAGTGATAAACGCCTGCCATCTTTTTTTTCCCCCTTCCGTGCAATAAGTGTGCGTGCGCGCGCATTGATTCAGCACAGATGTAGAAGCGCGCAGCACCAAGATTCCTCGGGAGGCACACCAACTTCGTGACCCAGCACCAAAATACCCCCCCCCCCCCCCCCCTTTGCCTTAGATTGCAAAACATGTATTGTTGGAATTGAACAGTCGTGACCAAAAGTTTGGTTTCACTCATTTCGCTGCTGTGTTTGAATTACTTTGAACCACGTGTGTGGGGGAAATGATCACATTGCTATGAAAATGAACATGAAAATGGATAAACAGATCGAGACCCAAACTGAATCGCAAAGATGAATACTGAAGGAGAAAATCAAGTTAATGACCAAATTGGAGTCCCAAACAGCATTTAAGTGTTGTAATGAATCACTGCCTTGCTCGCCTGCTCGCCTGCTCGGCTGCTTGCAGAATTGCACTGCTTTTGAATTTGCACAACCCATTTGAGTGGCGCTTGTATGAAATAGTGCACTCTGCTGGTGAAACCAGTGAACGCGGAGGAATTGAACAGATTACGTTCCAGTTTGGGATGCGCGTCACATTGCATGGGAATGGAAGTGCAGGAGCGTCATCTCCTCTTCGCGTCTTTGTCGTCTGACCTTTGGGAAGAAGAAAGTGTTCCGAGAATTGTTCAAGGATCGGGATGGACTTTTCCTTCCTTCCCAACTTGCTCACTTTCTCGATAAATGTGCATCGGTCACAACTGTTGGAACACAAAGAGGTCCTACACGTTTCAGATTTCAAAATTCATTCATGGTTTTGAAACCCCAACCCCGTTTTTAAACCGTACTTTGAATCCCTGACCTTGATTTGAAATCCGACTTTGAAACCCTCGGCCCGTTTTTAAACCCTACTTTGAAACCCTAATGCTGTTTTTAAACCCTACTTTGAAACCCGAACCGTCTTTCGAAACCCTAATTTGAACCCCTACTTAGAAACCCTAACCCTGTTTTGAAACCCTACTGTGTAACCCTAAACCCCTTTTAAAACCCTACTTTGGAACCCTAACCCCGTTTTTAACCCCTACTTTGAAACCCTTCCCTAGTTTTCAAACCCTACTTTGAAACCGTAACCCCATTTTTAAACCCTACTTTGAAATCCTAACCTTGTTTTAAAACCCCATTTTGAAACCGTACTTTGAAACTCTAAACCCTGTTTTGAAACCCTACTTTGGAATCCTTACCTGGTTTTGAAACCCTACCCCGTATTTAAACCTTCCTTTGAAACCCTAACCCCGTGTTGAAACCCTCACCTGGTTATCACAACTTATTTTGAAACCCTAACGCTCTTTTGAAACCTGACTTAGAAACCCTAATCCTTTTTTAAACCCTACTTTGAAACCCAAACTCCATTTTGAAACTGTACTTTGAAACTCTAAACCCTACTTTGAAACCCTAACCCTGTTTTGAAACCCTAACCCCGTTTTTAAAACCTACTTTGAAACACTAACCCTGTTTTAAAACCCTACTTTGGAACCCTAACCTCGTTTTAAAACCCTACTTTGGAACCCTAACCTCGTTTTAAAACCCTACTTTGGGACCCTAACCTTGTTTGCAAACCCAACTTTGAAACCCTCACCCCATTTTTCAAACCCTACTTTGAAACCCTAACCTTGTTTTGAAACCTCAATCCCATTTTCAAACCAGAAAACTCTCTTGAAACTCTTATTTGTAAATCCTACCCTGTGAATTCCACTTCTATTGTGAATGTTATTTCTATGTGCCAGTGGATGCCAGCTCTTAGGCCTGCATCGTTCTCTCTGTCGTCTTTGCGGCCTGGACGACGGCATCAAATCGTCGCAGGGTTTCATTCCAACATCACCGGCGAAGTGTTGACTTCGTATTTGTCCGTTTTTGTGTCTCGGCATCTTACTCGCCTATCTGGTCGTTTTCCTCCTCCTGGTCTGCAAGTTGATTTCAATTGTACGGAGTTTTCTCTGTGTCGCTTCTGTGTCTTCATTTTTTCCTCAGCGGCATCTCATCAAAGGTGTTGGAACCCACAAATGAAAAAAATGATTAAATCACACATTATTTGTTGTAAAGCTGCTCATTTCTGTCTTCAGAGTACGTCACGTTTACCAATCAGAAAATCTGACCGTTGTCAGGTTGTTGTGTTTGCTCGTACAACGCTGCGCATTCATTTGCAACCATTAATGATGTTTTGACAGGAACTACTTGAGATGTTCGCCAGAATCGAGTATTCATCAAGACCTCTTGGTATAAAACTGTGTGCTCTCTCACGCAAACATTGTAGCTCTGCTTCCAAGTACCTTAAAAAGAAAAAAATGTAGAGAATTTATTATTATTATTATTTTTTTTTAGAAATCTTAGAAAGTCTTAGAAACTAAGACGAATATTTTTGAATAAAATAGTTTCCATTTCCCTTTCTTTTGGAGGAACCCTGGTAACATTTATTTGTATGCCGAGTTCTGAGAAAATTAGATTTCTTGAGGGGGTCATTTTCCCCACAAAACATTGTTGTTAAAATGAAAGTGCAACTGAAATGAAATATGTTCAAAAAGTACACAGGATGCCAACAGACCTTCGTTTTAAACAGCATTTATTTAGCTTTCTCCAGACAATACATTTAATGTACAACCACACAAACTGTATTCTGAAATAACTCTCAGTATAAAATAGGGCGTCTACAATCAAGGTACAGTCATAAAATGCTCTGAGGGACATGACAAAGACAGCGAAAGCAAAAAACAAAAAACAAAAACAAAACAAAAAAAAAACCTTCAAAGAGTAGACAGCGTGGCGTGGCGTGGCGTCGAGAGATGCGATTGCGTTCGCCGAGCCGCCGCAGGATAGCGAGCAGAACTTCAGACTTCATCTGACATCCTGACAAAACCCGTTTGTTTCTCTTTTCTCTCTTGGTAAAAGTCATGCAACTGAGGAGAATTCTAAAGCAAAAATATATTGCGAGGACAATAATAATCCACGGTCACCGAATGCCACAAGAAAACCAGCGCGTTCCAACATGGCCGATAGAAACCAATTCAAAGCTTAGTAGTAGAAAGTGCTTTTAATTTGCCGAGGTGAATGGGCCAATGTAGTGACGACACGTCTCTTTAAATAGTACGCACATAAGATGGACCCGCTTCGGTTATAGGTGGCCATTAGTATGTCGTGCTTGAGCGGTTTAATATTCTGCACATTACATAACGAGTCCAGTTGGTGAAAGAGAAGGTCAAAGTACAAGCAAACATAGAAAGATGTACTGAGAGACCAAACAATTATCAGGAAAGAGAGAAAGGAGAGATTTGTCTTAAGTCTTGAGGTAAGCAATGTGTTTTAGTATAATGCCCTACAGACAATCATACATCTTACAATCATTAATTCTCTATGTACAAACTTCCTGATTTACATACACTGTACTGCTCCTCAGCTTCAAAAAGAAGAAAACCAAGCGCGGGATCAGTGTGGTGCAATGTTTGGCGCGAGGTGGGGGGGGGGAGCGGCAAGGGGACACGACTTGATGAGGTGGCCGCAAATGAACATTATGGCTCCCGAAGGTGGCTCTTTTGCATACGTCACACACACAGTCGGATCTACAACGATGTAAAGTTGCTCGCCAGTCAGTCGCACGGCGCCTGCAAACAACTGGCCAAATTGTGTCGTCTCATTTGTGCGGCGAGGACGAACGGCGACGGCTTGGGGAGCAATAACGCGACAAGGTCAGCAGATCAGACCCGCCCGAGGTCGGCTGGCCGTCTACTACCTCGCAAGAACGCAGGTCTACTTGGCACTGAGGCTAAAAGCAGAAAAGACAGGGAGAGCACATGACCTTCCGTGATTCTGTGACGAAGGCACCGTTTTTGCTGTTACCTTCTCAGAAGACAAAGTTGAGCTCATTTACATGTCAAGCCCATCTCCACAAGCTTCGCTGCCTAACGAGTGTCTACCGAGGGAAAACGAAACAATGTGCTATGGTAGTAAAGGTCCACGCACGCATCGACACTAGAGACCAACGTCAACGTGACATCAACGAGCTTCACGAAGGAGGAGGAGGAGGCTATAGGATGCTACAGTACTAGTGCTACCTGAACATGCTACAGATTGAGACTACAAAAACGGGAGACAGTTTCGCACAAGCAGAAAGCACGAACCAGCTTTGCCCAGGAGCCTTAACCCATTCTTGGCCAGCCACGTTTTTTGTTTCTACTTTTTCTAATTTGTCTTTTGTTCTCGTTCCTTCGTAGTACCATCTTCAAATGACAAAAGTACCATGTTTGCAGCTGGATGGATCAAGTACGTAGTAAAGCTGGCTTATTGTGTGCAGAGGAAAGCACCCCATCCGTCGGCAGTTCCTGTCAAACGAGACACACAATCGCACTTTGAATCTTAGTGACGACATTCCGATTAACCTTAAGAACCCGACCGTAAAGAAGAGCTAAACCAGACCACTCAAACTGCCGGTGAAACTGACAGCGGAAAAAAAGGTCATCACTTTTTTTTTTTTTTTATTATTATTATTTTTTTTTGGAAATGTCTTCACTAAGACGTGTTTCCACTCTCGCAGGGAAAGAAAAGTCACACAAAGATGTTCACTTGCACAAACACACAAACCCTGAAGTTCGGAACGATGTCTATCGTCACACTTTTGATTATCATTGAGTGCGAGCTGGAATTGCATACTGTACCATACGGAGGGGATGCACCCGTCAACGTCAGCTCAATCATTTCACCACACTCAAACACACACAAATTTACCATACAAAACAAATACAATCACATGCTTACTAACGGAATGTCCACAAAGCTTATATTAGACCTTCAGCTTAAGCCTTATCAAACTTTAATGATGAAAGGCTGAGAATGTATGTTCTGTTAAATCTTTCTTAAGGTTATCTTCTTTTATATAAAAAAAAAAAAAAAAAAAAACATTTTCAACTGAAGCAACTAAAATATACATTTTATTTTTGGTCAATCATATATATTTATACATACCAAACGAATGGACCTTTGTCTAACACCAGGAGTGTCACTGCAGTCGGACTCCCATTCTACATTTTTGAGTTTGATCTTCAACCTACTGACAAGAGGATGTAAAGCGGTCAAAAGCTGCAGGCAAGCTACCATGAAGCCTGCTCCCTGCCCAAAGGTTACTTACTGCATGTGACCTGATCAGGGTGTGGTGCTGCTGGTTATGACCCCCGCATTGATAAACGGTCTGATCCGCTGCATTACAGTTGGGTAGTCGAACAAGAGTGAGCCTCGTGCCACCTCTGATGCCAACATAAGCAGGCCGAGAGGGACAAACTCGACACGGGTGGAGTTGTGACCACAATATATATGTATATATATATATATTTTTTTAAATTTGATTTCACTACTAAATTTGAAGAAAAGTGCAAACGTTCACTTTCTTGTTTTGTGACATCCTGTAAGAGCTCCATTTGTTTGACTGTTCTGTGTTCAAATAAATAATTCAAACAATATAGCTCTGACCAACCACACAAAAAAAAAATCTTAGCAAAGTGCAGCACCCCAACATCAGAGGATGGGGGGGGGGGGGGGGGGGGGGGGGGGACATATTGGATAGATTCAGATAGCAGGCTATAGTGTGTTCTTCATCAGACACGCACACATGCACGCTTAGATGAGTCTGGCGTCACCCTCTGTGTCAGATGGTAGCTCGCACACCCCCGTGAAGTGCAGCTCCTTCGCCTTGCTCCCCGCTCTGGCCGCTCGTTCTTCCTGGCTGGGCGAAGGCTGCTGAGCCGGCGGCTCTGGCGACGTCCCGCGGGGGACTCCGCCTGCCCGTCTCTCTTTCAGGAAGACCTCTAGTCGGCGAAGCATCTGCTTTGGGTTCTTTTTAGCGAACAGCTCCACTTCTGAAGGGTTAGGAAGCACACAGTGAGTATATCTGTAGTCTGAGGCCAGGTCTTACTACAAGGATGCTGTTTTTGTTTGTTTGTTTTTTTAAGATATACATTTTATGTGGAGTCAATGAAAAATGTTGAGGTGTGCATGTCGTGCCACTAGCTGGCAATGTAATGTAATACAAAATTAAACACTGCAGGATCTCAGCAAGCACCAGTGAGCAAAAGCTGCTTTGCTTGAAAACTCAAATTCAGGTCAATATCGCGATAATGTTCCTTTGGTGTCCGCATCAGAATCGTCATGGAAATGTAGCAGAATCATGAAACTCTGAGGTCACAAGGTGGAGTTTCCTCGGCATTTTTTGAGCCATTTTCGGAAGCCGTTTTTACTTTTCTTTCCGTAACAAGGAACAACGCAACGACAATGGCGACCGTGGAACAGTGTCTGCTAGAACAAACGGACCTAGATGACCAGATGATACGAGACGGCGGCGGCGTAGAACCGAGGGGCGCGCCGAGTACGTCATCACAGCATGTGACTAAAACGGACCAATCGCGAGAGATGATCTCCGCGGTGCAGCAACAATTTTTGGCGTGGGCGCGGCTAGCTACGCAGACGGGTCGCGCGGGACAATTCGTCGGTCACGTGATGCGGGCGTCGTCGGCCGCGCGAGTATAAAGAGGCCTTTATTCTCATACTTTGCTGTTAGCATGTGCATTGTCTCCTTGCAGTTAATGTATATAAATGTCATAATGCTTAATTCATACAATGAATATGAAGTTCAATAGAAAATCTCAAGACTTAATGGGGGTGAAATGGAGAAAGTGCCTTAATGTGATATTGACTCGTATTAAAAAAGTTGCTGCTGTCTAGACCAGTGTTTGCTCAGCAACCTGTGAGGCAAGGCAACTGTTTTACATTAGCAAATGTAAAACAGCTCACCAAACAAAAGCGTCACAAAAGAAATATAGGTGATCTTGTCTGAATATAATCACAAATCATCACTCTCATTTGCCCCTTTCACATAGCTATAAACAGTAAGTATTTACCGGTAGTTATCTTCATCTTTACCTTTAATCACAAAGCCAGAGTCAGCGATGGTTTTCTGTTGGGTCTTCCACACTTGGTATAGGTGCAGGTATGTGGCCACGTAAAACTCATTCAACACGCCGACCACTTGCTGCCGACGATTGCACTCCCTAGTGAGGCCAAAAGGCGGAGAAGAGGCGTTTGCATGACTCACGCATTGTGCATGGATGCGATGGGAGGAAAAAAAGAAAAAAAATCAGATACAAAAAAACTGACTTGGACAAAGCCTCCTCTCTGAGCACCTGGAGAGCGATGCGGGTCATGTTGATTGACATCACACTGAAAGGAAAGTTCTGAGAAATACACAGTCACAACATTACAATACATAGCACACAGGTAAAACTGAATGAGATCCATTAAAACAGCTGTATCAAATAATACCCAACTAGAAATGCATGGTCTTAAATGACCACAAAGTATCCCACCCACAGATGTTCGAAACATTCGAAAAATGATTTAATCCAATTTAGACAGCAGTTAATTGAAAATTAGTTGGGGTTTTTTTCACACCTTTTGGCAAACGTGTTATACATTTGTCAAAATAAAATGTAATATACTGTCATTTTCAACCCATCTCAAGTATGGTAATAAACACAAAGTGTAAGGATGCGAATGCCCAAAACAGAATTGCGACCTGTTTTTCACTAGAGACACCAAAAATCCATAATCAACCATAAATGCACAAAAAAAAAAAAAAAAAAAATGCAGATTTTTGAGAGCCACAGAGTATTAGGACACCTTTAAGTACGTTAATACCTCTTTAACAGTGTCCATCACAACATACAGTAGCTCGAAAACAACGTATACGCATTGGGAGTATCTTGCTATGCGCTAATGATACCTGTGTAGGGTGTTGGGATAACTTGTAGATGTCTCGAGCCAACGGCAGAGTCTCTGGGTCCATCACAAAGTACAAAGTGTGCATGAGTCCCAGGAAACCAGTGCCACGCAGGTCCGTGGCTGGGTCCGCACCTAAAATGCAAAATAGAATTGACCTTAAATAAAAGTCTCTTTGAAAAGCCGCTTCAGGTATTGGATGTTAGATGAAATGCAGTGTTGGGAGTATTTTACCCTGAAAGCCAATGTTTTCCCAGTGTGTCCCATAACGAGGACAGTCCAGCCTGCAGCCAATCAGCCTTTTATAAATGGTCTGGAGAACACGCATGTGGACCGGCTGGCTGTTGTCCACGTGGCCTATAGAAAATATATTCATAAGCCAGCATTTAAACAACCCCACGGATGATTGCACAAGCAGGCACGGCGAACACATGCTGACATTGCGCGATGGCAAAGACGAGATCCCGCTCCTCCGTGAGTTCCCTGTGCAGTCGGGGGGGCCCAAAAAGGAAGTGTGTGACCGCAGCCAGACCTGTCCTGCGAATCGTCGGCTGGATGTTCTTCTGTAAATGATCGCGGAGACAAAACACAACCAAGATCACAAACAAGATTATACTCTCTTCCAATTTGATGTACTATATATAATCTAGATACTCAAACTTTGTACTCGCTCTCTTTTTTTAAGCTCTATTCTTTCCACCTGTCCCCACGCCAACCTCCTTCTGTCCAACTGCAGTTTCCAATAAACATCCATCACGATATCAATAACCACACAAGGAGTTTCCCAAACTCTCCTGTTGTTCATAAAAATCTGTTCTGGCATAAAAAGGCATACAGATCCTCCATTCCATCCTCATTCTCTTCATACGTTAACAATGAGATGGAGACAGAATATATATATATATATATATATTAAAAAAATAAAAAATATGAACTGCTTACAAGCAAGTCCCCGAGATCTGTAGTCTGAAAGTACTGAAGGGCTTCATTGAAAGAGATGAGCGGTGATGGGTTTGAGTCTTCCGTCAGAGCTGGGAGATTTAATAAAAAAAAAAAAAAGAAAGAAAGAAAGAAAAAAAGAAGAAACTCTAATTTGGCTCAGCACACTCCTGACAACAATGACCAACGATGTGTTGATGCAAATTGGTGAAATTGCTTGACAACTCTGACCTGGTTGGATGCTCTCCAAAGCTTCCCATTCCCGTCTGGCCTTTTCCAACTCCACATTTTCTTCTGTGGAGACACAGGTAAGAAAATACTGTCACTCACTGGATAGTCAAATTCACATTTATGCTCGCTATCTGGAGTACTGCACATCGTTCAGATAGCCTAAGCACCAAGCTGACAACCTGTATCCCAGAGGGACGCGCCATCCGCACAGCAGCCCGCTGTCTTGGATACGTTACCACATTCCAGTGGGAAAAGGATGCGAGACCAAAAGCGAGTTTGTGTTACCTGCAGGTTTAGTCTGGTCCCCTCCTGCTGCTGCCAGAGTCTGCAGGAGACCATTCTGCTTCAGCGTGGAAATCTGGACACAAGTTTAACACAATCACTTTATTTTGTCATTTACTGAAGCTGAACAAAATATTTTGTTTAATCTAATTTGGATCAGCGCCAAACTGTATAGAACTACTTGCTACATAATATCGAACTTTAGCAATGATTACTTGATCACAAACTGAGAAATTAAAGAAAAAAATTAAAACAAAATACAAAAGGTGTGTTCCTAAATCCTTATTAAAATATTTAGTTCATCCTGTGAATTTAAAGTCACACACGTCATACAATTTGGACTTCAAGCAGTTAATAGTCGTCGTTCCCACAGAGAGAATCGACGCCTGTGAGTAATGTTGTATGTCGTTTGTAAAAGTCTTGCTAGTCAGTGTGTGTTGACGTCTCAGTTGTCAGTTTATAATTATAATTAGTAACAGCTATGCAAATTTCTGCCTGTCTATGGTTTCGGCAATATATGTTAGCATTAAGCTAGCAGCCTTTCGTTGGATGAAATTATATGGCTTGGTTGAACACTTTTGTGGTTAAAGATATGTTAAATGATCTTGTTTTGTGTGTCAGTTTTAGAGAACTCGAACTCAAGCGTGACAAATAAAAAGCTTGAAGCGTCGCCTCTTATTTGGAGAACTGTGTGAGTGAGTCTTTTCCACACCCACAAATCAGTATTACTTGCATTGTACTGCGAGCACAATTTATTATTATTTTTTTATATAAATTAAAAAATAAATAAATAAATAAAACAAAAGCATCATCATCATTGATGGGGAAAAAATAAACTCCTTAGCGGAGATAATTACCGGCAGGGACGTGAGCGGGGCACAACCATTGGTGGTGTGGTCTTTGACATTATGACTGATAATCAATCCATTCATAACCTGGAAAGTAAAAGTTTCAGCAATTTTCAAGGAAGCAGGAAGTGTTGAATCGAAGGGAGTGAATACAAGGGGAAGGAATTATTTAACAGTACTCACAGGCTTTTGGTTGGAGTGTCCGTTGGTGGTCTCCTCTGATGATTTACATTCAGGAGACAAACCATTTTGGCCCTGAGAGAGGAGGCCGTCACATGGAGCAGATGGTTATGTGATGGACACACAATAAAAATACAGAAAAACCAAAGTTACGTTGAACTCATTGAGATGAGAAAGTGATTCGTCTGATCAAAAAATAACGGCCACAAGAAAAAGAAGGACCCTTACGGAGAGGAACCAAGCTGAAGATAAGAGAAGTGCTCTGTCAGCTGCCGCCATGGTAACACGGCAAGCGAGCCAGAGCAGAGATTACAGCGAAAGCAGTGGAGCGAGCTGTTGACCTTAGGTCTTAAATTAAACATGTGTGGGTGAACTGCTAAAAACAAACGAGCTCTTAATTGTTTTAACAGTGCGGTGCAGGAAGAGAAGAACGCCTCCATATAAACGGCTACATGAGAAAGCGCTAAGACAGACACAACAGCCTCGACTTTGTATTAATAGTCCAAATAAAATGATGAGATATCTGCAAGGCCAACTGTATTACCTCAAGGTGTAAAGTGACATCAATGTCTTCTTCCATTGCATATGAGTGTGTTGGCTGGCAAGGGTCTTCCCGATTGTGGCCTCTAAAGGCTTCTGAAATCCTGGACTGAGATGGGCTGACAAGCTGCTACAAGGACTACCATGGTTTCTTGGGCGCACGTGTGTAGTGACTGAGAGTATTTATGCTTCATATAGATGAAAATGTCCACGGTCACAAGTTAGACTTCACCAAGCTGGTAACAGACATCCAGGTAGTGCACATCTCTGGTTTCCCCTTGGAACAGCAATGACTGTTGGTTTTAGTGGCAGCCTCCTCCTATATTCTCCTAACCTTGAGTGTGCACACGGAGAGGAATGTGCAGATATCAGTCTAGCGCCCAGAGGAAATGGCACATTTCCCGGAGCCCTCCCTCCTTCCTCCCCTCCACAGATCTGCTTGGCCAGTTGCTTTGCTCCTCATCGCCATCAGAGGTGCCCAGAAGCTGGATAATGACATCGCTTGTCAGGCTTGAGCTCTCCTCATAGCAGACACTTCATTACGTTGGCTCTCAACACAAATCCAATGAGCACTCCAAGATAGCAGCACACTTTAATTGGCTGTGTTATCTTTAGCCACAAGTGAAACAATATGAAGGGCAGGTGTCCAGATGCGGATCATGGGTGGTCTTCTTTTTGGCAACAATCTTTTTTTTCATATGCATTCAAAATCTGCAATGTAAAGGAAAACAAAAATCAATCACAAAGCTCTCTTTGAAATACATAAAGCTTCAGAAACAAAGCATACTAAGGGTAAAATAAAAACAAAAACTGACAAGCATGCACCCTGGAAAATTAAATGAAAACATAATTAATCACATCCCCAATACATGTTGCGGCACAGCTAAGTGTTCACTGAGGACTTGGGGCAACGGGAAAAAAAATATCACTTTACCACTCTGCGCCCGCCACTTCAATGCTGCAAATTGACAAAACCAATTTTTCAAGGGGCCTCTGTCACTCACAGGTGCTTCTCCTCCTGTGGGCACGCCTGCCCAAGTGCTCACCAACAGAAAAAAAAGCATACAGACGCTACTTACCCAAACAAATCTGCTCTAGTTAGAAGATATTAATGAACAGTTTCAATGGTGTCAAATCAATTTCAGTGTTTATTATTGTTGTACGTGCTGTTTTTTTGTTACATTTTTTACTTGCTGTCTTTCTGAAATTGCTGAGCATATTTGTAAAGGCCACATCTTATTAGAGCAGGGGTGGGCAAAGTGTGGCCCACACATTTATTTACATTGTCATATTTTTTTTGCATTATTTTTTTTAAATCGTTCAAATTCATTTATGTATTCATCTATCTCATTAAATAATGTGTTATTGCAATACAAAATAGTAAATAATTTATATGTACAATAATATTTAATTAAATACTTGGTTTATTACAATTAATTATCAACAAATTAATAAGAAAAAAAAAACTGTTTTTTTTACCTCATCTACGAATGTCCTGCCCCATCTGTCCATTTAAAAAATCAAATCTGCTGCATTGAATAGCATATATTTATTATTTAGTAATGTGACCAGTGAGCGTCTCAAAATATGTATACCTGTGTGGCATCAATGGCGCATTATGGGAACGCACAAAGCAAACAAATGATGCAGACATGTAAAACGGTATATTTTAATGTACTTAAATTTCAGGTACGTTGAATTTCCAGTACAACTGTAATACTGAACACAGTACTTCCAGCACAACTGCTAAAGTAAAGCTTACAATGGAGAATATAGGGCAAAGCAACAGTCTGTTTGACAGTAAAACATTTAAATTGACAAAGCAAATGGAATGCGTTGTTTTTTGTTTGTTTGTTTGTTTGAATCCTAAATTGACAGTTGTAACGTCGACCCAGTACAGTTGCTGTCAGCTAGCTAGCGACCAGCAAGCTAGCAACCCCGCAGGCACGGCGGCTTCATCTCAAGCACCGAAACGCAACCAATCGCAATGCTTGGCAAAAGAGCACTCCGGTTTGGCAGTGCACGGCAGAGGGGAAGCGCGACATGGGACATTGTGTGCGGTCGAGCGCCTGAACGCGCACAAGTCAATCGCAAGCTAAGCCAGCTGTCAGGCTAACGAACGGGCGAAATGGAGCTCTGTTCAACTGTCACCGGGATGGAGTCTGCCGAGTCCAAATCGGAAATGCACGTAAATCGCATTTTGTCATGGAGTCACTTGAAACAACACCACGAATTAACTCCACGCACTGCTGCCTGAGCGTATTATGTGAAAAGAAGAATTTCAAAGTACCTCAGTTTCTGATTGTTTCTTCCTCCAATCTCAGCTTCCCTTCCCCCGTCCGGCGGCCACGCTAGCGCAATGCATCATGGGAATTGTCGTTTCCTGTCGCCAGCTGGATTCATTACGTCATTGTTCTCTGGATCAGAGGAAATGATGGCGTGTTTTTTAGCACACACGCTTCACGACACACATCACAGTTACGTTATTGTCATTTATCGTGCCCCCTGGCTGTTTGTCAAAATGATGCAAATATGAACGTTACCATATATCTATTCTGTCTAATAAATAAAAGGTACTTTAATTACAGAAATTGCATATACCATATAGAAAAGCAGAAATATTTTTCAAATTTAACAAAAGCTCAATGGAATTGTTTCAAGGAATGTTAAATTTATTAGCATAGCATATCAACTGTAACCAATTCATTTAAATTATTGCAAAATTACAAAAGGCCTTTAAACAAAGTGAAACATCTGAACAGATCCTGATATTTCCAGGATAAAATGAGTCAAATTTGGGTGACAAAAGATAAGAATAATAATTGTAAATATATGTACATATAAAGCAGATTAAAAAATCCAGTGCAAATAGTAAAATAAGACTCAGCACCGCTCAATGATGATAAACATGTCAAGCTTTATTTGTAGTTGCTGTACTTCCAAATGCCAAATAATAGCGCAAAAATGGAGCAATACTATCCAGCATTTTCAACTCTGCTTTCTATTCACAGGAGACCAATGGGGATTTTCGCGTCTTCAATTAAGCTCACCTGGAATGTGGGGGGAAGCCAGACCACGCAGAGAAAACCAACGCAAGCACGGGGAGCACATGCAAATTCCACACATGATGGCCAGAGCCGAGATTTGAATCCCAAACCTCCAAACTATGAGGCAGTTGCGCTAACCACTAGGGCAGAACTATTTGAATGGGAGGATGCTCACATTGATGGCTTCGCTGGTGCTGTAGCCTGCAACTTTAGTCAGTTTGCGCTACAGTGAAGAAAAGTCTCTCCTCAGTGAAGACATTTTGGATGAATTGGCTCCATACAAAAAGCGGAAAGGTTACTTACACAAGCGCCCACGAACCGATTTCCTTTCAGAGATAAAATCCATTGTTACTTGTGAGGAAATGTGCTGCTGGCATCTGCGCGAGCGTAAGACGGACTTAATGCCTGTGCTCTGTGGCAAGCTATCACGGATCTGGAAGACACTTGGATCCGTCCTCTTCCACACGAAGAATGCTGGTATGTATGTCTGACTGTGCTTGGCTATGTTCCCCACAATGCTGATGACCACATTAGCTCTACTGTAGTCAGGCAAGACTACGAACTGTTCTTGTAGCATTTGTTTGAGTTGTAGTGCATCAGGAGAAAATCAGAGTATCACCTTGGTGCCTTTTGACAACAATCATAAATAGGAATAGCATAGAAATCGTTTATTCACATGGCAGCTCATTTAATGCAACGGCACAAAATCAATAAATAAAGTACTGCAATAAAATGCGCATTTTCACAGTACAGCGATGGACGATACCCATGCCTATTAAGAGGTGTAAGATTGCTCCGATTTCCTGATTTAAGTCAAGCAATATATTCGTCTAATTTCCCTAATAATTGTTTCTTTCTTTTTCTTCGCTGATCATAGCGTGTTTGTGATGTTTGATGGCGCATGAGTTTGAAAGCACGGGAGCCATGTTGTGTCAGCACGTGTGAGCCATCTCCACGGAAACCTGACTGGCCATCCTTTGCCTGAGGTGGTTGGCGAAGTCCACCTGTGTCTGGGAAAGCACTTTGTTGATGATGGTCTTTGGGATCCAGCCCTGCGCGCAACAAAGATAAAGCCAGAGTTAGGTGTTGAATACTCTCACTGGAATGGAATCCATCGCTATGGAAAACGAAGAGCAGAGAAGACTCGAGTGTACCTTTAAATCTATATTTAGTAACCAGGTGAACTTGGTCTTATTCGGGTCTTCATTGCTGGGCTTCAGAACTATACAGGTGGGCCCATTCTCTGCCCTGTCAAACATAGTTAGCACTTTTAACGTTGCCTAATCGTGGGGATCATTTATTCATCGGAGTCGTCCCTCACCGGACCACGCCCCTCTGCTCGGGCATCTTCGGGTGCTGAGTGGCCGTTCCGGCCAGGAAGCAGGCGGAGCCGCGGCGCTTGGCGCAGCGGACGCTGACAAAGTCCCGAGGCCCCACTACATTGCCAGGTGTGTCTCCTGAGACCTCATGGGTCACCATTGTGTCCTTGCCGATCTTTTGAAGAATCTGTAGGTTGTGACATTTGAGCAAACTCTCTTTGCCTGTCAGGAGCAGCAAACTAAGTCATTGCATGCACATGATGCTGCCGCACCTTGACTTGCTTCACGTTCGGGTTCCACTCCCCCATCTGCTCCATGTTTCCCACCAGCTCTCCATAAAGACTGTCTGGATGTTGGTCCAACAGCACTTCTAGCCGGAACACCTTTCCGATGCTAGGCAACATCTTACTCAGGACTTTGTCACCATTTGCCTGAGGAACATTACAAACATGACTCCTCCTTCTATTCAGCCTCGCCAGGCTGACTCCACCCGAGGCTGGTGGTCAGTCAGTCTGACCGTTGGGCATTGAGTGATCCCACACCTGCTGCACAAAAGTCAGCTATATGAACAACTACAACACCACGAGCTGGTCCAATGGTGTAATTTCTTTTTAAAAAACAACAACATTGTAATGATGATGATGAAAAAGTTGGAATTCAATACACTGAAAGATATTTTAGGTATTGTAAAGGAATATCAGTATTGTAATTGAGATGAGAAAAAAAACATTTTGACAAAGTCAAGTCTACAATTGTTTTGTGGTATTTAATGAGAGTTTTACTGTCACACCCCTCAATATAAAGTGGCAGCATGCTGTGAGTACTTCCCGTGATCACTGAAGAAAAACCCAAAAAAAAACAGTGATGACAATTAAAAAGTAAAAAAAAAAAAATAATAAAAAAAAAAAAAGATGAAATCAACCCTCATCCTGCTGAGTGGTTGTTGTGATGGTACTTACGGCGACCGTTTCGACAATCCAGCCCTCCCGCTCGCTGAGTATTCCGATAGCTCGCTGCAGTGCATCTTCACCTTGTTTCACATAGGACATTTCCTCCTCACTGTATCCATTCTCCTCCCTAATTGGACAACCTTCCAGCGAACAGGTGGGGAAAATATTTCAAATTTGAGGTTAACATTTTGAATTTTTTGACCTCAAAAACTTACCTGTGGAGCCTCTCAACCCAAATACAGTATATTAGGTTTCTCCTAGGTTCGCATTCGAGTGATAAACATGAATAACTCACCGAGGAGGGAACTTCGTCTCCGGACTTGGCTGATCCAGTTACTGGGGCCCGGACCTGCAAGTCGGTCCAGCTCATGGTGAATAGCCACAATTGCATTCTTTCTTAAACATTAGTGATGGAGACAAAAGGCACAAAATTACAACAATCTACCAGATTTTGCACAATAAATAGACCACAAGCCATTTGAAGCACTACTGCAAGAGTCGTGATTGCACTCACCTCTCATGTTCCTCATATGGCGGTAGGAGATGCCAGCACACAGTTTGAAAGTTGCCGGCAGCATTTTGTTTTTACAGGAATACTTTGCTTGAAGAGAACAAAAACTTGATCGCGGTATTAAGAAACAGTTTGGATGTCAGTGCTGTCGCGTTGACTTTGAATTCTGGCTGTGGATGTCTGAGCGGGCCTGTGTATATATACACGATGTGCCCACAAGGCCACGTTGCTATCTCCACGTAGATAAACACACATCACCTTCCTCTTCCGAGGACCATGTCGCCAAGGTTGCTTCATGTACACGACAAGCTTTTCTCTGACTTTCACATGTTGTCAGATAACGTCCAGTGCCTGAAGCCCACTGTATTGCTCCGAGAGGTCAGTGGGAGAGTGACTCGAAAGATCCATCCCTTCATGGTCTGAAACTGTTCAAACATTTGGGTTTAAAAAAAATAAAATAAAAAAGAAGTCCCTGCTTGGTTTGGCTCCTTTCTAGCTAACCTTCATTATAACTGATATGTTGCCACAGGCGCATGTGGGCTGCATGACATTTGTAATTGATGGTGGGCCATCAACCCTGATGTTCTGTTTGGGTGGTCTGGAGACTCTGCGTTATCTAACATCTGATTGCCTTGAAAAAGTGTATGGACAAAAGTCTTGGGACACACCTCGAAATGATTTAAATAACCAATAAATCAGAAGTGAGGCCACACTCATTTGTTTGGAGTGGAACAGTGAGGAACAGTGAGGCCAATTCATGTATTTTTTTTTTTTAATGTAGAGAGATGTAAAGACCAAAAGATAAATATGTACTGAAACATGTGACTAACAGGTATGTTTTGTATTGGAATGAGACATTGTGGGGCTGCTCGGAAAGGCCCTGAGACAAATATGAGTGACATCAGCAACAACCACCAAAGCGCTAGAGTGAATGTTGTGAGCATGAACAGAAACACTACAAGATGCCAACGACTCAGTAGCGAGAAGAACGGGAAGGCCAGCCTGGAATTCGCCGAACGTGGACTAATGCCTGATAGGACCAATATTCACCTTCGGCAAAGCAATGGAAAGGCTAAAACTTCCATCCATCCATTTTCTGAGCCGCTTCTCCTCACTAGGGTCGCGGGCGTGCTGGAGCCTATCCCAGCTGTCATCGGGCAGGAGGCGGGGTACACCCTGAACTGGTTGCCAGCCAATCGCAGGGCACATAGAAACTAACAACCATTCGCACTCACAGTCATGCCTACGGGCAATTTAGAGTCTCCAATTAATGCATGTTTTTGGGATGTGGGAGGAAACCGGAGTGCCCGGAGAAAACCCATGCAGGCACGGGGAGAACATGCAAACTCCACACAGGCGGGGACGGGGATTGAACCCCGCACCTCAGAACTGTGAGGCTAACGCTCTAACCAGTCGGCCACCGTGCCGCAGGCTAAAACTTTGAGAAAAAAAAAAAAAAAAAAAAAATAATCAGCATATGATCCCAAACATAGAAGCTCATCTATAAAACACAGTAGAGGTAATAAATGTCAAGGCTTGGGCTTGTATGCGACCAAATATGCGTTGATGATGTAACGTGACGGCAGCAGCTAAAAGAATTCAGCAGTCAACAGAAACATTTTGTATCCAACCGAAAGAAAGATGAAACACAGCAGTTGGTAGAGCTGTGATTGTGCAGCAAGGTAATGACCCCCCCCCCCAAAAAAAAACAAAAAAAAACAAAAACAACAACAACAAAAATGCCAAAGTAACAAAGAAATTTATCATGGGCAAGAAGAGACCAAGTCATTCTCCAGATTCAAATCCTATGGCGCAACAGCTGGGGACCGGTACCCATCTGTGGGATATTTTTTTTCTTGGTCACGGGCCAGACAGTGAGATTGAACAAAAAATATTTTATTGATCATCAAACTGGAAGAAGTAATATCTTTAAAAGGTCTTTGGAGAGCTTCTTTGGAAAGGGCAAAAGGGCAAATGATGAGACAGAATAGGAGCCGACAACATGGGAGCGGCTCGTTGAAGAGAAACAAGCGCAGGGATCCCACTAATAACAACAACTACAACCCCAATTCCAATGAAATTGGGACGTTGTGTTAAACATAAATAAAAATAGAATACAATGAAATCATCTTCAACCTCTATTTAATTGAATAAGCTAAAAAGACAAGATATTTAATGTTCAAACTGATCAACTTGATTGTTTTTAGCAAATAATCATGAACTTGGAATTTTATGGCTGTAACACGTTCCAATAAAGCTGGGACAGGTGGCAAAAAAAGAGTGAGAAAGTTGGGGAATGCTCATCAAACACCTGTTTGGTACATCCCACAGGTGAACAGGCTAATCGGGAACAGGTGGGTGCCATGATTGGTTAGAAAAGGAGCTTCCCTGAATCGCTCAGTCATTCACAAGCAAAGATGGGGCGAGGTTCACCTCTTTGTGAACAAGTGCGTGAGAAAATAGTCCAACAGTTTAAGGACAATGTTCCTCAACGGACAATTGCAAGGAATTTAGGGATTTCATCATCTACGGTCCATAATATCATCAAAAGGTTCAGAGAATCTGGAGAAATCACTGCATGTAATTGGCTAGGCTGAAAACCAACTTTGAATGCCCGTGACCATCGATCCCTCGGGTGGCACTGCATCAAAAACCGACATCAATGTGTAAAGGATAATACCACATGGGCTCAGGAACACGTCAGAAAACCAATGTCAGTAAATACAGTTCGGCGCTACATCAGTAAGTGCAAACTCTACAATGCAAAGCGAAAGCCATTTATCAACAACACCCAGAAACGCCGCCGGCTTCTCTGGGCCCGAGCTCATCTAAGATGGACCGATGCAAAGTGGAAAAGTGTTCTGTGGTCCAACGAGTCCGCATTTCAAATTGTTTTTGGAAATTGTGGACGTCGTGTCCTCTGGGCCAAAGAGGAAAAGAACCATCCGGACTGTTATGGACGCAAAGTTCAAAAGCCAGCATCTGTGATGGTATGGGGCTGTGTTAGTGCCAATGGCATGGGTAACATACACATCTGTGAAGGCACTATTCATGCTGAAAGGTACATACAGGTTTTGGAGAAACATATGCTGCCATCCAAGCAATGTCTTTTTCATGGACGCCCCTGCTCATTTCAGCAAGACAATGCCAAACCACATTCTGCACGTGTTACAACAGCGTGGCGTCGTAGTAAAAGAGTGCGGGTACTAGACTGGCCTGCCTGCAGACCAGACCTGTCTCCCATTGAAAATGTGTGGCGCATTATGAGGCGTAAAATACGACAACGAAGACCCCGGACTGTTGAACAGCTGAAGCTGTACATCAAGTGAGAATGGGAAAGAATTCCACCTACAAAGCTTCAACAATCAGTGTCCTCAGTTCCCAAACGTTTATTGAATGTTGCTAAAAGAAAAGGTGATGTAACACAGTGGTAAACATGGAATGTGTTGCAGCCATCAAATTCTAAGTTCATGATTATTTGCTAAAAACAATGTTTATTAGTTTAAACATTAAATATCTTGTCTTTGTAGAGTATTCAATTAAATATAGGTTGAACATGATTTGCAAATCATTGTATTCTGTTTTTATTTATGTTTAACACAACGTCCCAACTTCATTGGAATTGGGGTTGTACGTTCAGCGTAATCTTTTTGCTATATTTAGATGTTATTTATTTCTTTGTCGGTCTTTAAAAATATTTTTTTGCACGTGAAACCGGTCAATGGTGCAAAAAGGTCGGACCGCTGCTGTAGCGCAGACATTTGACCGAAAGAGAGACTGAATGGGGTAACAGCTGAAAGAGGCTGCGGTGAAAGAAGAATGCAAAAGTGTGGATGCAATTAATGCAAGCACAGGAAGCACAAGTCTTAGTCACTTTAAACTGTTTTAAGTCTGTGTTCCAATACCTTTTGCTCACTTAAAAAAGATTTTTTTTTCCCTTACAAACAATGTCATCTTCTTCGCTGCGCCTGGAAAATAAAAGTAATACAAATCTGAATGGGTTTTGCAGTAGGCCGGCATAGGAATCCTCGTCAACTAGCCAGGCCATCTTAAAAATGTTGAGTCGCTTGTCTTGTCACTTCACGTCAGCAACATCATCTTTACGATTGCGCTTTGGCCTCCACATCACTGAGACTGAATCCCACTGTGGAAAAAAGGATGTCCTACGGCACTCTGTGTTTTGTCAAGCACCTCACATGTTTTGACAACCTTGTTCAGCCCTCCAAGCAAACGCAAAACTATCTAACAGTAATATTGCCTCAACGCTCCGCTTGTCAAGCTAACACTCAAGTGTCAACATTGCATGGAAAGTGGTCAAAAGTCAAGTCATCTGATGAGTGTACTATGATGTGCGTAATAAAACAGGAATCTAGTACAAAATCCCGTTGAAATACTGGAATCCCCATGACCTGAAACTTGGCGTCCCTCCAACTGGATTGTAGGGATTACCCATCAGTCTCCGTGGCCTTGCGCAGGCTGAGCTGAAAACTCTTTTCCAAAGACATTATTCAGTCAAAATGCTCGACTCATAAATGGAGTACGTGCACCGAGTCTGTGACGTACTTCCAAACTCGCTAGTGATTGGTAAACTCATCATCATAAGGCAGGAATATCTGGAACACACTAGTTTACACTAAAAATCAAAGCCATTAAAATGAACAGATATTGTATCATAACAAACAGTACAACTAATGTACAAGGCCAAGAACAACAAGCTACCATCAAGAATCCTCGCATCCGTCACATTTGTATTCGTGGTTTCAGAATTACCATTTAGATTTAAAACATTAAAGACCCAGTGAAGCCATTTTCGCCCTTTAAATACATTAAATGTGTTTGATGGTAAGTGGATTTGAACCCCGGTCCCCAGAACTGTGAGGCAGATGTGCTAACCAGTCCGTAACCGTGCCAGCCTGTAATGATTTGTTATATCACAAAAATCTGGCATTTGAACAGGGGTGTGTTGACTTTTTATATCTGGTATAAGTGTATAGGTATTTTTCGGGAAATACCTTGGTTGAAATACTGTAAGGAGGTGAACATATTTTGACCTCTAAACTTTCTAATGCACCTGTCCAAGTAATGTTTCAGTCCAACTGCTGAACGACTTTTAAAATCATGAATGACTAATATATGTCCTGGTTTAATTGGAATTGGTCCTCTGAATCATGCTGTTCCCATTTTGACATCACGAGGTCAGTTGATCAGTACCTCAAATTGCTCGCCTTCATACAGGACGTTCCGAGCGCCGCGGTGTCACTGGCAGGTTGCAACAGACATACGGCGAGACTGGGAGAGTCACAGAAAGGCGCAGAAGTGGACGCCCTTGGAAATCGTCAAGGATAAAACACCTGTCGAGAATTTTTAAGAGCACGCATCGAATGAAGAGACGAGCATACTGCGGCGTACTCAAACTAAAGCACAAAGTTTATTGGGACTTGAAAGACACCGTTGGGTTCCGCTTTCACATGCATCCAGCGCACCTCCAACTGCGACGGCCTCTCGTCTCGTGCATTTTTGTGTTGATGCGCACGGCAGACGGTCAGAGGACTCACAAGTGCTGATGTCTACGTGGGGATCGTCTGGGTGCTCGCGCAAGCAAGGAGGCACTTCAGTCTGATTCGGACTTTTTGGGAGTTGGGCAGACTTGCGAGACGGGTGAATGAAATTAGTCAACAGATCTTCCCGAAATAGCAAAAGAACGTTATTAAAAACAGGAAGACGCGGTGATGCTCGTCCTTTTTAATTGGCTGTGCTGCTGCAGGAAGGCCACTTGAGCTTTGTGTTATATTTCGGTTTCTTCCGGCGTCTTCCTCTTCCAGGCATAAATGAAGTGGACCAGATCAATAAAATGAGGATAAGAGCAACCGTTCATAGTTCACATCGTCATTGAGTCTCAGAAATATAACAAGATGCAGAGCCTTTAGACAAGATGAGGCATTTTCATCACGGAAAGGAGAAAAAGACAAAAACCGGTACATGTAATAGTGAGGCAGTAATATTATTGAAATGTAAAAGGCATGAAGGAAACAAGAACACTTAACATTTCAGATGCTGTAACTAAACTGTAGAAAAGACGCATTGCACGGAATTACCAATGCAATCATGTGCCTTCAGAGGTAAAACATTTTCATTTTGGTGAAAACAAACAAACAAAAAAAAAAACAGCATGACATTTTTGTAAAATGTGCAACTTCTAAGTCAGGCTGAGTGCATGTGTTCCTCTCCGTTTCACCGGGACTGTGCAGAAAAATCCCTCAACAAAACAAAATATTTCTGCTCCTGTGCAGTATAGTCATTATTCTTTATAATGTCACATAATGTCAACTATAAAGTGACACTGTAAACTGAGGGAGATGCCTGTGTGGTATACATTAACATCAGTGGAATGAGGTATGCAGAAGCAAAAGGGATACAGCTGTCCATACGTACGCTTGTCCATGCAACCGCGATTCTCACACCGCTGTTTACACAACGCGTCTGTATGCAAGCCGTATGATATGCCTGCAGGCTCACATATGAAGAATGCGTGTATTATACTAATCAAACAGCCCACAAACTGATCTCACATGATTCTAAAAGACAACTTCAGACCACTAAATCAACATCACACAGCTGATCCGTCATCTTTGGCCTGAGCGGACACGAGGCGATGCCTATTACGAGCCGAGGTCGCGGACTGTTCTGAATGTTAAGGAGTGCTGCGAGGTAAGACAGGTGGGAAATACACAGAAGGTAATATCAGTGATATACAGATGGTGACACTATAAATAGATGGATAGCTATTGGTACAGGCCCGGAAGTAAAAGACTATTTCTGGAAAAAGAAACATCACCAAGGACCCACTTTTCTATTCCTTGTAGTGGGTCTTCGTAATACAATGGATCCCCCTGAAAAAGAATATTAGCTTAGTTTCTCTCGTTTTAACTCTTTCAGCAACACAAGTGGCGCTGCGCCGTAGTCCAACGATCCTGAGGGTACGAGGGTTTGTCCAAATATTTCAAAATGTCTCTGACCATCTCACTAAAAAAAAAAAATGGCCCGGTCAACCTCCTTTATGGGCTGACCCGTGAGACTTTAGACAGGCTGTCTCAGGACCCAGCTCTGAACTAATTAGCAGCGGGTAAACCCTCAGAGCTTCTTCCCTTTGTGTGGATGGCTCCCATGCTGTCACTGCACCACTAGGGGGCAGAGTTGGACATTGAGTCCACAGAGTTCACGCTGGAAGACTGCACACGGCTGTGGGAAATAGACACCTCTGGGTGCTGAAAAAAAAACAAAACAAAAAAAAAAAGCCAAGAAAGGTTTTGCGTTAGAATTGCAATTTGTGTCACCAAACGCACGAACGATTGTGTCTACGTACGTGCCTCCTGAAGATCCTGTCCAGCAGGCTGCGTCTGGGAGGCTCCGGAGGTTGACTCCAGTCAAGGTCCGGAGGTCTCATCCCTTGAGGGGCGAACACATTCAGATCTCTGAAACACTCCGTTTCTATCATCTGGAGAAGAGAGGAGACCTTTGGCCTTTTACAAACATTGCAGTGCTCCATTGTTGATGGAACGAGTCAGTCAAAGCAGGCAGAGCAAAAGACAAAATAAATTCAACTTTACTGAAAGAATTCAAATACGTACTGCACAGTTGTTGTTTTTTGTTGTTGTTTTTGGTTACCTCATTCTGCCATGGGATGGAAACACTGCCTGTAGCAAATTTGGAGTAGAAGTCGTTGTCAGTTTGGTCCAAATTGACTCCCTTGACTGTGGAGAACTGCTCGATGTCCAACACATCCTTACAGTAGACTGCCCGAGGCTGCAAAAGCGTGAGAGGAAATGCATTTTTTTGTTTTCTTTTGTTTGTTTTCCTGAGCTCAAAAAGAATCTTGAAAATTACAACTTGTTCTTAATGTACATACACTCACCAGACACAACATTAGGTACACATTCATTAAATCTGCTTTCAATAATAATAATAATACCGTTTGCAGAGTAATATAGAGTGAACAGTTTTTTTGTGAGGATCGATGAAAATCCGCAAAATAGAGAGAACCTATAAAAATCCATCCTTTTATCCCTCTGACACTAATTTTTTTTTAAAAAGCATTTAAACTTTGTTAAAAGCTCGCTTTAAAAAAAAAAAAAAAAAAAAAAAAACAGATCAGCCGAGACACGAACGATGAAGTGCGTTACAGCACCAGGAACACCGTATCACTACTCACGTCAGGCACAAAAGGAGGCTCCACTATTCCAGCTTCCAGCCTCTTGAAGTTGATGTTTTTGAAGAAGGCGTGGGCCTTGACGCCTGCCGCTCTGTCCCCCTGGCAGCCCAGCCTCTGCTTCGGGTCTTTGGTGAGCAGCTAGGTGAGTATGAAGGAGCGAAGAATCGCTACATTATTTCCCGTCCATCCAGTCCGCATGGAAACCTCTTTGAGTAAAGCCCTCACCCTTCTGCAGATTTCCTTGGTGTCCTCCGTAAACTTGTCGTTGTACTCTTCCTCTTCCCCCTGCACCCTCCTCTCCACCTCCTCCCGCTTCACTCGCTCTTTGCGGGCACGGAAGGGCGATCGCCCTACGGTCATCTCGTACACGAGGCAGCCCAGCCCCCACCAATCAGGACTCATCCCGTACTTTTCATTGTTGATGACTTCCGGAGCTAAACGGGAACAAAGAGGTGGTCAGATGAGCGACTTGCACGTGCGACCAGAGATGTCGGTCAGCTTGAGACTTACCCATGTAGCCCACTGTGCCCACTCTTCCTCTGATCATCTCCCCTGCAGGCACTTTAATGGCAAGGCCCAGGTCAGAAATACGGATGTGTCCTGAAGTACAACAAAAGCAAAGCTAATGCTCTAATTATACAACTGACACGGTCGCAGCAACACAAAACAAAACAAAACAAAACAAAACAAAACGACAGCACTGTCCAAAAGTCTTACATCATCATTGGAGATTGTGATAATTCTTTCTCTCCTGATATCAGAATACAAACATCCATCTTTTGTTCTGTGCCACGTGTCCTCATTAAGGTCGCAGGTGAGCTGACTTTGGACGAGGCTGGAGAGCGGCTAAACCGACCCCAGACTGGTTGCCAATCAATCACAGGAAACGCAGACAAACGAGCGGAATACAAAAACTAAAATCAACTACACCGAACACTCGAAACTGAAATCTGAGCTTAAAACCCACCGTTGTCATCAAGTAGGATGTTCTCTGGTTTCAAATCTCTGCAAAAAAACAAAAAACATTTGACTTCAATGAAACATCTTCTGCTCATTTCAACCCGTTCGAGTTGTGATCAGCAGTTTACATACAAGTATAGTCATCACAGGCATGAATGCCAATTATTATTATTTTTCTTATGATTATTTGAACTTGATTGTAATTCTTTTTCCACGGCGGAATGATTATGCAAGTATGGAAGCATGTTTTGGATTTTCTAATCCGAACATGGTCAAAAATGAACCTACGGGATAAAACACAGTATCTGCAGACGTAGACCTACTTATATTTGGTTAAATGTCTTTCAGCAAGTTTCATTAGGACCAGCTGCTTCTGGCTTAAATTGTAGATGGATATTTCTGATAAACTTCTGAACACAACATCAAATGCATTCTTTAGATTGATACCTGTAGACAATGGATTCCCTATGAAGATGCTTGAGACCGCAACAGATCTGAGCAGCATAGAACTGGACCCTGTCTTTGTCAAAGCCTGGCGTGCCCATGTTGTAGATGTGAAACTTTAGGTCACCACCATTCATGATGGTCAGCACCAGACAGAGAGCGTCTTTGGTCTCGTACGCATACGCCAAACTCACCTGGAGACCAGGGAACGTGTTCAGTGGGTTGAAAGTTGGTGCACAGGAGCCAAAGCAGACAGCACTGGCTTTGGAACGTTTACTCACAACAAATCTACTGTTAACTTTCTCCAAGATCTGCTTCTCGTTGAGGGCCATCGACTCTCCTTTCCTCTTCTTTATCCTCTTCTTCTCCAGCTTCTTGCAGGCATACATCTTTCCTGTAGCTCGAACTTGACAGGCGCACACCTGAGTGAGACAAACCAAAAGTACATCGCACAACATGATTCACATTGCAATCCATAAACAATAAATGCATCATCAGCTTATTTTATGTACTGAGACACACCTACGAACTAAATTTGGGCTCGTTTTTCCCGGAATCTCACCAAGACATCTTGAGCAATTCTATGCTTTCAACTTTGTAGGAAGAGTGTTGTGGAAAGCCTAGCAAGGTCCATTAAAGTTTGGAGTGGAACGATCCATCAGTACTCTCAAACATTCTTTGGGATTTCTACAGCAAAGACTGCCAGGCAGGCCTTCTCGTCCCGCATCAGTGACATCCGACCTCGCATTCATTTCCCACAAATCTTCCGGAAAGTATCTCCAGAATAGTTGAAGTTTGTATATTTTGGATTTTGGATTTTTTTTTTTTTTTTTTTTTTTTACCTTTGTGGAGTCTCATTAGTGTTGCCCGTACAGCGTATGACCAACCGGTTTCTCTCACCTCTCCAAATCCTCCCTTCCCCAGCACTCGGTACTGTCTAAACGTGTCTTTCGTGATTGGTTGCCTGACAAAACACAGACACAGGAAAACCCATTAATACATGCTCATATAGCGTATTATTGATTGGGGCAGAGATATGATCTGCACAACTCAATTCCATCCTGAGTCTGTTTCCTATGCACGGGGTGGGGCCTCTCGCGTGCAATTTGACTTCCCAGACAACGGATATGATCAAGGATGCTCTGAGAGCCTGCTGTTTACTCGGAGCTGCATCTGATACGCTGCTCGCTCTGCATCAGAGATGTTCCTGCCAAGAGTGATCAACTCCTATTAGGAGCTTCCACAAGTCAGCTGTTGCCTTGCAAAACCTGCTTGTCGCATCTGGCACTTTCCTCTTTACAGGTAGCCACATGTTGTGGCCCTGTTCTCTTTTTGGATGTCCATCTGTTTATTAGTTAGCAGGCCAATTCCTGATTTAGGGAGAAAGATGTCCAGATGTCCAATTTGATTCTGTGGGGTGGATTGTACCATTGACTCTGTGGTGACTCAAACAGACTTCGAATTCTAGATCCACACCAAACTCGGTATTCTATTTTTGTGAGCTCCTACTAACCGTATTTGAGCAACTATTTCGTTTTGCCTTGTTAGAATGACTGGAAAGTAGAGAATAGGTTTTCTTCTGAGAAAAAGCACGTGTTGCGTTCTTGCCACTCCAAACCGAAGTGATTCTGACGCTCAATCAACAGTCTGCTGTGTGTTTCGCTTTGGGTACTATTCCACTGCACCCAGAAGGAGGCTGCCAAAAACTGTTACACATCATGTTGGTCCGCTTCATAACATCGGACTATTCAAGCAAACTGGAACTGGGGCTGAATTGTTCTGTATGCTTGTTTTTATTTTATTTTATTCATTGAAGCTGTTGCGTTTTGATGCGGAATAGAGGAACGGTTTGAGGCTAACTTAAGTAGCTCCCACTTCACTTTCAAAACAATTTGACAGTTGAGCAAATGGATAAAGACACACAACATCATGAATAATAGACTGACATAAGAGAACAATTCGGAGTGGATAGTGTGGGGAAAAAAAACAAAAAACTATTACACTAAGGAGACAGGTGGGAATTTGAATTGTTTTGTTTTATGGAGAACAAATCTAAAACGAATGGAATCGGTGCACAGTGGACCTCATTCGCAATTTCACAAATTTGCAGATTTTTGGGGCAACCTATCCCGCTATGTGTGGGGGGGGAAAGAAAAAAAAATCACCTATTCACAATGATCTGTAATATGGAAAAATAAGTCTGAAAATGACGGTATTTGTGAAATTCTGCATGATATTTTATTGTATTGTCGCCTCGCTTTAAATGAGACAACTAATGGTTACTGTTGGCCATAACCAGAGCAAAAACAAACAAATAAACAAAATAAACAACAGCATAAAACTAGCTGTCCGCTTAACCACTGACCTCTCCAGGATCTTCCACTGCAGGAAGCGGTCAAAGTACATGCTGTTCTCAAAATCTGCGAACGGCGCCCCGCTCAGGTAGTCGTGGACGGCTCTGCGTCCAAACACAACGGGTAAAATAAATACAACAAATAAGCCGGTTCTCGATACGCTGCACATGTAGAACGGTCAGGTGAGTCCAACGGGGAGGCAAGATGGAGAGGTGACTCACTTGCGGCAGTTGCTGAAGATCTCCTTACACGGACTGAGCTCGAGGTTCTCTCGGCACTGATCTGCGAAGACCTCTGCGATGTCCACACGCTCAGCTGACTACGTCAACGACATGCATAGAAAATACTTGTCATCACTCCTCCAACAGGACAATATTAGTCTCCACATTTATTGTGTACATGAAAAAAAATAGGGGAAATGAACTGACTTGTTTGGAAAGAAAGGTCTTGATAATCTGGTCCCCTCTGCTTTTTCTTTTTTCATCAGGCGTCACCTCGTAATCCTCCTGCACGAGCAAATAATTCGCATCATCGTCAACATCCAGAGGATGCGTTCTATCGTGCCGCAAGTTGTGAA
The DNA here is from genome assembly GCF_024500385.1 of Phyllopteryx taeniolatus. Classification (NCBI taxonomy): domain Eukaryota; kingdom Metazoa; phylum Chordata; class Actinopteri; order Syngnathiformes; family Syngnathidae; genus Phyllopteryx; species Phyllopteryx taeniolatus. Next base: position 31,358,342 of record NC_084504.1, on the reverse strand, counting down.
CAAGTCGGTTGCGTGGAAAATGTATATATTCATTAAATGAGGCAGCCTATCCCAGACTATCCCAAAGGCCTCTAAAAAAAACCTAAAATCCCAAAAGGCTTATTCATCCATTTTCTCTACTGCTTATCCTCAGCAGATGAGGCCAATGTCAGGGCACGTACAACCGAACAACCATTCGCGCTCACATTCACACTTACGGACAATTTAGTCTTCGTTCAACCTATCGTGCATGCTTTTGAAATGCGGAGGGGAAGCCGGGGTACCCGGAGAAAACCCACGCAAACACCACACAGGAATGTCGGAGCCCGGATTCAAACCCTCGACGACAGAGCTGTGGTAATTGTTATTTTTGAAGTTATTTTTTTGTTATGAGTTGGTAGAGGTTGGCACGGTGGGGCACGTTGCTCGAGCGTCTGCAAATCACAGATTCTGAGTTTGAATCTCTGCTCAGGCTTTTCTGCGTGTAGAAATAAAATGGACGGATGGCAGAAGCTCAGTTTGATCTGAACTTTTGTTAGGGACTCGGCTTCGGGACGTAAGGGTTGCAAGTCCAAGATCCGCTGTGAAAAAGCTAAGGACCCCCAAAACAACTGGGATGAGTTGCTACTGAGATACAGGTTCCAAAATGCCCTGGAGCAAGGCACCAAATCCCAAATTGCTCAGAGCACCAACACCATTCAAGTCCCATCTGGTTTGAAATATTTGTAAACTAGATTCTGTATGTTAATCTAACTTAAGTCCCCCCAAATCATTTCTTTGCAAAACGAGTGGAAGAAGAAATACACATTGTTCTTGAAAGGCTAACACAATGTCCTCGAGTGTCTCTTTTGGTCTCTTAACTCAACATTAACTGACACAGATGATTGGAGAAAGCATGTATTATTTATATTTAAGAAGCTGGAATAAGAGGGCTGTTTCCTCTCTGAAACGGATTATTCAAATAGCAATGCATTTGCAGCGACTGTTTTTCTCAATGTCTTCATGTCTCAAAAGTATTCTCTGTCAATTGATTGTCTGTTGTCGTACTCGAGCGGCTCCGACTCCCGGAGAAGCCCTCGTTGCATGGTGCAGTGCAATTCTACACGACCGCAAACTTGACAACGCCACACAAAACCACAATAAAGAGTATTGTTGTTGTTGAGAAACAAGCGCAGCGCTCCCACTAATTATAACGATTCAATTAACTGGAATCGTGTAAGGGTGAATTTATAGATTTTTAGCATTTGTTTTTATGACATTTTACAGTCGGACCGTCAACATATGTATATATGTCAATGTGAAACTGGTATGTGGTGGAGAAAAGGTTCAGACCGCTGATCAAAGACGCATTCGGTATTAAGCGCAGTATTCGGATGAAATGACTTTTATTGGATGTAATGAATGCAACCGCACTTTAAGTGCAGCCGGAGCGTTCCACACGTCCCGACTGGCTGTCTATACACCCTGCATCCACTACCTAAAGATTTTCAAATATAAAATGTGCTTTATCTTTTCAATGATTGATTTTCAATGACATTCACAAGTTTATAGAAAATTAACCAAGATTTCTATGCAGCCTACCATGTCAGTAAATCATGCCTTTTTGGTGATTCTGTGTTCATTTAAAGCTTACGCGCAGTGGGTGTGTCAGAAAGCTGGACGGGATATGAAAGGTGTGCAAGTCTAGGCACTTAAAAAAAAAAAAAAAAAAAAAAAACTAACGCACAAACAGGAAAATATGGCCCTAAATGCGTGTGTGCTGCTGTCACTCTCACCGCAACATATGGCCCAGTTGGCTTTGTGTCATTACATATGCTGTCATTCACGCAGACACGCACGTCTGCTAAAGGCTCCACATAGTGAGCCTCTCAGAGGCATGAAAAGCACTCTGACGCATTTCAGAGTGAGCACTTCTAACTTTCCACGAGGAAAAAGCAACAAGGCACCCAGTCCGCGCGCTGGCCCGACACCGTCTTTCAGTGGCTTTTTCCCCCCAACAAGGCCCTGTGTTGCCTGGCAACCACACAGAAAACACGGCAGGATTCCTCGAGGTCCTGGAGTGTCACACCAACGTCACCATCTTTCCACTATAAAGCACACGCACGCACACACACGTATACATACAGCGCATACGCACATAAGCCTGGAGATTTAGGCTTTAAAAAGCAGCAGCGTCACTGACACTTCGGAACACGGCACAAAGGACATACTACTCGTATACACTGTCCCCGGCCGAATTATTAGGTACATCTGTCCGCGAGATGAACAACATACGACACGATGACTAAAATGAAGGCACGTTTGTCGTAAAACGTTTATTGCATCATTTTCAATTAATACATTGTTAAATGAGTATGCTCAAGGCATACAACTTCATTCACTTGAGCAAATTGCACCTCCACCTGACCTCAACGTCACTCTAAAATGTAATCATTTACATTGTAAGAGCTCACCAAATGGTAAAGACGCCCCGTTAACCTTTTGGAAGCAAGGGGGGGGGGGGGGGATCCAGCACGCGTGCGCGCCCTTTCTCGTGGAACCCCTGAGCACAGTCCTTCCTCAGCCGCGCAAACTGGAAAAAGCTCGCTCGCTCGCTTCCAAATGGCCAAGCGCACTCTGTTTCACGGCGTTCCATATAACCACGTTTCACGTGTCGAACAAATTTTCCTCCTCAGATAAGAGCAACAAAGTGATTTTACTGAAGAAATACAAAGGGTGGTGATTAAGCTACATTAAAGCCTCCTGACTGCACCGGTGTGGCCTTGTTCATTGACTTGAGGCCAAGCACCTGCATGGTTATAATCGCTCAGGTCCGCTTCATTGTGAGGAGAGTGGGAATGTGCAGAATTAACTACCTGTGGGATGACTGCATTTACAGTGGGTTCCCCCACTTTTACGGCGGTTTGACAGTGACAGAAGGAGGGGGGGGGGGGGGGGGGGGGGGATTTGTGTGCCTGTGCGGGCGGTGTAATGGGGGCAGATGCTGGAATTGGACAGTGGTGTGAGAAACCATGCTGCCTTTTTTGGAGTACAGTACAGTGTTTTTTTCCCAGCTCTTTTGCAGTAATTGAAGTCTTCAACACCAAAAACTAGTTTGTGGTCGTACCGATGCAAGGGGCGTTGCGTTATCGCTCTTCTGGTTGTCAGGCAACCTCACCATGACGACATGACTCCAAGAAGTTGCCGCATCACAAAAAGGGAAAGTCTGGCATGGCAACAAAAGTGATGCCATTGGTCGCCGTGTTTCCACTCTCAACTTACGCAACGGCTGGGTTTAACTTTTTTTAAAAAAAAATTATTCTACACGCTAAAAGTCTTAAAGGTCCCCTTCCATTTGATGGCAGGGGATATTTATACTTACTGAAGATTCGCTTCAGTTGTGCCACATTGATATGCTCCTCCCACTTCGGGGGTCGTAGGCACCCTCGTGTCCGGGCGAAGGTTTGCTGTGAAGCGGCCACAGCCAGCACGACAAGTCACCCCTGCTGATTCCTTTGGTTTTTTCTTTCTCTCTTCCTAATTTTTAACACCCGTTTTCCTGCCCCTGCACCCCACGAACCCTTGCGGCCGGCGACGAGCGGTCACGGCGGCCACCGCAACGCCCGTCTCCCGTTACGATCATCGCGAAACACAAAGTTGAAAGGATGTGGATGAAAATAAAAAGAGATGGCTGATATTTTGAGCTTGTCATTCCCTCTCTTTCATTGGACTTGGAACCCGTTCAGATGATCATCGCTGGCGACAATGAATCAAGCGTCACTATTTCATCCACCACTCTTACATCATATGTGTGTGCGTGTGTCTGTGTGTGTGTGTGTGTGTGCGTGCGCCTACCATTGCATCCAGTAGTTGAATGCAGCGTTGCAGTTTTGGTCTGGTCTCGCAGTAAACTCGGAAGAGCTGCCTTCCGATAGGCTGTTTCTCACAGATGCTGACATAGTCCTTCTCTACAAAGACAGAGAAACACAATACTTTAAAACACTGCCAGACACACTTTTGTCCCACTCAAGCCAGCGAGCACGCGTGCGCACACACACACACACACACACACACACACACACACAAACCATACCAATGCTGTTGCCCAGCTCAGTGCACTGACTTATGTGGGGAAAACGAAGGATCGCCTTCCATTTTTTGCTCCTCCCTTTCCGCTTGCCTCCTCCACCTGTGGCGAGAGCAAAACGAGTAGTAGTAGTAAGTGGAGAAAAACTAAACTCCAAATTGACGATGACCTCTACAGACAAAGTCTTTGTCATTTTAACCAAGAGTTAGTCAGGGCTAGACAGCGAAACCTTCCTGAAATCATCAGTAAGAACTTCAACAATACTCGCACTCTGTTTGCTGTGGTTGACAAGCTTGCAACCCCCCCGGAATCAGATAGATCCAGAACACCTAACAGCAGATAAATGCAATGAATTTGCTTGTTGTTTTAGTGGGGAAAAAATACAATCCGTCAGGTTAAATATTTGCACAAATCAGCAAAATGCTAAAATGATACTACATCTGAAGCCACCCAGGAAAAACTCTGTTACCATGTCGGAATTTGATCCAATTGACCAAAAAAAAAAAACTGTCGAGAAAACGGTTCAGCAGCTGAAACCATCAACGAGTTGTCTTGACTCAATACCATCTGACTTTTTCGAAGCTATTACGAAGTCTGTGCTAGCTGATTTGCAGCAAATAATCAATTGCTCACTTCAGTCAGGCGAGTTTCCTAAAGCTCTTAAAGTAGCTGCCGTTAAGCCTCTGCTAAAAACAAAAAATAGATCGCTGGACGCTTCCATGTTAGCAAGCTATAGACCCATCTCAAATCTCCCTTTCATAGCCAAGATTGTTAAGAAAGTTATTTTTAATCAACTCAGCAATTTATTTAACTTAAATGGACTTTTTGACAAATGTCAATCAAAGGTCTGAATTCGTCACAGTACAGAATCTGCTCTTATCAAAGTGCTAAATGATATAAGGTTGAATACTGACTCGAGAAAGGTGTCAATTCTGGTCTTGTTGGACCTCAGTGCAGCTTTTGATACGGTAGATCATAATATACTGCTGAACAGGTTGGAAACGTGCGTAGGACTAAATGGAACAGTCCTTATATGGTTCAGGTCCGACCTGGAGGAAAGGAGTTATTTTGTAACCATTGGAAGTGTTCAATCTCATCGAAGGGCAATGACCTATGGGGTCCCTCGAGGGTCAGTTCTTGGACCCCTCCTGTTCAGCCTGTATATGCTACCCTTGGGTCAAGTTCTTCAGAACTTTAATTTTGCTGTCATAGCTATGCAGATGACACACAGTTCTATCTAGCAGTGTCTCCAGATGACTACAGTTCATCAGTTGAGGTATTGTGTCACTGTCTAAAACGTAAATAACTGGATGAGCCAAAATTTTCTTCAATGAACCCACAACAAAACTGAGAGAATTGTTTTGGGCAATAAAGAAAAGAGAATTGCTGTTAGTAAATACCTGGAGTCACTCTCTTTAAAAACCAAAGACCAAGTCCGAAACCTTGATGTTCTGATAGATTTCGACCTGACTTTCAACAGTCATGTCAAATCAATTACTAAAACTGCCTTCTACCATCTGAAGAACATATCCAGAGTGTGTCAAGCAGACGAGAAGTAGCTCATCAATGCTTTTATTTTTTATTAGACTTGACTATTGTAATGGTCTTCCTACTGGACTCCCTAAAAAGGGCATTAAACAGCTGCAGCTCATTCAGAATGCTGCAGCTCGGGTTCTGACCGGAACAAAGAGGTCAGAGCATATTACTCCAATTCTAAAGTCTTTAAACTGGCTTCCAGTCAGCTTTAGAATAGATGTAAAATTTTTGCTACTGGTCTATAAATCTGCGGCACGGTGGACGACTGGTTAGAGCGTCTGCCTCACAGTTCTGAGGACCGGGGTTCAATCCCCGGCTCCGCCTGTGTGGAGTTTGCATGTTCTCCCCGTGCCTGCGTGGGTTTTCTCCGGGCACTCCGCTTTCCTCCCACATGGTAGGTTAATTGAAGTCTCTAAATTGAATGTGAGTGCCAATGGTTGTTTGTTTATGTGTGCCCTGCGATTAGCTGGCAACCAGTTCAGGGTGTACCCCGCCTCCTGCCCGATGATAGCTGGGATAGGCTCCAGCACGCCCGCAACCCTTGTGAGGATAAGCGGCTCAGAAAACGGATGGATGGATGGTCTATAAATCACTAAATGGTTTAAGTCCTGAATACATGAAAGAAATGCTAATAGGATATATATACCCAGTAGGGCTCTGAGATCAACAGACTCGGGTCAAATAGTGGAGCACAGAGTCCAAAGCAAACATGGTGAAGCAGCATTTAGCCATTATGCTGCACACAAATGGAATAAGTTGCCAAATGAAGTGACGTCAGCCCCAAGTGTGCATGCTTTTAAGTCCAAGTTAAAAACTTGCTTTTTAGCGCATTTCCACTTTTCTTGACCTGTACGCTGTTTTAATTGTATTTTTTTTCTCTTTGTTTTAAATGTTTATAAGCTGTTCCCCCCCCCCCCCCCCCTTTGTTTTTAAATGCTTTTAATCGTGTAAAACACATTAAGTTACCGTCTCTATGAAATGCGCTATATAAATACATTTGCTTTGCTTTACTTTGCTTCTTAGTGGAGTGCAAACGAAGGCCTGCTGGCTGCCAGGAAAGGACGACAGTGAGCGAGAGACGGGGTGGGGTTGTTGCAGGCTCTCCATTGAATGAAATCATAGTCTCAGCTCGTATATATAATTTATTGATTACGTTGTACTTCCTCTCTCAGTCTCTCGGCTCGCTGACGACTTTTTTCTCAGCAGCTTTTCTGAGTGGAAGAGTGTGTGTGTGTGTGTGTGTGTCCCCACACAGATAGAAGCCTATTCTGACCCCCTTACTTCCCATCAGAGGCCATTACATGACTAAGAGACTGGATTCCACTGCTGTGAATAATCAAGCATCAGCTTCCTTCTGCATCACGAACTTAAATGATTTCCATCCACGTCGATTTAATCTTTAAAGACAACTTAGTCATTCATTACTGCAATATTTGTGATCAATCCGTGGATTAATCATGCCCTCACTTAACAGTTGTTCTTTTTTTTTTTCCTGCATTAACCTCATTCCCAGAAGGGATATAAGTACAATCATGACTACTTCTTATCAATTACAGCTGCTACGTCCAGTTTCTTGTTTGCCTTTTGATTGATACGTTGTCTCCCGAAGAAGCCGAGAATTCCTTCAACTGCGAAGCGCAGTGGAAAACGACTGCGAGCGGCTCGGCCGCAATATTGCGAGCATGAGAACAGGAAAAGCAATGACAAGCAAACATCTTTAAGTAATAAGGCTGGAATGTGAGCGGCACCACGTCATGCTGGAGCCTCCGAGGGAAAGCTTCAGCACTTTTGTCTACGCATTACCGCCTCATCCTCCCCTCCTCTGCTGTTCCACTTCATCAGTAATTCCTCTGTTACCTCCACCGAGGTGGTCATGTTTTCATTAGGTTCCTTTGTGTTGTTTGTGTGCAACTTCCCGTCTATAGATCTTGATAAATCCATCAATTTCTTGTTATACTGCTTGTCCTCGTTACACTGAAAACATGGTCGGTCTAAATAGAAGGAATATATATTTCTTTTGAGAGGATTCAGACTAGAAACAAGTGAAATTATTTCCCACGCAGTCAGAGAATTACAGATTTTTTTGAAATAAAAAAAATATGCTGGCTGTCCAGACGAGAGAAACACTGTACCTTAAAATAAGTGGAAAAATACTGATACCAAATAAACTCAAACCCAGCTCTGAATTCTTTTTTTGTCTTGTTTTTTTTTTTTTTTTTTTACTGAATATGAGGGAAAATATCTTAAAACAAGTCCAACTTAAGCTAAGAAAATATAGCGTCCATATGGTGTACTTTCACAACACAAAAATATTTTGAATACATGAGACAGTACTGTATTTCATTTTAGAAGAGGTGCTCTTTGAGGAGGAGTGTGAATTAGTAAAATGATTAGTTGATTTGCCACACATGATGACAATGAAGACGATGATTGTAGTTAGAGCAGACAAACAGTTTCACTTTCACAATTTCACTTTGATGACCAAAATTTGGAAACGCAGTTTTAATACAGCACGTGTCCAAGTAGAAATGTCGACGACGCAGCTTCATCGCATTCGAGAAGAGGTCATGTGTCCCCAGACAAACACCAAGCTTGCATGTATTAATAACTGAAATGAAAATATCCCCTAAGAGAATCATTAACTCGCAGCACCTGCTACTCATCAACATTGTTTCATGCGCCATCAGCTATAAGCAGCCACACTCACTGATTTAAGCTCCTGGAAAACAGTTAATAAAGGAAGTTATGTTCCACATCTGTGTGCCATACTGCGTTCCTGTGTGGTCAGATAATTTGATTTCCTTCAGTGAAACTGTGACGTCTGTGCAGTGAGAGTTAATCCCCACTGCTGCCACCGATCGACAACCCCAATTCCAATGACGTTAGGACGTTGTGTTAAACATAAATGAAATCGGAAACCATTCATTCGCAAATCATGTTTGACCTATATTTAATTGAATACACGACAAAGACAATATATTTAATGTTCAAACTGAAAAACTTTATTGTTTTTAGCAAATAATCATGAACTTAGAATTTGATGGCTGCAACACGTTCCAAAAAAGCTGGGACAGGCTCATGTTTACCACTGTGTTACATCAACTTTTCTTTTAACAACATTCAATAAACGTTTGGGAACTGAGGACACTCATTGTTGAAGCTTTGTAGGTGGAATTCTTTCCCCTTCTCGCTTGATGTACAGCTTCAGCTGTTCAACAGTCCGGGGTCTCCGTTGTCGTATTTTACGCTTCATAATGCGCCTCACATTTTCAATTGGAGACAGGTCTGGACTGCAGGCAGACCAGTCTAGTACCCGCACTCTTTTACTCCGAAGCCACGTTGTTGTAACACGTGCAGAATGTGGTTTGGCATAGTCTTGATGAAATAAGCAGGGAGGGCGTCCATCAAAAAGATGTCGCTTGGATGGCAGCATATGTTTCTCCAAAACCTGTATGTACCTTTCAGCATGAATGGTGCCTTCACAGATGTGTAAGTTACCCATGCCATTGGCACTAACACAGCCCCATACCATCACAGATGCTGGCTTTTGAACTTTGCGTCCATAACAGTCCGGATGGTTCTTTTCCTCTTTGGCCCCGAGGACAGGACTTCCACAATTTCCAAAAACTATTTGAAATGCGGACTCGTCGGACCACTGAACACTTTTCCACTTTGCATCGGTCCATCTTAGATGAGCTCGGGCCCAGAGAAGCCGGCGGCGTTTCTGGGTGTTGTTGATAAATGGCTTTTGCTTTGCATAGTCGAGTTTCAAGTTGCACTTACGGATGTAGCGCCGAACTGTATTTACTGACATTGGTTTTCTGAAGTGTTCCTGAGTCCCTGTGGTGATATCCTTTACACATTGATGTCGGTTTTTGATGCAAAGAGGTGAACCTCGCCCCATCAGTACTCGTCACTTTAAACCGCATACACTCCTTGAAGTCTCAGTGCCCTTTGCACAATGGTCATTGCACCGGACTATTGCGTTATTAGCCATTCGAACTGAGGACTCTGCATCTTTTTGCACAATTGTTGTTTGTTGTTGTTTTTTGTCAATGTCTTTATGTCTCCAAAGTGTTCTGTAAATTGACTGTCTGTTGTACTAGAGCGGCTCCAACTACCGGAGACAAATTCCTTGTGTGTTTTGGACATACTTGGCAAATAAAGATGATTCTGATTCTGATTCTGATTCTGATCTTTGCTTGTGAATGACTGAGCAATTCAGGGAAGCTCCTTTTCTAACCAATCATGGCACCCACCTGCTCCCAATGAGCCTGTTCACCTGTGGGATGTTCCAAACAGGTGTTTGATGAGCATTCCTCAACTTTCTCACTCTTTTTTGCCACCTGTCCCAGCTTTTTTGGAACGTGTTGCAGTCATAAAATTCCAAGTTCATGATTATTTGCTAAAAACAATCGAGTTGATCAGTTTGAACATTAAATATCTTGTCTTTCTAGTGTATTCAATTTAATATAGGTTGAACATGATTTGCAAATCATTGTATTCTCTTTTTATTTATGTTTAACACAATGTCCCGACTTCATTGGAATTGGGGTTGTAAAAATCAAGCTACTGGAGACCGTTTTGGGAATGGCTCTAAAACAAATGACTTCCTGTGGATGGTCACCATTATCTGAAATAATTGTAGTAAACATGGGTAACCCACACTGCCCTTCAACTTTTACACAATGGCGTTTTGGGGTCTATCCAAGTTGAAAAAAATCCGATCTCTGGTTTCAAAAAAGGAATTTATTTCCATTTTTTTTTGCACTCCTCAATGCCTCGCTTCATTGTGACCCGAAACTTGTAAACTTGAGGATGTTCCTTTTTTGGGTGTCAAATCAAGATTGCATGTCAGCATTGGGGCCTAATTAAGAGAAGATCGCCATGGATCAGTTGTTGTCTGGTCTTTTGGCTTTTGACCTCAGATGATGAAGTGACAAAATACTGCGAATGTTTCTCAACTAAGCCGGTTATTTATAATTGTCATGTCACTTAGTGAACTGCAGAGACAACTGTGCCACACACTGTTGTTTTTAAAACAACAATTTCCCAATTCCCATATACACACAAATAAGCGTGAATGATTAAAACTTATGTAACAGATTATTCTATCTGTGCGTGTTATGGTTTGCTATGAATGGAAAGAGTTCAAATTCCCCTTAACATTGTTTGTTGTGTTAATCTGATATACATCTGCTCCCTACAGGGGGAACTATTCAGGCAGGATGCAACAAATCAGGTCGAGAAAGCAATTTGTAAAACAATGGTTCATATCACTACATTGGGAAGGCCTTTTAAAAGTGATAAAAATGATTGAAATGCATTCATTCAATAAACTTGCTGGTATGGAAAGCCCATGTCCTCTGTGAACCATTTTCCCCTTGCTTCCAGGATTCATAGTGTATATTTATTTGTTTTATAAAACAGAGCTCATGCTCTCAGCATCCATCACTTACACAGCAGCAGAAATATACACTGCACTGAGGCTTTGCTGTGCGCAGGCCCATGTCAGTTTAATTTGTTCCATACGGCCTGTGTGGTCACTGCACTTTATTTATGTTTCCCCTTAACATCTCTGACATCATCAAGGCATGTCAAGTCGAGAAAAAAATAAGGTTCAAGAGGGAAAGGACATCCTCCTGGTGCAACACTTGGAGGTTACGGGTATCCGAAACATGTATGTGTGTGACTGTGGTGTGTTTTCTGCGTGTGCAGACAATTGTACTGTGAACTCTCTGGCGGCTTGACTTAACCAGTAGTCCTCCAGTTCCTCCAGTTCAAGACTGTCGACACACAAAAGAATCCACGCCGTTAACCAAATGTGGGGCAAGCACACACGCACACACAACATATACCTCATATACCTCATTCATCAGACACTTCATTAGGTAGGCTTGCACAATCTGATGATGTTCAAAAAGCAGAGCAAGCCCCCCCCCCCACCCAAAACAATATTGGTAGAGTGATTCCCAACCAGGGTGTGCCGTGAGAGATCTGTACCCATACGGTCTAGAAACCAAAAATCGGACAGAAAATCTAAAATCATGCATCTGTAAAGACACGTTATGGCAGAACCGCAACTCGTCCCTTCCAGTGTCCTGTTTGGGCCTCCAATCCAGATCCAGCCATATGAGCGCACAGTGTTGCCAAACTTTAAGGGGGAATTTGCAATTTAAAAAAAAAAAAAATAAATAAAATAAAATAAAAAAAAAAGTCCTTTTTTGTCATATTTGTTAAACCGGTCATTGTGACTTGACAGTGCTGTCGTACGTGATAAATATGATTTGTTCATCAATCCATCAGCCATCTCATCTTGTGCCTCGAATGTAATATATTGTATTTATTATTTTCTAAAGTTAATAAAACAAAAAAACATAAGCCTAGATTGAAGATACAGTCTTATCTTTTCAGCATACATTAGCACACGGCTCATAATGTCTGCATCAGAATGTGATGTGTGCTGTGTGTGGGTGCTGCACAGAGGTCACCAGAGAAGGTCAACCGTTCTGAGTCTTCAGCGCATCTGTACCAGCCTGATATTTTCTTCACAAAACACCTAATGAGCCAAGGCTTATTATCTAGTTCTCACACATTCTCACATCACCTCCTTTGCCTGAATTGCGAAATGTCGGTCTCACAGTTGAGTCACAGCCGGCTGGTCAGAAAGGTAGCAATACAGTGACGAAAAGCAGCATCGTGATACAAACGCCTTTGTTCTCGCAAAGTCTTCCGTTTCCTGCCCCTCCACCAAGTCCAACTGTTGGTGAGATGGAAACCTTTTGCATTAGAGCTGAAGGGCGTTGAGCAAAAAGATAAATAACAGAACCGGCCGATTTACAAATATTTAAGATTATTATATTAGGCTTTACACGATCAGGATTTTTGGGGCCGATCACTTGCTCAAAAAAATGACATTGACAATAAATAATGTATCTTTGTTCATCTATTTATGCCAGTGACGCATAGTGACAGACAGAACAATTGAATGGTCTTCTATTAGATGGCAGGAAGGACATACAGTAATTAATCTATCCACTTTTTGTGACATTTTTGTTTGTTGGTGTGCCGTGAGATTTTTCAATTGTAAAATATGTTCCTTGGCTCCATAAAGGTTGGAAATCACTGCTCTAGTCAGATCGCGTATTCTAATCAGTCAGGTCAAACGAACATTACAACATGACTGAAATAATGGGTGCTAACTTACTGTAATTAAATTACTTTATTTTTGATGAAATGACTTCACCCACACCGAAACTTTAGAGCATAATTCGTCTTGTCTGTCCCACACCGCCGATGTCTTTTTTTAAAATTTTATTTTTATTTTTTTTAAATAACTTTATTGGCCATCAGATGTATTTACCGGTCTACGTCAAAAGACACGTGACAATGCTAAAAATAAACTAGCTTTTGGATTCAAATATACTGTGCACGACGGTGACGCGGAGTAAATGTCTTTTGTGGAGCCGATCAATGACATCATTGATCGGATCGGCGAATTATGACATTAAAGCCGATCAGCCTGATAAAAATCGGTGTAAAGTCTAGTTTACATTGTCTTTAAATTGTCTTTTACCTAATGTAGCATTGTCATGAAAAAATGCATCTGGGCAAAGTGTAAAAGGTTTTCATTTGCAGGGAGAAGAGGCAATAACTGATACCAAAATGAACAATAGTTAAAAAAAAAAAAAAAAAAAAAAAGACAATCAACAGAAATCAATGCAATCCAGTACCTGCAATAAAACCCCTCCACAAGCCTCAAAGGTCTGTTAGTGAAAGAAGACATATTGGGGCTATTCCCGGGGCTTCCTGTAGTTTGCTTTAACTGTAGTTTGTGTTTGCGTGCCTCAGGAAGCGGAGGGAAACACTGCCCGGACCTGAGCGCAAGGGGAGGACTATAGGCGGAAGACGCTCTCGCCTGTTCCACAATGATGTCGTGTCGGTTGGTCCCGTTGCTCTGCAGCCTAATTGCAAAATCTGAACTTGCCACTCCCATCATGGAATTGAGCTCAATGAGCACATCTGCACTCACAGCAAACACTCTACATGCCAATTCACAATTAAAGACACATCTTATTTTCAGCAATAATAGCACAGTTGCATCCCGATAAAGAGCTGCATGTCGCACCATTCAAACCTTTGAATTCAGCGTGAAACTTGTTGCTGCATTGCAATAGAAGACATTGTGAGGATTTTCCTTCGTGTCCTTGTAATCACTGCTGCTAAAAATAGCAACCAACCCAAGGGCACGAACCAGTGAGTTAATACACACTGAGATGGTCAAACCCATCGGTGACCTCGCAGCAGTTGTTGCTGGAGTGACTTTGTGCCTGTGTATGTGTTCATAAGGGGGGGGGGGGGGACAGTTGCATGCCAGGACTGAATCCACACAAGAGCAGACGAGGCAGGGTACCTTTCCTGTCTGGGAAGAGTCAGGTGCAGCGGGCTTCCTGTTCTAATAATACAGTCGGTGTGGAATGCGGAAGGGAAAAAAGCAGAAGCGCAGTTCACGTATTAAAACATCAGTGTCAAACTCAAGACCAGGGGGCCAGACGTGGGCCGCCACATCATGTTATGTGGCCCGCCTAAGCTAATCATGTGCGTCTACTTCATGTTTCTTGCTAAAATCTGTTCCAATATTCCAAACTGTCTTCGCTTTTAATAACCTTGAGAGATTGCAAGCACTTTTTGTTACCAAACCCCTTTTTCAAATAAAAAAATAAATCAGTCAACAAAGTTGCGTATGCACACCGAACGCTTTGTGCGGGTGCTCGATTCCGGGTAACGAGTGGCCGAGTCACAGAGACAAAATTTCAACAAAAAAAAAAGGAATTGAAAATCAAATCGTATCAGAACTGACGATTCTTCGACAGGGAGCATAATCTCCATAAAGGCCACCATAATAAAACATTCCTCTCCATCGACACAACCTTAGTGTTGGCAGAATGCAATACATTTTTTTTTATAGTGTGACTTTTATGGCAGAGTATTCTATTCTGTACTCGTATGAGCAATGATTTCATTTCCTGTCATTGGGGTTGACGCTTTGTATTTACATCACAGGTGCGTAAATATGACGGGAAGTGCCAAACAACGAAGAATGGAGCCCACTTACCGTGGACAACTGAGCGCATGTGCCGCGGAACAGGGTTAACGTGACTACACTGGCCTTCTCTGGCTATCTCTTCCCTCATCTTCTCTCATGCGCACACATACATGCACTCACGCACACAGATACTAACACCAATGTGTTTGTTCCATATTTTACAGCTGTGTTGACATTCCACATGGTTTTATCCATGTTATGACAACATCTCTTTGTTGTGCTTCTGACACAAACCTGCTGTTGCTTGCTTGTCTTACCTTCAACATCGGAGTTTGTTCTATGCTTTAGACCTGCTAGTTTCTTTTTTTCTGTCAATCTATACTGCAGATAATGATCGATGGATTTACTGTACGCACATATATTATTATTATTATTTTTTTTAGCCCTTTGAAAAATATTTGGGTCGCATGTTCCGTCCGGTAAATAACCGTCAACAACTGTTACTGCAATGTAAATGGCAGTTTGGAGAAGAACTTCCACAATCTAACGCCATGGCAAAGTGCGATTGCGTGTCGTAAAGAAGCAAATGTTGCATGTGTCTGCTGACTAAGGGTGGGGGGCTTTAAAACACGCTGGCGATATTGAGTAGTCCGAGGTTAATGCACATGAAATATTCAAAGGATGGTCCGTTTAAAAATATGGCAACGATACAAACAGCAGATGCTCAAGACAGGGTGGAAAATTTCATAATAATAATATTTCATCCTTTTCATTCCGCCTATCTTTTCTACTCAAAATCATTCTTTACTCTTTTACCCGGAGTTCCATTCAGCAAGCCCTGAAGAACAGGCGTGAACTTGTTGCATCCAGAGTTACATATACTGCATGTGTGGGCAGAAGCAGCAATAACAATAGAGATGCAAGCGCCACGGAGATGAATATTTCCACTCAAGAAGAAAAAAAATAAATAATGAGTCACACTCCCACTCAAAACACAGAGCCAATGTAGAAATGTGCATCTTCGTGTCTTCTTTGCTTGGCGCCTTCACGTACTACTGCTCGTAGAACCGTCAAGTACTCTGGTCAGATTTGACTTTTAACACAGTAATATTACTGTCACTTAGCAACCCAGTACATATCTAAATATGAATGTGATTGCAATAAAACTGAGCTGTATTCTGCACACAAAAATCTCAGTCCAACTGAGTCCGTAGTATTTCTCGGGTTTCTCCCGCTGCGATACGATGAACCTTATTTTAGAGCCACCCACTTCCACCTCCACATCTCTCTGTGCGGACTCCAGTTGTCCCCCAGATCAAAGTCAACAGCGTGTCATGACAAGGTGACATCCTTTTAGACGGGAACACGGGAGGACCACACAGGTTAATGTGAGTGGCGAAAGGATGAATGAGGAAAGCGCTACTTTGCTTACTGGCCTAATGGCATGAATTCGCTCCCATGGCGGATTGAGCTGGACACAAAGGCAACATATTGTACGGATGAATTTGAGGAAAGTTGCACAGCTCTTATTTGGTTAGCACCGCCGACAGCAGCTGGCCTATCTTGCTGTGACTTGTGGCGGTATCGCAACAGCTTTCCCTCCAGCCCCCCCGATGAAGACGCTTGATTGACACTACTGTACGATTAAAGCGTGCACAAGACGTCACCGTTTGCTGTGACGTCTTTCCTCATTTCTTCTTTCGACACCTGCTGCTGCTGGTAGCCAAGTGGCGCACTCCATTTTGCACCAATTGCTCCAAGATGCAATTGATGCACAGTCCACATAATACGAAATGATCCATTCATCAATTACGGTGCCCATCTCGATACGCGGGATCCTTGGCTTGTTCCAGGCATGGTGGACGGAAACATTTTTGCTTTATTTGAAAGGGGCTAGGCTTTGCGTAACAAGAGTGCAGATTGGGCTTCACAAGTATTCATCAGTTAAGCATTTCATTTCATTCATTCCTAGTGCACATTCAGGGACGCACAGATATACTACAGGGACACAAGTAAAGAGACAACTATTCATGATTCAATCTGGGTTGGGATAGACCGCTTCGGCCCTGACCTTAAACTAGCTAATGTGACCTCGGGGCACAACCCATTTTAAGAGCTTCTATTCATTGTGGGAGAAATTCCCAAGTATTTCAGAACCAATTGTGCTCTGTTTGGCCCCATTTCGTCAAGGATGAGGATGGAGCTGGAAGTGCAAATCAAGTAAAGAAAAGCATACAAGTGTTGTTTACATTACTTAACTATATTTACAATTTAGAATGATAATAATAATCTGAGATGTGTCACTGATGGTGTAGTGGTCCACTCGCCTGACTTTGGTGCGGGCAGCGTGGGTTCGGTTCCCACTCAGTGACGTGAATGTGAGTGCGAACGGGTGTCCGTGTCTATGTTTGCCCTGCGACTGACTGGCGACCAGTTCAGGGTGTAGGCCGCCTTTCACCCGAAGTCGGCTGGGATAGGCTCCAGCGACCATCACCAGGATACGCGATGTTGAAAATGGATGGATGGAATATGAGATGTTGCCAAGGACCAATCAGAGTAACGCTGTTTTCTATATTTTAATTAGAGATAAACAATCCAATCAGAGTCAAACTTCAAATTTACATATTGAATATTAATGAGAAACCCGGCCGACTCGAATCTCAGGTGTAAAAGACCAACTAGAATAACTTCAAAAAGGACATTCTGGGCATTTCCAACCCAAATTATCTTGGAAACCTGATGAAATATTTTTTTTAAAGAAAAAAAGATTATGAAAACATAAAATAACAAATTGCTGCAAGGTGACCTTGAATTGTACACACAATGGATGGGCGGGCACTCAAAGAGTTCCAACAATTTGGATACATTTACAAATTAAAAAGTAACATTTCCATAATGTGTCGCCTTTAAGAATACACTGACTGCATAAGATGTTGTTGTTGGCCACTCATGCCAGAGTAGCATCTGCTCCATTTACACACTGACTGAGGAGTATCTGCAACATTTGCACAATCAACATTTTCCCCAGATTATCGCACTACTCGCTTGAAGTCTCGGCGCCCTTTGCACAACGGTGATTGCACCGGACTATTGCGATATTAGTCATTCGAACTGCTCTAAGTGCGAGAGGACTCTGCATCTTTTTGCACAACTGTCAAAACAAAACAAAAAAAGCTTCTGTACCGGCATTACCAGATAACGAGCAACCCTTTATTGCTCAGTCACTGTTTTTTTGTCAATGTCTTTATGTCCCAAAAGTATTCTCTGTCAATTGACTGTCTATTGTCGTACTAGAACGGCTGCAATTACCGGAGACAAATTCCTTGTGTGTTTTTTTTTTTTTTTTTTTTGGACATACTTGGCAAATAAAGATGATTCTGATAAGAGCAGGAAAACAACTAGTTGATGCGCCATTAAGTGTTTTTGCAGCGCCATGTGACCACGGAACATTTCCAAATGTTCTCATCTACGCACAGAACTTTGGAAAATCACAAAGGAACAAAAACTCTCATTTGCACTGGATCACTTTGTCGCGATATGGCCTAAACCATTTCCCATGAAGACACATATTTCTGGGAGGAAAGGAAGTGAACCTCCTTGTTGTTTTTCTCCACCAAGACTGACTATCTACTGTATTACTGAACTGGTCAGAAAGCAAACATCCAAAACAAGGAAACAGAAAGAGAACACCAGCAGGCAGCAGGAGAGTGGAATTCACTCCGTTGAGGCCCAAACGAAATACTACCGCTCTGTTAACATAATTTAGTGAGGCCATCTGGACGAAGCGCTGCAGTTTTTCCTCCCTGTACTCTCATTCATTTCAACAGCCGGTGACGTTTGCCAGTTTTGGAATCTACAACCGCTGCCGGGAGGAGTTGTGAATGGGGAGGCAATGCACACACACACACACACACACGCGCAGTCACTCCAGTGACACACTGGTGTGCGGTCACATTCAAACAAAGGAACTGACCCGAAGAAATATGCCATACAGGCCGCTATTAAATGTCAGCTACCGTTAAATAGGCATGTTCAAGCACATCACATGCTCGGCCGTGTCAGCCCTGAATACTTTTCATCGTGTTGATCAGCTGTCACTGCAGCGGTTTTCTCCGAGAACGCATGGCGTACGGACAGTGACGGCATTGTGAGAGCGTCGAGCGTGACAGTCAACTGATACACGGGTGACCGTGCAGTGAGATCGGGGTGTTTTGTTGCAAGCGCACGCACGCACTCATCATCCATAAAGTATCTTCCACGGAGAACGGAGCGTGAGCGATGGAGATCGGATGGCAGTTGCCCACTCACTTTGTTATGCAACAATCAATCTGATTAGATCGCTGATGGGCTGCATCTAACTGATGGAGCACAATGCCATTCTGGATTTTATGTAAGACAGTGGTCGTGATTGCTTTTTTTTTTTTTTTTTTTTTTTTTCCCCCCTGCTGGTGAGTGGGCCACTGGAAACAGAAGATGAGTCATATTTTCTTCATTGGGATTGACATGACACCGATCAAAAGTCCGTGATGACCATTTCTACAAAGTATTTATCTCTTTAAGAGTCAAGAAAAACACAAGGCTGGCCACTGACGGCTTAAACATCAACAGAATTGCATTTCAAAACGTCACTTACAGCGTTTACAGTATTTCTGATTTGGAGAGTGTCACGGCCAGAGAGAGTTTGCCTCTCAGCTCTGCGCCAGCGCTCACGTAAACAAACATACAATGCAGAAATACTTTGGATTTATTCTCCCACCGCTGCTGACATGCGACCTAAAAAAAAAAAGAAAAAGGGGCTTCGATGTAAAACTCGGCCATACAAGCTGGGCGCTCGGCCTCGTAAGATGAAACCAAATCCCGTTTTGAACGTTGGAAGGACACGAAGCAATAATACTTCCAACGACCTGCGGCAGGCGAGAACTCAAACGTTGGCCTCCTCTCACAGTTACAGCACACAAGCAAGCCGCATCCAACACTCTACGTACTTCAGCCACTGAAAGCTGCGTCTCATCCCTTGATGTGGGACCGTCCGCTGCCTTTCCTCTCCCACACGCAGCCGGAGACTGGAAGAGGACCAACGGAGCAGCTGGGATCTGCCACGGGTCATTAGGTGCTCTTATTAATTTGTAAAGCTCGATTCTCCCGGCCCAGTCACGCTCTGCTTCCGTAAAACAAATGTCCAGTCTGAACTGTAGGCGAAGGCATCCGTCGGATGGGGTTTCACTTTTTCAGAGTGCTGAGGAAGCTTCCCGTTTCACTTTATTATTCATTAATTCCCACAAAAACCACTCACGCACGACGCCCTTCTTTCTCCGAAGTACGTCGCCGTCACGGTGAGACGAATGGACCGCCCGAAGCGCGGACTCCACTCCTGCGTCATGGCGCAACTCCTCAGGTGCTTTTTGATCTGATTTTGGTGGACATAGTCAAAAAGGTCTTAATGACGGTTAATGTTTGAAGTGATGCAAAACTACTCCAAACTACTCGTGCAGCTAATCAAGGCAAATAAAATACAGCAGCGACATGAGATTGACTTACATTTTTATTTTTATTTTTTTAAAGATACAGGCTTTCCTGTCTTGAAGCACTAGCAAAAAAACCCGTTATGCGTGATTCAGACCCCAACCGCTCGGTGACTGCTACAAACTTCACAACACCCACTTTTTAATCCCCCAAACGAATTGACAAGTATTTCATCCATCCATTTTCTCTACCGCTTATCCTCACAATGAATTGACAATTTGAATTTTTGTAATTTAATTTTCATTGACATTGTTTGATTTTACAGTCAACACAGACCAAAGATTCCATTCTGAACATCTCGCAAACCTCACAGTGATGTTTTGGAGTAATTGCCCTTCACATGTGACTTCCGGCTCCTGTAGGCATCTATCCAGGGGTCGGCAGCAGCACCAAGTTTGCCATTCAAACAGCCTTGTGAACCGGCCAAATTTTCCATTGGCCTCTGTGGAAGTTTTGATTGGACATGATGAACTCTCGCAATAAGCGGCAGCAAACGTGTAACCGAAGCAGGAAAAAGATTCATTGCAACTTCTGCTAGACGGTTCAAATGTAATTTCAGTTATGACGACACTAAGGTGAGGTTGATGCCCCACCTTTTTTTTTTTTTTTTTTTTTTTTTTTAAATATAGAAACACCCACTGTTAAACTAATATGATGACAGCAGTTCTTCACCACTTCAAACCATCACGACAGCTGATTTCATGCATCCCTGACAGTATCAATTCAAACTTAGCATTCCCATCTTGTGCATAAAGAGACACTTTTGGCTGCAACTATTGTAGCCGACTAAATGAAGCGGGTGTACCTAATCAAGCGCCCAGTGAGTGTCGTTATAGTTGTACTGCAACAGGGTAACAATTGCAATAGCCTCCCCACTTCAACATTTCTCTGTGCATTTTTAAACCAAACTAGTTATGAAGTGCACCGGTGTGTCACGTGTCGTATCGTGCACGATATTGCGAAGGAGCGCCTTCATTTTTGCAGGTTTGCCCTTAAATATGAGCGGAAAACGCCTAATAGTGTATCGAAAATGAAGGAGGGGACGGAGTGACGGGCTTCGCGTGTCGGGCTGCTTTTTGTCAATTTCACCTCTCGAACGTGGTCCGGGGAATGCTGCACAAGGTGCGGGGAATCTTCTACCTGCAGTCACGAGCGGCTTCGTCGACCTCGTCTTTGCACACATTTCAGACAGAAAAGACCGCAAACACGCGCATCGTTGGTGCGTTCACGTACCCTCTCTGGCTTTAAGCAGGACGGTGTTGGCCACGATGTTCTCCAGCTCCATTAAAAAAATAAAAATAAAAAAATAAAAATAAAAAATCCAAATGCAGTGGTTGAGGGTAAAACAAACGTCTGCAGCGGAACCGCCGTCGTCCTTCGGGCTCGCGCGGCGTCTTCACTCGTCGTCGGCAGCCCAGCAGATTTCACTCACGGCAAAAGTCGTGTGAGAGGAGAGCGGATTTCTCGGCGCTGCTTGCAGTGCAACACGGGCACGGTGCTTGTTGTGGGAGGGCTGCATTTCATGGCTACTATCGCAAAGGCGTCCCACGCGCGATGATCCACGCTGGTGCAAAGCGACTGCCCTCGGTGGACAGCAGCGGGACACCGCCGACGGCTTGACGTTTGAGCGGCAGCGGTTGGCAGGCCGAGTGCAGCAAAGAGGACGTCAGCGCGCCCCTCTGCCCTGTTGCGACGTCACCCGAAGGGGGCGGGGCCCTAAACTGTGTCAAGCCCGCTTACGCTTCACCTTACCGGAAGTTCATACATTTTCAGAGTCGGCAAAATAAAAGCTCCGTAAAAATAGCTACCATTTCCTACATTGACGAATCTCGTATTGCACTTGGCCAGTGGTTCCCAAGCTTTATTACAAGGCACGTTTAGTCCAAAAATCGCAGCGAGTGGTACGCGCTCAGGCCCATCAACGCCTTCTCTGCTGGTCTCAACACCACCCGAAGCTCTGACCAACATTTAAAACCTAAATTCTAATATCAATTCCGAATTTTATTAATTTGTACTCTCAACAGTCTATTCTGCTTCCAGTAGTGCAAGTTGGAATTTTTTTTTTTTTTTTTTTCAGCCTCTGTGTGAGGTCATGTCACTCTAATCTGCTGAGGGCCTTCCAAACAAGTAGTGTTATTAGCTATTGGACTTTTCTTTTGGGGGGGGGGGGGGGGGGGGGGCAATTACTCTTTGACTGGGCCTGGACGTTTGTAAATGTGACACAGACAACCATCCACACTCACATTCACGCCGTCACAGAGTGGGAACTGAACCCAGACGAGTGTACCACTACACTAGTGGCTTTGCACAAAACCCGCACAACTAAAAGTGAAATAGCTGCCCCTTACTTGTGTGGAGAAATGCACAACAGCCGTAATAAAACCCACTCGTGGCCGGTGTTTCTTGCAAAAAGCAATGATATTTATATTTACACGGGAAGGGAACCAAGTGAGCCACGATTTAAAAAAAAAAAAAAAAAAAAAAAAAAAAAAAAAAAAAAAAAAAAAAAAAAAAAAAAAAAAAAAAAAAAAAAAAAAAAGATCTTCATGGAGCATAGCCATTACTTTTGTGTCACTAGCAGGCCCTTATTTCTCCAAACACTTGAGTAACACAAAGTGCTGCTGTAAAGTAATTGCCATCATAGTGATCCGTAAAGGTTTTGTCACAGCGGACCTGAAAAACCGAGACGCTGATTCAAATTAAATTTACACAGTACGCTACAGTAAAGAGGCAAAGTATAATGTTGCCTTGTGCTCATAAAATCATGCTTTCAAATTCAACTAAGATACCAGTCTGATACAAACTGAAGCGGCTCATGGGCTGTACGCCGTGTTAATATTCATCCAAGTTATCAGTTTTGGGGATGGAGAGGCCTCGGTCTTTCAGGACCTGCATCTTGACTTTCTCAGTCTCCTGCTTAACTTGCTGCTTCAAACGCTGCTCCTCCAGAATCTCCTCGATGGAGACCTGCTGCAGGACCGTATCGCACGGTTTATCCACATCCTGCAACGAGAGATTCCTTCATAAATGCACATGTTCTAGCAAGTAAAATGACCTTACACTGCGGCATGCTTGAGTATATTCTGTACAAGAGCCTGTGCATGCAAACGATACAAGTACATGAACAAACATGAACAACTTGACACGCAAACGCACTGATCAGGTACAACGCAGAGTCAAGAAGTTGACAGTTGTGTTCGCATGAATAAGGAGTTTGTTTATACGATTTTTTTTGTTTAAAAAAAAAAAAAAAAAAAAGAAAGAAACAGAATTAGGGACAGAACAGATGTGAAACAATATTGTTTCACATCTGTGCTCTCCCAAATAAACAATATACGTTGGGCACAATAGTGTATAAATATACAAACTGTATCATGATGACGTTAGAAGCCATACATACACAAATTGGGGGGGGGGCGTGCACTTAATTTGCAAATGATTGCTAAACAAATAAAATGCAGACGTACTATTTCGCCAAGCAGCACCACATTTTCTCCGCGCACAATGAAGATTCCTCTGGGAATGTCACCAAATTTCTTGCCCACGTGGATGCGCTCAACAGTCTGATGGAAAACTAAATTGGCTGACGGAAGAGAAACGAACACAGCATCATTGGTATTACATGAAAGGGGCAGTTCTCGTTTAAAGAAAGGAGTTTGGGGAACACGTACCGAACTGGTCAATGCTTCTGAGGTACCCAATTAGTGTTCTGCCATCTCGGAGGAGAACCAGATGTTTTTCTGCAAAGTACAGATAAGGCGGGACATTATACAACAACATTGACGGGGCTAATGCGTCAGACACACGACGCCCACTCAATTTGTGTTGGTTTTTGGGTCTTTCGTCGTTCCTCCTCTCTGACTTACTGTCGATCTCGTCGATGAGACTGGCCGTCCCCGGTACGTAGTTCATCTTGAGATCCTGTTTATGACCTTCTTATATGTCGCGGCGTCACGCCATGAAGCCTTGGAAAGGTTTCTTAGACGGAAGATGAGCGGAAGTGGTTTTTATAGACGCCAGATTGAACTTCCGGGTGATTTTTAACTCTTTCGGCGACGGGATCCCGTGTGGAATATTTCATAGCTACATTGCAGCATCTAGAATCAACGTCATTTCATAAATGAGAACGACGATTTTAGGTACGAAATTAGGTTTGAAAAAAAATGCAACTAAGTCGTATTTAATTTTTAAAAGGTTCTTTGCCTGTCAAAGATTGTATATGTTATTGAAACGATTACTCTTCCACTAAATTTGCTGGATTTTTACTTTGAAAATGGAATAAAACAATGACCTAATATAATCTATAAAATACTAAAACTATGTAAATATATAGCTAGTTTTCTTCTTTTTTTTTTGCCAGCGTGATTGTCTAATTTGGTCACGCTGCACACGATTTAAAATAAACATGCGAGTGTGTCATCTTTCCCCTCATTCGCGATCCTCATTAAGGGTAAACAAGCTGAAGCGAGCTCGCAGTGTCATAAGCCTTTCAGTCATTTCCTTTCCTCATCTTTAGCAAGTCAGCTGCACTTACCGGCGACAATAGAGCAAAATGGGTCGTCTTCTACAGTGAGTTTACTATACTAGATATAGCATGGAGTGCGTTTAGTTTGTACACCACCGTCTGATGAAGTGAATTCTGACTGGCCCTCGACTTACAACTTGGATAGTAACCTCGGAAACTGCCGACAGAACATGGTGAGTCACACTAAAGCACCCGGGCTGTAAAAAAAATAAAATAAAATGATGTTACATGTTTGGGCAAAGACCAGCTAGCCAGTCTAAAGCTCGTAAAGCTGCTAGCTACGCGGCTAACAGGCGAGCTGGTGTTATGTAATGGCTAGCGCTCCCTTGCTAGCTCAGCTAAGTCCACGATTGGCTTTACGTGACAACGTCGCAACATCGGTTGGTATTGCAAGTACTTACTATTCATACCGGCTCTCTGTGTACATTTTTAAAAGTTGACTTGATTTACACGATAACAGCATTTTCACGCCGACCCATTGAAAGACGATTTCAGTCGTATGGGTATCGTTTTCCTGTGACAAATATTAAGAAAGTCGTGAATCTTTAAAACCCGGTGAAATGTCTGCATCCTGGAATTGACGTATGAGAGCAAGAGGAAGTTTTTATGAGATTGTGTCGCTGTGTGTTCTCAGGACACGCCACAGTATCCCGGCTACCCATCACACTACTGGTACCCTCAGTCTCATTCCACGGGACACTATGCAAATACCAATCCCTCTGGATCTGATGGCCAGCCACAGTACAATCCTCAGGTACGTTTTGTGATTGGACATAACTTGTTTTAGAAGGTGTAGAATTGCAACGGTATGGTCGCATTTTATTGTCAGTCCTCAATATACATGGAACATAAAGAATCAGAATCCTCTTTATTTGCCGAGTATGTCAAAAACACACAAGGAATTTGTCTCCGGTAGTCGGAGCCGCTCTAGTAGGACAACAGACAGTCAATTGACAGAGAACTCTTTTGAGACATAAAGACATTCGGAAAAACAGTCACTGAGCAATAAAGGGTTGCTCGTTATCTGGTAATGCCACAGTTGCAAGAGTGTTGCCTATCAAGACGCAAAAACAAGCGCCGACAGTCGAACAGCGCTGGCGTTGCCCTCACCAGAAACGGTGCTGCCGACATTACCGCTGTAAACAATCCACCACTGGTCCACGCGAGAGACAATAAGCACCAAATGTCAAAACAAGAGGAAAAGTAACGAACAAACAGCGGAGCTCTTGAAGACTGATGTCTACATCATAGCAGCATTGTAAAAGAATGTGTAATTACATTGTCTTACCATAAGCTGTCTTCCAAATTGATTTATCTGTGAAAAATCAACAATTCAAAATGAGTGTGTTTTTTTGATTTTTATTTTATTTTTTTTAAGTTGAGCTAATGTACATCACCTGTATAGTTAAATGTTTTATGATGGAAAGTTGCAACAGAGTGACCCTACAATGGATTATTTCTATATCCATTATTTTCTCTTGGAATATTTGTTTTGAAAGCCCAACATTTCAGAGGCCCAGAAGAAATGATAGGTTACATTGGACCTTTCACATGATAGGAATTCTACATCTGCCTTTTTAGGTAATTCCTGGAGGTTATCCAAATGGCCATGGCGTCTACAGCCCGCCGGCACACAGTCAATATTCAACGAGTGGTTTCCATCCATCCAACCCTTTCTACTGTGCTGACGCTCAGAGAGCGCCTCCAGCTTCTTACTCTAATCAGAGCTGTCCAGCGGAGCAAAGCAGTGGGGCAGCTGGACAGCCACACTCTCAAAACCATCACTATCCCGGTATACACTGTCAAGGGGTAAGGACATTTAAAGATTAAAAAACTCATGTCAAGCAGCCTTTAGTATCACCACAGTAAACACAGGACTCACACCACGGGTATTTGTGTCAATCCTTCTCCTTCAAATTCTTTTATTGTTTGTGCAAAATCACTTTGTGTCGTCTCTTGTTGTCAGGGTCCTGGATATCCTCCGGGGCCGTATTCTCACTACAGTGAAGGTGCTCATTCAATGCCTCCAAACACGCTGTATCCCACTGGCCAGTCTCTGCACCCCAACCCCCAGGCTGACACTTGGGCACACCCTGGGACATATGCACCCTCACAGCAGCAGTGGCAGCCAGGCCAACGGCTTGCTCTAAACCATTACGGAAATCCTGTACGTCCGCTACACCCTCCAGCATGGCCAGGGACTGGAACCGGTGCACCACCACCTTACCAGCCGAAGGTAACTATCAAGCAAGCGGAAGATCATCTGTATTATTAAGGCCGCCGCACACCGAGCGACGCGGCCGAACCCGACTGAACTGTCGCGCAGTGTGCGTGGTTTGGCAACTGTTTTCATGAATGGCCGATCAGTCGGCCACGGGTTTTGCCGCGATTCCAAATTTGAATTGTCGTCGCAGCTTACAGCTAGTACAATGAGTAAAAGCTTTCACTCACGTGAAAATGACATTTCAGGCTTTAAGCGAGCGAGACACCAAACGGCAGGCTGCCCTCAAACCATATAAATACAGTATATAAAGCATCCATTATTGTTTAACTTCAATACTTAAAGGTCTTGTATTTTGCCAAACCCACTTGTTCTAGTATTTGGGATGTAATGTTCTCTCTTTGGTGCCTGAGTAAACATGTGAAATATGAATTAAAATTATCCATGCATTCCTGAGTTGCAGACGTTCTTCTGCCGAGAGGCCTGAAATCAGCTCACTGTAATTTCTCGGGCTTGTCTATGTCACTAGCGAAGATCTCCGCCTATCTTTCACACGTGTGCTCTCACAAGTGGGTCTTCTACACAGAGGCAACCTATCAGAGGAAAGGGGGGCGGTCTTAGCCAAATATGGACAAAGCGGATACAAAACTGGGTCAAGCAGAAGGAGCAGTCAGAGGGGCCTTTTCTCGACACTCGCATGACAAAACCACGCCAAGTCCATGTTAGAGAGTCACTCTATGGTGGTCTAAATAGCCAAAATATGGGACATCCAACAATATTTATAATTTATAATGTGCCTGTGGATAAAAAAGTGAAGCTTGTGGCTAAAATGTGCGCCCGCGGTATGTTGTTCAAATGAATGAGTGCGCGAGACGCTGTTAAAATATCCACACACACTCTTTTATTCTCACCCACGTCAACTCTTTTTAGCAACCCGCTATTTTTTTTTTAACTATTAATCGATCTTTCTGTGGTTTAATGAATGCGATGAAGTACAATCTACTGTACGTACGGCATCAAACGCCTATACAGGCTCGCTGTTCGGGGTTTCCGGATGTCCAATCGCCCAATGTGTGGAGGTCAGTCGCAATTCTCATCTTTATGTGATGGGCCGGTCCAATCGGGTTCGATAGCATCGCGCAGCGTGCGGCAGGCCTTACTTATCAGTGGTGTAAAACATTTTTTCAAAAGTCATGGCTTGTAACTTGAGGTGAATAGTGAAATGTAAGCTGGCAAGAATTTTATAATTTTTTTCCCCCCCACTCTGTTATTGCAAATGAACATGAGAATTTAGATCTAAGCTGACCCCGATTCATGTGAAGTGGGACGCTGAGTCTTTCAACTGAGGTACATATTAAACCTTGTATGCAGTTCTTGAAGAGGTTGACAGTAAAGCAATTCAAATTTTATATTTATTGTGCACTCACTCTAATCTGGTTCTTTTGACTAGGGTGAGTGCTCAAGGCCGTCTTATCACCCAACGTGCACGTGCACACACACATGCTCAGATAGTTAAAAGCGGTGGGCCTAAGCACAGCACAATTGCACACAAGCACTCACACTGTGTATGTTCCTACTGGTTGTTATCAGTGATTATTGCATTATACGGTAGATTGGAAGCAGAACGACTCGAAATAAGACACAAAGTCAGTTGTTGTGTCATGAAGTGATGCCACTTGTGAATGTGCTTCAGTGCAGACGAGTTCAAGGCGGCGGCAGTGTGGGACCGGGAAGGGAGGTTTAATTTATTCCTCAGCATTGTATGATACAACTGAGTCAGTGAGGGCGCCATAAAATAAGCCTATTTTGACAAATTAAGGAGTAGAAATTACAAGTTTTTGTTTTCAAATGTAGGGAGTTAAAAGTTAAAAAAAAAAAAAACTCAAAAGTACAGATACCTTAAAAAGATGAGCATATTTGTACTTAGTTGTTTCCTTCTGACCACTGTGGATTATTTATAGCTACTCAGAAGGTTTTAAATCTAATTTCAGGTCAAAAGCAGGAATACGCTTTCATTAAGGAAATGTAAAATAGTGTTCTGTTTTGTGTGACTCCAGGACCAACAGCACCAGCGCACCCCACAAGTGGGACCAATGCCCAGGCTGACCACATCCCCAAATCACACCAATGGGAAACCCACAGAAATTAGTTCACCTCCCCAAATCTACAACAAAGCTGGGCGAATTGATCAAAACCACTCACAAGGTGAGCCCCCACCCTCTGCACCCACCCACTCTCCAGCCGCAGGCAACGCTGGAGCTCAGCCCGTGAGCAACAACGCCAGTTTAGCTCGGGTCCAACAAATCATGGCTCGAGTGCTACTTCTTCAGGAAGATGTCGATGAGTTTGTAGGGAAAAAAACGGACAAGAGTTATCGATGCCTGGAGGAACTTCTTACCAAAGAGCTGCTTGAGCTGGATTCTGTGGAGACTAGGGGACTTGAAAATGTCCGTCAAGCGCGAAAGGAGGCTGTCCAGAGGATCCAGGCCATTCTGGACCAGCTGGAGAAGAAAGCGTTCTAAAGTGGGTCATTAACCAGTTTGTTGGTTCCTTAGGCGGCTTCCTCCAGGTCTTCTTTGAACCATAAAGTCCAAACACGTTTTCAAAAATGAATTTTCAGAAATGGCTGTTGGTCTGTGTGAGTGGTGCCAATACAGTGGATCAACAAACAGTTTTTTGTACATATCATAAAGAAACTTTCAAATCAGTCAATGACTGAATTTTGATTTGCGTTATGCAGCAGAAGCGGTCCCGGACCGAAAGGCGCCCTGTGCGACGGCCGTCGATTGCGCCCCCTCGGCTGATTGGAGGGGGGGTGGGTGGGGTTGGCGGGGGGGAGTGCTGCCACCCCCCCGCAGAATGCAGCTCCCCATATCGCCCGCATCAGAAACCGTCCCTGTTATGCAGAATTATGAAAGGAAGAGACAGATTTTTATTGCCATTTCCAAGCTGTTGCTAATTTCCAACGCGTGCTTCAGAATCAAGTAATCATCCTGCTGTCTCTGCTTGTGTGTCAGTTTAAAAATGTTCCTCTGCTCCTCACAACATGCACATTGCCTTAACTGCCCACAGTTGCATGATCACGAAGTCATCGATACCCGTCATGGAGGCGATCACGGTACTGTCATTCAGTGTTTCGTTTCCATTGTGCTCTCTGCCTTGCATGCACTTTTACAACCTCTATCACCTCATAATTGGACCACGAACGAGGAAATGAGTAAAAAGTTCTGAAAAAGTACTGTCGATTCTTTGTTTTTGGCTATTGCTGTGATTTCCAACCTGCATTATTTTTTTTTGATTCAACTTGTTAAAACTTGATCCTCCAAGCAATGAAAGTGTATTTTTCCCCAAATATCCATTCAAATTGTGAAGAACCCGTTTTAATTTGTTATACATCAGTGCTAGTGACAGCACCGAAGTCAAATTCTGTTATTCAGAATGTCACACAATCCTTCCAAGTAGTGCAAGATAGATATTTCTCCCTGAAACATTACTGATGTGGTGATTATTACCGAGTGCCATATATCAGGGGATGTTTAACATATTTAGAAAAAAGTAAAAGCATTGCATGGAAAATTAATCATGTTTTCTGTATTCATTTTCTTGTGCTGTTACACGGAGCCCAACTGTAAAATGGCAGGTGTAATGCATGTTTCCAACACAAGATGGAAATATTTGGCTGATTAAAAAAAAAAAAAAAAAATGTCACAGTTGAGAATTCTCAGATATAATAAAATATTATATTTTTAACTGGTGAAATCTGTCATTCTTACTCAGTGATGTAATGAATTTCCATAGAAGATTTAAAATGGTATGTGATTTGTGTTTTGCAAAAAAAAAAAAGGGGGGGGGGGATATGTTGCTGTATTTGTGTAAACTGTTGCTTGGCACCTACACTGCCAGCGAGCACTCTGGTCTTTAAATAGACTGCTATTTCCATGCAAAAGCACAGCAGTAGAACCCCAAGCGATGGGGGGGGACGGTCTCGCAACACTTTGGACATCCTTCAGTTAGTTTAGCTTACCTCCGTTAAAGCTGTGCTGACTGCACACTTGCA
Source organism: Phyllopteryx taeniolatus (assembly GCF_024500385.1). Taxonomy (NCBI): domain Eukaryota; kingdom Metazoa; phylum Chordata; class Actinopteri; order Syngnathiformes; family Syngnathidae; genus Phyllopteryx; species Phyllopteryx taeniolatus. Next base: position 31,327,389 of record NC_084504.1, on the reverse strand, counting down.
TAGAAGATTCAAACACTTACAATTTTGCCTGAGAGGACCGCTTGAATCCAACACTGGAAAAGCGATGTCGTTTACATCCAAGCTTCCTGCATCCTGGAATGACAGAACTCCTACCAGGAAGGTTGAACTTGACCTTAACTCACCCGGTTTAGCAGTGTTTGAGTTGGAAAGACTCTTGTTTACTGGCAAAGTCATCGTCAGCCATGCAGACGAAGTGTGGCCAAGGCTCTACATTGGTGATCAGTAAGTAGCTGGATGGCATTTTTGAATGCTGAAAATGAAGACTAGCCGGTCTGAGTTGAATTGCAATACAATTGCACCAATACATTTACTTGAAATGAGCTGTATTTAATATTGTGAATGTTCTCGAGTTGAATAGAGTCTACACATTGCAAAATATAATTCATATTTAAGTCCACAACAAGTAATTCTAAGCCGCTCAAGTTACATGGTGACAGCTGTGCTCAGTGAGTTTCCATCAATGACTTGGGTATGACGTCTGCTACACATTTCCTCTCAGTCCAAATTAAAATGTCCTCACGAGTTCTTCAGTAAGTAGTCTGATATGCTTTGCAGTTCTACACTGCTAGCCTTTGCAACGATTAACATACTTGGTAATAATGCTGTCAACACAGTAAAGTGTTGTGTTTTCCACAGGCACAGTGCAGAGAACAGGAATGATTTATCCAGACATGGAATCACTCATATCCTGAATGCAGCTCACAGTAAACGTCAAGAATGTCCTGACATCTACCAGGAAATGCATATCTCCTATATGGGCATTGAGGCAAATGACTCATGTAACTTTGACATGAGTGTGAACTTCCAGGCAGCTGCGGACTTTATTCACATGGCTCTTAGGAGGGGAGGTGAGAATGGGAAAGAAAACTGTTAAAATGAGCAACTAATAGACAACTTTTATTTTTTCGCTTGTATTTCTCCAGGTCAAGTTCTAGTGCATTGTCATGTAGGAGTGAGCCGTTCTGCCACTCTGGTCCTGGCGTACTTGATGCTGAAGCAGAGGCTCACCCTCGTGGAGGCGATATGTGCTGTGAAAGAGAACAGGGGGGTCATACCGAACAGAGGTTTCCTCCGACAACTTATCCGTCTGGATAGGCAACTTTTTGGCACACATAACTGAAGTCAGAAACGGGGGTGCTGCCGTGGATCTAGTTACCCAAGACAAAAAGTCACTTTCGACCTCCCACTTCAATGCTGCAAATTGAAAATATTATTTTCTAGGGCCCCTTTCAATCAATGGTATTTAGAATCATTTCATTCATCATCACTTTTCTTCAACACTTCTATGTTTGCATCATGCACCGTCTTTTTAAAATGTTTTAATAAAGCACGTACTTCACATTGCACCAAGATTTCTCAGCCATTTTATTACAATAAGCTTAGCGTGAAAAGTACAATTTCGAGATGCAACATGTATCTGGATTTCAGATTTACAAACCCCAATTCTGATGAAGTTGGGAAGTTGTGTAAAACGTCAATAAAATCAGAATACAATGAATTTGCAAATCCTTTTCAACTCATATTGAATTGAACACACTACAAAGACAATGTATTTAATGCTCAAGCTGAAGAACAGTTTTTATTTTTTTGCAAATATTCACTCATTTTAAATTTGATGCCTACAACACGTTCCAAAAAAGCTGGGAGAGGGGCAAGAAAAGACTGGGAAAGTTGAGGAACGCTAAAAAAACAACAACAAAAAAACACCTGTTTAGAACATCCTACAGGTGAACAGGTTCATTGGAAACAAGTGAATGTCATTATTGAGTAGAAAAGGAGCACCCCCGAAAGGCTCAGTTGTTCACAAGCAAAGATGAGGTGAGGCGTGCTGGCGCCTATTTCAGCTGACTCCAGGTGAGAGGTGGGGTACATGCTGAACTGGTAGCCAGTCAATCACAGGAATTTTATCATCTACGGTCCTTCATTTCATCAAAAGATTCAGAGAATCTGGAGAAATCTCTGCATGTAAGCGGCAAGGCCAAAAACATTGAGTGCCCGTGATCTTTGATCCCTCAGGTGGCACTGCATTAAAAAAAACGCATTATTGTGTCAAGGATATCGCCTGCACGTGGGCTCCGGAACACTTGAGAAAACCATTGTTAGGTAACACAGTTCGCCGCTACATCTACAAATGCAAGTTAAAACTCTACCATGCAAAGCGAAAGCCATATACTGTATCAACAACACCCAGAAACACCGTCGGTTTCTCTGTGTCCGAGCTCACCTGAGATGTACTGACTCAAAATGGAACAGTGTACTGTGGTCTGACGAGTCCTCCTTTCAGATTTTGGGGGTAAATCATTGGCGTCGTGTCATCTGTGCCAAAGAGAAAAGGACCATCTGGATTGTTATCAGCGCAAAGTTCAAAAGCCAGCATCTGTGATGGAATGGGGACATGTTAGTGCCCATCGCATGGATAACTTGCACATTTGTGAAGGCACCATTAATGCTGAAATGCACATACAGGTTTTGGAGCAACATATGCTGCCATCCAAGCAATGTCTTTTTCAGGGACGTCCCTGCTTATTTAGGCAAGACAATGCCAAGCCACATTCTGCATGTGCTACAACAACGTGGCTTCGTTGTTGGACAGCAAACATTACATGGAGACATAGTGGTCAAACACGCTGCAAATATTTGCTGTGTAAATATAATAAATATATACAGTACTTGGTTTGAGAGGATTCAAAATGGAAATAAGTGAAATAATCTGCCAGTGGAGTAAGAGAATTACACTTTAAAAGAATAGAGAATGCCACATTCGTCAAATTTTGACAGGTTGTACCAACCCAAGTGAGGATCAGCGGTACGGAACATGGAAATGTACCCCTTAAGATATTCACGGCCATTATCGGGTTATGCCGTATCACGTGACGTAATTAATGATCTCTCGTGAGGTCACTAGAATTGAGGTTAAACTTGAGACTGTCACGTTCTACAATATCAAGGTACCATTGACTGCAATTTTTTTTTTTTTGCAAAAAGCTATTACACTCCTCCCCTCATCACATGTTTACAGCCTTTGTCTATTCATCATTGTACACTCAAATTGCAGTTTGGACATGAGGCCAATAACCTGTGACACTTTTTACAAGAGGTCATATTAATTATAACTCATGACACTCCGTGATTCCGAATAAGCCACATCATAAATGTACCCTGACTTGTCATCACATGTTTACTACCTTTGTCTAGTCATCATTGTACACCCAAATTCCCGTTTGGACATGATGTCCATAACCTATGACACTTTCAGAGTCTCATGAGAGGCCTGGTGATACTTTAATACTTGACAAGGAGTCATTATTATTGCTCGTCATACATCATAACCTTTTGAAGTACTAATGATTTCTTGTGACACCTCATGAGAGATCATTAATTACATCACGTGATACAAGAGTGGATACATGAATACATCATGGAGAAAGTCGGGTCATCCCACTGCTTACAGGCCGCCACAATAATGCTCAATAATGTCAGAAATTCATACGTCCTTATTGACAAAAACATATTATCTTCTATGATCTTAATTACAGCATTGGGCATACCAACACAACATTGAAATGCAACGTGCAGAGAATTACTATTATTACATTTTTGAATGCTGAAAATGAAGACTAGCCGGTCTGAGTTGAATTGCAATACAATTGCACCAATACATTTACTTGAAATGAGCTGTATTTAATATTGTGAATGTTCTCGAGTTGAATAGAGTCTACACATTCCAAAATATAATTCATATTTAAGTCCACAACAAGTAATTCTAAGCTGCTCAAGTTACATGGTGACAGCTGTGCTCAGTGAGTTTCCATCAATGACTTGGGTATGACGTCTGCTACACATTTCCTCTCAGTCCAAATTAAAATGTCCTCACGAGTTCTTCAGTAAGTAGTCTGATATACTTTGCAGTTCTACACTGCTAGCCTTTGCAACGATTAACATACTTGGTAATAATGCTGTCAACACAGTAAAGTGTTGTGTTTTCCACAGGCACAGTGCAGAGAACAGGAATGATTTATCCAGACATGGAATCACTCATATCCTGAATGCAGCTCACAGTAAACGTCAAGAATGTCCTGACATCTACCAGGGAATGCATATCTCCTATATGGGCATTGAGGCAAATGACTCATGTAACTTTGACATGAGTGTGAACTTCCAGGCAGCTGCGGACTTTATTCACATGGCTCTTAGGAGGGGAGGTGAGAATGGGAAAGAAAACTGTTAAAATGAGCAACTAATAGACAACTTTTATTTTTTCGCTTGTATTTCTCCAGGTCAAGTTCTAGTGCATTGTCATGTAGGAGTGAGCCGTTCTGCCACTCTGGTCCTGGCGTACTTGATGCTGAAGCAGAGGCTCACCCTCGTGGAGGCGATATGTGCTGTGAAAGAGAACAGGGGGGTCATACCGAACAGAGGTTTCCTCCGACAACTTATCCGTCTGGATAGGCAACTTTTTGGCACACATAACTGAAGTCAGAAACGGGGGTGCTGCCGTGGATCTAGTTACCCAAGACAAAAAGTCACTTTCGACCTCCCACTTCAATGCTGCAAATTGAAAATATTATTTTCTAGGGCCCCTTTCAATCAATGGTATTTAGAATCATTTCATTCATCATCACTTTTCTTCAACACTTCTATGTTTGCATCATGCACCGTCTTTTTACATTTTTTTAATAAAGCACGTACTTCACATTGCACCAAGATTTCTCAGCCATTTTATTACAATAAGCTTAGCGTGAAAAGTACAATTTCGAGATGCAACATGTATCTGGATTTCAGATTTACAAACCCCAATTCTGATGAAGTTGGGAAGTTGTGTAAAACGTCAATAAAATCAGAATACAATGAATTTGCAAATCCTTTTCAACTCATATTGAATTGAACACACTACAAAGACAATGTATTTAATGCTCAAGCTGAAGAACAGTTTTTATTTTTTTGCAAATATTCACTCATTTAAAATTTGATGCCTACAACACGTTCCAAAAAAGCTGGGAGAGGGGCAAGAAAAGACTGGGAAAGTTGAGGAACGCTAAAAAAACGACAACAAAAAAACACCTGTTTAGAACATCCTACAGGTGAACAGGTTCATTGGAAACAAGTGAATGTCATTATTGAGTAGAAAAGGAGCACCCCCGAAAGGCTCAGTTGTTCACAAGCAAAGATGAGGTGAGGCGTGCTGGCGCCTATTTCAGCTGACTCCAGGTGAGAGGTGGGGTACATGCTGAACTGGTAGCCAGTCAATCACAGGAATTTTATCATCTACGGTCCTTCATTTCATCAAAAGATTCAGAGAATCTGGAGAAATCTCTGCATGTAAGCGGCAAGGCCAAAAACATTGAGTGCCCGTGATCTTTGATCCCTCAGGTGGCACTGCATTAAAAAAAACGCATTATTGTGTCAAGGATATCGCCTGCACGTGGGCTCCGGAACACTTGAGAAAACCATTGTTAGGTAACACAGTTCGCCGCTACATCTACAAATCCAAGTTAAAACTCTACCATGCAAAGCGAAAGCCATATACTGTATCAACAACACCCAGAAACACCGTCGGTTTCTCTGTGTCCGAGCTCACCTGAGATGTACTGACTCAAAATGGAACAGTGTACTGTGGTCTGACGAGTCCTCCTTTCAGATTTTGGAGGTAAATCATTGGCGTCGTGTCATCTGTGCCAAAGAGAAAAGGACCATCTGGATTGTTATCAGCGCAAAGTTCAAAAGCCAGCATCTGTGATGGAATGGGGACATGTTAGTGCCCATCGCATGGATAACTTGCACATTTGTGAAGGCACCATTAATGCTGAAATGCACATACAGGTTTTGGAGCAACATATGCTGCCATCCAAGCAATGTCTTTTTCAGGGACGTCCCTGCTTATTTAGGCAAGACAATGCCAAGCCACATTCTGCATGTGCTACAACAACGTGGCTTCGTTGTTGGACAGCAAACATTACATGGAGACATAGTGGTCAAACACGCTGCAAATATTTGCTGTGTAAATATAATAAATATATACAGTACTTGGTTTGAGAGGATTCAAAATGGAAATAAGTGAAATAATCTGCCAGTGGAGTAAGAGAATTACACTTTAGAAGAATAGAGAATGCCACATTCGTCAAATTTTGACAGGTTGTACCAACCCTAGTGAGGATCAGCGGTACAGAACATGGAAATGTACCCCTTAAGATATTCACGGCCATTATCGGGTTATGCCGTATCACGTGACGTAATTAATGATCTCTCGTGAGGTCACTAGAATTGAGGTTAAACTTGAGACTGTCACGTTCTACAATATCAAGGTACCATTGACTGCAATTTTTTTTTTTTTGCAAAAAGCTATTACACTCCTCCCCTCATCACATGTTTACAGCCTTTGTCTATTCCTAATTGTACACTCAAATTGCAGTTTGGACATGAGGCCAATAACCTGTGACACTTTTTACAAGAGGTCATATTAATTATAACTCATGACACTCCGTGATTCCGAATAAGCCACATCATAAATGTACCCTGACTTGTCATCACATGTTTACTACCTTTGTCTAGTCATCATTGTACACCCAAATTCCCGTTTGGACATGATGTCCATAACCTATGACACTTTCAGAGTCTCATGAGAGACCTGGTGATACTTTAATACTTGACAAGGAGTCATTATTATTGCTCGTCATACATCATAACCTTTTGAAGTACTAATGATTTCTTGTGACACCTCATGAGAGATCATTAATTACATCACGTGATACAAGAGTGGATACATGAATACATCATGGAGAAAGTCGGGTCATCCCACTGCTTACAGGCCGCCACAATAATGCTCAATAATGTCAGAAATTCATACGTCCTTATTGACAAAAACATATTATCTTCTATGATCTTAATTACAGCATTGGGCATACCAACACAACATTGAAATGCAACGTGCAGAGAATTACTGTTAAATCTTTTGCAGGTCTTAGTACACACTCGCTATCTGCACTGTGCAATCTCATGTGTTGTCACAGTTGGACAGCAAACATTACCGGGAGACAGTGGTTAAGCACATAGAAGAGTACACTCATCCAAAGTTCAGTTGTTTGACTCTTTGCTGGGATAGAAAATGAAGGTAATGTAACGGTGATACAACCTATTAATGAATCCAAATAAAAGTAATGCGACAAATCATTTTACTCTTCAGTTTAGTATCAGATTCAATCAAAATGAACAAAAAAAAAATCCTGAATCATACTTTTTGCATTCGAATGAAAACGAGTCAAAGTACATATTTCATTCTGCAATGCTTTTGTGTACTTCTGCCGCCATCTTGACCTACAGCAAATCCCTTCTGCGCATGCGCGCATTATGGCGTCACCGAGATCGCCATAAAGTTTGTTTGGAAAAAAAACAAAACAATAAAAACTGAGCTCTCGCTTTTAGCCTGCTCTCCAATGAGCTGCATGGATACCACAGCGGCAGATTTAAGAGAGAAACGGAGAACGTTGATCCAACACAGCATGAAGCTACAGCGGCTAGCTAGCTAGCAAGCTAAGTAGCCAACAGGCTAGCTGGAAAGGAGGAAGCATGGTGCGGACCGTGAAGATTTACGGCACCGACGACGACCACAAAACAGACCTGCGATTCTCCCTCTGGCCAAGGTATGGCGAGGGATCATCGTTAAAGTAAGCCATTTTGAACTAAAAATATTTTTTTCTCTGTTTGGAGATGCCGCAGCTAAAGTGCGTCGGTCATAAGTCAAAACGTGCCAGCGTACTATCTTACCGGTTCAATAGATAGTTTGCAAATCATCAAATTGGACTTGCCATTTGTTGGACTATTAATTTAGAATCGTACAAGTAGTAATAATTAAAATGATCACCACTGTCAATAAGAACAGCGATTGGAGATTTAGGGGGCGAGTCCTAGCAAAAAAAAATAAAAAAGCAATTGAAAAAATAAATAAGCACTAAAAAATATCAAGATTCCAAGGCCACAATCAAGGTGAAAGTACTTTGCATGATCATCTCCATTCTGATGCCATTGCTCTCTGACAAAATGGGAGGAGACAGAAAAAATCGATTCAGCGGAAAGTGGGGTCATCCCACTCACTCAAGGCATATAAAGAAGGCCGTCCTCACTGTCCAGCTAGTGCTTGGTGTGGCTGTGGTTTTTGAGGCTTGAGAAGCAGTCAGCGATTGGTAAGTTATTCAAGATCTGAATCCTGTGCCTCAATCATTGTACAGGAGGTGAGCTGCAGTCTGGAGGAGGGAGTGGAGGTACATGGCAGAGGTCACGCTGGTGATTCACAGTGCAGAATTAGACCGATTTTACAAAGAGAAACCCCCCCCCAAAAAACCCTCTACTATTTTCTTAATTAACTTGATAACAGCAGTTGTGTAAGTTTGTTCCTAAACCATGTTAAACCCTTATAAAATTACTGAAAAGGTAAACGTACGTAATTGGGCGTAAAATGGCTTGAGGATTAAGGTGGTATTCCTCAAAGGTACGGGGAAGTTAGGAACCAGTATTTAGTCCTTCATTAGTGTGCAATTTGACTTGACGGAATAATCTACACTCCCCTGACAATGTATACTTTGATTGTTGAACTTTGACACGTGCAAAGAATTTTTGGTCTAAAGTCGTGTAATCACAAGATCAATGTTGCACTTTTGAACCTTTGTTGTAGTCCACAACGATGCATGCGGCCCTGGGTGTCTGGATCTTATCAGCGGTGGTCTGTGTGGGACGAGGCCACCACCATGTAGATCACACTGATGACAGCCTGTCACAGGTCACCTCTGGGAACAAAGAGTTTGCCTTCCAGCTGTACAGGAAGCTGGCGGCTCAAGCTGACAACCAGGACAAGAACATCTTTTACTCTCCGAGTAGTGTGTCCGTCGCCTTGGCTGCTTTGTCTGTCGGAGCCCGCGGGGACACCCACCAACAGCTGTTTAGTGGTCTAGGTTATAACACCCCCCAAATTACACAGAATGATGTAAATCAGGTCTTTAGCAAGCTCCTCAAAAGGCGAGACAATTCATCGGACATCAGTGAAGGGACTGCTTTGTTCCTGGATAACACCTTCGAGCCAAAACCTGAGTTTGTGAAGGATTTAAAAGAATCCTTTTACACACAGGTGTCAAATGTTAACTTTAAGCAAACATCGGAAAGTACTAATACCATCAATAAATATGTATCGGATAAGACCAATGGCATGATCGAGAAGTTTGTGGACAGCCTGGATCCGAACACAATCATGTACCTCGTCAGCCACATCTACTTCAAAGGTACATAATGATGGGAAAAAAATTCTGAAGATTCTCTTGTTTCCAAGATCAGACATGAAAATGTTGTTCTCGCTAACTTTTTTTTTTTTTTTTTTTCATTCCTACCACACAGGAAAGTGGGACATTCCTTTTGAAACCAAGCTCACAAAAGAGGACATGTTCACTGTTAATGAGAACACCAAGGTTGAAAGCTACCACTTGCAAATAAAATTAGAATACTCATGGAAAAAGAAGGGTGTCTGCAATTTCATTTTGAATTGTTTTCCAGGTTCCTGTCCAGATGATGAACAAGGAGGATAGTTTTGATGTCTATCATGACCTGGAAATTAACACAACCGCCCTGCGCCTTCCCTTCAACAGCTCTTATTCCATGCTCCTGCTGTTGCCTGAAAACATGGCAGAGCTAGAAAAGGCAATTTGTCCACAGCATCTTGCTAAATGGGCAAATTGGATGAAAGTCAGGTTGGTTAGTTTTCATCTTTCGTGGGGATTGCTCCTGGTGTGATCATTTTAATCACCGTATGTTTGCCAATCTTTTTTTCTTTTAGAGAGTATGACATATTTCTTCCAAAGTTCTCTATTAAGACTGACAACTCTCTGGAGGAAGTACTGATTCAAATGGGAATGACTCACATGTTTGATGGTCGAGCAGATTTGAGTGGCATTTCAGAGGGGAAGAAGCTGGTGGTCTCCAGTGTAAGGATGTGCTACCTTTTTTTGTTTGTTTGTAATGTTAAAACTCTTTATTCCATTCACGTTCTATCTCACGCTGCCTCTTTAACTTCAGGTTGTGCACCAAGCTGCCCTTGACATTGACGAATCCGGAGTCACTGCGGCAGCTTCCACAGGCATTGGCTTCACCCTGATGTCCTTCCGCAATATCCCTGTGCTGAAGTTCAATCGTCCATTCATGCTTCTCATCACTGAAAACGGCACAGATGACATTCTCTTTATGGGCAGGATAATTAATCCGAACAACTGATGGACAACAGTCGGTGTATCATCATCATCTCCATCATAATGAAGTCATCCTGTGGTCTTAGTGATTGAATTCTTTTCCTGTCAAATAAAAGCTAAGGAGAACAAAATATGGACTCGGAACATGTCAACTCATTAAATGATGAAATTTGTGCATTATTTTCTTCCTTATTTTTAAGCCTTCAAAGCTTTGTCTTAAAAATGGCTTGGTCCCTTTGACAGTGCATCTTACTGGCTCAACAAATACAGTATGCAGCTTTTTTTTTTTGGTTTCCTGAATAGTAGTGGTTTTGGAGATGTGACAATTCCGCCTGACGGCAGTGCAATATGTTATGTCTCAGCCAGGAAACGTATTAAAAAGTATTGTACAGAAGGATTTCCAACTAGGGTGCCGTGAGAGCTTATCGTGGGCGACTTGGCGTGCAAAGTTATCCAATTTCACTTTCTCAAAAGGATTATGTAATTGCAAATATATCTTTCTTCATCAATCTATGCCAATAACGTAGAGGGACAGATAGAGCAAATGCTAAAATGCTCTTCCATGAGATGTCAGAAGGTACACATAAACCTGTTGATCCGTTTGTTGCCAGTCATACAAGAGGCTAAATCACGGCTTGCAAGTAAAATCACCTTTGTGATCAATTGAACAGGGCCAGGTTTCAGACAGAGGAAGTAAATTTGTGAGTAAATTGAGACGATATCATTATTATTCAGTATTTATACTTTTTTATCAGGTGGCGTATCATGAATTTCTGACGTAATGTAGGTGTTGCAATTTCAATATTTAAGTGTAGATGGCGGAACGACGTCTAGGGGCTGTGATGTGCTACCATTGAAACCAACGAAGAAGAGGTTCAGCCGGTCCTATTCGATGCGCGCAAGTTCGAGACAAACATGGCGGAAACAAAAGAGCAGGCACCGCTAATAGGAGAATATTTGCCCAAAGAAAGAAAAACGTTCACCCCCGAGGAAGAGGCCAGGCTAGAAAGGCAACATTTTTGGAGAATAATCGACGCCTTTAGATTTTACAGGTGTTGTTATATCTTGAAAATAAAAAACGGTTGCGAAAAACTGTCGACTTACAGTATTAAACGCAGAACTCTTTCAGAGCAAGTGTTAATTGCTCTTCATTCACTTTTCCACTTATTTACGAATTCGTCTGTTTTGTAATTGCTCAATTTGTTTTAGGATAGCTCTTCTACTGCTCATAATGTTCGCCTTTACTAACAAGAGAAGGTTGTGAGCCATCCTTATCCTGAGAGGAATTATAACGTTTTCGACATTTGGATGGCTCGATATTGCGTTTTTCGATGTTTCACAAATACTTGGCTGTGCAAATAACCCTAAAGTTCTACTCATCATCAGAGCAGTAAAGTTTGTGTGACCCCCTCCGCCCACCCACAGAAGTTTGTGACCTTTTTATTGTCTTTATTTATTTCTTTAGGGGCCATGTGCAAGAGCATGTCAGTCGAGCCGAGCGTCACTTTCTGAGTCTCCCTGAGCGCCACCAGAATTTGCTGCCGTCTGTACTTCCACACCTGGTCCACATCCGTCAGTGCGCAGACCACAACCATGAAGTCCTGCAGGCCATCGTCGAGCACAGCATTCACATGTTTGAGAACATTGAGTATGGGGAGAGGGTGAGTACTCACCATTATGCTGCTTTTGTACTGTGTGGGTTCTCTGTTTACTCTGGCTTCCTTCTTCTGTCCAAAATGATGTATGTTAAATTAGCCTATATACTTTACAGGCCTGAATGGTTGTCTGTATGTATGTGCGTTTGTCACATGACCCTAAATAACATAAGCTGTATAGAAATGAGATGGATAGGTATCGTATAAATGTGTCTTTATTTCCTATTCAGGAGGATCCGAGAAAAGTGCGCTCCTCCTCGACATTTGACATGGACAAGCTCAAGTCCACCATTAAGCAGTTTGTCAGAGACTGGAGCGAGGCGGGTCAGGGTGAGCGGGACTCCTGCTATCAGCCCATCATCCGGGAGATCCAAAGGCACTTCCCAAGTGACCAATAGTAGGAAGTACATTTATGCTCTCACAAACCAATGCAAGGATACACACCACACATTCAAGCAGACATGCAGAAGGATCCTTACTTTGCTCAGATGTCTATTGCACAAAGCTTAAATGTGTGTTGATATGACAACACAATATCAGTTGCTATACTACAGTATCTTTATCATAATTCTGGTCTTGTAAACTAGTAAGTGTTTTCCATGTGATATATGTGTTTTATTATGTCAGTGATGTGTCTAAGGTCAGCGTGCTGGTCCCGGGGGCTGGACTCGGTCGTCTAGCTTGGGAAATTGCTCGTCTCGGTTATATTTGCCAGGGCAACGAATGGAGCTTCTTCATGCTTTTCTCTTCCAACTTTGTTCTTAATAGGTACATGGTGCACAGACATCAATTCCTCCATTGGTACTTGATATGTTGACTACTTGTAACATTTTTTTTTGTTTCTGTTGCACCCAGGTGTGAAAAGGTGAATTGTCTGACACTGTACCCCTGGATTCACCAGTTTAGCAACAATAAGAAGTCTTCCGATCAGACGCGGTCTATCAGATTTCCTGATGTCAATCCTCAGAGTTTACCACAAGATTCAGACTTCTCCATGGTAGCAGGAGACTTCCTCGAAGTCTACTCTGATGCAGGTCAGTAAATTAAAACCTTATTGGGGGGGGGGGGGGGGGGGGGGTACACTAGCCGTTGACCGGTGCACAAGTCTCATTGGCAGTTATGGAAATTGTTGATTGCAGTGGTTGCTCCAAAATGTAAAACAAAATATAAAGTTAAGCGTACTGTCATTTTGGTTCAGACCAGTTATATTTGTTTAAAAAAAATATTTTTGTTGGACCACAATTAAAACAACAACAATGCCTGAATTGAATTAGTTCATTTCCATTATAAAAATATATATTTATTTTGCCAGTTTTCTTTCTGTCCTTGGGGCTACCAACAATTTTGCTTGCATATATAAGTCATGGTAAGCCATAAATGTTTAATAGAAGCCAAGTGAACTTGTTCTTGGCAAATAACACAACTATTAAGTTTTCTGCCCAAACTTCTTATAGTGAACCAAATAAGAGAAATTTTTACTTGTATGACAAGAAAACATGCGTAGTTTATTTCTGTTTGTGTGCAATGGGAGCAAACGCATTCTGCTTTTATATTTTTGCCGGGTCGTTTCTGTACCGTTTTTAGTGATTAAATTAATTTATAAAAGACCAATATGAATGTAGAAAGCAACAATTTGTATTTCATACCATCAACTTTGTACCAAACCGGACATTATGTATTTGATAAATGGCACGTTTGTGTTAGATTCTTGGGACTGTGTGGCTACTTGCTTCTTTATCGACACGGCTCATAACGTCATACAGTATGTTGAGACCATCTGGAAGATTCTTAAGCCTGGAGGAGTGTGGATCAATCTAGGTGAGTCCTCATCACAGTAAACAATAATAATAATAATAACGGAAAAAGGTTTGTTATATCGTTTCATATAGTTGCATTTGTGTACATAGATTCACATTTTTTTCTTTTATTCCGTTTTTTGGTTCAGTGTTCAGGCCTAAAACTGTTCATTCCGAAGACAAGGATTATGTATTTGTTTTGTGTCCATAAAATAGAATCGTGTGTCTCCATTTGATTTTACCAAGATGTGGTAGTCAGGATATCATTTTTTTTTTCTTCTGCAAGTAAGTATTTCAGAGCAGTTGAGGCTGAATGTTATGCTCTTCGAGTAATTCTATAGATCATTTTCCCCCTCAGGTCCGCTGTTGTACCATTTTGAGAACATGGCCAATGAGCTCTCAGTTGAACTCAGCTACGAAGACATCAGGGCAGCAATGGTGAAATTAGGCTTCCACATAGTGGTAAACCAAATAATTTATATGTATCCCTTCACTTTGTGTTTGTGTACTGAAAAATACTTGCTGAATTAAAACGGCATCTGTTGTCCTACAGTTGGAGAACGAGTCTCTACATACCACCTACACGGAGAACGAGCGCTCCATGTTAAAATACATTTACGACTGCGTCCTCTTTGTGGCACGGAAACCTCAAAATTTGTACTCTAACTGTCAAAAAGAGAATGACCAACAGAGTTCACCGCCCGCTGCCAAATCGCCACGACAAGACAACTCGGAGTGTCGTACGTGAGTGGAATTTTTTTTAACCAAGGACCTTAAACTTCAATTCATATGAACAAATGGATCACCAACAATGGATGGCAACTGAACAAAAAAACAAGAACACAGCTGTCTTTTGTGTTACATTCCGTTTGTAAGCCACCAAAATGGGATCTACTTTGGAGGGAGGCACACTAAGAATTAACTGAGTATAATCGCAAATGTTTAAGGGTCATTTCAAATTTAAGGCAAACAGTGTTGTTGTTATCATGACAGTGACCAGGACTGAAGGTACAGTACAATAAGAAGCAGTTTCTCATACAAGTGTGCCACCTTGTGGTAAAAATTAGGTTTAGAAACAGGTTTCTGCTTAATGCAGATCATTGTTCTAATGTTATTAATCACTTGGAATAACTTTGCAGAAAGTAGTGGATATAAAAGGTCTTTACAGCCCTGTTCAAATGTCAGGTTTTGTGAAATGACAAAATGAGACCAAGCGAAATCCTTTCACAACGTTTTCCTCCATTAATGTGATCTAAAACCTGTGCAACAAAATGTTAACACATCCACATTCCCATTTATAAGAGGCTGTGCACACTTGTGCAACCACCTCTTTTGACGTCCTTTCTCGAAAAGATTTCTTTTTTTTTTTCAATTGTGTTGTACAGGTTAAAGGTGGAATTTTTTTTTGAAATGATTTATCTTGGTCTCATTCTTCCCTACATCACAAAAACGTGGCATGTACAGGGTTATGTAGACTTATATATATATATATATATATATATACACACACCGTATCACTGCAGTATGATGTTATTAACATAATTACTATCAAAATTTATGGAGGAAGTAAAAAAAAAAAAAAGGCCAAAGGTGTAAAACAAAACGGAATTTTAAGATGTGCTGTTAAAAATGGTCAAAACTAAAATGCTGAAGTGGCTCTGAGAGGTAAACTATGCAGAGCTTTCTTGTGTGTTCACGATCTTGGTGAACCTAAATACTGTCGTCGCCATCCCTTGATAACGACATCACTGCTGATTAATGCTACCAGAGAATGTATGTGTGATTAGGAAAATACAACGCAGAGTTCTGAGGTTCAGGTGTCAAATCTGGCCTCTAGCCTTCCTGCGCTAATATAAACTGAAGACTCTAAATTGTCCGTCGTCGTAAACGTGAGTGTTAATGGATGTTTGTGTTTGTGCCCTGCGATTCGCTGGCGAGCAGTCCAGGTTCGTTGTAGTTGTCAAGTCAACTGGGATTGCCTCCAGTTCACCCACGTCCCCAACCAGGGCAGGTGCCATAGAAAACGGGTGGATATTTGCTACATTTCGAATGCAACGGAACAATAGTGGCCTCTTTGCATGGATCGTTGATGAAAATGTTGTCAAAGCTTGCTGCAGCTTTGCCAGAATTTGTGTGCGTGTGTGGGTGGGTGTGTGTGTGTGTGTGTTTTGTACTTGAATAAAGCAAACAATGTTTTATATACAATTGACCTTGAATTCTTATGTTTGGACAATTAGTCTAATTCACTTTTGACTTGTGCAGTAGTGAAATGATTTTCAACACACTTTCCAGAGCCTACATAAGACATTATGTACCTTGCATTGTAACTGAATTTATGTTTGCATTTATTTATGCAAGCATGTTTGCATGGTAAGACAGATGGCGAGCGTTTCAGCACCTTGCTCAAGGGCACGTCAGCCAGCATGTTGAATAATGCATTCACAGCTGTGCACATTTTGTTAAATGTAAATACTGTTTAAGATTTCTACATTCTTTTTCTATTTTATAAATTATCATAATTGTCATAAACATAAGATTGCTACTTAATAGTTTATTATATTAATTCTGGTATTTTTTTCTTTCAATTACTCCTGAATAATGAGCCACACCGTGTCGCTATTATGTGGAATCCGAATGCAAACCGTCTAAATAAGTGATTTCCAACCTCTGTGGAGCCAAGGCCCGTTTTACAATTGGAACATCTCACGGCACACTAACAAACAAAAATGTCACAAAAAGTGGATGCATGAATTACTGTATGTGCTTCCTGCCATCTAATAGAATAGCATGAATTTGTTCTGTCTGTCACTATGCCTCACTGGCAGAAATTGATTAACAAAGATTCATTATTTTTTGTAAATAATTTTTACATAAAATTTTAGAATTTCCCACGGCACACTGGTTGAGAATCAATAGTCGAAAGATCTTCATACCGTTCCAATATGGCGGCTGTCTTTTGCCCTGTTGGGCGGAGCCAAACAGTAGTACTATGCTTTGATTGGTTGGCTACAACTACGCGGAAACAGGCCACTTCCGGAGTTTAAGCGTTCTTTGACTTTGGTTGGTAAGTAACTATTGTTAGCTTTTGCGCATTTATAATTTCCCCTTTCATGGCGAAGAGACACACCGACGACACTTTATTTTCCCAGTCACCAGCGAAGAGAAAATTCCGCTGTCTGTGTCGTGTCGTTGACTTGCAGCTTGAAAGCATGGCGGCTTACGGGGGCGTGAGCCCGTCGCGCACGCTAGCTTTGTTGAGCGGTCGTTGCAGAAAAAGGCCACGTAGCTTGGAAGACTCGGATGTACCCCAAGAAGCAGCGCCTCGGTGCCTCAAGAAGACAAACCCGGACGCGCACGACGGGAGTGCGTCACATGCGCAGACGTGCGGACTTAATCGTGAAGATCTCAGCTCCTCCACGTCCAGAAAACGACGCCGACAAGAGTCCGTTCAATTGGAGACCGCCACTGCTCATCTTAACGATAAAGTAAGTCAACTAACGCTATAAAATGAATATACTGTACAGTAAATCCGATTTGCTGGCACTGGATGGAGAGAGTTTGTACTACCGCTAGGTGTCGCCCTTTGCCCATTGTTTGGCGCATCTGCCAACCTTCAGTTGTATGCCTGCGGAATTGTAGAAATCTCAACGTTTAACTTTCTCGTGAGCCTCATTTGCTTCATCTTTTTCAGACAGACGCCGACTCTGAAGATTGCACTTTCAACTCTTTTCAGTACTGGAGGGCCCCTTTGCCTCAACTCGACCTTTCGCTGCTGGAAGAAACCACTGAACATTGCCAAATAAAACACAATTCAAGTGTCGGAAACGCTTTGGATGCAATGGAGACCTGAAAAGAAAGCACAAAAGCCAAGGTTGTTGGAAATAACATGTAACATTGTCCGTGTAAAGTTCTTGTTTTGAAACGTGAAGAGAGCAGGCGACACTTCCCCCAAACGTTGTTTTTATGGAAAGCCGTTTGAGCATTTATTCGATATCGTTGTCGTCCAGTTTTTTTACACTACCGCCTTCCACCGTATGACAATTCTGCACACGAGTAGGACAACTACATTTCATTGGTGATGCAGAACAGATGTAGAGTTGACACTGTGCTACAGAATTTTACAATGTCAATATATTGTTTAAGAAAAATAAGAATTCTGAAGAGACTACAGCTAAGTCAACCCAAATAGTCCAATTGTAATTAACTGCACTGGTTAAAAATGAAAGACTTGGATGAATGAGGACATAGTTTAAATAAGCAATGACACTGGTACCACAAGCATGCGTTTTTCAACTATTGCACAGTTTTGCTTCACTATCTGTAGCAACATAGTTGTCCTACTAGTATGTCAAATTTGTTGTAGTAGTCTACTAGTACGTTGTATTAAGCTGTATCCTGTTTTCATCATGTAGTGGTTGCTGTGGGAGAAATGAGAATGAGTGCACCTGTTAAGCTTTATACATGCATCATCTGGCAATGGACGTTATTTTTTTATTTATTTTTATTTTTTTCTCTCCTCTCTTACCAGCCAAACACATTTTTGCCAACACCTGTTTTGATTGATAATAAAGTTGGTAACTATGAAATGTGTTGAAGTTGGTTAAAGTTGCACTGGTTCTTGGAGAAAACAGTATTTGTAATTCCGCATGAGTTAAAAAGTTGTTTTATTTTTATTTTTTTGTTGTTGTCATTAATTTGATTGTTTCCGCGTCACCGTGTCGAACTTTTGTTAAGGATTAATAAGGCTCTTATCGACTGAAGCCCTCCCAACTAAGTAGAATGGGAGGCAAGTGTTGTGTCCGCTGAAAGGTGCGTTTACGGACTGCGAACTGATGGAATTGTGTGAAGCCGCACGTACTACACGATCCCAATGAAAACGGGCAGGATTGTTTGCCACAGTTTCCAATGCACGGAAAAGGTGCTCAAAGGCTTTGAAGGCGGAGACGGCTAACTTTTCAAGCCTTTCAAAGATAGTTCAGTTCTTACCCTTTGGACTTGTAATGGCTGAATTGAACGGCTATCAATATTGAAGGCGTACTTAGTCTCAAACTTCTTCCGGCCATGGTGAGTTGTTAAGTAGTCCTCTTAACTCTTCAGTGCGACACATCCACCGCGCAGAGCTTTAGATTTGATAGTTTTAACATTTGGATGCTGTTATTTAGACTTTTACCTCTCACAAGCTCATGTAAACAAAATCAAATCCTGTCTTGAAAATGTGGTCTGCTCGCGAGTTGTAACGTCAGTCACAACCTGACCACGCGGATTATTACGCGAATTAACTCAACGTGGACAATCGACTTGTAGTTCGTTAAATCAAACATTCGTGTTAGGGCAACAACACAAACTATTGTTGATGCAGCAGAGCCCTTTTGTGTCCTGAATGATTTGAAAGTGTTTTTCTTTAATTCGTTAATTTTGTATTTATTGGACAAAATTGGAGGTAACATTCCTTTGCTCATTTGTCACATTTACTGTAAAAAGACAATTTAAAGTTTGCAGTGTGTCTCAGGGAGGGCACCGTATTGCAAGTATGCACATCTCAGGAAAGGGATGCAATGTGTGCACGTTTCCTTCCGACAATACTTGATGTCAGGCCATTGTTCAATGTTGCTTGAAATAGTGCTCACTCAGGGGACGGAAAGACCTCGAGAAACTGAAACTGGGAGCGGTATGAAGAAAATACCGCAGTCAAGCTGCATCTAACTGTTGGACATTGAACACGGACTCACCCAAAATAGAAACGCTACGCTTTTGTTTTTGCTCCCATTTGTCATGAGCTTAATTGAAAGATCTAAAACTTTTTTTTTTTCTCCCCCTGCAGTATATGCACATAAGGCCCTTTTCTCTCCACTATTTTTCAAAACTGTAAACTGTGTAAATCTGTGTTAGTGAGCACTTAGCCTCTGGAGCTTGGCCGCAGGTGAGGCCGCTTAAAGCCCCTCGTTCTCTGGTGTGATTCGACTGACCAAGCGGAGGGGAAAGCAGGGAGCAAGAGGAAGAGATTTGTGCTTGGCAAAAAACTGCAGTATCCCTCTTACTCTCTTGACATACTTTGAGAAGTAAGTCACCTACTTTCCCCCCCCCCCCCTAAGGATACGTTAACCATATTGAGTGCATATCGGATATACTGTCTCTATTATCCAAAGTTGAAGCTATTAAAGAGTCAATGCAAACAAACCCCTTTGTATTATTTCATTCCATCACTCAATGAGAATTGGTGAGGGATCGGCTCGATGAGCCCTATCGACAATGGAATCGCGATGGCTAAATTCGAATGAATTCCCGTCCCAAATCAAGATGTTAACTAGACAGCAGGATTATTGCACAGGTTTGCTTTAGGCTGCCCACAATAAAAAGCCACGGTAAGGCTCAAGATTTGGATTAGCGACAGTACGTTTATGAGCATTACTGTGAGCTGTATTTGTGATATTTCATATTCCAGTCACTTAAGTCGTGGATTGAGGAAACCTTCTCCAGGAGAGAATGTGTGAAGTTTATCCTCTCCTCCCGAGATCTTCACAGGTACAAACGCATTTCCTTCAGGGTCAATATTTTCCTAACCTACCAACCTACAAGTCACAACAATCTTACACTAAAGAGCCTAAATGCAAGATTTAACAATTGTCAGTTGATGTAAAACACAACAACTGGTATCGGCTGTGGTTTTTTGAATATTGTCACCTTCCTAAAATAATAGCCCAATATTGTTTTTCAGAATAGACAAAATACTGAATATAGTATAGCTACTAATAGTTTCCTTTCAGTGATAGCATTGCATGATGGGTTCAACTGAGGATGTAGGCAGTGGTGGCCGGCATTTATGGGGAGATCATTTTGGGCAAAAACAGCAAAAAAGAAATGTCGAACAATGGCTTGGTCATTATTTTAGGAAGGTGCAATCCGACTTTTCTGAGAGGAGAAGGATTGATTTTGGCCCACAGCCTTCTTTTCAGGAGCGGGAACCATGTGGTGTCTTTGATAATAATGTAATTTCCCACTTTTTACAGATGCTTTCCAGTAAATCAAGTATGTCAAAACCTGATCAGGTATGATTGAAGAATAATTGCATGCGTATATTGTAATTACATCTTGCAGCCACTTATAATTCAATATCTCCGGTTCTAGTGAATTTCCAGTGTTTTTGGCTTTACAACCTAATGTCAGTTTCTCCATTTTACTTTAGTTTTTGCTCCCCTTCCATTTATTCCGTCTAATGGCAAATTCTTTAAATTGAACACTGCCATCATTCACCCTCCTTTTTAATTCAAATATTATTTGTCTAGGTGCTGTTGTGGTCGTCTAATGGTGGAACACCTTCAGCAAGAGGCACCTGCCCCCACGGTCATCTTTCCAGTTCCTGAACAGGATGTGGCGGAGGACTGGTCCTTGGAGCTACACACTACAGCCAGTCCCACCGACGCCTACGGGACCATAGACTTTCAGGACAGTGCGACACGCGCGTGTCGGGCCAAGGTCAGTGATTACAGGGTGCAGTCCGTCGGTCCTGGACCCATAAGGGGTTCCCCGTTAGCATTCAAGGTGTGGCAGCAGAGTGAGCACCAGAGAGGTTTTTCATCGTAGCTTCAACAAGATGATTGTCATGTTGCCAACCAGGAACATGAAATGGAATCGAGAATCTGAAACGTTGGTGAAGATGGCAAACAAGTAGCTTGGTGTGTCATATTTCCATATGCTTCCGTAATAGTTTGTGCGTTTGGCTGTGGACTCAAAGCCGGAGGCGCTGCTCCAGCTGATGCTGAAGGAGTGGCAGATGGAGAGACCCAAGCTCCTACTTACCGTCCATGGAGGATCTGAGAACTTCACCCTTCCTCCCAAAGTCAAACAAGCTTTCAGTAAAGGCCTGATCACTGCGGCCCGCAGTACAGGCGCATGGATACTTACTGACGGTATTAATACTGGTAAGTGTTGTTTTGACGGAATGGTCCACATTCCCAACAGGTGTTGCCTCTTTTCATGTCAACATCATGGCCATTTCTTGGTTTGGTAGCCTGCAAGATTTTGTTTTAGTGTAATGAAATACAGAATTATGTAATACAAGTACATTTATATTTGTGTAAATATGTAATTTCCTTCAATTTTCTTACAATGGACCTTGTTTAGCTGTGCATATAGGCTCAGTTAAATTTCATATACTGTACATTCCGTATGTGTTTGCTGTTCAGTCAGCTGTTCTTGCAATCTTCTCTAGGTGTTTCCAAGTATGTGGGCGAGGCAGTGAAAACATTTGGGGGCCACAACCTGAGGAAGAGGAACACAATTGGGATCACACCTTGGGGAGTGATCGACAACAACGCAGACCTCATAGGAAGAGATGTGCGCATTCAAATGAAGTTCTTTCCTATCATTTTAACGATATGGGACACATCCTTCTAACTCTGCTCTTCATTATTCAGGTCTTCAAGCCTTACCAGCCACTGGGGAATCCTTTGCGCAAGAGGGCCTATCTTAACGGTTTCCACTCCCACTTTCTTCTGGTGGATGATGGAACGCTCGGAAAATACGGTTGCCAAGAAGGCCTCAGGAAGAAGTTGCAAAAACACATTCAACTGCTGAAGATCCACCCGCGTGAGTCAGTGTGTTTTTCACAACAAAGAGGAAGGGGGGAACACAAACGAGGCGTGATAATACAGTCTTTCCTGTTTGTTTGCCCAAAGCAGTAAAATTATCAATGGTTGTGAAAGGAGCCAAAATAACAGATGAATGTTGTAGCACGGGAGCATGGTGGACGAGTGGTTAGCACATCTGCCTCACGGTTCTCAGGTTGGGGGCTTGAATTTGGCCTCTGTGGAGTTTGCATGTTCTCCCTGTGCTTGTGTGGGGTTTCTCCGCACACTCAGGTTTCCTCCCACATTCCCCAAATTAGCATTTTACTGTAGGTTTAAATTGAAGACTAAATTGTCCGTAGGTGTGAACGTGAGGGGTTGTTTGTCTGTATGTGCACTGTGATCGGCTGGTAACCAGTTCAGGGTGGACCCTGACTCTTGCCCTCTTGTCGATTGCATTAAGCGGAATCTGCACTCTGGGTATTGGATGGGAAGAACGCAGAACACGCAATTTCTAAAATGTAAGAACGCAAAATAATCAGCTTTGTCTTTCTTGTAATAAAGAGGGAACAGTATGAAATGAAAAACAAAAACAAGCGGACATCTTCAATCGTTGTACTCTGCTGAGTGTGATTTGTTCTACTTCTTGGTTGAATTCATTGGCAAGACGTAGTGTATTGCCCCCCCCCCCCCCTCCTCAACCCCCCCAACACAAGCACATTAGGAAGGCAACAGCATTTGACTACGTGCACTCCACAGGACTGAAGCAAAGAGTGCCGATGGTGTGTGTGGTGGTGGAAGGAGGCCCTGCCATTGTGTCCACAGTGCTGGACTACGTCAGCAATGACCCCCCCGTACCGGTGTTTGTGTTTGAGGGATCTGGAAGGGCTGCCGACCTGTTTGCCTTTTTACATAAGCACACTGATATTGACAGGTAGACGTACACTTATCCTTCAATATGTAGTGGAAAAACTCGAGTTTAGTTGTCAAAATAGTTTGCTAGTGTTTGTCTTTGGGATTTGTCAAAGGCACAATATTTCTCATGTGTTTTAGGCAATTAGATGCAGACATTAAACTGGACTTCCTCGCAAGGATTGGGGACGTGTTCGGAGTCGATCGAAAGGAAGCGTCTCGCCTTTGCGCTCTCCTCCTGGAGTGTATGGATCACAGACAATCTGTAGGTGAAAGAACAATTCTTTTCGATTTGTTATGATCAGTCACATGTCTGGAACGCACCATGCTATTACACATTGCGTTTCAGATTACCATCTTTGATTCAGAGTCAGAAGAGCAGATGGCCCCGGATGCCGCCATTTTGACCACCATTCTCAAGGGTACTTACCCTCACTTGCTTAATTTTAACTGACATTTGGACACATCAGGGAAGGAGTGCCGTCTGGTAAATGGAATAGGCATCATTCATGTATTTTATTTATTTCCCCCAGACGTTAAATAAGCTGCAAAAGATCCGTGTCAATGAAGTGTCTCAACGTCTTCTAATCATCTGTGTGGTGAACAGGCACAAAGGCCAGTGCTGCAGAGCAGCTGAGTATGACTCTCGCCTGGGACAGAGCTGACATTGCTCAGAAAAACGTTCTGGTCTTTGGACAACATTGGCAGGTAACGCAAAGCCTCGACTTACACTGCAGGTCTTCATGTCATGTTTTTGCTGTCTATTTACATCTATGTTCAATGTTTTGCTTTATTGTACAGTACGTATTGGTGTCCCTCAGGGTGAAAATTCAACTCATGCTCTAATGTATACTTTGTGTCGCACACCACACATCGAAATGACTCGTACACTCCAGTACAGAAAATACGTGAAGCAATCTGACATTATACCAAACATTACTTTTACTTTACATTTAATTTGACATTGAATCTGACCTGAGTCTCTGCAGTCGGCTCGAAGTCAGCTAAACTTAGCAGTGCGCGACACCATCAGTCACCGTTTCCGGAATGCTTCACATATACAGTACATAGTCATTGCTGCTGTTTCTTGTGAAATCCTCTATTTTTAGGTGGGTTCATTGGAACAGGCCATGCTGGATGCTTTGGTGATGGACCGTGTCAGTTTTGTCAAACTGCTGATTGACAACGGCATGACAATGAGTCACTTCCTCACCGTGGATCGCTTGGTGGAACTTTATAACATGGTTATTATATAATATTAACTCATCTCCACGTGTTGAATGCTCTCAGTTGCATTGTTTTCTTATTGCATTCTTCTTGTTTTCTTTGGGTTTTTATTTTTTCCTCTTTCCTTTGAATGTGGTCTACACTTCCTACACAAACAGAGGAAATCCACTTCATTTTTTTTTTTTTTTTGCATCTTTTGAAGCGCAGATTGCAAACAGTGGTTGTGACTGAAATCACAGCAACAGCAGACCCAGGCCCAAGAGATTCTTTGTGGTTTTTGCATTCAGTGCAATTGTTTCAGATGCTGTTAAGATCAGAGGACTGTTTGTCATGTGTATATTTGATTCCCCTCCCCTTTCACTCGCCTTCATCTTTGGTGTATTAAAATATGTTCATTTATTTATAATCCCAGTATAACAAGTCACCCTAAGAAACAAACTAGAGGCAGCGCTATTGCTGAATACACAGTATGTGGACTTCTTTGACTGCCACATCATTAAAAAGTAAAAATGATAATTCTGTTCTCATCCCATATACTGAAGTACTTGTACGTGTTATTAGTTATTATTATTGCTAATGATGTAATTTTTGCTTTTCAGCCTCAGGGGCAGACTGACCATTTTCTTCATCACCTTGTTGAGGATGTGAAACAGGTAAGTTTTAAAAGTAATGAAAACATGTTTGGCAAGTTGTTATTGGACTTAGTGTGATGTGCAATAATGTGTGTGTGTGTGTGTGTGTGTGTGTGTGTAGACATCTTTAGCTCTCGGTTACCGACTGTCTCTCATTGACATGGGCTTGGTCATTGAGTACCTCATTGGAGGAGCATACTGCAGCACCTATACACGCAAACATTTCAGAACTGCCTATAACGGACTGCAGGAAAAGGTGAACAACATTAGTTATTACATTCACCCTTGATTCATTCGAGTTGCGTTCTCCCGTTTATTGTTTGCGTGTGTGTGGTGATTACAGAAAGGGAGATGTGTCAGTACACCTTCCTTGTCCAAACAAAAAATGGGAACGATACCAAATTCCCAAAGGAATTTCTTTCGAACTGCTCAGCCTTACAAACGCAAGGTGGGTGGCGGGTTCTTTCCATCTTGAAGCTGAGTGTCAAATCAGGCACGCTCATCTGGAAGAGATGCATCACATATCGAAGCGCACGCAAGGAGAAATGCAGTTATTGCACAAGATGTAGAATTTACTGTCTTGAATTCCCGTGTGACCCTTGGCGTGATTATATCATGCAATTTCACAGATTGGCAGTCAGCCAATTCTTTTTTGTTATTTTTATTTTTTGTCATCTCATTAAATAACTACGATTTTGCCTTGTTCATTTGAAGTAGCCCGCACATTCATTTTCTGATCATTTTATGGTCCTGTTTTTTTCCTGCTCCATGCCGATTGGTATTCTGTCCTTATTTTTCAATCTAGGACCAGAATGTGCCACACGGTACCAGTGAAAACGCTGTATTGAGTGGCGGTCTTTGCGAAGCGCCACTCGTCTTTTCTTTCAACTTTAACGACGTCTTCGTGTGGGCCGTGCTTCAGCAACGCCAGCAGATGGCTCTGTTCCTGTGGCAGCATGGTGAAGAGGCTCTTGCCCGGGCCACAGTGGCCTGCAAGCTTTACCGCTCCATGGCCTTCAAGGCACGACAAAGCAGCATGGATGACCACATGGCAGAACGCTTCAAAGCATATTCGCTGTGAGTGTGAATGAGGGCCAAGGTTGGGATTTCAAATCTGGCCTATGGCCTTCCTCTGTGGAGTTTGCAAGTTCTCCCTATGCCTGCCGCCTGTGGCTTTTATTTTTCGTTGCAGTGCTGGTTTTGTGTTGTTTCTCCTTCCTTGAAATTAAGGCGCCAGTGTTTTTATTCTGTGTTGTGTCTTAGTGAATTTGGTCAGCTGGCAGTGAATGTCTTGGACTGCGCTTTTCGTCAGAATGAGAAGATGGCAATGAAGCTGCTCACTTCTGAGATGGCGGCGTGGAGCCACTTCACCAGCCTGCAAATAGCAGTTTCTTCGTGTCACAGACCCTTGGTTTCGCACTCTTGTACGCAGACCCTCCTCACCGATCTCTGGACTGGCCCACTCAACATGAGCAAAAACTCATATCTAAAGGTAATGTCGTGAGCACAGACGGATATGTTTTTTGTTTTTTATTTCATAGAACAAACACTTAGATGTATCTAAGGTTAAACACTCTTGAGACACTCATGGACAGAAATTTTAGCTCAAAACAAACAGGCAGGGACAACAAAATAGTAACATTTAATATCAGTTGCTTGGTGTCTGAACTAGTGCAGACCTGGAAAAAAACAAACACTACTTTATTGAAATGTCAATTGAAATTGATGTATAATTTTAAAGGCTGGGTGTTGAGACTTGATACTGTTATGCATATGTTTTAGACTTCATTGCATTCTTTCAGATCATTTTGAGCCTTCTTCTGCCTCCTGCCATTCTGCTCCTGGACTTCAAAAGTAAAGCCGAAATGTGTCACGTTCCCCAGTCTCATGAGGCAATTCTCTTTGGACGCGACACTCTTAAGTCAGGAGCAGCTCATGACGAAACTGATCACGTGGTACGCACTGTGGGCAGCAAACTTGAACTGGACTCCTCCATCACTGTACCATTTTGAAATTTCCACTCACAGGCTAACCAGGATGCAGAGCATGGACTTCCATCCCAGGAGCGATATCTTGGTTCTCGGTCTGGAATCCTTTTCCCAATCACTTTGCATGGTGTGTCCTGGATCACAAGACTCTATGAGTTCTACACAGCTCCTGTTGTTAAGTTCTGGTTCCATACAGTAGGTGACATGCATGCTTTCAGGAATAATCAAATTGTTGCACTTTTGTTTTTACTGTTCAAATGGAAATGCCTTCTATAGCTTTTTTTTTTTTTCTTGAATCCCCGTCATCTTCCTGTGACGGTGTCCACTGTAGATGTCATACCTCGCATTCCTAATGGTCTTCTCCTACACCATCTTAGTCAAGATGGATGATCAACCCGGTGTCCAGGAGTGGTTGGTCATTTTATATATTTTGACTACAGCGGTGGAGAAAACCAGAGAGGTGAGAAAAACAATCATTGGGACTTTTGGGATAAAAGTGGAATTGTAACGAAGTAGAAAATAATGGTATGTGATGAAATACTTTGATTACTATTAACGATCATTTATGTAAACCCCTTATCAGGTTCTAATGTCAGAACCGAGAAAGCTGAGCCAGAAGCTGAAGATTTGGTTCTCGGAGTACTGGAACTTGTCCGACTTCATTGCCATCGTTCTCTTCCTGTTTGGTTTTGTGATGCGTTGGCATGCTGACCCATTCCGGACAGCCGGACGGATCGCTTACTGTCTAGATATTATATTTTGGTTTGTCAGGGTGATGGATCTGCTGGCTGTCAACCAACACGCCGGTCCCTACCTTACAATGATCACCAAAATGGTTAGTGGGGCACGTGCATTACTTCTGCACGTTTAAAAAATATACTGTGTCATGACTTGTGTCTTTTGTCTCTGTTTGCATCCAGACCTCGAACATGTTCTTTATCGTGGTCATGATGGCAATTGTACTGCTCAGTTTTGGGGTATCCAGGAAGGCCATCCTGTCACCAGACGAGGACCCGTCATGGAGTTTAACACGTGACGTCGTGTTCCAGCCTTACTGGATGATCTATGGAGAGGTCTACGCATCAGAGATAGATGGTTAGTGGTTTAAATAAGGACTCGACTTAATTACCTCGTGATTAAAATAACGTGTACGTTATGTAACACTTTATACTGAACATTTTAGTTGAGGCTCTGTTTAAACGGACATATCCTTAAAAAAAACATGATTTGATGTGAAACTTTTATTTGGACCGCTAGCTCGTGTTATAATATTTATCCAGTCTATTTATCTGTCTAGTCACATGTTATCATGTATACTCATCCGTCATTGAATGGAATGCGTTTGTTTGTATTAACAGCGTGTGATGACGGTCGTCCATGTGCTCCTGCTTCTTTTCTCACGGCATTCCTTCAAGCTGTCTATATGTTCTTCCAGTACATCATCATGGTCAACATTCTCATTGCTTTTTTTAAGTAAGTACCTCGGCACAAAGGTTTGTCCGGCCTCAAGTTTGAGACTTTTTTTATTGATTTATTTTTATTTTTTTAAACCTGTTGGTTGTCTTTTTCATTATCAGCAACATCTACTTCGATATGGCATCAACATCCAATAAGTTGTGGAAGTACAACCGCTATCGCTACATAATGACCTATCAGGACAGACCGTGGCTGCCTCCACCCCTGATTCTTCTCAGTCACATGGCCTTTGGTGTGAGAGCCATTTACAAGCAACTTCATGGAAATGCTGAGGGAGATGAAAGAAGCTCTGGACTTAGTGAGTCATTGTACTAGTTTTCCCATGTATTTGATCATAGATTAGGAAGGGTGTGGTACTACAATCTGTTTTCCGGTTCGACATGCTTTTTTTTTTTTTTTTTTTTTTTTTGCCAGAGCTCTACTTAGACCACGACGACCGCAAGAAGCTCCATGAATTTGAGGAGAAATGTGTACAGGCCTACCTCTATGAGAAGAATAAAGATCTCCACAGCAGTCAGAAGAACAGGATCCGCGTCACGGCTGACAGGTTCGATTGCTACTACTGGATTGACGTAACACAAATAAATCATGGCTTGCGCCATATTGATTTGGACATTGTGCAATTTGTGTAATATTCTAAATGTTACCGCTATTAGTGATCAGGTGTCAAACTCAAAAGCCTGGGGGCCAGATCAAGCCCTCCGCATCATTTTGTGTGGCCCACGACACCCTTGACTTCTGTTCAGAACTAACTTTGTTTTTTTTCCCAGATGGAGCCAAAACAAACAATATCAAATGCCATTACTAGTGTTTTTCTTCCTGTTGCACTTGTTCAAAACTTTCCTTTGGGCGCCAGCCAGTCGCAAGGCATAGAGCACTACAAGATTATTATTATGTTTTTAAATTTAGAAAGATATCAATGTACTGCATATGTCACATCAGGGCAAGAAATTCATTTTGACAATAGTGTATGTTTTCAAATAGAGCAGAGGAGATGTGCACGATGGTGGGCGAAGTCTCCGAGAAGGTCAGCATCATTCAGGACAGCCTTACCGAGGTGGACTCGCAGCTGGGTCAACTTCAGGACCTCTCGGCGCTGGCTGTGGACACACTGACCCTGCTCTCGGCCTCTGACAACCTACATCAAGAGGAGGCTCGCCTGGCTCAGTC
The DNA here is from genome assembly GCF_024500385.1 of Phyllopteryx taeniolatus. NCBI lineage: Eukaryota > Metazoa > Chordata > Actinopteri > Syngnathiformes > Syngnathidae > Phyllopteryx > Phyllopteryx taeniolatus. The sequence continues at coordinate 31,297,725 of NC_084504.1, read as the reverse complement.
CCGACCGATCCAAACATCTCAACACGTCCTCCCTCACAGCTGGACTCTGCACCACAGAGGCGGCGCCGACTATGATGTGGCCAATATGAGACGACTGATGTGCAAGCCTTGTAAAAGTACTCCATCGTCGTTGATCCAAGGCTGCCCTCTTAGACAAGCGCCGCAGGAGTCCCACCGGGGTGGCAGCGGGATAGAAGGACAGATGGAGGAGGGCGAAGAAGAGGTATGCTCTCATCTTACAATCTTCCTGCAGTAGCAAACGTTGTTGTTGTTTTTTTTAATGCAGTGCAGTCAATCAATACATAATATGTTGAACTGACTTTTTTTTTGCATAGGGATCACAGTTGCCTGAAACACGCCATCCTCGTGAGTTGTGTGTGGGCGTTTCTCAAACTGCACCGCTCGCTACAGTTTTGCACCTTCATGGAGTTGGAAGGCATCTGAGTGCTTTCAGTGATCAGACACCTTATGAGTCACGTGGACCATCCCGCTGTGGGTCTCTGCCTTCTCTCAAGTTTACTGACAGAGGACTAGAGTCACCACATGTTAAACTGTGGAGCTGTGACCTACACTGTGAGGAAATTGACATGGAAGAGGAGGAAGAAGAAGGCAATGGAAATGATGACAAAAAAGAACAGAACGAGCCAGCGCATGAACAGCTCTCCAATTTGGAAGTATCGAGACCTACTAGCAATGTTGACCTTTCTGAGCCTGAAAACATCTCAGAGGATTTTGAAAATTCGGCCTTCCGCCAACTAGATACCCAATTTATTTGCCAAAACAGACCTTTTGCAAAATCTCCAAGGTCAGCCTATCGGTCCAGAGACTACCCTCATGGCTACTGCAGATCGCTGTCATCCAGTGTGGAGAATATGACTTTCTCTGGGGCATCCCCGATTCCACGGGGGGGATCGTTTCCCTACCTTAACGAAGCACTGAACAAGCAAGGCGCTAAAAGAAGTTTCAGAGACGACACATCGTTGCAATGTAGCAGGAGCAGAGGTACTATTGTCATTTGTAATATTGGAACGTGGAACCGATGTTTAGAAACAACAGTGGTAATACACGACATTTGACAGTCAGATCGGACATGTCTCGTTAAATTAGGAATTTGAATAATAGCGAGAGAACACGATTATGCCTAACTCGGGACATTTCGTTAGGTATTTGAATGAACTTAAGTTTCGGTTTGAAAACATCTGGTTGAATTTTTTTGGTCTGAGTGTTTCAAATGTTTGATTGCGCAGAGTGGTCCAAGTCATCTGACTTCACGCAAGTCTTGAACAGCGAAAGAAGCCCAAATAGGAAGACTGTCAAAATACAAGAAAGCAGCTCAGAGAATGTAAGAATTGGTTTCCAAATATTCTGCTGTTTAATGATTGATGATATATTTTGGTTTGTCTTCCTAATGCCTATACAATTCCCAAATATATAATTGCCGCGATTTCTTATGTTGTCAGTTTGGTTTTTATTTGACTAGGGAACCATGCACACATTTTGGTCTGACGCTTGCTGGAAAAGATGGCGACGGTCGAAAGGAGAACCTGCATGTTTGTCAGCTTCGACAAGCCTCCGCCAACTTAGTAAGGACCGCTTGGCCTTTTTAAATGAAGTGGATACATAATGTTAGCTTTCAGCCAGCAAGTCCTGGATATGGTTATTTTACATTTGTCATTGTTTTATAACATTATTATATACATTTTTTCCATTTTGTTTTTTTTTATTTTGATTTTTTTTTTAGATTTTGAGCCCCTGGATTTGCAGAAGCAAGTTTTTTCTCATCAGGTACTTTAAATCTGTGCAGTTGCGCAAATATACGTTATGTTGTACTAGAAGAAGAAATCACGCAAATATGTAATTGTAACCTTTTCCTGTGGCATTCAGGATGTTTTGAGCCCCACTCACTCAGCATGCAACAGCCGGGCGAGATCAGTGAGCCGCAGATCTTCGTAAGTCTGCTGTGTGTCTGCCTGGCCGTCCGTCCACTTTTGGCTTGCACAATGTGCGCGGATGAGTGGATCAACCACACTAAATTTTTGTATGTCTACTCCAGGTCGCAGAATGGTATTAATGCTGAAGGTATTCCCGAAATAGATTTGTGTGTGTGTGTAAAATAGTTGTACAGTACAAAATGATTGTCCTGTCATTGTTTCAGGTAGTTCCTCATTCCAGTCCTCAGATATGTTGTGTCCACATTATTCAGGTATTTATAAAATGAAAATGTAATTTATATATACTGAGTATATAAATAACAAATAAGTGACCAAATGTATGTGTATATAGAATATTATATATGTGTATTTTGACACATCCTATCGTATTATGGAATAGTTAAGGCCTTGCTAAGTTGTGTGTGTTTGTGTGTATGTCACAGCCATGGAAAGAAACAATCTGATGAGACTGGCTCACACCATCCCTTTTACTCCTGTTTCCATTCTAGGTACCTTTTTGATGCACATCCACAGCAAATGATTTCTAGTTCCCCGCTGTCATTTTACATTGCAAAACATAAATTAGAAAATGTTTTTTGTTCTCTCATTCTCGGTAGGCGGTGAAGAGGTGAGCATTTACTGTTTGGAGGAAGTTCGGTCAGAGGCCAACCGTGAGTCCAGCACAGTCTCTTCGTGGTCTTCGCGAGGCCTGTCCGCAATGCTTCAGCCGCTCCCGAGTGAAGAGGGATCGCTGGATGGGGGTCTGCGGCAGGGCTGCAGGGTGCTCTGCACCTGGGCCGAACGGGATGCGCTCATACCTGGGATGGTGTACATTGTCAAAGCCTTCAGACCGGAGGTGCTGTCTGCCTGGCAGAAGTACTTTCACGGCAGCACAGCGCTGCAGCTATGTTTGAGGGTGAGTCCACCAAAAAAAAATGGCTGAAAACGAGAGAATAGATCCAAAGACATCCACTTGGAGGTTTACGGCTGATATCACTAAAAAGTGCTCTCTGGTCTGTTGAAAGTGGCAGGAAATACTACTTTCAGCTTGCAATTAGTGATAGTTTGTTTTCTCATAGAAGAAAGCCAAGCTTCCATTTTCCATTGCCATTTTAATGCCACATTTTGTGTGTCCGCTGTATTTGAAGGAGATCCAGCAGCAGAGGGCAGCACACAGGATGATGCAAGTTTTTAACCAGATCAAACCTGCCAGCATTAAACACTCCCCAAAGTATGTGTGTTAGAGTGATTTCTCTTGCACGTTCACACACCATTGAGTCTGCGCTCATTTGCCATGCCCACCGTGCCAGATTTCTGGACGTATCATTGGTCCTTTGGCATTCGAATGGCCAGTGGCTGACAATCGAAAGGAACATGTCTGGCAACTTCCGAAAGTACAACAACAACACAGGAGAGGAGACCACACCTTCCTGTCCACTGGAAGAGCTACTCCTAGCGTTCTCCCACTGGACCTATGAGTACTCGTGCCGAGAACTGCTGGTGCTTGACGTACAAGGTCGGTCTCGCTAACCCGGACGTGTTTTCACAGAATTTACTGTAGAATTGATAGCACCATATACAGTAACGTATACACACTACTTCCCAAAATAACCGAAAAGGCACTATAGTCATTACAGATGAACTTAATTTGACCTTCTCTAAATTAAGGAATGTACATCCAACTGTTCACTGTGTAAGTACTTTCTCCATAACTTGCTGTTCTCCACCAAGGAGCTCAACGACCAATACATGGACATCCTTGGAACTGTATTGGTTCACCTGTTGTGAATGTTGCCGTTAAGCTCCTTGCTAGAGAGCAGCAAGTTGTTCGAAAAGTGCTGAAAGTCCATTTAGGCTCATTTAGAATTTTCACCTGAAAGCCAATACCCCTAACCTTTTGCGAGTCGTGTATATCCCATTTTCTAACGACAGGAGTAGGCGAGGAGCTGACGGATCCAACAGTCGTTATGGCAGAAATGCACAGGTATTACGCCAACTTCAACAGTAGAACATAGCCCGAGTTCTGCAGACGCTGTCTAAAATAGGTATTCCTTCCAAAAAGATTTGTCATTTTTGATGCTGTCTCTGTTCCGAGCCACAGTGGCGCCGTGAGCGAGATGCTGTTTGGTCCTGACAACCTAGGAGATTCTGCCATCAATGCTTTCCTGCTAAAACACTCCTGCGGCGCTTGCTGCCACACATTGGGCCTCACAGGTTAGAAATGTACACAGTCATTAAGCAATTGGATTTGAAATCAGAGCGGAAGACGACGTGCCATAAAATATGCGTGCATGTTGTGCATGTATTAATGCACTGTCACCTCGGTGTTGTCACTCAGGAGGCCAAAGTTGGCTCTGAGATAAATCCGCAGCAACTTCAAATGAAGACCACACATACTGTATCAACAGCCAGCTAATTAAGCCGCGAGCGTTCGTTTATTTCTATAACAACGGTAGTGTTCGAGGCGGGGTGGCTGGGGGTGGCTTTTGCTTTGTGCGTTTGCGCTGCATAGCCTTTGATTACGTATTAATCATGTCTTTGTGCTGGCAATGCGCTGCTGAGACATTAGCTTTGATTAGCTATTAATTAATGTCTCTGGGTAGACACGATACCAGCATCTAGAGGATAACTTGCTTGGAAAGGAACTGTGCTCAAAAACAAACAAGTGCAGCAAACAAACATACAGCCACAGTTGTTTTGCTATTTCAAAGGTACGTTGTGCTTCCTCTTCCTCCTCTTATGTCCTCTCCAAGATTTCTATAACAAATCAAAACAAATTATTCATGATGGAAGCATGGAGTTCCTCAAAGCCCTGTCAGTATTCTCTTTCTTGTGCTAATGACTACGATACTGCAGCGACATGTCGCTTACTGATGTTTCTCTTGTTCAGCTTTAAGGCGGCATCTGGACACGTGCAAGAGCAGCAGTTGGGCAGAGCCCACGCCGGGGGCGGCAGAACGAGAAGATGAGGAAAAGAAAGCCTCATTTTACCTTTGACCCATGAAGTAGGCAAAAAAAAAAGGACACTCATACACACAGACAACTCTGACAAAAATATTGGGCCTTAAACATATACTGACTTACAGTAAAATAAGCAAGTTAGAATTAGTGATTGAGACACACATACAGTATGTATCCATTTCAAGTATCATACATGTCATATAGATGCTAATATATTCTTTTTGTTCACCAAAAAAAACCCAACTAATTATGAGCAAGGTGGAATTGCTTGGGAAAGATGATCAGTACATGCTGCTTTTGTAAATCATTTGTTCAGGTATACATAATATTGTTGTGCGTGTGCGAGACAGAAAAATGAGGCAGAATTTCACCCATAAAATTTATTGTATTTTTTTTTTTCTTCCCACAACAAAATGTCTACAAAAGCGATAAAATATAGAATTTAACAAAAATCACTTCAGACCTTCACATTATATGTACACATATCAAAGGAGGACTCAGTAAAGGGCCCTGCATAGCTCTGAACTTCAAGCCATTCTATTCCGTAACACGTGGGTGTCTGCGACGCAATTAAATGCAAATTTATACATGCACACGCATTCTGATTTGAAAAAGAAAGTGTTTGCACGGAGGAGCTCATGGATTGATAGACGGAGCTCAGAGTCCTGCAGAGTCCTATATGACCAAATGAAGAAAGCGTCAAATTTCAAAATGGTTTGCCAGTGTAACCAAATGCACAATTTCCTTGAGTTTCCCCTTTTTATGATTGCTATCTCGAGTCAACTCAAGAAAATAAAGCATCTGCAGCCCACTTTCAGTCATTCCTCTTCTCACAAGCTATGGCACTTTGAAAACAAAAGAAAAGATTCGGTTTTTTTTTCCTGTTTTTTTGAATATATAGAATTTTGAATGTTGTTATTTTTTGAATTTTGTTTTGTTAGTCCTGTGTAAAAGAGGTTCCGTCAGCCCAAATACCCTTTTTTTAGGTATTGGTCACAGATTGCTACATTTTCTTTTATTTGCTTCTTGCTTGCACTCAAAGACATTCTAAACAATAAGTTAACAATTTTCAACACTACTTGAATTGCACGCATAAGGAATGCATTGAGAAAGCTTACAAAGCATCGGTAGACAAAACATTGTCTCATTCTCACAGTATCTGTCTCTCTCTCCCACACACACGCGCACACACACACACACATACACTTCGGTTCTTTTCAAGAAAGGTAGGAGGGTTTATGGATGTAGTGTGTTGGACAAGGTCCAGGAAATGTATTTAAAAAAAAAACCAAGTGTATTAAAACGTCCGTGCAGTTTGTCAGAGCCATCGTGTGGAATGTCGACTGTTTTATTGTGCGCTTTTAAATGTGTTTGTCTGTGTTGATGGAGTGCTAAAGGCGTATTGAGTTCAGTCCCTCACACTGAACAAACGACTCCATAACATTCAGAAAAGTTGACCCTCTCCCCCACAGCACGGGTACTGTATAAGAGTCTCTGATCCGGTTCTATAAGGCCAGTACAGAAAGGGCCGTTCACTGACTGGTGATAGCAACTCACACATTCAAATGTTTATAGAAAAAGAAGAAAAACCAAAAAGCGTTTTCACCCAGTTGATCAGTATCTCTTAAATTCCTTGTGTATAAATAATAATATTTTATTTAAAAGACCATCAGATTGTTGGGAAATCACTTCGAACTGAGTTCATTCTGGATCCCGTCTTAAATCCCTCCCAGAACCCCACAATATGGTGAGAAAACACAAATATGCCCCAAATGTTTCATTGCGATGAAACGTCATGCAAATAGAACAGAACAACAATAGGCTAATAGTAATAGAAGAATAGTAGACATAATAAGAACAATAATAATAGTAAATAGTAATAAAATAAAAAATAATCTTACAATGCAAACATGACAGTAGTAAATGCCTCCAGTTCTTATTGCTACAGTGTCTTAGTTACAGTGTTTCTGTTACCACTCATTCTTGCCAGCACATCTCTCACGACCCCATCCCACCTCTCTGATTCACAGTCTAACAAGGGAAAATAAGAATGGCTCACAAAAGACTCCGGAGTCAGAGTTGGAATTCACTGTCCAGCGTTGTTGTGACGTTGCATGATTCACAGTTGACCAGTGAACTTCCCACTTGGTCCCAAAAGCAGCAAAAAAAAAATAAGCAGTAAACATGAGCATACGCAAGTGATGACAAGAGCACATTGATATGGAGCTAATATCTCTCCTTGTGCTATACGTCACAATGCTTATCACGTCATCTGGGCATGAACGACATTTGGACAGTGAATTCATGCCCCGTACACAGACGCACACTAATCAAAGCCTTGTCTGGGCAGATTCCATTGCTAGCATACGCTGCAAAAAAAGTACTTCTATTATAATGCAAAACATTTGTTTGTCAATTTGCAAAAAATATGAAACCCTCTTCTAATGCAAAGTCAGAAAAGAGTTGCTCCCTGAGAGATGCTATGTAGTGCATCAAGCCTTGTTTACGAGCAAGTGATTGTCTTGTATGGCGTCGCCGGCCTCTCATCTGGGTTGTGGGGTGAGAGGTTGAATGAATTAAATCCACGTACGAGTTGATCTAATTTGACAAGTAACTATTTCCACGCATACGACAAGCATTGCATTTGGCCACTGTGCAAGGAACATTGGTATTCGGATGCCGGCAACACATCCTCATGGAAATACGTGTAGTTGATCTCAAACTGAAGTGCTTGGGCCAATTTTACAAATATTAGTCTCCATTTTTAAAATGTTTTTTTTTTTTTTTTTTTTAAATTGATTTATTTTTTTTAAAAAGAATAAAGCAACATTATTATTTTGTTGTTTGTATCCAGGGAAAAAAATTCGTCATACCTCATACAGTTAAGAGAATAATGCATGCGGAGCATCTAGTGGCTCAAAGCAGAACTGCGCAAACGCCAAGTCCTCGTTTTCATGCAAGGCTCCTAATCAAAGATGAAATGTTGAGCTCACGCAGCTTCGTGTTACTCAGTGGCCAAATTGTAATCGGAACAACATTAAGGCAGAACAATTCCAACAAAAGAGATCATTTATAAGTGCTAATGAATGTCATGGCTAACAAAAAGCAAACAAGGTGATTGTCTATCACATTTTTCTGTATAAATTGTCATTTAAGAACTGATCATTGGTATTTAGGGTGAGTTTTGTTCACGTCTGGCAACCAGCGATCTGTGTCTAGCCTAACCACAGCTCATATTGTGTCTTGCTAAAAACACTAAAAACAGAGTCTGGGATGGAATTTACTACCATCTAATATAGTGCATTTGAGTTAAAATTGCTACCCTGTTCCGAACAACAGAAAATGGGAAAGGGGATCTTCAAGATTTAAAAAAAAAAAAAGGCAGTGTAAAAGTTATTGCTCTCTGGGTTCCTTCATATTCACAGCCCGGAGTGGTCCAGGATGTCCAGGGAGGCGATGTGCAAATAGTGACGGGATAATAATTCAGGTCTTTGAAGATTGCAACGTTACCTTCTATTGAGATTAAGTTTCTTTTCTCATTTCGCTCTCCAGTGGTGAAAATTCCCACCACTCTGAAGTCAAGTTCCTTTCATACAAGGAATATATGGGGCACAGTTTGGGGAATTTTCTCGACTAAGAAGTTGGACTTTCTGATTGGTTGTTTCTCTATGATTGTTCAAAAGCAATCCATCTTTTTCAGATTTAGTTATTGCAGCAACAATATAAAATATCCCCGTATATATCTTCACCTCGAAAAGTAGCTAGTTTTTTTTGTTTTGTTTGTTAATCCTTCATATGTTCTTCTTTACATCTCTACATGTTTGCATCAGAAGGGTGCTATTCCTTCTATACATATGAACAAAATCCAGACAAGGCTTCTATATATATAAACAAACAAAAACTGACTCCCAGTTTTACCCAATATTCCTTTACAAGTCTTAACTTTACAAATTCTGTACACAAGAAACTATCAGTTAAAATAAAAACACTTACAGTGTAGACAAGGAATAATTAGCCACTGTCGACTGTTGTATATTTAAATTAGGACTAACTTATTTTAACAGAAGTAATACTGGAATCTGCTCTGTACTAGGAGAATATCTACAATAGCTTCTCTAATTCCACTGTTCCCTCCCCCATTCGGCATTTTAAAACTATTTCTTCATCTCAGAATAAAACCAACAATGTTTTTTTTCCCCCCGCCCTCCTTTTTCAAATTCAAAATAAATTTGACGTACCCATATTTTAAGACTGACACCATAAATTGTTCCTAGATTTTTAAAGTCTGTACATTTCTGGTCAGGAGACAAGAAGAAGTCCCCGCTAAGGTTGTGGCTCGGGGGCGCGTTTCATTTCTATATACATTCTTCAGACTGTATCGGTGAATAGGATGGGATAAGTGCTGGACATTCCAAGTATTGTTGGCGGTAACTGTACGTTTCTGGTAGGTGACCCCTCACCTCCACAGCCTCAAATGAAACAAGGGGAGCTGTGAAATATGATGAGGGCATAGTAGATATTGCCAATGTTGTCTTGTCAGTCACAGTGGTCCTTTTATGCTCTCGTTCCTCCACTGACATTATTTGTTGCAATGGTGCAATAGGCAGTCACTTGGGCATGGACATGGCGGAGTTCGGGTCGGGATTGAAGAGTTCTTTATAGAGAGGAGGGAAGAGAACGTTGACTGTCTCTGGATGAAGCTGCTGGAAGGCTTGGAGCTCCTCCGTGTGGAGCGTACACAGAGCAGACAATGTTGGGATACGACTGATCAGCTGACAGAGAAGAGGGACAAAAGAAAGATTTTCATTTAGTTAAACACACTATACAGTGAAGCTAATTGGACCAGAGCTGGGTAGTAACGTGCTACATTTACTCAAGTGACATTTTGGATGAACAGAGTAATTTGAATGCGCCATACTTTGTACTTTTACTTGTGTATTAATGTTAAGAAAAATCAATACTTTTACTCCATTACAATGATCGGCATGCCGCTCTCTACTTTTATTTATCACAAGGCAGTCACATGACTGCACGGAAAGCCTTCACGGGCCAATCAAAAGGGCTCATTTTGGGGGGGGAAACCCCCAGGCGCGCGAGTATTTATTTTACAGACTCCGAAAAACAAAAACTTTATGATGGCGTTCAGCCCACTTCTAACTTAAGAAAACACCTTTCGGCAAGTTTCGTATGTTTCTATTGTTGTTTTTGGCAGCGCATTAGCCCTATTTTATGGTCATAAATCCCTGTAAAACATGCTTCTTAGGGATGCCATGCTGTAATCTTAATGTCTCTCTCTCGGTCTCTCTCTCTCTCTCTCAATCTCTTGCACGCACGGATGCATACACACACACAATGAATAAGTCTGTTCAGCAAACAGCTTTTTTATTCAGTCAATAAAATAATAAGTGAATAAAGCAAATAATGTTTCAGTAGGGCCCAATGCATGTGTTGTTGGTTTCTGGGCACTTAAAAAGTGAAATGGTGCAGGTGTGTGCGGACTCCCATATATTATTAATTTTGATTTTATTTGACATTGACATTCATTTTTTGTTTTTTTTAAATCAGAAGTTCCTCACCAGGCACTTGATTTTTTTTCACTGAGTACTTTCCTACTCTTACCTAAGTCAATATTTGGCGGGCTTTTACTTGAGTCATATCATTCTAAAGTAACAGTACTCATACTTGAGTACAATATTTGGCTACTCTACCCACCTCTGAATAGGACGCACACCCAACGGGAGACTGAGATCACACTGGCTGTTCAAATCTCATTTGACATAAAGGCAAGCATGCATCACACTGACCTTTGCCTGAAACATGACAGCAACTAAGATAGACAAATGCGCATTTTAGTCCAAATGTTGAAATGCTGCTTTTACGGCCCGCCAACAAATGAAACAAATGAATGCGTCACTTAGATGCGGTGATTATAATGTCGTTATGTACGTCGTCTCCTTTCACTGTATTCAATACTGAATTGAAAATCCTAAACACAGCTGCAACAAATGAAACCGATGTGAACGTACTACAATTCCAATCGTGCCTCCGGTTTGTGACAGTTATTTTAACACTCAAATTAATAGATTTTTGAATGCATTCACTAATTAGGAAGAAAATATTTTGTTACATTTTATTTCCAAAATGAGTTAACGGGATCTGGAGGTCAACGTTTAGGTGTATGCACTGTATGTTTAAAGGTTCATGCAGACCCAACGTTAACTGCCATACACGGTATTGACGCATACATCTGGCCTCTGTTTTTAACATACTTTTACATATACAGTATGCGGGTTACTGTGATCTTCAGATCCTGTGGGCGGAGGTCGTACAGGTCAGTCTGCTCTTTTCGCTACGGGAACAATTGATACGCAGATTAATCAATGTTTAAGTCAGGAACGTCTCACACACGCCCACCACTGAGAGAGTTAAATTGTGGAAATAAATGCATTAAGCTCAATCACTATACATTAAAAGTCTTCATATTGCCCATGTTGTGTAACTGAATATACTTTTTTCCTAGCTAAATCAAACTCAACAGTGTAGACCTACATTCACATTTTGTCATTTGGTCCGTGATCTATTGGTGTGTGCGTGTGCGTGCGTGTGCGTGTGTGGACTGGCTGGCTATATCTGGGGCAAATGCTAATTAAATTAGGTTGCTTTCTCCTTACAGCATAGTTGGGGCCAAATACTAAACTATCCTTCAAATATCTCAGTACTACTCTCTGCTTTCAAAGTGTGGACATGAGCAGTTGAAAGGCAAAAGCGTTTTGCTCATTCTCCTCAAATCACCTGCTGTGTGAAGGTGTTGCGGGATGACGATTGTGACTACGAAGGTTTGGCCTACCTTCGCCAGTGCATCCTCGTCCATGTGGTTCTTCTGCATAATGTGCTGCAGGGCAAAGTAAATCTTCTCCTGGAGTTTTTGGACTTTGCGGGGCTCCATCAACCACGGACGATCTGAAAAGGAAAGAGAGTTGTTTGTTTTTCATACGCAATGTACAGCGGTTCCACAAAAACGCTCCCTGATTTCATGACGTTATGACATCACAACCAATAAAAATATGCTGCTGAAGCTGGAGTCCATAGATTCCCTATCAATGATATTTTACTTTACTTTCTGTCTTGCAGCCGTTAATACACTTTCTTTGAGGGATGAACTGTTATTGGTCAGAATTACCCAGCGATGTTAATCAATTGGATGCGACCATGTGTTTTTTTTTGTTTGTTTGTATTTTAGCAAGCTGGTGCACTGCTAGACTGGCATCTTGTTGTTAGGAGATTTCTCACAGACTGCCAAACACATTGATGGATAAGATGATTAGATGTTCTGCAAGTGGCCTTCAACGTCAACAGACCTAACTGCATGTGACTTCTTTCTTTATAAAGCTAATTTATGTACACCCCATGTATTTCCGGCAACCCTGGATGAGCTTAAAATAAAAATAAAAAAGAATAATGATAATAGTACCACTGAATCAGTACGTATCATCACTGTATATGCAGCAGTGAGTGGGCGGAGTTACACTATTCCATCGATGTTTGCAGAGTAACCAGAGGGGGGCACAGCGAGTGTTTGTACTGCTCGCCTATACCACATGAAACCTTCTGAAATCATGGATCTCTAGCTACTAAGTGTGAAAAATATCAGAATTAAATTACATCTAAAATCAGGGAGCGTTTTTGTGGGCACCCTCTATATTTGTGTTCTGCACTTGAATGCTTCTTTGATTCTAATACAATTAGGGGGTGTCGACTGACCTGTGGAAATGAGGACAGCTGCCGAGAAGAGAGCGATCTCCTCCTCCGTCAGCTGCAGTGAGCACAAACTCTTGGCAAAGTCAAACACCGCGCTCACTAAGTCATCACAACCTTGAAGGAAAACACAAAGACGAGGACAGAGGAGAGGAATAAAGTCATTACTCTTTTTCTAGTCCGTAATGCTCAGAGGAACATAACTATTTTAACATGACAAATGATCCATGTATTTTTCCTTCAATTGGCCCTGACTGTCAATCACACCTAAGAGAATTGTACAGCGAAACACGTCTTACCCAGAGCTTTGAACATCTGCATGCCTCCATACTTCCCCTCAAAGAGCACAGTGTTGTTGAGAGGGTTGAAGGCCCTGCACATCCTCACCAGGACGACCTCTAAACAACCTGAAAGAGCCAGGAGCAGACCTGAATGTCTCCTTGCTGCATATTGTACAGGCTGAGTAAAGGCTTTTTCACAGCGCACTTGGCAACACGCAAGTCGCCGTCAACTGTCCCCTTCGTTGTGTATGTGCCGAGGGGGGCGGGACCACGTGGCGCGGCAAGTGCAGAGGGCGACTGACGTGAATAGAAAAATATTCTATTCTGGAGCGACGTCGTGGTGACATCAGAAAGCACCTCCAATAGGAGAAGGCCTGGCCGAGTAATTGGTGGAGCTGTCCCGTAAATGGCATGGGGGGAAATGGAGAAAACCATAATAAATGCGGTGTCCCAAACTTTGGGACAATAGAAATATGATATACCGAGATGTGTCTGTAGGAGGCTTTCAAAATGCTCCCTGTCTTCCTGAACTACACCTCGACGCGTTCTTCATGGAACTATAACTCACGAATGAGCTTATTAACTCCGAGATCCTGATGTGAAATTAATATGGGATGCACACATTCCTTTTTTTATTTTTTTATTTATTATTATTTTTTTTTTCTTAAGCTGCTTCTTAAAATAAGCAAAGCCAGGTCTTTCTTTATGTTATGTTACGCTACGTCAGAACCTCCAAATCTGGGAATGGTCGGCATCGGTTGCACCGGGATGCCGTTGTCCTTGCGCGCTGCCCCGCGGACCTTTCCCGCTGAGCAAGTGCGGCGTGAAAAGTCTTTGAAAAGGGCAATAGAAGACGACTCACCTGATTTGAGCAGGAGAATTTGGTCATTTTGACACAGCTCCATAAACCCTGAGATGCGCTTGGCGAACTCTACCACATACTGGATCGCATGTGTGATCTGAATGGCGCACTGCTGCCACAACACGTCCCGAGGCTGAAGCACGGCACATTTGTTACTTGGATCGAGACAGGTAGTGTATGTCCCTTTTATTCATGCCATTACATACTTGTGATTTAAAATCAGTACATACTCCTATTGCATGCCATTCATTGTTCATGAAGAAGATGAAATAAGTGAGGTTTCATTCAAGTGTACAATGCATGTCATTATGGCAGAAAACTACACAGGAAATTCTAAAGTCCAAATTGAGCACATCCAACATAGGGATGGTGTCAAAATCAAAATCAAAACAAAAAGCTCACCTTGCCCTGATACATTTTGACCTCCTCGTAGGAGTGCGTCTGCCAGGCCAACTGCTGCAGCTCCTCTGAGGTGTACTGACATGTTTCCAGATGAGACTTGATGATATTCTGAGCAATGCGGTCTGGCGGAAAGGAGGTAAGTCAATTCAGTATCTGCTTAACACTCAGTAAAGTCATCCATTTGCTCAATTACATATACATTGGATACAGAGGTGTCCGTGTGGCACGTGTGTTTACACTTGTTCTGTATGCATGTATGTATTAGTAGTTAGTAGGTTGCTATAGTATATAAGCGATTAGAGCCTTTGTGAATGTGTCAGCAATTTGCTATGTTGTCATCCGTTCTGCTCCAAGATTATCATTCTGACGCACATTCTCCCTGCAGGACTGGATTGTCGAAATTTCAAATGATGGCTATGTGCTCTCTAGCGATGACGTAATCGTTACCTAGTTCTCCCATGCTGACGTTGTTGTGTCCCAGTTGACTGTCCTGGTAGCCTCCGTAGCTGAACAGGTTGGGTACCGGCGTCAGGTCGTACACCGGCTCCTGTTTAATGTGCTTCATGCCTGACATGTCCAAACCCGACTGGTCTGGAGACGGCTGGGTGGAATCCATCCCATAGTAGCCCCCTGGAAGTCCGGCGCCATTGCTGTGGGCACCCTTGGGCAGGTCGATGACATGACCGTTGGCATAAGTGCCCCCAATCTCATGGTTGAGGGTTGACAGTCCATTGGTTAGGCTAGATGAGTAGACACGTGCCAAAGCTTCTGCTTCTCCGGTCTGTTGCTGCCGCTGCTCCTGTAGTCGTGCTTGGTGCTTTTGGACCTCTGCATACAGACTGTCACGTTGTTTCTTGGACATGCGGCCAAACTTAACCGCTAACAACATCAAAAAAGAGTGAGAGAGAGAGAGAGAGAGAGAGAGAGAGAGATTTTTCAATGAACAATATCAAAACAACAACGCTTGTTATAGTGAATATTCATATTTTGTCCTTGCATTTTGGACTTTGTCTGTGGGAATGTTTATGTGGTCCAAGGTCACTCATGTTGGCCTGGTTCGCAATATCCCTGGTTCTATTTCATCCCTATTGGTGGGATTGAGTCAGGTTCTTCCTTACTAAACTCTCTCAGCCACCCACCCAATGGGGCACAGTCATGCCGGTGCAGCAAAAGGTTGTTCCCCAAAATTGGAAATATAGAATTGTCCAAAATAGGTAAATTACTACTTGAGCATTTACATGTCAATGTTCATTTCACGTACAGGATCCAAGTCCGGTGTAGATGAAAATGGCCTCACCATCTCTGGACATTCCTAGGGCGAGACACTTCTGAAGGCGGCAGTGTTGGCACCGGTTGCGGTTTGTTCTGTCGATGAGGCAGTTCCTCTGGCGGGGGCAGGAGTAGGACGCATTGTTCTGCTGACTCCTTCTGAAGAATCCCTGATTACACGTCAACACAATGCATGAAGACTGACTCACAGGTATCTGAACAAAACAGACAAACGACTTTTGTGATGTTGTGTTGTCTCCCACTTGATGAAGTCTTACCTTACATCCCTCACATGTGATGACTCCGTAGTGGATCCCAGATGATTTGTCTCCGCAGATTTTGCATGGTATAACTTCGATTTGGGCTGCAAGCAGAGCAAGGCGTACAAAGACAGATTTTAAAATGTTAGCTGAAGTAAAGCTTAACATGGTCACTTCAGCGAACATATTTTTAGAACCTCAGTCGATGGTCTTATTGGAGAGTAAAAAAAAAGAAAATGCACGTAACCTAGTTGGCTGTAAGAGCGCAGTGAAGTGGCAGTGCGTGCGTCTGTGTGTGTGTGTGTGTGTGTACTACACAATGTCTGAGAGTTATGAAAACACCTTCACAAGGGCAGTGTGACATGTAGACCTTCTGTATGTCTTTGCAGGAGTTTCTCTTAATGACTGCGACATGGCAGACCGCACGCACGCTCCCAAGCACACACTCAAACACCTCGGCGACAACGCTGCACTAATTGTGGCTCTCATCTCTCGTCTCCCACTTAAAGGAAACACCCCTGCAGGTTAGTAATGTTGCCCATAATTAAAAAAGACAAAAAAATGTTCCATCACTGCTGACCACTTTTCACTCCAACGATCAAAATTTCTACCACTTTTTCACATTTAAGCCTTTCTTTCCTTAATCATTCACCCACATACCTATTTTAACTATACTTGACGTCCTTTTAAAATCAAAATGTATTACGTTTCCTTTTAAAATGTTACTCACTGTGTATAGGCAGCTCCATGTACAGCCAAAACCAAAGGCCACAGTATTTCACTGGAACACACAAGCGCACCTGTTGCTCGTGTATCTGAGCCTATCATCCATCGTCTATGGAAAGCGAAAGCTGCACTTCCTGTTAAGTGATAGGTAGCTGTATGCAGTGACAGGCAGGTCTGTCTGCTGAGATTGCACACTCTCTAAAGAGATTATGCGGCCGATCTAATCCTAAATTATTTCCCAACAAGCTGGTGGTGCTGAACACTGTCCTAAACGCTGCTAAGATATCCACTCACCGTCGTTCAGTTCAACGGAAATTCGGCAAATTTTGTTTGATTTGCTGGAAATGCATCAATAACCCAAATGGATCCACGTGCCATGTGCATGGGTTAAACTCAATTTTGCTCAAAATGCTCACGGTGCACTGCAAATGACAAGAAATAATACTTCTCTGATGGTGTTGGTAGCAACTTACTGGGTAGTTTTGAAACAGCTCTTACTCTGAACTCTTACTACGTTGTGAAGGTGAAGTCCAGTGAAAAGGCTAGTAAGTCAGTCAGTCCATACTGTTTATACAGCATGTTTCATTTGATAGGTGTTCACAAATTAATATAGCCTTACGCAGGAATGAGTGTGCAGTGTGTGTAATTGGATAATCCTATATGCGGATCACTGGGGACAGTTCCGTCTGTCTAAGCGAGTGAGTAGTTAGTTACAGACTGCTCTCAACACTACACTGTACACTCGCACCTCGAGTGGTTTTACCGCTCCAACCCGCGGGTGTGCGGATGAGTGATGCCGTCGTTTTGCATCGATGCGGTGCACAACAATAGTTGACCCGAATCACCGTTTGCTAACTTTCGGATCCGCTGTGTAAATCAATGTCATTATTTTTCACAATAATGAACATGGTGAAATGGTGTGTGGTAAAGAGTGTTATTGATTAAAAAAAAAAAAAAAATAAATTGTGTGTTGGTAAAGTGGTTGTAAAATGTACGAGTCAAACAACAGATGATTTTGTCGCTTTGCACCCGATAGTCTGTGGGTGAACCAATGACGGAGGGCTGAAGCTTTTTTCCCCTCCAGTAAATCTAGCAGCGCTCATGCTGTGAGTTGTGGCGCAGCTCAAGGCCTGACCCATTTCCACCCATTCCCGCCCAACTGTCTTCAAAATGGCTCAGAGCACGGCACCAGACTGGGACGACGCGGACGACACGTGCGTGGGGGAAGTCGATGAACGAGGCCCGTGAGGCACTTCTAAGAAACGGGTCAGTTTGCGTCTGGGACCGTACAGATTCACCGTACAGACCGTACAATAAACGTCTCATCTATGTTGTACATTCATTCCTGCTGTTTCCATTTGCTGCTGTGATGTGGACGTATGCACGGCTTTCTGTTGCTTTCCTGCAAAGGTTTGCGTCTACCATAGATGAGCAAGTGTCGACAGCCCTCCTCCAGTGATTACAGTATACATACATGTATATTCACTGTACGTCTTCTTCGCCCGTGGGAGCTTGTACTCCTCTTTGTACTACACAATTATGCCCAAAGGAGCACGGACGTGTGGGCATGAGTATTGTTTCAGCGAGCGTTTGTGTTGCAGTGAGTTTTTCCACAAATAAAGTGGAAGTGCGTGTGTGGCGCGTGTGCGTGTGGGTGTGCGCATTGTCGGCCGTGTGCGTGCGATGCGCGCCTTGCCAGCGGGGACTGTCAGGTAGGATATAGAGATACGGTCATGACAGCATTGCTGTTGCCAGGGTGACCACCCACTCGCTGCACTCGTCTGGCTGTCACAGCGATGATGTGCTAAGCCGTCACACTCTTAAAGGAAGTGATGTCATCGAGTGTCCTGTTTGTCTCTTTCTATCGCAGCTGTTGAGGATTTGGGAATTGTTCAAGCAAAGGACTCCCACTTCTTCTCCAAAACAATATTTGCTTTCTGCTTATTGTTATACTTCAAGTGCGCTGGTGGATGATAGCAGAATTGAGGTTGTTATTGCTTTGACAAGTTACACTGGTTTGTACACAGGCACCAATTTAGTGAATTTCTACAAAGTATCACTTGAAGGCAAAAAGTCCAAGCTCTCTTTCCAGACATGTATGATGCAAAAAAAGTATGTTTTTCTCCCTGTACGAGGGTGATTGCGTATTTTTGGTGAGCTGCATGATATAAAAACTATTCTGCCTGTTATCCGTGTAGATTCTCAGACATTCCTGGTCACGGTAAGCCGCAAAGGTTGAATCGATGCAATTGGACTCTGTTCTTGTTTGTTGCAGACGTTTCACTTTTAAAGCAAAAGGCTTCTTCAGTTCTAAATTTTAGATTGCGCAGTCTCCCTATAGTTCTACTGCCTATTTCCGCCAAACTTCATGACTGGGTTGGTGGCACGGGCCAGGCAAGACTCCATGTCATTTTGTTGCGGTACAATATCTGATATAGAGGTGGATGCAGGAATGTTTTGTGATAACTCAGAAGTAACTGTGTGACTTGCTCCTGGTGAGCTCTCCTCGCCGGCGTGGGTGGAGAAGACGCCTGAGCTGAGTGACTGACTACTCTGAGTGTGAGTGTTTATCCCGAGGTTGTTACGTAAGAGCAGGACTGCAATGCTGGCGATTCCTCAGCTAAGAGGAGGATCAGTCGCAAGCTCACGAGAGAAAAAGAAAGACCACTTTCCAAATAACAAGGCCAGATAGTTGTGCTGTTAACTCTGCACGTGTGTGCGTGTGTAACTGATTGTGGCCATGAGGACTATATTACACCAGCACGTGCGTGATCATAATTGATTTTTAATGAAGTGAGGTTCTCCTGTGTATTTCCTGGGCTGCCCCTCTTTAAATAGAGTGCTAATTATCTCCGGTGCGCTACCAGGAACGGGGGGAAAAAAAAAAAGCAGCATGTTGCCGCCGCTATCATTACAATATTTCATCTTATAACACACAAACACACTCATTAGTGGTTATGAACTATGTGACATGACTCGAGTTTCCAGATTCATCATGCAACAGCAAATGCAGTCCACTAGGTGTTGCTGTACATTTTAAGCTTGTGTGTGTGTGTGTGTGTGTGTGTTGTTGGGAAGAGGCAGACTGGACATGCATGTTTCATTTCTTCAGCCTGCGGGATGGCCCCAAAACAAGAAAAACAGCCAGAGCAACACAAAGACACAATCGAGAATTGCTGCTGTCGTGTCCCGTGTAATGGAACACTCGCTAGATCTCACTTTCCATCCTAACTTTTTTGCCAGCGTGAGACACTTCAGTAAGGCAAACAAAACTCCCGAGCTCCCAGGGGTTGATTCGTTGAGGATGACTGCGGGTGGTGTTTCCACAATATTAAAAATATGAATTGTTTCTTTCCAAGTTAACGAGGTATCTTGAGGGAGACTGAAGGAAACCGACACTTTCTGCTTCCCTCCCCCGAAGCGGCTTGTTAAATGTGAACGCGAAGTCTGGTGCCGGCCTTAGATGTCTTACACACTCTGAATTATGTTATCACTATTCGCCATCCCTTCCACTTCAGTCTGTTTGACATTGCCGCACGTCTCTGAGTGTTCCTCCACGCTTGTAAGTGGCTGTGTGACTTGGAAATCATCTCAGTTTCTGTATTTCATGATCTATTTCCATCTCACGGCAGAACTCGTCTCATAAAGCCGAGAGAGGAACGAGCTTTTTCTTCCCGTCCGCTGATGATGAAAAACACTGCAAAAACTTCTGCTGCTGTGATTGCTGAGTGAATTAAGTCACACGTCTGGGAATATCGCATAAGAATGCTGCTCGGGTTATCTCCCCTGTGTCTCCTCTCATGTTTGCACATCTTACTGTCCCATTAAAATCAAGCAAATGCTCCTCTGCCTCTGGATTCAAATGGACTTGAGCAGCACGTCGTCTTACTTGCATCTAAAACTCCGTGAAGAGCCGCGGACTACGTGCTCTTCTTAACCAACTCATTTTCAGTCACTTTCATACGGCTCGTGTTCTTTGCCTCCTTCTGACTCAGACGTCTGCGTTTTTCTGTCACGGCATCCGAACGCTGTGAATTTGTGATATACTGTGTAGGAATTTTTAAAATTCTAGTTCCTCTGCTGAACCTGAGAACTCCTCGATACTCACTTTTAATTTCATTCTCAGAAAGTGACAAACTCCGTGAGTAATGTTTTGACAAAAGTACTACACTGACCTTACATACAACGCCCCCTTCATTCCTATACATCCCACCCAGATCGAACCGAGCGGACCCCCGCGGGGGACAGGGACCGAGCCGGGGCGCAATTAGCAAACTTCTGCGCATAATTGACGCCCCCTGGAAGTTTAGACCACAAATGCACCACAAACTATAAAAATAAGTGCTTAAAAAAACCGACTTTCCTCCTCAACCTCTGCATCCAGCTAGCTGCTAACTCGCTAGCCTGCTGCTAGCGCTGATATCTTGAAAAGAGGGATTTTATAAGCGTAAACATCAGTTGTTGGGTGGAAGTCGCATTCAGATGATGAATGGACATTAAATTCCATTAGGTAAAGTGATGACGTGTTTCTTGAGCAAATTAGCTTGGCACTGTGTTCAAGGTGGCTTGACATCCGACTGCGCTAGCGCTCGTTGCGCGACCTCATAGATGAACACGAGGCTATACCCGACGCTACAGGATATTTTAACAACCGTCACTTCAGAACTGTTCTCGCAAAGTACATACATGCATACCGTAAATAGTATTTTGCTGTGAAAAAAAGACATTCTGACTTTTTGATCACATCATAGAAAATCACAAGTGGGCGGGTTTTTCTGCTGATAAACGTCGGTTAGGTTCTGGAGAAGACAAAAAAAATCAGCGTGAGGGCGAGTTTACGATTGCCGAACCGCAAATGTGTGCACTTAAGTCATATTCCCACCAAGTGAAATCCAATTACAGTTGAATTCAAATTCAAAGGTGCCATTCAGTTCAGCTTGTCACGGTGCACTTTGGAACACAACGCTGATCAGGTTTGGTGTCCCGCCACAGGTTATGTAGGCGGAATCGTAATATCGGCATCTGCTATGTAAACAGTGTGACATGAAACCAGTGACACAGAGCGTAACTTTCAATGAAGAGGAACGCAACACACTGGCTGTCTAATCCCCCCCCCCCAAAAAAAACATTTGCCGTGCATGAGAAGAGTTCAATTTGATGTCACCCGATCACTGGACTGCAATGTGTCTCGCTCCACCCTTTAAGTACCGTACCACAGGGGTCGATACCCCAGCAGAAGTGGACCCAAAAGCAGTCTGCAGTTATGTTAGTACCCTTCACAACTGGCCTATTTCCTTTATTTAGTCATCTAAACTCATGACGGATGCGTGTTGCCATGCTAACGCAAGGCTTGAAACCAGTCGTGTGTGTGTGTGTGTGTGTGTGTGTTACAATAATAATCATAATGCCACACAGCAGCAATGCCCCCCCGCCCGCACCGCCTGGGGTCCCCCCCCCCCCCCGCCGCCAAACATGTCTTTGTCACACTGTTGCAGCATCTACAGTAATTGGACACATTTACGAGACCCCACGCCCCCCCCCCCCCCCACTCCCTCCCACCACGTATTTGCCTAGAGACCATCCAGCATCTGCTCGCGCTTTAACACAAACTCTTTCATTTTTAATGAACTCTCAACATTTAAAAATTTTGAACAGGAATGAGGAATTCACCTTTTATTTTTTATTTTTATTAATTTTTTTTTTTTATTTAAGCCAGATCACTCGGCTTCTTCAGGAAATATTAACCAGAATTCAATCTCAAAAAAAAAAATTTCTGTTCAGGATTGTAAATAACTATAATTTGACATCTCAGTTAAGAAATAATAATGAACATTACTATTTTTTTCAGTTCATTGTCAAACAGTGAATTTAAAAATTCACGGTTCAAAATATTATTTCAGTGAAAGATTTTGCTGGTGGATGAATCGTTACAGAACCTAAAATGTAGCAGAAAACTTCCATTGGGTGGTTGTCTGTGTGTTAAGCGCTTTACATGCATATTGCTTGTCACAACGCCCGAAAAAATCCGTCGTCATCGAACCGAGCCCAACTGTCTTCAAGCACAAATGTACAAACAGTAGAGAACCCCCCCCCACACACACACACACACACCACCCTCCCCATGCTGTGTGTCAGAGGGCATGAGCTTGTCCAGCTTGCCATGCAGCCGCGAAGCACTCTGGGTAATTGCTCAGATAGCAGGTCTGGGATCAGCTGCAGTTTGTTCAAAGACTATTGTGCTGCAGTGTGATTGGACACCACAGAGAGGGAACAGAAGGGGGCCACTGGCTGTTATCCAGTGCATCGATTCTCACACTCACTCACTCACACACACACACACACACACACAATTTGCAACACATTCAAATATGCTTGAATGCATCAACGACTGTGAACTGCTTTTGAAAAAGCAGACATTACAGTACGACATTCTATGCTTAACCCCTTCCCCTCCCAAGACACGCACAGTCTCCCACCCAATGCGGCATGTGTCCTCAGATGGATAAGGGGAGAAGGAGGCGTGGGAAAAAATCCACAGGGTAAACCCAACCCCTGCCCACACACACACACACACACACACACACACACACACACACACGCACGCACCGAGTCTGCCCATCTGCCTCTCATGGTCACTGTACATAATCACACACAGGCGAACACTCGTGCCCTTCGGTGACCCGTAGGACCCTGACAGCCTTTGACCTTTCCTTAAGCACCGAGCGAACGCATCAGAGTGGAACGAGTGTGAGAGGTCTGCATCTGGCCATTACAGTCCCGAAGTCAGCCATGAGAATGTACACACACGGAGACAGACGGACAACACACGCACACACATGGCTCGAAGCTCTGTCTTTTACCGCTCGCCGTCATGACTCGGCCCTCGCGTCAGCGCAAGCGCATGTGCGCGCACTAAGCTGAGCCGCAACGCCGACGGGAGTGCTCGTGTGCAAATTTTCCTTGGATTGAGGCAACGAACGCGCAGGAGAAAATGTTTACACACACCGAGTGAGGTCCTTCCCTCCTGCGGTGGGAAAATAATGTTTGTTGGCGTTGGCCATGTCCTCATCCTCCTTCAACGCTCCTCCTATGGTGTTTCTCTTGAGTCTAATTGTAGATGACAGTGTGTGTATGTGTGATTGTGTGTCTGCCTTTGAAGGGGGAAGGGAGAGAAAAAGGTGGCTATCCCAGCGAAGCCGAAGAGGTTAGAGAGACGAGTAGAGAAGAAGGGAGGGACATGCGTGCAAAGACAAAAAGTCTTAATTTCTTATTTAAGGTGTAAGGACCGAGCGAGCAAGCCGGTAAATGCAACTGTAGCAAAAAAACGAAATACATCATTTTGAGATGAAGAGCAGGAAGAGAGAAAGTTTACTGCATCCGTTTATGCAACACTTAATAATACCTGCACACTTTCCGCCCAACAATGCATCTGAGGTGACGCTTGCATTCATAGCAATAATAATAAATAACAATCACTTTGAATAATCGAGCACTTTTCAAGGTACCCGAGAATGTTTACTAATGTTTACCATCTATCTCTTACAGCCATTGTTGTCAAATCGTGGTTTCACTCTCATTATGTTCATGACGACAATATACTTTTCATTTAATCGAAACTTGAGCGTCATTATGCGGTGTTTGCTGATTGGCCGCAGGGAGAATTCCCGCGATTCTACTTGCCTTACAGTGACGCTTGTGTATCCCCTTTCAAACGCCATACTTGTTATTTCTTGACAAAAACAACTTGAATCGACTAGAACAGATTGTTAGTTTTGTCTTTCATTGCGCTCGGGTGAACTTATCTTGCGTGAAACTAGCGGTCGGCTCCAATGGAGACATCACAAGCAATCGAAACGCGCTTAGCAAAATAGCACACAATAAAGTTGCACACAGCCCACATAACCCTTAAGTGATTCCGCCAAGGTATTTGTCGTACTTTGGTTGAACTCTTGATTTATTTATTTTTTTCACACTTAAGTGTGACTGTGAAAGCCATCTTTTCCCCCCCCCCCCCCCGCCCACTAACTGAATCTTTTTACACTTGACTGCCTGAAGTTCGGATTCTTCCACGGCGGCTGCGTGTGGTTTTGTATTCCTGCGAGCGAAGCCAGAGTGAACACGAGCATATGAATGAGAGGAGCCGATGCGAGCGTTCGAATGCACGCGTGTGCGTTTCTGTTGAAGTGCAGGAGCCTGCGATATGTGGGCGCGCGCGCGCGCGCGTGCGACTGTGTGTCCTCTCAGGGATGGCCGCTAATAGCTCGCCTCGGGCAACAATTTAACTCAGCCTAACAAGGTTCTCCCCAAAGTGGCCCCAGGGGCATCTCTCGCAGAGGCAAAATTGATCACAAAGACTCGCACACAGCCTGCTTCTGCTCTTCACCTGCTTTCTCTCCATCTCTCTCTCTCTCTCCATCTCTCTCTCTCTCTCTCTCTCTCTCTCTAGTGGCATGATTTAACAGAATACATTACCAACGTTAAATTGAAGTCGAGTGAGTAAAAGGAGCGGCGGTCTCGGTTTCATCATTTCATTCCCTTTGCCAAGGAAGGATAAGAGACCTCGTGTCAATCGCCGGCAACTGTGTGTCCTTAGCAGTGGTTGTTCACACTCTCTGACACACACACACACACACACACACACTTGCGCTAAGTGAGGTTGTTCAAGGGAGAGAGAGAGAGAGAGAGAAGGGGATAAAGAGAAGGAAAGATAGTCCTAATAAGAATCTCTTCAATGGGATTACGAGCACTAAAACAGGCTAATCTTTGTCATTAAGAAAAGATGCGCTTGGCTAAGTCCCAGGCTTATTGTTGCAACGTGTAAGTGTCGCACCTGCCAGCGCAACACCTTCACACTCTTAGATTACACGGAGCGACTCATTGCATCTGCTCGCCACTTGTAACTTGAGGGAGTTCACTCGCTTTTTTTTTTTTCATACGGGAAGCCGTCTTATTTCCAATGTGTAGATATGCACATTCGTAGAACAAGCGGTGGGAATGTGAACGTGACGCAAAAAAAAAAAAGGTACAGTAAATGGAGTACTGTAATCTGATTTTGAGTTAGATAAGCGGCGGTTTCCGAGTGTGGACTTTGGACGCCGCCGTTATGGGCGCAGGCGTTCGTCACCGCTGAGGGCAAATACGGTTTGCAAATGTGATCTGATCACATGATCTCGCATCAGTACGTGTGTGTATGTCTACCATTTCGACTGAAGGTCCATTTGGCGCATCCGAATGAACTGCATAGCCTCCACTTTAGGCACACTTTTGGGAGACACACTCGCATGCGGGCTTACTTTATTATATAACCCTTAAATCTTTTAATTGCTCTCCTTTCTTATCTCAGTCTCATTCTCCTTCCCTTCTTTTCTCTTTTATCGGCTGATTTTAAATGCCCGCGTTAACATTTGTTCACTTCAAATCAGCTCTCCATCTACAAGTGCGGAAAATGAAATCATTTCACACATAATCTGGTCGAAATGAAGAACAAAACAATAATTGCTGAAACCCCACCACTTAGCATTCTTCTTTTCGATGCTCTAGAGTTTGATTTGCTGGCCACGTTTGCATTCGTACTCTATTTGCGGTCTCGAAACTTTGCTCTCTGTAGCTGCTTTGACACAACTAGTAATGAAAAACACTAATACCATTTGGTGTTCAGCTGGTCTGCATTTGTTGGTTCCCCCCCCCCCCCCCCCCCCCCCCCCCCCCGCTCCAAATCTTTTCTTCCAGCAACACGTTTGTGATTAAGGAGCGCCTCCAACAAACTTCCCTCCAAATCTGAGAAAAATGTGAATATTGAATATTTGTGTAGCTCTACAGAGACAAACTCCCTTCCTGGATCAGTAAAATTGGCATAAGAGGACTTATGACTTGCAGGCAGATTTAGAGTTTAGGAGTGGTTTGGGTTTGAAAATCCCCCCTGGCGTAGATAAAGTGGCTACACAAACTCGAGTGTACCATATAGCCCACGCTTTGTGTATATTTAGATTGAAAGGGGGGGGGGGGGGGGGGGGGACCGAGGAGAAAAGGGGGGCACGGTTCGCCTCATATCCCCGAGATAGCGACAGCGGAGTAAAAACCAACATGGAAGTCTATGCCGAGCACATGCTAAACAAACATGAGCTATGATAGCGGCTCAGCGGGCCCACAGGACTGCCGTCGGGCAACAGACACACACGCAGCGCGCTCGGGAGGGGTAGGCTGCGGTATCGCTTCCGCTTGTATCTTGCCAGTGGGATACGAGTCCCGCGTGCGTGTTGCGACAGCGGCCGAGCCCGAGCTCAGTCAGTCGGGGCTGCGTTGAGGGATTAGCGATGCGGCCTGCACGGGCTCGGGGTAATCTCTCCTCTCGTCTTACATAACACTCGCCATTAGTCAGCACAAACACACAATAAACAACACGATCGACGCTAACCGAGTCCGACAACAGACTATTGCGTCTTCTGCGGCATGAAATCAAGCAGTCGCAGTGGTAATCGGTGATTTGGTGTTTTCGAACGTGAAACTACTCGTTCGGCCCGAATTAGGATGCTTCCGCTGCTGCTCCGACACCATTTGGGTCGTCAGTGTACAGCTCGAGTTGTAGGGGAAATGGGAACATGTTGCTTACATTATGGTTTCCAGCGACGTCATCCGAGTGACGCGCCATAGATTTATCTGAGCTGACCGCTTCCGTTGGCTTCGGTGAAAAATCCATCTCGGGGCGCTTCGGAATCGGACAGATCGATGCACGAGCCTCCACGGCAAAACAGGCTGGGACTAATTCGCATTGGCACGAGGCCGTCATGCGTAGTGTCCGACTGTGTGTGTGTTAAGTGATGCTATCGGTGTGTCTGATGGCCTGGGAACAGATACACAAATATAAATGGCTTGTGTACAATACGTACAGCATCAGCACACCTCACAGGTGTGTTGTTGTGACACCTTTGACCTCAGCCTGTCCCCAACTTGCGTCGTGTTCCCTTCTTTCCCGCTGAGAAGGCGTGTGGGAGATTGTGATTGAGGCATATCACTGACGCAAACTGCACTTCGACCTTCCCTCTCCCGCCCAAAGATTCCCGCTGCTTCGGCTACCGCGTGCTGAACTCTCCGACCTATCGTGCAATCGAGGCGGCTCACCCGTCTGACGCTGCGCGAATGCATTTTTTTTTTTTTTTTTACATGGCTTCATTTACTTGTAACTTCATATTGAAGGTCAAGCATCACGTTGAATGCAAATGTTCCTTTCTAAACCATCTTGCAAAGCCACATTGCCACATTTTCTGAAATGCGGAAAAGGCCCAGGTGATATTTTTCTGTCCTGGCCTGGCATCACAGTCAGTCGGAACTTCCGAAGTCGCGGCTACTGTTAAATGATCATTACCGCGGCACGGGAGGGGGCTGTATTTTTGTATAACCTTGCGCTTGTGAGCACATTTCCATGTAAGGACAGCTGAGACGCACACACAGGTTGAGAGCGGGGGGCGCGCTGCCCACACTGATTTAATCCTATCTGACAAAACCCTTTCGGGCGTGCAGAGCGAGAGAGGAAGATGGAGAGAGATAGAGATGGAGAAAGAGGGGTGAGAGAGACGCTTCAGGGGCCTCCTCTGCTAACCGTGGCTGCAAAGTGAAAGCTGGAGCTTTCCGGAGAAAACCCCCCCACCCGCCTCCCCCTCGAAGCCACCCCTCACCCCCTCCCATGCACACGAGTGGTCGCAAGGCCAAAATGCAAGGTGCACGACAGAACCCACAGTTTGCCCGTTTTTTTCTTTCTCTTTTTCTGGCTCGAGGTCGGTGATGACCCGAAGCAACGGCAGAAAATCTAAACACAGAAAACATGACAGCAAACAGATGATGCAGACTCTCGATGCAGTTCTTGGGGATTAGTTCGAATTGAATATTCCGATGATGTTTGGAATGGAATGCATTATTGCCGCTGTTATTTCTTGTTTATTTTTAAATGACATGGTTTTGATTTTAGTGTAATGCCACATCAAGTAATATGCAGATATGATCGCAAACTAATGATTGGTAAATAGATCAACTATATTAAGAAGATAAACCATATATTGTGTGTATACGTCACCATCCACTTTATGTGACTCTTTTTACATAATTACTTTACATAATTCAATGTCAGCATTTTTAAAATTCAAATAATGAATTCATTCACCGATTACACCAACAACAATCGGATCGAATGATGATTATGCATATCTCCGCAAAGTTTCGTTTATAATTGGCCTAAGAGACAAAATTCAGCGACATATGTTCCAAACGTTGCATGATGCAATTTGGCCTAAATTGCCCGTTAAGAGTAAGTATGAGTGAATCCGCAAATGGATGTGAACAAATATGTAAATATGCATACACAATATACAACACTGTTTTATATATAGTCTAATATGAGAAACAAATGGGCGAGTGAGAACGTACGCAGGCCTGTGCGCGCGTGCGTGCGTGCGTGTGTGTGCGCGCGCGCGCGAGAGAGAGAGAGAGAGAGCGAGAGCTGACAACATGACATCGAGGTTGAACTTGAACATGCCGGACGCCCCGCGGATGGGAAATGGGTTAGTGGAGCGCCGCACAAGTGGCCCCGACATCCGAGGCGCTTTTTGGCGCGGCCCCGAATCAGCAAGAAACCCTTCGCTGTTTCCTGCGCGTAACCCCGACCGGCGGCCATGCGGGCGAGCTGACGTGGATCTGACCGAAGTGATGAATCGGGCGCCACTTTTCATTTCCAATCGCGCGACGCGTGGACTTGTTCGCCTGCTCCTTTGAATCAACTTCTGCACGCTCGCTTCATGGTGAATCGCGGCGAAAATTGACTTGACAGTTGTTGTTGTTTTTTTTTTTTTTTCTTCTTCTTTTTTTAAATCTCCCCCAATAAACTTTGAGCGTCCAACATGACAGGGCGCGCGCGCGTGCGTGGAGCCGGTTGCTCTTACCTCGCATGGTGTTGCTGTTCCGCCTCACTTCCCACAGCAGCAGTCATGAAGAAACAAACACAAACGCTCAAATAAAAAGGGGGGCGTCTCGGTGGGCAAGATCCTCGGTTAAAAATAACAACAACAACAACAACAAGAACAACAACTAAAAGAGCGTCGACGAGCGCTGGCTGGCCTGATCGGAGGCGGCCCGTGCGCTAAAAGCATCCCAGAGCGAGGCGCGGGGAGGCGGACGGAGGTCGTTCGGCGTGTCGCTGTGCGCTCGCTTGCGTGACATTTGCGCTGCCGCCGGGATGGGAGGCTTCCACTCTTTTCTGCCGGCTGGGGGAGGGAGGGAGAGCGCGCTGGCGCGGAGAGGCTTTGCCCGCCAGCTCCCATTGGACGCGAGCACTTTACGCTCCTCCCGCTCGCTCGCTCGCGCGCGCGCGCGCACAGGCTGAGCGCACTAATACGTCGCCCTCCACATTTAATCGGCACAGTACTGCACACACTGTTGGTTGTTTTCAAACATGCACACACCCAAAAACATGTCAACCCTTTATCGTGGTCAGATTTTCTCACTCCTGGACTGAAAGAGATTCGTGTCGATTTGGCTCATCAGATATTATCACAAAAAAATACCAACTGATTTCAGCCACATGTACATACTGTACATACAAAGCAATCATCCATTTTTTGTACCGCTTCTCTTCACGCGGGTCGCGGGCGTGCTGGAGCCCACCCCAGCCGTCGCCCCGAACCGGTCGTCAGCCAATCGCAGGGCACATACAAACAAACAACCATTCGCGCTCACATTCACACCTACGGGCAATTTAGAGTCTTCAATCAACCTAGCCTGTGTGAAAACTCCACACAGGCGGGGCCGGGATTTGAACCCCCGCCCTCAGAACTGCGAGGCAGATGTGCTAACCAGTCGCCCACCTACAAAACAATCACATTAAATAAAATGATTCTAAGCACAGTTGGCTACTGGATAACTGCACGATGCAAATTATTTCATTTCAAATAGATTGAGAGTCAATTATAACTACCAATCCATCTCTGGTCAGTTTTAGAGCTCCAACATTTAGATGAATGCATCAAACAACATCTCTTTATAGTACATGACATTCACTTTTGAGTGGATAAACGTGAATTTAAAATATGCTGATTTGTTTCATTATCATATTATTGCGCTGCGTCAAGTGCGCAGTTAAAAAACAAAAATAAAATAATCCACTCCGAGCTCAATCAGGTAAGCAAAACCGTAGACACGCCCCTCAGTATGATACCTCAACTGACAATCGCGTTGAACTGGCAATTACAGCTGTTTTGCAACCCAAAAGCCCTTTATATCGCTGCTGATTGCCAACTTGAATTGCAATCGATACACCGTCGCAGGCCATTTAAGACACCGAGAACGGAACGGTGACGGTGCTGATCTCGTGTACGTGCAAGCTAATGATCTTATGTCACAGAAAGAAGAGCAGCTCTGATTTCACGACCCGTCTCCGGTGTCCTTAGGGATGACCAATTGTGACCGTCAGGAAGTTATACTCGGTACCTTGGAGACCAATGATTATCCCAGTGGTGTGCGTTAGTGGAAAGTGAATTTCTGACATTTTGCGTTCATTTGTTGTTATTTGTGAATTTGCAAAGTAACTGTTTCCATAGTTTTTTTCCCCTGATGATGTGGAATAGATGACAGGAGCCCAATATGAGCGAGGTTCTGTCACCTCTGGAGCCCACACTGACTCCTGGTGACTTCCAAGTTCTGGAAGTTTGAAGTACATGAGAAAAGTTGAAAGGTGAAGGCGCACAAACGTGCGTGTTGTCCCGTCTGTGCCGAAAAGATCTCGTGCCGCCACGGCGGGTTAGCGTCACGCCCGGCGCTCAACATCTGCCGTTGGAGCGGTCGTCTGCGAGCGAACGCCACGGATGCTTCCGTCAGTCAGTGCGAGGTCGCGGCGAGGCAGGTGTGGGATGGAGCCACTTTCAGCCCCGGTCTCTTAGCCTCTTTAGTTGCGGCCCACGGAGAGAGAGACACACGACCATAGAGAGAGAGAAACTGCCCCGAGCGCATCTCCACTGACCTACATTTTATCTGTCGCTTTTTTTCCACTCCTCCTTTTTTCATCCCTTATTTCCCCCATACCAACAGCTCCGTACTTGTGATGTAATGACCAAAGCAAGCGTGATAAAATCCCAGACTGGTCGGGATGAGAGGAAAGACAGTGAAGGACAGAAAGGGGGAGGGGCATATACTTAGCTCTTTAAAATAAATGAATCCCATTTTGTCATGTGATTTAAAAAAAAAAAAAAGATGTCCTCATATGATCTGTGTGCAGTGTGGACTTTATTAATGAATTGGTGAGTCCAGTAAAAGGGATTACCCTCTATTGGAAACTCTTCTTCCAGAACAAGAAGAAATAGCCGATCATTTCCTGTAAACACGTCCAAGATTGTAGATTGTGCGTTGAAAGTGAACAAGGAGGCAGGACTCGATGAGATCTGGAGTGTCCATATGGCGGTAAGAAGGAGGAAGGGAGCAGGAGAAGCAGACCGGGCCATGCCTGAGGGCCCGACTTGGACGAGGAGAAAACCGCATTCTGCGCAGAGATGCAATCTCAGGCCCTCTGCATGTTCCTCAGCCTGCTTCTTCTTTTCCTTTTTTTCTTTTTTTTCCTTCTTCTTCTATGAACTCATCTGTCCTCATCAGTCCCCAGCCTCTATCTGTGTTCCTAGAATTGCAGAATTATTCATCGGTTTTGCTTACTTTCTTCACACAGCTTGATGGTTCACAAATGTGGGCCAAACCCAACCCCTGGCTTTTGCTTTGCTGCTTTCGGAACCGGATTAACGCACAGGTTCAAGGACCGGGCTCCAGGTATGCAGCAGGGCCCCTGTTCAAAATGAAAAAAGGTAATGTCATTCAATTCATCTCAATGGCCCACAAAATTGTTTAAAATGAAAAGTAAGCGATTCAATAAAAAGGTCTGGCTTCTTAAGGCAATTCATATTTTGCACATTGCACATCTGCAGACTGCACGCTGACCGCAATTGCGCATGCGGTTCCTTTCGCAGCACACGTCGGGGTTCACGTCTGTACGCGTTCCACACGTGCGCATTGGTCCAGGCCCGCGAGACCGAAAAGAAATTTGGCAGCCCGGCCTGTGCCAAGATGGCCGTACCGACGCGACGAGCGCGTGTCACGCGAC
The DNA here is from genome assembly GCF_024500385.1 of Phyllopteryx taeniolatus. Lineage (NCBI taxonomy): Eukaryota > Metazoa > Chordata > Actinopteri > Syngnathiformes > Syngnathidae > Phyllopteryx > Phyllopteryx taeniolatus. The sequence goes on along the minus strand of NC_084504.1, from coordinate 31,265,152 downwards.
GTCCGCCCGGTGCATTTGACAATTTGGTGACTTAAAGTTGGTCTAAACTTACGCCTGCTCGGACCACGTCTAACTTTCGCTGCAGCTAATCTGACGCGATTTTGGTGAATTTGATTGGGTCACAGATTCGAATGTATTCTGAAGTTCACGTGGACGTGTGTGGTAGATGACAGACGTAGTTCCTTCTGAAACATGTGAACAGCGGACATCGAAACCTCTGAAAGCCATTTAGTGATTGCATCATTATCATCATTATCGTATTTTTAAAAATCAGCCCGTGTACTGGCTGACATGCATTTGTGGGGGTCAGGGGTCGTGGGGGTGGAAACGAACGATTGTTGGAGGGGATATAATTCGATGAGATCTGCGGACGTACCTAAGTTGCCAGCCATTTTGATTTCAATTCTTATTCTGTCTTTAATAAGGGTGTACCTCTAACGTTCAGTGCTCCAGTCGAGCACAGGTGGCTGAGTCCTCTTCCGCATATAGAGCCATCTCCACGCGAGACTGTTTGCGCTGCTTTTAAAGGGGATGAAAGAAGCTGCTTTGATTTGACAGGCTTGACCTCGGCTGTGGTTACGCCCACACTAGCGCAGAATCAGATGTCCCATTTGAAATGCCTTGGGAGAGAGTGAGAACAGAACAGGCCCAAAGGGATACTTTTAAAAAGTGGGTTTAAACAAGTTCAATGTGTTTAAAGCATGTGAAAAGTATAAAACTACAAAAAAAAATATATATATATGACCCTCACTGCACTAGAAAATCCATTACAAGAGTTTAGTTAAAGGACCTATGGTGTCCAGATGGTCTATATTTCACGAACAAGTTCTCTTTATGTATTTTTTGCTCAATAAAAAGGAAATTCTTAGATAAGTAATTGCCCTGGGAACGCCCCTTTTACATGCCAAAATCAGTATGCCGCCATGTCTTGGTGCTACGTCAGTGGCAGAACTGGAGATCAAATTCGCTGCGTAGCCGGCCGGTGTGGACACAGGAATGTACTATATTTGAAGGTATTTACTCATATTTTATATGTCGTCACTTTCGGGCAGAATTCTGCCGCCTTGAAAATGAGAATTTTTCAGGAATTTAAAACAAAACAAAAACAAAAACAACATCTTACTTGAGTTTATCTTCTATTGTGATCGCATACCGCTGTACACATACATCAGCACAACAGAACCCAATTGCTAACTTAAAATGCTAAAAATCGCTACTTTATTACGGTGTCATTGATTAAAATGGTTGCACCATGGCGCCGGGCGCCAGCCGTGCCCGTGGCATTCTGCCACCGCCATACGACGCCACCACCGTACAAAAAGTCTTTGAAAGCAAACGCCTGTGTGAAGTCATCTTGCCAAACTCTTTTTCAAAGGTAAGCGATGCAATCAATACAACATTGAGACGACAAAACTTGCGTATACAGGCGGAAATTAATCTGCTCGCACTTACATCATGCTCTGCCTTCCTTCTGCAACAAAGCATTACAGGATTCAATTTGAATAAAACAAGCCTACTCAAATGTATCTAACCTCACTATTTTTACTCACCATTGTCTAAAAAAAACCCAAAAAAAACTTATGCCACAGACCACAAATGAGTTCATAAGGAAATGTGCTCGTCGTGCGTTGCTGATGTCAGCAGGCTTTGCATACGTTTTTGACCTAAATGTGGGCGGGCCAAAATCTGTCTGAAAATCAAATATGTCATCAGAAAACAAGCCTAAAATTACTCCCGGGTCTATTTTGGGGAGAATCTTTCCTGCAGACATGATTTTTAAGTCTCGAACTATGGAATAAAGGCCAATGTTGACAGCAACAGAGATGTCCTTGTATAACCTTTATTTCTGGCTCCAAAAGCGTTGCTTTAGTTTATTTATTTAGTACTGTATATCCATTTTATTCACTTACATCATGGGTACAAGAATTGAATATCCGACCATTTGGATGGATGATGTACTGTGTGTATACTGATGACTGAACTGCCTCAAAATTATGACTACTGGCACAATATAATGATATCCAATATAAAAGCTGTATTTCTCATTGTGCCTTTTACAAAGGTGATATTGCTGACTTTTGATTGACATTGTCAGAGAGGTATTCATTTTAACAACATTATTGTTATAGTTTGCAGTAGTGTAGAACGATACTACATCATCATGAGATCAGGTTACCTCAATTAGTTACATCAAGTCAAAACTATTAGTATGATGAAGTACATTTAAGCAATATAAATGTATACCTCTCTGCTTGTGTCAATCCAACCAAAGATTATTTTGTTTCTTTGCAGACTTTCATACAGCTCTTGTATTGGCTACTGTGTAAAGTGCTCATAATATTGTTACGACTCATTGTACGCATGAGATGAGGTTATATATATATATATATATATATTTTTTTTTTTAACTCATTCATACCAATCAGTACTGCCCTTGAATCGACCACCAGGAAGTTAACTTAAATATAATTAGATAAGTTTCCTCTTGAAAATAAGAAATTAGGCCACAGGTCTCCGAGGAGTCGTCGTCTCCAATCTGACATGTTCTGCTCAGCCTCTCGTTCTCCCACTGAAACAAGCAGGTGATTTTCTCTGCAAAGATACTGTAAAAACACATTCAGGAGTGGCGGAGTGACAGCACGTTACAGTTTGAGTTTGATTCCCGTGTTTGCGCAAATCTGCTCGAGTGCCTTTCGTACACGCGGATACATGAGCCTCTGCGGTAACTCGGTGATTTAAACACGAGGCTGTTTCGCAGGTGTCGAATCCAAAGGTCTCATATAGTGTGACATTGACGCGTCGACTTGTGAAGTGAGAGCTCAAGGATGGGGAATGAGAGCCAACATAGAGAGAGACGGGAGGCAGAGATTGAAAATACACTTGAGAAATTTGCCAAGAGATACCACAAGTGACATAGGCAATTTCTGTGGAAAAATTACTTCATCATTATTTCAATCCCGAGAAGAATTGAAAGGAAAGCCCTGAAGGAGGAAGGCCAAGTCACCTTGAAAGGCATTAGAGGAAATGCTCACACACACACACACACACACACACTCAACAGAGATTCAATTTCATGCATTAATACGAAATCGAAAACTGATAAGGATCAGTCTTCCGCTAATGAAGTTCAAGTACTTCATTTCCCTGTTTATTTATTTATGTATTTATTTATTTTTGCTGTGACGTGTACAGTAATGCCACCAGTGAATCACAGTACACTGCGGCGCAAAGTCTACAGGTCATCGATAGCTTTGTCGTCTCGACGACCTTTTTTGGCAGCGGTTATGTTATTATTACGTAATACAACGGCAAACGTTCGGTCTACTGCAAGCGTGGCGTGGATGCGGCTGCTTTCCCCACCATTTATTGCCGTTTCGCCGTTTACGTCACTCGGGTCATTTTAGAACAGGTCAAACAAAGATTTTTGCACAGTTGTGCATGATCGCGCAGTCTCTGCTGCTCACCGAATTAAAGCCTTCAAAAATGTTTCATGTTTTTACCTCCAAGTGCCAATCGTCAGATTTTAATTGGATTTCTCAATTCCTCTGCTTTTTTCCACACTTTGCTATTAGAAAATGAAATCTCGTTTTCCTTTGAGTCAGTCATTTCCCTCTTCTTGTTCCTCTTAATGTACAGTATACAGTATATTTTTTCGTCAGTAGGCAGGCATGTCGAAAAATGTGTCTTTTGCCCAAGGCACTTTCTGAAAATAATTTAGTCTTCGTTGATTTCTTAGCGAGAGCTTAATAAACGTTGGCGTGGGGAGGAATGGATGGGAGGAAATTGCAAACTGTGTGCGGCTTTCATGTTCTGGGCTGCTTGATAGTTATTTTGATTTTCTGATGTGGTTCCTAATTTTATAAACTCACAGAGAGTACAGCAATGGCTTTGCACATCACTGTCTCGATTTATTTATTGAATGGCGGACAGTCCTTATTGAAGACGACCGGTGTGTCTGCGTGTGCGCGTGCGTGTGCGCGTGCCTGTGTGTGACACTAGTGTTGTCCTCATTTCTTTGTGGTATAATTAAATGCCTTTATAAATTCCACACACATTGTGGGTTTGGGTTATTACATTTTGGACTCTAAAATGTTCTCAACACATTTTAGTCAGTGAATTTGAGATCTGTTTCTATTTAATTCTCTTCCGGGATCACGAGGTTGATGCACAATAATCCGCCCTCATCAAGTCAAACAGATGTATCTTTTATAACTTCACAGCCCTCTGACACACAACCCTTGACCTTTAACCTCTGTCTATCGGTAGGTGTTGATTTTGGGGGGAGGGCTGGAGGCGGGGCTTTTCTAGAAGACCAATAACGGAGCCCAGGAGGACGCCACCCAGAGATCCTCTTACTGTCTGCCGCACAGGAGCAGCACTAAACACTATAATCTGAAAGGAGGGCTGGTGGGGTGGAGATGATTTTGTGTGTGTGTGTGTGTGTGTGTGCAATGATGATGATGATGCTGGTGGTGTGGGGGTGGGTCTGGACGGCGTGTTTTGAACCCCTCCCTCATCTCCATCCCCTCTGGTTAATCTGGAGTCTAGCATGTGGATTAGCGCAGCACCACTGTTTGCCACAACGCTACGTTTCCTGCCGTCGCCTATAAGATTACGTCTTTAAGCAGTTTACGTTCACAGCTCAGTGAGAATATTGCAGTTAGCGCGTTGGCTAATGACATGTACGCAATCAGGCCGCACGCTTCATTATCGTCCTTCCCGTTCGCGTGCTTTTTTGGCACGGAGGTGGAGTGGCATGACAGGTGTTCGATTGTTTTTGATTCTTCCTCTTGGACTTGATGCCCCTCGGTCCACCGGCACCGCTTACCCCGCGCCCCCCACAAGCACACACCGTCTCATCACGCTAATGCGATCATCACCTTCAGCGTCGGATGGATGATTTGACATCTCTCTTTGTTTGGGCTGAGGTAAAATGAGTCTGTTAGTCTGTTAATCCAGCAGGATTAAGAAACAACAACAATCCTCCATGGAGTGTGTGAGATGTTCTGCTTTGTGTGAGTGGGAGAGTGAGTGTGTGCAGGTGAATCTTTGAATTTTGACTTCAACTCTTCCTCGGCTCATATATAAGTGTATGCACACCAACTATTTACGACATGTTAGCGCCACGATGACACGTGGAGGGTGCGAATGCTGATGATGAAGAGAAGAATGGATGATGGCGGCGTGTTAAAGGGTAGAAGAGTGTTGGGATTAGTTGATATTTCCCTGGCATTACGTACGCTTTGGCGAACATCTACTTAAGTCCTGCCTTATGCGCCGCTGTCTGGAACACACACACAAAAAGCCCTCTGTCCCATTCACACACACAAAGACTATTAGTACAGTCCAGCTCATCCTCTCAATGCGCAGAAGAAAGGAGAGAAAAACATGTTAAGTCTTTGTCCTCTTCTGTCTGGGCTCATTCATTCTCCCGTTCATGGGAGGAAGAGTAATAGAGTGAAGAGAAAGGGGTGGGGGGGGGGGGGGGGAATTGGAAAGACATAGATGATGATTTGTTCGTTGAGGTTGTGGTCAAGTTGCTTCAGAGTAACTCCGCTGGATGCGGGTAAACCTTAACAAAAGGCATCCAGTAAATTGTAGTGAAATTAGAGTCAATAAGCTCATTTTTTTGGGGGTAGATTACGAAACGGCTAGACATGTCATCAATATCATTTGTGTGCGCGTTCATTTTGTATTATTAACAATAAGTGCTCCAACACTCACTTTAAAAAACAACTTTTGTAACTTTTTCCCCAAAGTAAATTACTATTATAGTATTGGAAAACTGATGAATGGACTTCGGATTTCTCAGTATAATATACTTTTCTTTCAATGCATTCAGTAATTATTCTGATAATTATGACTATCGCTGACTGGCTGTGGGAGGTGTTTGGATGGCCTCATCATCGAAACCAAAAATGATTTCAAATATTGTTTGAAATCAAAACACAATCCACTCTTGGATGCTGCTGAATTCAAATGTTCCAATCGGCAATCATGTGAAGTTGTGGTATTGACAGGTGTGAAACGAGAGGGAGGCAGTTTACTTCACGCAAAAGAAAAGAAGGTTACCACCACTGTATGTATATCAGACTCCAAAGTAAAACAATACACGGTGCATTGAATGGATCGCCACTGGACTGTTCCGGTTGTCTTTCGCTTGCCATCTGAGTGCAGGCGTCATCAGTTGATGCAACAAGGCGAAACGTCTTCTTGGTCCACCGGAAGGGTCCGCTTGCGATCGGTTCGATGCCCTGAGAAGGAAATGACCCGGATGCGTGAGAATATTCACAGGCAATGAATGACGTAGTCGCCATTAAAACACAGCGATGGAGTCTCACAGTATGCGACGCATAAACGGAAAGAGTTTATTGCGTTTCAGTTTGGAATTTGTCGAAAATGTTTACAGGGATTCACGTACGGAGCAGCCGAGTTGAAAGGTTCATGAATTGTTAATTGATGACTGTTCTCCTTACTGGGGGGGGGGGGGGGGGGGGGGGAATCATCTTTAAAGAATGTGAAATATGAACAACAAAGAATATCATAATGAGGTCTGGGTAATCAGAACGCGTCGGGATGTCGGTTCTCAGCGCAGGCCTGCGATACCGCCGCGATAACGGGACGCGTCTGCTATCTGCCACCTGGGATGCTTTTTCAGCGCTCTCTCCTGAGTTTCCTTTCCTCTCCGTACTGTACTTAGCCATCACTCTCTTCACTTTGCTTCACTGGCTGCCACTTTCAATATCCCCTCCCATCCCTTCCCCCTTTTAACTCATTCTGAATTATCCATAGCTGCGTGGCTTTCCCTCAACACGCTCCCCCGTCCCCCGTCTGCACGTTTACTCCCTCCGTCTCCTGCTCTATCGCTTCCCCATCTCTCAATTTATTCCGGTGCTCCGTGGCAGCCTTTCGCTCTCTGCACTCTCATCTCTCGTGTCTTCCTCCCATCTTTCTCTCCGTTGCCTCGCTCGTGCCCTCTCTCCCTGTTTGCCTGTGTCTCTCGCTTAGTGTAACTGTAGGATATAGGTCAGCAGGACGGCTTGGCTGACTCGTGTCTAGACTCAGCCTCAGTCTTGGGGGCATGCAGTCACACAGTGGAGCACATTGACCAACGCAGTCAGCGCACCACGCAGGAGCTCCATTGACTTCCTGGCAGTGTGTGTGTGTGTGTGTGTGTGTGTGCGGGCGCTCGGAGGCACACGCACACTTAGGCTGAGGGGCAAAGTTCTTCTAAGGAGGCTTTGCTGCACGCAGGCGGGCATTACCAAAGACATTAACACCATCTGGGAAGGGAAACAGTGGTAGAAATGTCAGTGCAAATGTCATTTAGTCGCTAGTTGATATTTCAACGTGGACAAAGATGACCGGAGGCGCCGCTTAGGATTTCAGAATTTCTGACATAGACAAATGCAAATTCAACATTTTCGTGCATCATTGTTTGAGTTGCATTTGTTTTAAGTGTGGAGAAGGTGAAATGAAAATTCGATAGGGCGTGCGTGCGGCTGCCTTGAGTTGAAACCACGGTAACTGCTGTAATAAATAAAGAAAGAAAGAAATTACATTTGAAGAAAGGGAGGCGAGGGTGGGGGGGGGGGGGGGGGTGGGGGTGTCGGCAGCTGTATGGCAGTGGGTGCTGCAGGGTGCGACGTGCCGTGGGGAAGGGTACACGGGATGACGGTGTGTGCGTGTGTGTGTGTTAGGCCAATGATTCATTCAAGTGAGTGCGTTATGTCCCGCCCCTCTCTCTCGGGCTGCGGTCCAGATGTGATCCCCCTCTTTCTCCCTGGAAACTGACTCAGTGCCCCCACGCAGGCTGCAAGTCCACTGTCTCCCTGTAATTCATAAGGCTATTGCTTTAGCACAAAAATGATATCCATCAGTCTGAAACAGTGACGGATGTGGCACAATCGTCAATTGCTTGATATTGACTTCATTTATTTGTCATGATCTGCCTGGTAACAGTGGCGTTCCTACTTTTTGGCGTTCCTGCTGAAATATTGAGAGTTGTGCTCTGTGTTTGTTGTGAGCAGTTTCAGAGAAAGGTCGATTCTCTCGTCTTGTTTTGTGGTTTTTCTCCTTTTTTGTGTGAAGACAGAGCCAATCTGTCATTTGGCTGCAGCATGTTACCTTACTCAAATTCTATAAATCATCTTATTCCTGCTGTCTGCACCGCGACCTTTGTTGCTGTTTCTTTTCACCCCCTTCTAATTTTACTGTCCTTCGCTCTCGTTTGCTCATCAGTCAATAATGTGGTCTTTCTTCACAATGACCTTTTACACCTGGATCACATCCAGCTGACGCGGTTACACTAATTTCATCCATTTTGATCCGATAGTGACGTGCTTATCGATTTTCCAAGCTTATCATATCACCCAGCAGCGTACCCATACAGCATTGTGTCACATGACGTAAACACGTGTATGCCCGGCCAGGCATACACACATGCATGAATGGCTGTGCATTTACCACACACAATCGTACAGTACATCATGCACACGCACACGTGGTTACATCATCTTTAAAACATCTTTTTTTTTTTTTTTTTTTGCCCGAGTAGCTTTTGGTGTCAAAACCCAATGTGTTTGTGTTCTGTCTGAGAGGCGGCTGACATGCCGGCAATCTCATTCCAAGGCACGTTATTAGGCGGATACTCGACGTGGCGAAGACGACACAACAACGTTGCCTCGGCACGCACTCACAGCGATCGTGGAGCTGAAGGACGGCGTGTTCGGTGGAGTCAATCGCGCACGTCCGCTCTCGGTAAAAGAACAAACGACTTGACTTTCACACTTGGATTTGTGTTTTTGGAATTCATAACAAACAATGAATGTCTTTTGAACGTTGTGTATCGTCAACATTTTGGGACCTTCCGGTGTCTTAACGGTGTCGCATTTTTCCAAAAGTTATCGATGATTTAAAATTTTAAACATTCCTAATAAAGACACTCCTTGTTGACAGAGCAGATGGTGGTGGCCCGTTGAAATGCATTTCTCTTTATGATGGTAAAAACAAAAAGTGCATAACGGTAAAAATGTAAACAGCTTCATAAAAACGTTTGTTGCACAATTGACATGTTGCCCTTTAAACGGTGTGGTTACAAGTGCGTAAATTCTCACTACTCATTAAACCCATTACACTCTTAATTACGGTAAAGACATGCAAAAGTTATTTAAAAAACCTCACAAATTCTTACATATTCATATCTCAGAAATAACACCTTTTATTTGACTGTCTGCTGCTGTGTGAATGCAAAATGGCTGCCTCACCGTGACACTTCAGCTCACAGATCCCTCTGGTGCATTGCAACAACATAATGAGGCTCTATCCAGTGGAATTAACGGTAAAGACAGAGTGTAATTGAACAAGAAAAAAGGGGAGCTCTGAAGACACTAAGATGCATTTGTCTCAGTTTGCACGGCAAAGAAATATTAATATGAATATTATTCATATTAAATATTCCGCCTACGGGGAAAAATCCTATATATCCCAAAATGTCATTAGCATCTTCAGAAAACAAGATCATGAAACTAAGGGGAAAGACATTTTGGCGTTCAAAGTTTGAAAAATGTGACTTCCAAATATTGATTTTCCTTAGAAACAATGCTGACCTTTTGAATGATGACAACTGCCAACAATGCAAATAGGCCACGTCTGTGAAATGAATCGATTTTTCAAAAGGAACCGTGCATGTATGCATGCATGCATGTACAGTACGCTCATTGCAAGATGCAATGCACTGACGTAACGGCACAGGTCACCGTCCCCTTGCCGATCACTTTTCCATCGCTGCGTCGTCGTCCTCTCGCGTCGCTCCAGGCGCGGATGTCATTTCCCGCCATGCCTCGCTCAAGCGACGCACGGGACGAGATGTCAGCGTGGTCGATCGTGGATGTTTTACTGACTGGCTAGGTTATATCATCTTTACATTGTATTCATGCTAACGCTGTTGTTCTCTTTGAAAGTTGCCTTATTCGTTTCCAAAACCCAACTTCCCACACTTTTCTCTTCAATTTAGCTCATTAATCGTCTCAATGTTGTGACGCGATCTGCGTTCATAAGCAACAGTACTCCATATGAAACAGCCACGATGTCATTTTCATATTTTGAACTTGTGCCAGCGGGCAAAGTTCACGGGAAAGCCGCAGCTGCAGACGATCAATGGTGGTCAATTTGCAAGCCCACCGTGGCCATTATCCATCCCCACCATTGACGCAAGACTCGCTCCTCTCATCTGTGCGCCCACTCTAATTATTCATCTGTTAAGAATATTTCCAAAGTTGAAATGTGTTCGAAGCGTGTGGTGTAAACCAATTTCGAATAGTTTTTCATTCTACGTGGCAGAATTGCCACTTAGGGTGGGCGGGTCGGGAACATAGTGTATCACCTGCGACAAACAGGGGTTCCCTGGGCAGTTACCATTGCTTTCAGTCCATCCATCTTGCTCCCACAATCACGGTCGTATGAGACATTAACAGCAAACTCGGGAGCATCTATATTTCATGTCGCATTTTGCAAACATGGCATGAATAAATGATACCGCAAAAGTGGGCATAACCTCTGCATCGGCATATGACGGCGCCGTGGCCTATTTCTTTTGCTTTTTCTCAATGGCGAGTGCGTGCGGGTGTGTATTCTCACCCTTGCATGTGTATTTGGTCGCGCCCGCGTGGGGCATGTGTACCGCGCGCGAGCGGGGTTAGGCGTGTACTCTTGACGGATTAATGAAAGCTCGGCTGTGCCCCCGGTGTGAAAAAAGAGCAACACTGTTCTATTCGCCAGCTCACCATCACCTCTGTCCCCGACCATTATTACCTCCATAAAGACTCTCTTATATAATCTGTTCGACCATTAATGGAAAATAACACTCCTCTCCAACAAAGAGCAGCCATATAATTACCAACGTGAATGGCACTGCTGCTCCTTATTCTTCCCCAGCGAGAGACCCACGAGAGTGCCGCGGAGGGACAGAAAGGAGGGCAAGAATTGAGAAAATTGATAAGCATTTAGTGAAAGAGGATGTTTGAACCATATGAAGGGAGCGGGGTTAATAAGAACACACAAGCTGGGGGTAATGGAGTATGGATCACAGATAATTCCGCCGAGGAAAAGTGCATTTGGGCAATCCATATTTTCACCCAAATGGAATACAGCACCACCGACGATTAGGAAGTCTTCATAATATTATTCTTTTCTGCATCATGAAAAGAAATGGTCTGCGGAGGGACTTAGCAATGAAAATGAACCCTTTGGGTCACAGTGTTTATTAACGCACACTCTCCCAGTTTTGTAATTCATACATTATTTGCAGTTTTGCGGTCAGCTGACCAAGGGACGAGACACGTTTTGTTCCAAACGATAATGCGTGTGCAGTTTTCCATCAAATAATCATTCATTCTTTCATGAGGTTCTATAAGCTGGAAAAACATCCGTGATGTATCATATAGTCAATTATTCGAAACAATTAAACAATAGTAGTGAAACACTGATAAAGACATGAAAGAAATGTGTTGTATATCTGTAATTGTATAGAAATGATATATATATATATATATATATATATATATATATACAGCACAATTTAGTATATAGTATATTTAGTATATGACCGTTGCAAATTTGTCGTCCAGCTGCTGAACGAAGCAATCTCATCCAACGCTAGTCGTGGACCAAGACAGCATTCAAAATGTAGCATTCTTCTCGTTCTTGCTTGTTGCTCTTCAATTTCAAGTTCAGATGCAATTAGGTGACGGTCGCTCCTAGTGTGGCGAGGGCAACGGGTTTCTGGCCACTGATGAGCGTGAGATGATCTCCAGGGCAGATAGCTGAAAGAGAATCCAAAAACACGTCGAGGGCGCACACGAAGTGCTTGTCTGTGACATTTTCTGCGGAGCGTGTATGCGTGAGCAAACACGCCAATGGCAAAGGCACAGCCATTCAGACATATTGCTCACATCCGGGACAAGACGGACTGACGACAATTTGACTCACAGTGGGGGGGGGGGGCAGGTGCGTTTCTACGTGCGTGTACGTTAGTGTGTGTGCACGTGCGGTATGTGCAGGCATTTACATAATATCCCTCCATGCCCCCCCCCCCACACACACACACACACACCCCCCAAGCCTGTCCGCTTGTGTTTATTCATTGCCATGCATCCCAATGCTTATTATGCTGAACAGCAGCCGTGCATGGCTGCATTATGACTCATTTGTGTGTTACGAATCCCCTCCTGAACACATCTAACCTTCAAGCTTCAACTTGTGGGTGAGTTCGTGTGTTAGTCATCACATGACCCGGGTTGCTGACCCCCGTTGTGTGTGAGTGAGTGTGCGTATACAGTACCTATATGCCCACTCGCAAAATTTGTTGTCCTCTCCTCGCTCTAAACTTGTGTTTACTTCCTGCACCATTAGGAGAGTCACCGAAAAAGAATATGAGATGTCGGCTGACATTAAGCAAAGAAACAAAGGAAGTTATCTCAATTGGGATACTGCTCTGTGTATATTACATTAACATCAATATTGCATTTGATTAACGTCAACAAAATATTTCACTTCCCTCTTTTGGACCTTTTGTCCTCGCATTTCTTCATAACTTATTTGGATGAAGAAACGTGGGTGATTAAAAATTCAAATGTCATTTCTTGAATAATTGATCACGGTGTGGCATATGTTAAATACGCGTTGAAAGCATGCATTAGATTTGTTTTGTATACAAATGAGCTGCGGGCATTCGCCCTTGGGGGGGGGGGGGGGGGGGGGGGAGATCGCAGCCTGCGAGAATTGGCATATACCGACAGTTGTATTATTTAGATTGCATCGATGCTATTCTTTTGTAGCATCTGTTTGTAGCATGCGTATTCAAGTTGAAATACTGCAAGGTTAACTTTCGCACTGAGATGCCTATGTAAGAAAAAAAAGAAGAAAAAAAAAACACGTTGGTGTAAATTGTGTATGACATTTGAAATATTTAACAACTTGTACTGGTTTGAATCCCAGTTGTAATTTGGGATCTTTCGTCGCCGTTTGTATGTTCATTGAATTTATTCCAGGTGAATGTCAGGTAAGATGATGTCAAATCATAAAAGTGTAACCGGTCTGAATGGGATGGACATGCAGCTAAAAGAGGACGCATGGCTAAAATGAGTTTGGAATTGATTGACTCTATCGCAGCTTAAAAATGGCATCAGTGGCATGAAATGCGGCATGTGGAGCATATACAGTGCACAGCTGAGGCTTTATCGCTTTAATCACAAATGTTGCCAATGTCATATGTGGCGATCTGAACTCCTGCCAACATTTTGTGCCATCTGTGCCTACTTCAGCAGGACTGACGGATGGCAAACGGCAGAGACATTATGAACCTTGTCAAGATGTTCATCAGGAGCAACAAAGTGTTGAATTTGGAGTGAAAGTGTAAGAAATAAGAATTGCCGTGACGTTTGAAAGTGTGTGTGTTGGCATGGAGGGTGGGGGGTTTTGCGCACTAACACGGATCATGATCATCATGTTGGCAGGATCTGAAAGATTACACACATCAATAGTTGATGAATCTCCAGAGTTGTGCTCAATTCCCTCTTCTATAAATTACTAAATAAGGGCATTTACATCACAGCGCCGCTGCAAACTTTTTCCCCCTTCCCCACTCTTTTTTTTCTTTCTTTTCATCTTTTCTCATTTCAACTTGGACGCAGCCCATTTGACCCTCGTGAACTCCTGAGCGATAAGAGAGACGAACAGAGGGAAAATTGCAGAAAACATCGCCTTTAATTTGGGAGACAAGATAGACGGGAAGCGCGCCTGAACGCAAAAGGAGACGCAGCAGACGCAAACGCCTAAAAGTCTGACATCATTAATTGATGTGGCCTGCCGATTCACATGAATTATGCAACTTTTATATTCAAGAAAATGACAAACAACCCATTGGGAGGGAATGGAAAGGAATCATTATCTGTAGACTTGAACCTTTGTACAATGCACCAAATTTTTAATTATGAATGACACATAAACAAATAACACATTAATAAGGAACACTGTACAAGCCACAGGAGTTGCGCAAACTTTGTAACTTTCTGTGTGCACTGAGATGATGATGATAATGATGTGATAGTGACATTCAATTTTTATTTTGTGTCCGGATCAGGTCATGAACCCCGACCTCCCGCGACCTCCCTGCCCCCCCGAGCCAGACAAATGAGCTGCGGGTTCTTTCTTCTGATATGAGAATTATGACGAAACAGAGGACACGGTGTCACCAAAATTGTTTTCACTCGGCTCCTTTTAGAATTCAACATCCGGTCAATTATCGCGTGACGATAACGTGAAGAAGTAAAGATGAGTGTTACCGTTCTGGGTGTGTACTATACGTGTGTGCGTACGTGTCGCCATAGCGGGCAGCAGTTTGAGGGCGTCATTTAATTAACCCTGCTGATGGAAGAAAACTGCATCTGTTGCACCACTCAATTCTCAAGTCATCTATCGAGCAAAGTGTAAAAGCCTTTAACTCATGTTCAAAAAGATGAGGAACTTTTGTCCGATATGTAGAGTATTTTTGATCTTTCAGCAAATGCTATCTGAACATGCTCGCGCGCGTACGCAATCACACAAACGCGCGCGAGCGAGCGAGCATCATGAGATCCATGAGAGCAGGACAGTGAAAATGTCAGACGAGGTTAGAGCGGCTGAAGCCGAAGTGAGTGGCGGGCGGGAGGACACCCTGCGGTGACCGCACAGCTTTGCCCTTCGAGGGCTCCGACTGGAAATGAGCGACAACTGCAACTGTGTGCGTAGACCTTCAACACAGCATAGCATATGTTTCGCGTATAAAATACAAGACAAAAAGGGGAAGCGAATGCTTCTTGTCTGGAATCTGTGTTGGCCGCTCGAGTGTGAGTGCGAACGTTTGTCCGTTTGCCCCCGCGATTGACTGGCGATCACCTCGGGCGCGGTCCGCCTCTTGCCCCACGTCGGCGGCGAAAGGCTGCGGTCAGAAAATGGATGGTTGAAAAGAGGCCCGGAATATACACTTTTGCTTTGCGGCACGGTGATCATGAATTCACCCATTCCTCTGCTTTGATTGACTGGTAAAATCACAATTGAACGTATACGGTGGACCCCCGCTATTGGCGGACCGCGACTACGTGAAAATCTGCAGATAATTGATGCGATAATTATAATTGCATTGATTTGATTTTTTGTTTTTTCTTCTGACAAGTAAGAATGTTTCAAAATGAGATGCTTGAGGTGCATCACCTTCTGCATTTCATTTGAGTGTTTTAAGGTTGTATGATGTCGATAGTCGAATGCTGTGATAGGCTCCAGTTTGACCCTGGACTTGGTTATTTCTACTGTAAATTTCCATAAATTCCTACGGTTTCGAAATCTGAACAAATCAGAGGTCAAGCGGCATCCTGGATTCGATGAGGTTTGACTGAGAGGTTCCACTGTGTCGGTCTTCCAGGGTTCAGTCAGCATGGCAGAGCAGGAGGGGCGAGTCCAGCTTTTGTCTCTGTGGAGAACAGCATTTGTGTGCTTCCTAATTGCTGTGAGCCAAAGAGACTCGGGGAGCCAATCAAAACGGTCAATCTCAAAAGATGAGCCAAAACTAATTTGTTAGCAATATTCTTTCCTGCTCCGACTCTCTCTCGCCGCGTCCTCTCGGTCTCCCGGTGCTAGTCAAAGGTTCATTTCGGTGCTGCCGTGGTCATGACCTCACTACTCCTCTGGAGCTTCACGCCGAGTTCATCTCTCGTGCCGCTCTGGTCACGACCCGTCGCTGAGAAGTCGCATGAGGAGAGCAGAAAGTCAGCAAGAACAACACTTTCTGGATAGGAAATTCTCTCTTTCTTAATGGGACTTCAACGGCTTCCTTGTAAAGCGCGTGTGTGTGTGTGTGTGCGCGCGTGCGTGCGTGTGTGTGACATTTCCTCAAGCTGCGTTTTGAATTTATTTATCCTCCAAGAAAGGGGAGCCCTGACAGAAAGCAGGGAGTTATAGTGTAGGGGCCATGATGGGGACAAGGTAAAGGTATCATTTGGGTGCCGTGCGATCATTGACGTGGATGCACGCAATGTCATGCACGCACGCACACGCCCAGCTGAACAAGCCGAGAATGAAACCTAAAGCTAATGTGTGTTCTCTCTGGCTGCAGCTGCTCCGCTCTCACACCCCTCAGGTGTTGTACACACACGCACGCACGCACGCACGCGCTCGCAAAACACAGAAATGTATAAATGAATTGGTCCTCAAGATTGCAGCGAGGACTGCTTCATCACAAAGTTGTACACATGATATTGTGCAGGTCTGAGTGCTCATTTTCTATATCTGATTTTGTGGACTGCCGATTTAAATGTATTTTGAAGTCACCCATTTCAACTCCTGGACTTAAGAAAAAGTGTAAAAAAAAAAAGTGTTTTTTGTTTTTTTATACTGTGAATTAGATCAAATTCTTGTTTTGATAACTTCTGCACACAAAATAGTTTCCCTCTTTTGCTCATTTACATATTCCTCATACTAAGAACAAAAAAATATCAACTTGTTGTTTAAGCGTCTCGCGTTTGCTCGACTTTTACGCGACCAAAATAAAAAGTTCTCATAGCTTTGCTGAGGTTGTGAAAATATGCAAAATTTTGCCAACGATGGCAACTGAGAAAATCAGCTGACTTTTTTTTATTTTTTTTATATATTTTTTTTTCCCCCTCTCCATATATGACAAATGATTCTGGTAGTAGTCCAATGTGGGACTGCTCTCACATTCACCGTCTGTCCACTCAAATCAGGAAGTGGATAATTGCGATTGGAATTGTATTGATGTCAGTGATAGTGATTTATATATATATATATATATATATATATATATATATATAAACTGCAAGTAGAGCATTTGATTTGACAGTGATAGTGTAATGAGAAAAAAAAGTCAGATGAAGCATGTTTTAAATGATCACTTGAAAGTGCCAATCTATTTTAATCTATTGTCACCTTGGGAGAGCAGTGCTCCCTTTTTTTTTGTGTGTGTGTGGACTAATTGGATTTCAAGATTTATCTTGAAAAAGTCTAATTAGGTATTATCACATGGGGCGATCCAATGTGAGCTGCACACGCTTCGTGTGTGCGCGCGTGTGTGTCCCTCCACGCAGGTAACATTCCACAACAGCGGCATCCTCGTCGTCTCTCTCTCTCTCTCTCTCTCTCTCTCGTGTCGCCACTTTTGTTTTTGTTTTTTCCAACGTAGAGGAGGACTTGACCACTTTGTCACGTTCAACTAACCCCGGCGCTTTGAAAAGATTACAAACCATTTAAAGACCTTTTTTCCACCTCATCACTGTCACTTGATCGCTTCTCTCTCAGCCCCGAGGGAGAGTCTCTATTGTTAGGTGGTCGAGGGTCCTCACAGGGGTCGCCGGAGGTCAAACAGACATGGCTGACCTACGTTCAGGTCAGAGGCCCTGGAAATCAGCAAATAGTAGACTTTAGCGTACGAGGAGAGTTTTTGAGGAGGAAGCAATCGATTTATGTCACATTCTTTTGCGTGCTTATATTCTGTATTCCGTTTCAAGCTCCGGACTGGTAAAAGTTGCTGATTCAACTCTAACAAAAGCAAAGACTGAAAAATACAGATAATTACAAAAAAATTACAAAGTCCAATCTATAGTTACTGTCAATTATATGTAATACTCATTTTGATAACTTGGCACAGTGAAAAAAAACATTTCACACAAAAATAGTTTCTCTCTTTTATTAACTTACATTGTGCTCCTAAAATACACCTTACTGAGATGTTTTTTTCGTATTAAACATATAACAAATTTTTGTGTGTGTGTTTCTTAAGCTTGCACAAAACATTTTTGCCATGAATCATTCTTGTATCTGAAAGCTTCAATACAATTCTCTCCAATGAAGCCATGGATGGGGAATAGCTCGCTTCTCCGAATCGGTCGCTATTGTCGTTAATGCTCCCTTTGTTACATTCCTCCATGTTGCCTTTAAAAAGATAAACATGCTCAGTTTTGATGGACCCGACCACAGATTCATTCAGCAAGGTTTTTTTTAAATTGTTGTTGTAGTTGGCGGTAAGTATAAAACGATATTGCATGATACTGACAGATATTTGAAATATATTGTTTACCGTATTTAGCCAAATGAGACATCAAATCCATATGTAAAGCAAAATATTGGGAGCATTGCTAACTCGCAACATGACGTAATGCAATCGACACCATTTGAAACTACTGTACAGTTGTAATAGTAATAATTAACATCAACGACACTCTGTAACTCCAACTGGCCATAATCAGTCTGAAAACAGATGGGCACATACTGGAACCCGTTTACATCCCATTCACACTTACGGGCAAGTTTGAGTCTTCTATTAACCCAGCGTGCATATTTTGGGAATGAAGGAGAAGCTAGAAAACCCGCGCAAGCATGGGCAGAACCTGCAAACTCCACACAGCAAGGCCGGATTTAAACTCGAACCCTTCCGACTGTGAGGCAGGCGGGCTTACCGCGTGGACCACTGTGCCACCAAGCCTTGAATTATTTCATAATTCACATTTACAGAATAGGCCTTATCTCCGTGTAACATATTAGTCATGGATTTGTTCCTTTGTGGGTGTTTGGATGTCAAATAAAAAGTAAATGATGCCATTTGTTGTCACTGTCATTTTGTTTGTATTTTGATGTCAAGCAACTGCTGACGGTATGTTTGAAGTTCAAAGTTCGCAAGCCAATGCAGCATTCTAGTGTTTGCGAGGAGATCCTTGAGCGTTATCCATGAAAGGCGACAATCAAGCTGCCGCGCCTGAAGTGGAGAACGCGCGTACGCGGCTCCCTGCAGAACGGCTCTTTAAATGAGATTAGTCTTGACAAGTGAACTTCAGCTGGTAATAAAAAAAAACCTTTTTATCCGCAAAGCAAACATTCGAGACGCCCACCCGAATGAATACCTAACTCCCGAATTAGCATAAGAATAGCTCAGCTGAGTACACTCCTAATGCTTAAACTAACAGAGCGGGACACACAAACGCATGTGCTTGCACACACACACACACACACACACGGCAGGCACGCTAATGAGTCGTTTCACTGTTTGAGAATGTTGCCCAGTTAGGGTGGCGTCCGCGGTGGCAGCGTCACCGTGACGATGAGCAGGAGGAATGTTGAGAAGCAGACAATATTTGTTCTGCAGCGTCCATCCAACACTCCCACAAGGTGTCCCGACGCCCCCGCCTCCGCCCCCGCCCCCACCACACACCCTCCAATAAACACAAACAGAAATGTCACAAAACATGAAATTCTTTTGGAACAATCAACAACTTTCAAAGGTTCTGACTTCAGTGAACTTTACACTTTACTCATCCTCACCTCTCGAACCCGTGAGACTCATCCAACAAATTGCCCGCCGCCCGGGGGCCTGGGGGCCTCAGGACCCCACGCAAGACTCTCAGGCCATCCAGCGCCAGACCCTCCCTTTTGCCTCCACTGCTCCTCGTCTGTGCACGCAGCACCCCCTCGCCCCCGCAGGACCCCGGCGGACCCCGCGGAGCCACACGGTGACCGGAGCTGCGGCGGGGTGCAGAAAGCAGGCCGTTGGTTCCCAGGACCGCTGAGCGCTTGTCATGTAAATGAAGAAGTCACAACCAATTAGAGTAATTGCAGCGCGTCACCTCGTCTTCGCCGCGGCGGCTGAGCTGGGGGTGGTTGGGGGCGGGGGAGGGGGGTGCGTTCGCAACCGAGGGGGCTGAGGAAGCGAAGTAAGGGACGGCAACACCGAGGGGGAAAAAAAAACAGAAGATGGGAAAATGGAAGAGGGAGACGCTTGTCTATTCAGTTCAAATCAGACTCGAGTAGGAAATACATGTTGTTTTGTTCTTTTATGGTCGTTACGTGCTCTTTGATTTTTCATGCATTCCACCAACAAAATGCAATTGTCACTGCGGTCACCTTACTTTTTTTCATTAGGCGCAATTTATGGATTACACTTCTAATAGAATTACATATGCTGTATTTTTCCCCATTAGGTGACAGTAATAGTGAGTCAGTGAAAATACTGTGTCCGTGCGTGTGTGTGTGTGCGCGTGTGTGCATGTGTGTGCATGTGTTTGTGGAGAGAGGATGAGTGAGTGTCTCACAGCAGGTGGTAGGGGCTAATGGAACCCCCTCTGGCTTATCAAGAGTAGTGGGTGATGGTGCAAATGTGTGTGCATGCGTGCGTGCGTGTGTGTGTGTGTGTGTGCGTGCGTGCGCGCACATGATGTGTGTATTTGAAAAAGAGAAATGGCCGGCTTCTATTAGTGTTTGGGTCCGGCTAGTCTTGAATTGAAAAATGTGACAATATCTTCTCGTCACGAAACCACAGACTCGAGGAGGAACAGTGAGAAAGAGAATGGAGATTGGCGCCTGAGGCTTCAATCTCCATCTATGTGGTCAGTGGAATGCAATGCGTCCCCTTCATCCATCCATCCATCCATCCATCCATCATCTCTCCATGCATCCATTCATCCAATCAGCCATCTCTCCACGCTGTCTTTAGGATTTAGCATGAAGGCCTGCGGCATCCTATACAGCTTACACAAACACAGCATGGGCATTTACAGCAAGGAGTGTGCGTGTGTGTGCATGTGTGTACCCCCGTGTGTGTGTGTGTGTGAGAGAGAGAGAGAGAGAGAGAGAGACAGACAGAGAGAGTGAGTGAGAGGGAGGCAGCGTGTTTTAATGTGTATGCCTGAATAAAAGCCACTTGTAATGTTCTGCAGTATCCCAAGAGGTCTAGACAGCTCAGCTAAGAGAACACGGCTTTTAAATCCCGCCCCCACCCGCACCCGCTCCCTCGTCTGCCTCGAAGAAGAACCAGCACTTCCCTCCATAACACATACTGTACTTACAGTCGTTGCCCGTGTACGGAAACACATTTGAACAAGCAGGCCTCGGTAGATGTACAGTCGACGCACACTGAATCAAAAATCCCCAAAAGTCCATCGCATCATAATGCGACGAGCAACCGCTTATGTCTTGACTGGTTGGAACACATGCTGCTGCTGCTGCGAGAGGAACCCCAATGTGACAATAAATGCAATCTACGACTTGTGTGTACATCTGTTATTATGTCATTTGCCGATTTTCGTAAGAGCGGGGTTTCGAAATAGCAGCTGCTGTATATTCATTGAATCTATTCAACACATGTATTTTCGATTTACATGAGTGCAGACTCGCATTTCAACATCTGAACAATTGTTTAAAGGTCCCGAGCTATCAAAATCTAATATTTTCTCCTCTTTTATGCATAACATCGTTCAAAATGAGTCCGTGACCTGGTTTAAGTTTGACGTCTATGCGGTTTATTGACTGAATGCAAAATGCCATAAAGCTTGCAAAACGACCCGATCAGATTTCCGTGTGTTTGTGACGTAGATCTTTACTAATTATTCAAGTACCCGCCCACGTTGTGTAACTTAACTCAGCTGAACGGCAACGGGGTGTTTCCGGGTTTTTAGCAAGCAAATATATGTTGTGTTTTACAACAATACTTCACTATATTTATAATTTATCATGAAACTGTGGATGAAATAGCAAACATGTGCTTGTCACGTGCCGGTTATCTTCAAGTGAATGGTCGCGGATGACGAGCCTAAGATCAAAATATCCCCCTTTTTTGTAATTTTCAGATCACGTTCCCTTTTTTGCGGGCCGACAATCCGACGCTGGACGAATTTTGCTTCACGTTAGCAAAAGACATCGAAGGACGCAATGTCGCGATGAACGCTTGGCCGCCACAAGCCACAAGATGCTACGATATCGCCAAGGACCCATCCGAGAAAGGCTGTGTTACATATTTCGATCAAGAATAACAACACTCCAATCAGAGCAAAGCTTATTTACATAGCAAATATTCATGAAAAATCTCAATTGCCAGGTGTAAAA
This sequence comes from Phyllopteryx taeniolatus, assembly GCF_024500385.1. Lineage (NCBI taxonomy): Eukaryota > Metazoa > Chordata > Actinopteri > Syngnathiformes > Syngnathidae > Phyllopteryx > Phyllopteryx taeniolatus. The sequence goes on along the minus strand of NC_084504.1, from coordinate 31,243,234 downwards.
GACCAACTAGAATAGCTTTGAAAATGGGCATCCTGGGCATTTTCAAATTATCTCGCAAACCCCATGAAAGGACATCAAAGATTACAAAAAAAAAAGAAAACAATGGATGGCATTGTTAGCTGTTCCTTACAGCTAAGCGACTGCTAGCTCAAAAACTAACTAGTAAGTCATTGAACAACAAGTACAGGGAGCTTGCCTTTTCTGCAATTAATCGCATGGTTTTGTGTTGCGCTGTAATTTGCAACATGTCGTGCAACACACACGTTCATGCCATATTTTCATGCTTGCGGATAATATCACGGTCCTTCCATGCGTGCGTGCGCGCGTGTCAGGGGCCTCTCCCAAGGAGGAGCGACCGTTCAAGATGCTTCCATTTTGGTACTCAAACATGCACAGACATGCACACACGTGTAGTCTGCTGTACGTACAAAAAAGAAATCTTACATTTAGAAATGGAAAGAAACTGCTGCATCGCAAATAAAACCAAAATGATATATTGTAAGGAACGCCAGCTCATTCTGTCTTAAGGCCCAGGAAGCCACAGCAGTGGTTGGTGGATATATTTCTCCGCTTATGAATTATGAAAACAGTTAGCTCTTTTGTTTATGAATTATTTCTGATCGTCCCCCCTCCGCAGAATCGTCGCTGGAACAAATGCATTTATGCGGTAACCAATCACATGATTACCTTTTTATTTGCAAACACGCTTGTTTTATCCAGCGCAGGCAGTCTGGGGTCGAGCGCCAAACAAAACAGCTAATTTCGGAAACATGCTTTTCATTAGGAGGAAACAAATGTTTATTTTACCAGCACTTTGTGGGAAGTTATGAATAAATATGGTGTTTGTCTCTGAGGTGAATAAAACAACAATCCAGAAGCACAACAGACGAGCTGGAGATGCGGCAGAAATGTTGACTGGTGGTTTGGTCCTCGGTGGAGTTCTAGTCACGGCTCAATGTAAAAAGATGTCTTCCGTCTGGATCGGAAATGAAATTCACAAGTGAAAAGAGACCTCGGCGAGAAATGCATGATGGGACGCCGGGGGTGAAACCAGACAGGAGAGGAAAAAAGCAAAACAAAAACACTGAGGTCATGAATATGGAATTTGTGTTTCTTGTCATTTAAATATTCATGACGTGACGATTAGGATGTCATAACGAACGGCATTATCAGCCGCAGCAGCCAAAGACGGGAAAACTCAGGCTTGATTGATCTCATCAGGACATCATCAAAAATGGATAACTCCAATCACGGGATAACGCGCGCGCGCACACACACACACACACACACACACACACACTTTACAGCTGAGCATTCTTATACAATTATGACACGATCTGCAATTTCAACCTGCAGTTAACTTATCTGCTTTAGATGCAGCATCACACTGCGATTTACCTTCTTTAGTTCCTCGAAAAGAAAAGAGTCATTCAGACAAAAAGGATCATTCTAATCTATAAAAAAAAAAAAAAAAAAAGTGGTCAGGGCTCCAAATTAAAAGAGCGAACAAATTAAGACACAAATGAGATAAATCAACGCTAAGTGTTGAGATGATGCGATTAAACACTTTACAACTTCAATAAATGTGTTTCAGTCCATTCTTGTTTACGTCGGTGAACTAGTAGCTGAGAGGATCCGTTTTTAGTGCAGTGAATAGAAAACTAGTCGTTGGAGAGTTTGCTTCCTTACTACTGTCGAGGTGCCCTTGAGCAAGGCACTGACGCCACACTTTCCGTGTGTGATCTGGTTCTATGGTTTGTGTGCAACAAATACTGTCAGTTGAGTTTAAAACGAGAATAAGAAATAAAAAGTGACGAAAAAAACAATCGGACACCCCTTTGGTGAATGAGCTCCAAGTGTGTGTGTGCAAAAGTTTGCACACCCTCTCATAACTGGGGTTCTGGCTGTGTTTGGATTCAACCAATCACAGCGCACACCATTTAAAATACCTTAGAATTGGGGCCTTAGTCAATGTGAACAGAATTATGAACAGTTTTGAGAAGCTTCAGGGAGGGGAAAAATGCAAACATATATGTAGACGCCGGAGACCCATTTACGGGTCTAAAAACTGCCATGTTAGTGTGAAGACTTTCTGCAAGATGTTGGATTGTGTCTGTGTGAAGACTTTCTGCGAATGTTTGTGGGGCATCGAATGAGAGGGCCTGGCTCTCAACATTCAGGAGGAACTAAGGATTCTGGTCCCAACACTTGACTCTTCATCAATTCATTAATTGTGTCTCTAGTTTTCTGCATCTAGCGGGGCTTCCAATTAAATACATTCTAGTATTGTTCTCATTATTCAGAAACCAGTTTCCTGTGCAGCAAATGCGTGTTGTTACGGTTGCTCCGTTTTGACATCCACAAGTTTCCCTTAAGATCATATAAATTGGTTATTGTAGTTTTTGTGTACTCCTGCTAATTAACAAATCAACCAGCAAACATATTGTTTAATTAATAGCTCTCTTAAAATAGAGGATTTTTAAAAATCTTTGTCATGATGTGCTTTTGCAGACATACGGTACATAATCAACTTTCCTGGGCGTACATTTAAAAAAATAAATACAAATCATATCATGTCATGTCTGCATCGGTTTTCGTTTTGAGAACCACAATCGAATGCGTCCCGAGTGGCACAAAGAGTTTGTTTGGAGCCCTCTAATGCGAGGACAAGCTGTGTGAAGAAACAAAATGTCACCGGGCGGTCTGCGCTCCCCTCGCAGCCATCTCCACACTCGGGGCACACTTAGCATTTAAAGCCTTCACCACCCTGCCCTGAAAAAGGCGTGCTAACATTTAGCGGTGGGGGGAAGAGAGGCTACGGATGCACAGACGTGCCTCCGCCAGGCGGGCGGGCAAGCAGCCGGCAGGTTCCTCGGGCGCTCTAGTGGAGCCGTGGGGAGGTTTTGAATTCCTCCGCCCTTATGGTTCATTTGTCCTCCAGATCCCCCGTGCGAGGCTCACCAGTGGCCAGTCATGTGTCTCACTGCTGCTGAATTATTAAAAAGGGATCTAGAAAGGAGGAAGGAGCTGGAAGGAAAGAGGAAAGGGAGAGAGGGAGGTGAGAGGATGACGACGAGGTGTGGAGATCTGAAGGAGAGGTGAGGTGAGGAAGATGGGGGTGGGGGGGGGGGGGGGGTTCATAAAAGAAGGCGAGAAGAGCTGAGGGACGGGATGGGAACAAGAAATGGAGGCCAAGTGAGAGATGGCAAAGTGGAGCGTGAAAAGGTTGTACGATAGCGTCTTGGATATTCCAATTATTTCAAGCTCTGACTGTCGCCGTGAAGGTGCCCTGCTCTTGTTGGTGCAACACCAAACCAAAAGGGGGAAATAGCATTCTCAAAATGCTGCTTCGTTGTCATTGGGCAACCTGACGAAAAAATGAACAAACTACAAGTGCAAACCAACTAAAGGCCAGCTATGGCCTGTCAATAATATCTGTACAGGTATGGGAAAAAATGAATACATTCAATAATAGTTGAATCCTCGGGCGCCGAACGGTGAGTTTGCGGGTTCCACTGTATAGAGTGTGGTCCTTGAGATGCAACTTTCATTTGTTGCCTGACCACGTTCGATACGCAAAACACTCGTATCTCAAATCATCTTTCCCCACTGAAATGAACACAAGTGATATTAATCCGTTCCAGCCACCAAATAACACCGTAATATTATACTCTATTTAAACTAACTAATGACATTTTTAAATTGAATGAAAGACTTCAACCATTTTTGACAATTTGTTTGGCGTCAGTTCAATGGACATTGTGCTGCTCCTTCTGGTGTGCAAGCCTTGGCCACCTGGGGGCATTAGAATAAACGAGGATACATGGAGATGGTCCTCATTAAGTTGCAGTGATATTAGTCATTTTTCAGATGCTTCTCCATTTGTGTTCAAATATCCAAAGCTTAATGAGTTACCACACCACATCCCCAATGCTATCCGTTAGCCCGTCGATGTCAGTTTCAATTGTTCGTTAGCATTGAGCTAAACAGACATGTTGTGCGAAGCTGAAGCTAAGTGGTTGTTTTAAATGCACGTGTATTTTTTGTGACGTTTGACAGTAGACATCAACAGAGATAGATAGATAGATAGATAGATAGATAGATAGATAGATAGATAGATAGATAGATAGATAGATAGATAGATAGATAGATAGATAGATAGATAGATAGATAGATAGATAGATAGATAGATAGATAGATAGATAGATAGATAGATAGATGGAAAAAGTGACACCACTCACTGAGAATATGTAGCACATACACATACAGGTGCCATTTGGGTTGAGCACAAACGCGTGTTGTATATTGTGCACTGGGACATGTTTGTGTGCAATTAAGTCAGATTATCACCAGCTGACATGTTAATACAAGACAGATGAAGGAGGGTGATGATTAGTCTGGAAACGTGTATTTGCGTGGGGGTGGCTATCGTCCCGGGGAGAAGCCCAATAGATGGACCCCAAACAACGCGCACGCACACACACACACACACACTCACACTGTGTGTGAGTGTGTGTGTGTGTGTGCATGTGGGGGTTGCAGCGTATTAGACAGTAATGAAATAATCATTTGTGTTGCTCTGGTTTATCCTTCCCCTCCTTCTCCGACTTCTCATGCGGCGATGGCGGCCACAACACCTGTCACAACTCATCGCCCTCACACACACACGCACTTTTATTAATATGTGTTCATACTGTATATAAGACAAAGTGTGTTGTACGTGTGCCTCCAGTTGAAAATGTCGATAAAACACGTGAGCAGGGTGCAACGACTTCTTAGATTTTGAAAGGCAAAGAGGTTGTCAAAACAATTCAAGTCCATCCTTTGGTCTTTGTCATCTGACCTTTCACCTTCCCGTCCTTCTCGTGCAACTCACGTGAAATGTAGCCGCTGCTTCATGTAAACCAGGAAAAGTTACATACGAATGTTGCAATTAGTTTTTGACATTGTCAGTAAATTCACTCATCTTCGCGTTTCTCTGGATTCTCATCAAATTTAAGGGCTCATCCTTGGCCCAAGCCAAGATTCAAAAAAATTAAATCAAAAAATCACTCAAGCAGGATTTGTGACTAACTAAAACTGAAAAACTAATCAACCAAATGTAAAAAACATCAAATTATGAAAACATACATATAATACAAATGTAAACTTTGCACTTGAAAGAAGTAAACAAATCATCTATGCCATCAACGTAACCAGCAACAGAATTTAAGAATGATTACTGTATACAGTACAGAGAAAATTCTAATTCATTCTAAATTTGATGAACTTCATGCAGGGACGAAACCAGGATTTGAACTTCGGTGAAATCCCAATATGAAACCCTAAACCTGTTTTGAAACCCTACTTTGAAACCCTAACCCTGTTTTAAAACCCTCATTTGAAAACCTAATCCTGTTTTGAAACCCTCATTTGAAATCCTTCCCCTGTTTTAAAACCCTAATTTGAAACCCTAACCCTGTATTGAAACCCTACTTTGAAACCCTGCTCCTGAATTGAAACCATAGTTTGAAACCCAAACCTTGTTTTGAAACCTTAATTTGAAACCCTAATCCGGTTTTGAAACCCTCATTTGAAACCCAAAACCTGTTTTGAAACCCTGCTTTGAAACATTAATCCTGATTTGAAAACCTAATTTGAAACCCAAACCCCGTTTTGAAACCCTAACCCTGTTTTAAAACCCTCATTTGAAAACCTAACCCCATTTTGAAACCCTAATTTGAAATCCTAACCCTGTTTGAAAATTCTAATTCAAAACCCGAATCCTGCATTCCAACCCTAATTTGAAACCTTAACCCTGTTTTGAAACCCTAATTTGAAACCCTAATCCTGTTTTGAAACCTTAATTGGAAACCCAAACCCCGTTTTGAAACCCTCATTTGAAAACCTAACCCCGTTTTGAAACCCTAATTTGAAATCCTAACCCTTCTTGAAAATCCTAATTTGAAACCCTAATCCTGTATTACAACCCTAACTTGAAACCTTAGCCCTGTTTTGAAACTCTACTTTGAAACCCTAGACCTTGTTTTGAAACCCTACTTTGAAACCCTAATCACCTTTTGAAGCACTAATTGGAAAACCCTAACTTTTTTTTTTAATTCAGTACATGAATTTGAAACCCTAACTCTGTTTTTCAAACCGTAATTTGAAACCCTAACCCTGTTTTTAAACCATAATTTGAAACCCTAACCCTGTTTTTAAACCCTAATCCTAGTTTTAAACCCCCAATTTGAATCCCAAACCCCATTTTGAAACCTTAATTTGAAACCCTAACCCTGTTTTAAAACCCTAATTTGAAAACGTAACCCCTTTTTGAAACCCTAATTTGAAACCTTAACCCTGTTTTGAAACCCTAATTTGAAACCCTAACTTTTTTTTTTTTTTTTTTTAAATCCAGTACATTCATTGTTTTGTTTTCATACACAGTCAATTATTGTTTTTTTTTAACAGTTCAATCATATTTAACTTTTGAGTAGGCCTACAATAAATGTTCATTTCATCTTTAACTCTTTGTTTTATATTTTTTATGTGCAATATGTTGCTATTCGAACCTTGCATAATGTCAAAGTTAAAGTATTTAGACCGTTCTCTCTCTTTTGATGGACACTATGTAACTGTTTTTAATGTTGTAATTTTAATGTTGGCCATCACAGCGGAGAGGTAAGAATTTTGCAAGGAAAAAAATGGTGTAAAAAATGTAACGATGCCAACCTTGACGGTCGAGTATCGTATATTACGTATAATCCTAACCATACGGCCACTGAGACAGCAAAATAAAGAATAACAACGCTGCTGCGGTTTCAGCGGCTTGATCATCGATTGGTATTCCCGAGTGCAGCCTCCCAGTGAGCCCGGTATGTCTGAGTTCGCTCGCGTGGCCGTTTGTTAATGACCGTGGACAAAGCGTGCGTTGCTGTGCGGCGGGAGGCAAACACGACTCCGATGAACATCTGCTGGTAATTACTCATTGATTTTGTCTCCTGCTTTTTACGGTGCTGATAATGCTGCTGGAAACAATCATTTTCCTGTCATGTGTTGACATTTGACAAGGATAACGAACCTCAGCAAATATGTCCGCTGTCCTGTGTACCCCGCCTCTTGCCCGAAATCAGCTGTTGTAGGCCGTAATTGAATATAATGTATCCGTAAGACTGAATTTCTTGGCGTGTGGGCATTGTTGATCCTCAGTCACGCTGCCGAAGGCTTTTCGTATGTGCTGTATACTCAGTGAATGTCTTCCTGTTTCACTTCGGATTGAAGTTTGAGGTCGCTTGACACATACATCCCTCAGATTAGTCTCATGCAAGAGAACTTCTACTGTTCCACACATCACACTGCAGGACAAAGGGATTTTATTTTTCTGTTGACTTAGAATTGCTGCCTTGACCTTTTCTAGGCCAGTTTGGACAGTTCGCTGAAAACCTTGTGGTGTCGTTTGGCTACGTCAAGCAGGATGGAATTTTCAAATGCAAAATAAAGAAGCAAAAGAACAGAAAGACACAAAAAGTGGAAAATGTTAACTGCGACCGCATCTGCAGAAACAGAAAAGCCAGGATGTGATTAATGGAAAGAATAGGATTCTTCATCTATGTAACATAATGAAAAGGAAATATTCATATTAGGGGAAAACAAACTATTGAAAAGCTGCTCATTAAAGCTCATAAATAAATGCAAATCATCTTAATTAGTTCGAGGACCTTGGGTGCCTCTGAGCTTCTCTCTTCTGCTTCTCTGTTGTTTGTTTTCTTGCCGTTTTTTGTTGTTGTTTTTGTGTTCCTTTACCCCCTCTGTCTCCTCCTCCGCTCCATCTCTGCCACCCCCAACCCTTCTGCTTTGGTAGTTGGCTGTTCGGTCTGCTGTTTCTTTCATCCCCTAAAGTAGACCGGGCTCTCCCCTCTCCAGACGCCCGACGCTGGAGAGGGTGAGTAGAAGGTTTGGGAGGAGTGCGCACGGTCGGGGGGGGGGGTGGGATACTGGGGGTTCTGGTGCCACAGCGCTTGTCCTGACTCATGCGGCCGCAAACAAATAAAGTTATTCTGAGAGTGCTTTGGGGAGTCATTCAGTGTGCCACTCATCGAGTTGGGGCTGGGCCTTGGGGCTTTATTAGGCACACCTTGCTACATTGACACATGCTCTTGTAAAAAGCTGTAGATTAGACCCTTGTGTTGTCACTGGTCTACTAGTTTATTAGATTAGGGACACCTAATTGGTCTCTGGTCTATCTGTGGTACCTTTACAGATCTCTAATGGGGTCTTTTAGTGGGCACGAATGTTGAGCGGTCCGCATAATTGGTCCTGAGGTGCCGCGCTCACAAGGCGTCTCACATGCTCAATTTGCAATTTACTGGGAGATCGCACACGCAGTCACACCTACGAGGTCCAGCAGTTCGCTCAGTGGGGAGAAAGACGCGAAACACACCAGACATGTTTTCATCGGCTGGGAAATGACAAGTCAGACTAAACCCCCATTTAAGGCCTTGTTGATGATGAAAATAGTATCAGTGGCCGACAGTCATCCGTGCGAGACGGTACAACGCTACCCCGTGAATCCACTCCTCTTTCCGTCCACGACCGGGAGTTCTGCCACTTCAAGATTGCCTGTTCCTGTGGCTGTTTGACCTCTTTCCGAACGTGAGCTCTGCTACTTTGTTTCCCGGTCCCTGTGGCGGTCGGGGATTCTGCTGCGCGGTCAACAAAGTGTCAGTTTCCCCATTTCTGCTCTCTGTGAATCGTAGATTAAGAAAACAATGCAATTTGAGCATTTCTGACCTCTATCTGTGGATTAAGTCGCATTGCGTCACTTTGTTCCAAGATGGTTTCCCAATCTTCAAAGCCTGACCCGCTCACCTGTGAAGTTAATTGCTCTGTATCCTGGCATTGAAGTGAACCGCCACAAGTGATCAAGTCTTGATTAAAATCCTTTTCAACTATTCTGGTGGTTTGGTGTGCTGCACTTGGGTCCTCTATCCCTCTTGCCCAAAGTCAAAAATCATTGATTTCAAAAGCTCAATCTTCCCCAAACTGTGTTTAACCGTAAATGAAATCATAAAAGATGCACCCCAAGATTAGTGTACACCTTTTACTTGTTGCCAAAGTGAAATGTTTCACATAAAATAGAACAAAATCAATTGTGAAATACCTGTTGCACAGTGGGCGAGCACGACAGTCTGGGTTCCGGGGTTCGGGGTTCAAATCTCGGTTCCGACCCTCCCGTGTGGCGTTTACATGTACTCCCCGTGCTTTCGGGGCTTTTCACCGGCTTCCTCCAAAATTCCCAAAAAGATTCAGATAAATGAACTCGTTAGTGAAAGTATTCCAGACCTGAGTTCTTGGATGGCAAGCAGAGGTGGCGAGAGACCTACGCAAGTCAAAGTGTTATGCAACAGAAAGGCAGGGTGTGACCCCGGTGTCGCTTACGCTGACCTACATGTTCCATCCAGGCCACTGACACACATACCCTCAGTGACACAGATAACATTTTTTTCACACACTTAAAGGGAGTGCAGGTTTTAAAAATGCATGGAAGGCGTAGAAACGTCGCGGTCACGTGTGTACACTACATATCGATTCCCGAAGTTCTCTTTTGAGTTTATGGACTGAATCGATGACTATTTGAGTGTTGATGCTAGTCACCAAGTAGCCATCTTTTTTCTTTTTTTTTTTCCACATTATGATTTTTTCAATGTTACAAAACACCCAGAGGGGTCTAATGAGATAAAATGACCAATAAGTCAAATATATTAACAGTGCTCCTTAGTTACAGCCCTCATAGACAGACCATCCTCTTCTCTACTGGTGCCACGTTGTTATCCCCGCTCCAATCAATTATTCAATATTTGCCTGAATAAATGAACATGAAAAATAATCCAAGAATGGTACAGAGGCCTGTAGTTAATTGAAATTAAAGGAAAAAGTTTGAGCCTTCCTTTTTTTGTTGTTGTTGTTGTTGTGCTTCTTTTCTCTCGCACTCTTGCCTTTTATACTTTCTTGCATTGTACCATTGGACTTTTTCCTCTTTCATGTCAGTTCATTACATTTAATTTATTAATGTCCAATATTTAATGTGCCAAAAATGTCAGATTCAAACAGATGAAAATGGGGCATTTTCTCCTGATACGGGGGATGCTCAAGCTGTTTGCTGCTTCTTGTTGTGACTCTGGGGGCCTGATGAGGGGCGGGAGGGGAAGAAAGAGAGCGAGAGCGTGGCGGAGGGAGGGACAAGCGCGAGAAGGAGTGAACTCTTCAGTCAGACCTGAAGTTTAGCTTTAACCGAGCATCACGCTCCCAAACCACAATGCTTGTCGGTGCCAAAAGGCACAACTTTACACAAACTAACCTCAAAACAAAGCGGCAGTTGGCGGGAGAGACACACGCAACTCGAGAGACGCAAACAAACCTCGCAACCTTACTGTAGCTCCAAAAGCAAACAACTTTCCGCACATTCAACTCGACTTTTTTAACAGCCAGAGGTTCAACTCTTGTGTCGTGCAGGAATCTATATTTAATAGACAAAGTGATGTCTTACGGCCACTTTAAATATGAAATGATTTGTTTTATAGGAGAAAAGCAACAAGAAGACAAAGCCACACAGTGCAGTGGCAACTATTGATCTCCACGTAGCGTGTCCTTGAGGTCTGTCCCGCTGTCACTCTGTGATCGATGGCTCATTGACCCACTGGGATGACGCACACACACACCACCGTGCACACACATTGGCACGGAAGCGAATGAAGTGAGCAAGAGTGATTGATGTGTCGAGCAAGTGGGGGGGCGAGCGATCAAATGAGTATGACTACATTTTTTTCATTTGGATGTATTTGTTTATTTGATTAGGACAACACACATTAATCAACACATCAGCAAAAAAAAGCATTCACGGAAGTATACACAGTAGCTACATTTCATCCGTTGTCCTAATGTGGATATCATTAAAACATATACAGGGGAAAAAAAAGACAATATGGACAGAACATTATATATTTTAGAAGAATATTATAAAAAGAAATATTACATCAAGGCGGCACGGTGGATGACTGGTTAGCACATCTGCCTCACAGTTCTAAAGACCCCGGTTCAAATCCCGGCCCCGCCTTTGTGGAGTTTGCATGTTCTCCCCGCGCCTGGGTGAGTTTCCTCCAGGTACTCCGGTTTCCTCCCACATCCCAAAAACATGCGTGCTAGGTTGATTGAAGACTAAATTGCCTGTAGGTGTGAATGTGAGTGCGAATGGTTGCTTGTTTCTATGTGCCCTACGATTGGCCGGCCACCGGTTCAGGGTGTACCCGCCTCTCGCCCGAAGATCGCTGGGATAGGCTCCAGCGCGCCCGCGACCCGTGAGTGAGTGAGTGAGAGAGACAGTGTAGAATGAGCAAATGAATGAATGAGAGCTTGTGAATGGCCAGGAGAGTATAAGTCAGAATCAGAATCATCTTTATTTTGCCAAGTATGTCCAAAAAACACACAAGGAATTAGTCTCCGGTAGTCGGAGGCGCTCTAGTACGACAACAGACAGTCAATTGACAGAGAACACTTTTGAGACATAAAGTTATTGACCAAAAAAAAAAAAAACAGTCACTGAGCAATAAAGGGTTAATAGTTGTCTGGTCATGCCGGTACAATTTTTATTTTTTTGACAATTGTGCAAAAAGATGCAGAGTCCTCTAGCACTTAGAGGTTGGGCAAAGTAAAACAATTAGACAGTGGATGAGTGACAAACAAACAGAGTGACCAAGTGAGTGAGTGAGTGAGTGAGTGAGTGAGTGAGTGAGTGAGTGAGTGAGTGTATTGTGAGGAACAGTCATATTGATCATGAGTGACTTCCAAAGTGGAGGACACAATAGACACACACACACAAGTAGGAGCACACACAAACATACAACATCCATCCATCCATTTTCTTTACCGCTTCTCCTCACGCGGGTCGTCCCAGCTGTCTTCGGGCGGGAGGCGGGGTACACCCTGAACCGGTTGCAAGCCAATCGCAGGGCACATAGAAACAAACAACCATTCGCACTCACATTCACCCCTACGGGCAATTTGGAGTCTTCAATCAACCTACCACGCATGTTTTTGGGATGTGGGAGGAAACCTGGTGTGCTTGGACAAAACCCACCCAGGCACGGGGAGAATATGCAAACACAGGCGGGGCCGGGATTTGAACCCCAGTCCCCAGAACCGTGAGGCAGATGTGCTAACCAGTCGTCCACCGTACCAAACTTACAACAGTAGATGCAAATTTAGTGTTGCTATAGTAACCACAGGGGAGCACAAAGTGTTCAAGAAGCGGTTTCTTGAAGCATTTGCCAATTCGGTTAATTATGTCTTTGTGCCGATGAATAGGCCCCTCGTCTTTTTCCCTGTCGCCCCCTCTGCCGTCCCGACTCGGGCCTGAGCAAGGCCAGCTGACACACACACACACACACACATAAACGCAGAAACACACAGTTTAGGTGGGGGCTGGTTCCTGGAGAACTGGGAGCGGGCGGCTGGAAGTAGGAAGATAGAAGATAATGAGCCAGTGGCTGTCAGGAATGGTTAGGCGTCTGCGCATGGAGGGGCGGGGCTAGTGGAGGGGTGGAGGCCTTCATATGAGGGGCCGTTAGGGACATTATTCAGGATTAGCTCTCACACTTACTATTCAAATGCTTTCACACACACACAAACTACTGAAAGGCTCTCATCAGGACTACTCAAACACTCTCATACACACGAGTCTTGCGCTCATTATCAGGACTCAAATGCTCTCATTGATACTACTCAAATGCTCTCATTTACACAACTCAAATGCTCTCATTGACACTACTCAAATGCTCTCATACACACGCGACTTGCTCTCATCAACACTACTCAAATGCTCTCATACACACGCGACTTGCTCTCATCAACACTACTCAAATGCGTTCACGCGAGCACGTCAATCACGTTCTTGCACACATCACTGGCATTCATGAGTTCATGTCAATCATGCTCACACGTGAATAGTGTAAATCTTTTATTAGGTAGATCAATTCAAAAAGTGAAATTATAGAGATGAAATGCACACTGCACACACTCAGTGAAATATTTCATATTTAAAATATGTATTATTTTGATGATTGTAGCACATAGCAAATAAAAAAATTCCCCATATTGAGAAACTAAAATATAACAAAATAGTCAATTAATTCAAGAAATAAAGTGATTTTTAATGTAGAAATGAGGCTGGAATTTGCCCTCTGAAAAGTACTTCAGTGTTATCACTTTATGAGTACTGAAGAAAAACTTTTCAACTATATTCTAATTTATTGAGATGTACCTATATTTTAAAAAGTCATAAAATATTTGACTCTGACTGTGTGTAGTCTGGAGTGCATATCTATGGCACGAGTTTCACAACGACAATTAAATTCCTTCATTGCCTTTGGACACCTCATTAGGTACACCGGCGCATGGGGGCTTAAACGCGACTATCCGGCCATCCTGCCTGCAACGAACCGTACACGTTTCAGATTGTAACGCAGCGGTGTTGAAACTCTGGCTTGAGTCCAGGAGTAAACACACGCCCACTGCGCTTTAGCCCGAAAGGCACATTTATTCGGCAGCATCCGCAACCGAATAATGGCGTCTCGCTCTTGATAGACGAGCCAGCCTAGCCCTACGTCATACACGACACGGCTTCGTGATGTGTGCGAGAATGTGATTGATGTGCTCGCGTGAACGCCTTTGAGTAGTGTTGATGAGAGCATTTGAAAGTGTAAATGAGAGCATTTGACTAGTGTAAATGAGAGCATTTGAGTAGTGTAAATGAGAGCATTTGAGTAGTGTAAATGAGAGCATTTGAGTAGTGTCAATGAGAACATTTGAGTAGTGTAAATGAGAGCATTTGAGTGGTGTCAATGAGAACATTTGAGTAGTGTTAATGAGAGCAAGACTCGTGTATGAGAGTGTTTGAGTAGTCCTTATGGGAGCCTTTCAGTAGTTTGTGTGTGTGTGTGAAAGCATTTGAATAGTAAGTGTGAGAGCTAATCCTGAATAATGTCCCTAACGGCCCCTTACACCGTCACACAATCGCACTGATGGACAAATGCATGCACGGAGTTAAGAAATGAATTGGTCGAGCACTATTTGCCGAATCGCTCAACGGCTTCACAGCGCTTCTCACTGTTTCATAGCCAGGATGACGTATTTGCTTCCTCTTTTGACTCCGGTACTCGGACTAATTGAATGATTTGACAATGACAAGATAAGACTGGAATATGTGAAATCGCAAAACGTGCAATGCTCGTATCACACAACCTGCATGTTTGTAATGGAAGTCTTCGGCGTGTGTTGAGAAGGTGCGCGCTTTAGTTCCAGTCAGCGAGTCCTGCTGTCCACTACATATGCTTGCTGTGTTTCTCTGCGTCTATTACATGAATGTGCAAATCAGGTCTCATACATTGACAACCATCTGTCAATGGAAACACACAAACCAAAACAATTGTGCTCGGCCTTCTAAAACATTTGAAGCTCTGCAATAAGCTCGATCAATAGTGTTTTGATCGAGACGAGGAACTCGGGAGCAAGAGCAGCTGAATGTTTCCGTTTGTCACCTTTGCACCAGATGCCGCAAAGAAAAGTGATAACATACAGTGGAAAAATGTTAAGTACAACACCTTTTATTTTTATTTTTTCTTCTCTTCACAAACATTCCAATAGATTTGGAACGTTTTGTTTTATTGCAAGGAACTCTGAAAAAAATGTTTATGTTATGTATAAGTAAGGTAAGTTATAAAAAAGATAAACGAAACACTGGAACCATTAAACAAAAACGTCAACTTTTTTTTATCTGACCCAGAAGTAAAGAAAGTGCTCCAACAAAATAATAGTTTAAAAGGCTCCTCTATTTCTATATTTTTTTTATTTAATGTAATTTACCAGTAAGTATTTTGTTGACTTTCCAGGAAAGGATTTTCTGTTGCTTACTAAAGGCCCTATTCTTCCATTCTAGTCTGAGAATGTGTGCAACCACCAAAAAGGTGGATGCATTGAAGTCCAAGGCTGGCTGTAAATCATGGAGCATGGAGTTTTCCCACTTTAAACATGAGAATACCTTCTGCAGTGGCTGTGTCGTCGCCAGTGGGACGTGCGCGACTGTGTATATTCAGCATGGGTGAGAGTCTCTGAGTGTCAGCAAGCGTTATGGGCCAGGTGCGTCCTGCACTGTCAGCACGAGTGAGCCGTTGCCAGGCCCTGTCGCTGCGCCGCCGCTGGGCCATCTTTTCTGACTTAATGCTGCCGCACACCGAGCGACACGGCTAAACCCGACTGAACTGTCGCGCAGTGTGCGGGGTTCTGCAGTTGTTTTCATGAATGGTCAATTAGTCGGCCACTGGTTTTGCCACAATTCCAAATTTGAATTGACGGCGCAAGCCGTCGCAATGTCAGAGATTACAGCCAATCAAAATGCATGTAAACTTTCACTCACACTAAAAATACATTCACCGGTACGGGTTTTAAGCAAGACAGAACGGCCGCTGCATCACCTCCAAGCCATACAAATACAGTTTATAAAGCATTAGATGTTGTGTTTTAAAACAATATCTGACTTTATCTATAATGTATAATTAGTCTGCAGATGAAAAAACAAAGCTTGAGGCCAAAATGTACGCGAGCTGTACGTACAGGTAAATTCAAACGAGTAGGAGCCAGTGAGTCTCTTTTAAAATATCCACACTTTCTTTTATTTTTGCCCACGTACTCTTTCGGTAGCAAACTTCTTCTTCCTTCACTATTACTTGATCTTTTTATGGTTTAATAAATGTGTACTGTACAGCATCAAAAGCCTATACAGGCTCGCGGTTCAGTGTGCGGTGGTGAATTGCCAAGAGTCATTTTTACGCGATGGTCTGGTCCAATCGGGTTCGACCGCATCACGTTGTGTACGGCAGACCTTTGGCTACGCACGTAGTACTGAATATTAATATATGTTCAACTTGTTTGAAGGATTGTTTTCTGTTCATTTGCACAATAGATCATTATGAAGGTATCTGTTTCACGAAGCAACTCTCTCGCATCTGCATGCTACGTACGCTGATGTATTGTACTTTCATTTGGTTCACCAAAAATATATATACATCGGTTGTTCGAGTAATTAATGTGAGCAGTGAGATAGTAAAAGCTCCCAATCAAGAATGTTTGTCCACAGCAGGTCGGACCTCAGAGCAGAATAGCGCATTGTTGAAATGCAGGCACAGATGTTATTAATTATCAAGGCCTCGCAGTCATTTACTGCCCTCGCTATCCTCAGCAGCCTTTCTCTTTTAGTAATTACAATTTGAACTCGTTTGTGGTCCCCCTGTCTCATTAACAATCGGTACGTTTTCCTGTTTGTGCGTCCATATGCCTTTCATTGACATTTCCTGATGATGCCCTTCAGCCACTTTCTCGATTTCTCTTGTTCTTGTCTGTGCTAGTTCCAGTGATGTGCGCAACATGATTCACTGATGAATGTGTCAAAGTTGTAGCCTATTTTCCGACTTCATCATTTTTTTTTTTTTTTTTTTTTTGGCAGCAGACGCTGGATAGAAAAAGACTGCCCTTCTGCTTAAAATTCATGGCCGCCGCCCGACTGCCCTTGAAGATGTCAGTCAGTCCCCATCCTGCTTGACGGTAGCCTTATGGGGGAACTTTCCAGATGACCCTGACCTTTGACCTCTTGCTGTGGAAGAAAAAGTCTTCTTTCACAATAAAGGGTTTGTTTGCCAGGAGGCACGATGAAAAGCAGCGGCGCGAAAGTCGAATGACATAACACAAATGATGACGATAAAAGAGGGATGACGACGAGACCCCTTGGAGATCGGCGCGATTGAAGTCCTCCCCGGCGAACCGGCACAGGCCAGAACAGCGAGACGGAGGAAAGAGATGCCATGAGAGGACGGGGAAGGAAGTTGATGTCAGAGGAGTCGGCTGTCAGGGAGACTCTGCTAATGATGTACAGATGGCCCGTGAGCCTCCCCTCCCCACACCAGTAATCTAATGAGGAGACGTGGATTACCGTTGACTCAGATTAATTTTTAACATGGCGGAGGACACGGCGGTGACAGCCATGATTATTATCATTATCATAATCATTCCCACTTCGTCTGCCACTCACGGAGTGCGTGTTGTCACGTGGGCCTTGTAAATACTGTACAGCAGCTCGCGAGAGGTTTTCAGCGAGCTCGTTCATTAGCATGGAGTCTAGACATGTTTTTGTTTTTCATAAACAATATGTGTTGACCCTCGGTCAGGATGGGGCAACATCTCAACAAGTAAGAGCACCAGAAAACATGAAAAGCCCATTGTCTGATTTTGCCTCTCCAAACAAAATTTCATGTTGTTAAGAATGCAAGGATAACGGAAGGAGAGGCAGACAGGAAACTTGGACGCTGAAGTTTCTGTTGGGAAATGAACGCAACATAAACTCAAGTGACTTGAATAGTGTGCATAATTTGGTGTTGCGTTGACATTTCCAGATGCTTTCATGTGATGTAAAAATGATGCATTATGAGCACGCATTCACCCGACGTGATTCATTCTTTATCTGATACCTGTTGGCAGGTCAGACTGCAGCCAAATGTTCTCATGTGGTGGCTGAAAATCAGACGAGCATCAAAGTGCAAAACGCAAAAATGCACGGGCGAAAGGGAACATTTTGCCGGCGTGAGGTGTGCGTGCGTGTGCGCGTGCGTGCGTGCACGACGCTGGGGGTTAGGCAGAGTCAGACAGTGTCTAATCCCCACATCCCTCTTTCTCTTCAAACAACAATAACAGAGACCAGATAAAACAGTCTCGCTCATTGTTGCTTCAGACAATGAGAAAAAGTGTTGTTGATCGTTTGCAGCTGACACTGAGCATGCTCCTCATTTATCACTCTAATAATGGTGGAAGTACGCGCCCACAACACACACTTGTCATCGTCACTGCTGCTTCTACAGCCTCAAAATCAGTGGAAATTATCTAATGAATACTTTATGGAATGATTCTATCTCAAAGTTTGTTAAAGATTCTGGAACTGAAGCTACTTTTTTTTTTTTTATTATTATCATCATGACTTCACACCATCTTCATTTCCCAGCACCAGCATGTCAAGGTGTCATATTAAAGTACTGTACAGTTAAACATTGTGAGTGTAACCAAATCACAACACGTTCACATTCCCTGCAGACCGATTCCGAGCCCACGAAGGCGCTGGGTGGCGAGGAAGAGCTGTCACTTTGCTCGCGTCTGTCGACGTTGAGAGGCGAGAGCGCGCGTGTGCGCGTATTTGTGCATGTGTGCAGTGGGTTCTCCTAATAGGCAGGTCCCCCAAAAGCGCGTCGATTACCCCAATTAAACAGAGTTCTCATCACCATCTCGGGAACCCGCCTCGCCTGTCTGAAAGAGTTGATGAATAGGAGGTGACACACATATACACACACACACACACACACACACACACACTCGCATGCCCCATCTCTAAAACCTTCCTACCTCTTTGCTTATTTGATTTGTTATTTTTTTCTGAATGTAAAAATAAATCTGCCCGGTCAGCAAGTGTAAATTAAATGACTTAAAGATGAGCATTAATTGACATGTTGGGTTTGTAGCAATGAATTTGTTCTACAAAGACATAATGAACACATCATTATGAAATAAAGACAGTATAAAGATGAACATAATATTAAAAAAATTATTCGCATTTAACCGAATGATTCAGCATATGCTGTTTTTCTTCATTGTCCTAGATAATATTACAATTTACATTTAATGAAAATATTGTTATTGTAAACGGCTGCTTATAGCCATAGCATCTTACGAGTGAATCAATGTTAGTTTTGCAGTGTGGCATGAGGCATTGTCTTGCATGATAATTATTCTACTGTGGAAGACATTGTTCTTTTTAAACCGTGGCAGTAAATAGTCGGTTCGAAACTCCGCTTATTTTGCGCAGGTCATTTTGACAGCTCCAGGCACCGTAAAGGGGCCAACTTTCCCACTCCGCATTATTTCAGCCACTTCCTTGCTGACTTTGTTGTTGGGACGCGGTGGCCAGCCACCAAGCATCCGGAACTCAATCCGTCGGGACCATCCAAAGTAGCACGGCATTCATCGGTGAATAAAACTATTTGAAAATGTGTCTTCACATATTTCTGAAGCCACTGCAAATATGCAATTCCTTATGAGACTAGGTTGGAGTAGCTGAAATACAGTTTGAAACGCATGACTGCAAGCCTTTGGAGGATCCTGCATCGGGAGGTTCTTGGGACTGCAGCATCCCACACTGGATTGTGTTGGACCTTTAAAGTTCCATTTATACATTCACTGCGATTGGCTGGCAACCAGTTCAGGGTGTACCCCTCCTTCTGCCCGATGATAGCTGGGATAGGCTCCAGCGCTCCCGCGACCCTTGTGACGATAAGCGGCTCAGATAACGGATGGATGGATGTATACATTCACACACCGAGACACGTTGGTAGCGTCAAATCTGAGTGCTATCGTCTCATTCTGCTGTTTAGCTGTCACAACCTCAGAGTTTGGGCCTGCGATTTGGGAGAAACGCCCACATTGGGCAGATCCTATTTAGACAGATTCCAAAATCCATGTCCAGCTGTCAGCGTGAGTCAACGGCAACTCTCTGATTGTCCCACCAGATACACGATTGCAGTGCTTTCCCAGTCCAGCTTGTTATCCTGCCCACAATACCCACTGTGACACTGTGCGTTGATGCCTGTTCTCCTGTCACCTTTACTTTCACTGTATTTCCTTTAACATTGTAATTTGCTGCTTGCAGCAACAAGGGGCTGCTGTCAGAGTTAGCATTAGATAAGCTTAAGCAGTGCACAACAAACGCTGGTGGGGATGAGTTGGCTTTTCGCTCGAGAGTTGCTCTGTAAGCTTTTTTTTTTTTTTTTTTGCCCCCTCAAACACTGTAAAGATGAACCAACGATGCGGCTTTCAAGGTTCTGGCTGTGATTTTTCTTGTTCTAAGTGATCTCCACTTACAAGAGCGATAGCACATTATTTACTGCAGAGCACACTGTAGGCAGGGTTATTCCCCAAATACAGTCAACATTTAGCGCAAAACAACATAGCAGGAAAATATTTGGGACTTGTTTGCTATTTGTTATTTTAAGCTATACATAAAAACATTATTGGGTTCAACAGCTCTGGAAGTGCATAAACGTCATAGTGTGTCTGCTTGTATAGCTCTAAGCACTGCAGAATGCATGAATTCATATCTCCTCATGTAGTGTGCAGTTTCTGTGTTCACGTGAACGTGCGTGTGTGCGCATGAGTTTGTGTCCCGGGGCTAAATCGCCGACGATGTCAAACAGCACAGTAACGGTTTTATCTGCTTGGTCTTCCAGTGCAAAACATCGCGTTACTGTGATACACGATAGCTACACAACATACATGTTTGTGGTTAGCAAGCTGGAATGTGCGCGCAAACCTTTGCAAATTTGTAGTTACATGTCAGCTGACTTCAAAATAATTTAGACACATGGTACACTACTAGACATACATAGATGGCATAAATTAGACGGGAGTTTGTGGCAACATGGTCAATTAGCATCTTGCACTCTTCTGGTAAGACATTCTACCAGATGTCGGAGTGTGTCGGTGGGGTTTTTTGTCCAATCATCCAGACTTCCAAACATCTGTCAGGTTCAGAGCCGATCAATTTCGTGTCAGAAATGATATTTTTTGAAAAGGGGACTGGAATTGGCAACGCACGCAACGCCCCCTTATGATGTCACTAATCCAGACTTTTCCTCGTCTTCGAAACCACAACCTTCTCAACCGTCAAATACCACGAAATCGAATCCATCAAATACCATCACGACTGGCGTCTTCCTTTGAACTGCAGGAACTATCCCACCGGGTCGTGACGACAAGCGCTAACCACCGGCTAGCTCACGAGCTAACAAGTTGCCGGAGTCTTTTCAGAGATGACACAGTGGACGGGAGGATATACCACGTGTCTGTGAATAATACATACATATATATATATCCATCCATCCACCCATCTTTCATTCCGCTTATCCTCACTAGGGTCGCGGGCGTGCTGGAGCCCATCCCAGCAATCTTCGGGCGAGAGGCTGGGTACACCCTGAACTGGTTGCCAGCCAATTGCAGGGCACATATCAACAAACAACCATTGCCAAAGGGCAAAAAATGGTGAATAAATTCAGTGCTACCTTATTCTCAGTCTTCGCACAAATTTTCACCAATTATATTCAAACTTGTATAATGTATTTAGGAAAAAAACACCTCACTTTACAGTGTCTTTAAATAACAACCGGCAGCATCAAAATTAGAATAATACGCATTAAACTGAAATGTTTGATCAATTAAAGCTCGATAGATGGATAGGAGAATGGATAGCTGAAGTGACCTAAAAAGGCTCCATCACCAGGAGGCATGGAGTCAGCCACATAGATAGACAGAACTTTAAACAGCACCACATAAAGCGTCGTCCACAACTAGTCCAGACGGGTTGTCTGCATGTGAGGGCGGAGGAGAGATGAGATGGAAGAATGGAGGGCACCAGAAAATAGAACGAGAAGATGTGGGGTGCGCACAGGAGAACGAGGCTTCGCCTGTCTTGGCCTTAATGGTCCAAATGAGGCTGGGAGGGGGCGTGATGGGGCAGTGGGACTTCGAGGGTGTGGCAATCTAGAAATGATAGAGTCTGAGGCCAAAGACAGAGGCAGACCAGGGAGGGCTCCGTGAGTCGGGCTCAACACCATATGAGCTGGCAGCTTGTCACATTCCAGGCCGTCACTGAGGAACTTGATAGCGGAGACTGTTTGACCACAGAGCAGCTTCCATCACTTCAAATACACAAACAAAACTTGAAATGATCTTCAAAGTTTGTTTTAGTCCTTCCTGAAAGCTGTATGAGGGCATTCTCAGCGTTTATACGACACTCTAAGGTTACTGCAATATCTAGTAAATATATTTTAATATATGTTGCGGTTCATAAGAAGAATAAGAAATACGACAACAGGTCATTTGTTACGTATATTTTTATTTGAATTTAATCTAAGCAACATTTAGTCTTTTTTTTTTTTTTTCTTTCATTCACCATAAAAGCTATCAGGCTAACAAGATTTAGTCCATCGAACCAAGGTGAAACGTTCTGAAACCAAATAACAAAAATATATTTAATAGTGTGCACTTCATGCGCTGTGGCTGACAATCTGAACAGGAAGCCGGCGTGTTTCCATGGTGGAAGGACGCAGAGATTCCTACAATATTTCGGAACATTTTGTTGGAAAATACTTTCTTTCCTTCATGTTGATGCAGCTGTGTTCATGTCCTGCACATCTCAGTCCCTCATTGGAATATTCATGCCAATTAAAAGGCGGTGTCTAAAAATAGGCAACTATGATGACGTTAGTAGGGATCCTGTATGAAAATGTGATGTGCATTATTAATGATACGAGGACAGAACATACAACTTATCCCTAATTCAGTGGGGAGGAGTTACCCACATCTTTGCAAATTCATTAAACGTCATCACAGAATTTTCAGGAAAAAAAAAAAAATATATATATATATATATATATATATATATATATATATCACACCTACGGGCAATTTAGAGTCTTCAATTAACCTACCATGCATGTTTTTGGGATGTGGGAGGAAACCGGAGTGCCCGGAGAAAACCCACGAAAATATATATATATATATATATTAGCTTCCTAGCTTGTTGTGTGCTCTCTGAGTTCCTTCATCAGTCTAATCTATAGGATCGCCTCAAGGCCAACTGACCGAATCTCTCTGCTCATTCCCACAGTGGCGAACAGATCATGTGATCTCCACAAAGGTGTGCGTTGTGGCCAGGTCAGAATGCCGTCCTGCTTGCAATGGAAAGCACAGCAGCGCTCCTCAGGATAAAGTTACATCTTGGCAGAGACCAAAGTCAACCCTGACATCTCCTCCATTGGCGTCGGTCACTAAATTCTTTTCTTTTTTTTTTCCTTCTCTTACATTAATCCCCGTTAGGTAAAACAGGGTCTCATTTTAATTTACTTAGTGTTAAAATCTGTAACATTCAGACAGCATATGAGTCTATCCATCCCAACTAAACAAGAATTCACAGATCAATGATCAATCAACATGCTTGCACCAGTCACATTTATCATATTTCTTTCATCTTCCCGTGATGAACGTTGGGAATGCGGAGAAGGAAAACGAAGGCAAAGCTGAGAGTAGTTGAGCTTGGGAGTGAGGATGGAGAACGAGGTGTCCACGTCTGGCATTCTGCAAATCAGCAATAAAGTAAACACCAATGGAGGAAACACAGTGGAACCTGATGCTGCTGATGGCTCCTCCACCTGCTCACTCAGGTTTCCCAGAAGGCCATTCTGCCAGCCAAGTCACAAAAGGCGTGCAAAAAGCAAACACCTCTCTCCCCCTCAGGAGCAGAGGGACAAAAGAGAGGGGAAAAAGCGATACAACACCTTTGTTTGCTCACATTCAAACATGTTGCATTTTCTGCCTCCCTCCCATCCCGTCTTCTCGATTCTTTCTCCTCTTTTCGCCACAGGTAAGTTGGAGTGTTGTCAAATAACTTCATCCAATCTTGGGAGATCATAAAATAAGCCCCTTGCTTGTCTTCAATTGTCTCAGTGTCATTGTGGTGGATCTTCTGATGTTGAGATCCAAGTGTCACCCTTGGCAGCGATTGAATATCACAACGTTCCTACAGCCAAGCGTTCTGTTTGATTGCCAGTGTAGGAAACTGAAGAGCCGTTGACATAAAATAATACCTGACCACATCTGACTGACATGATAACAAATGGACAATGCCTTGTGCAATGACATTTCAACAAAGGTTTTCACCGAGAGAGTGTTGGGTCAACATTAGATAGACATCAATAGCAACTGTCACAATGGGGATTATCCCCCAGTTAGTTGCGTTTAACATGTGAGAGCACATGTACGTCAACTCCATCGGTGGCAACTATGGTGGGGGGGGGGGTGGCCTTGAGACGTGCATCTTCTCCACGGGGGATATCTACCAATCTGCCAACCTCAGTGGGAGGTCACACTCTCATCAGCATTAGTATCCCACCCTCTTCCCTCGTCTGCACAGGAATTCACAATAGAGACGAGAAAAAAAAAATATTTGGCCAAAGTGGACACACCACAATTCCCTTCACGGAAACTACAGTGAATGCAACTTTAGGTGGATTTTGTTGTTTTGATTGTACAATGCCCACAAGCTTTCTTCCACCGTGCAAAATGTATCACTCAACCTCATCCTTATACTAATAAAATAATACAGAAATTATACATCATTTTAATGCCACAAAACACATAATAACTGAGAACGCAAAATACGAGCCCGTCATTGCAGAGGCCTTGCTCTCGGGGCCTCCTGCATCACCTATCCCGCTCTACAAACACAACTCCAGAATAATGAGGCTTGGTGAGAAAGCCTAAAGTGGAGGTGCATTGAGGGGCCGCGTAAGCCGGCCTAATCCCCCTTCATAGCATTTGTTGTGTCATTAGAGCTGCATGGGACGTGGATACTGTCACACAGGACCTATTCAGTCTTGTAGCCCTCACTCAGCCACACTGCAGAGAGACTATAGTCTTGTGTCTACGAGTGGCTACGAGCATCGCTGGATGTTCAAAGCAAGTCTTCACCCTGTAAAACCGCCCAGGGACCCCTCCCCCCAGGGTAGAAGATGCGATTGAAAACAGGCAAATATCAGAAGAGAAACAGAAACACACAAAACACTGCAAAACTGCAATTCATCCAGCAGCTTTATTTTTAGTGCAAATCTCATGGTAGCTGAGATACGAGATGTGCTTTGCTACAAGTGTTGTAGTCCGAGGATGATAATTGAAGTACACCCGTAATTAGTGTTTCAAGCGTGGCATCGACAAAGGCGTATTAGGGCCACAATGAAAAGAAAGTACATCGAAAAAGTAAAGTATGAGATTGATGAGAAGTCAGAGTTACAGTAATAAAAGTTGTTGTACGATACTTGAAAAAAGTCGGAATTTCCACGTAAACAAACTAAGGGCAGCAGCCGCTGTCTTGCCCCAACAGCATCTAAGAACAATTAATAAACCTCTACCGCACTTGTTTTTGGAGTGTGGGAGGAAACCCACGCAGGCACGGGCCAAACCCCCACCCTCAAAACTCTCTTGCGGATGCGCTAACCACTCATTCACGTGCGGCCCATAATATTAGTTAATATTTGTTAAAAACACTTCAGGTTTATGAGCGAACAAATGAGGCGATTTCCGTTTGTGTAGTTCGATAAAACACAAACGTTTGTACGCTCATTTCAAATCAAACTGCTTATAGAGTAGATGTGCCAAAGCAATGAGTATTTTGCTGGTTGTGATACAAAATGCAATACGTTTCCGCTACGGTAAACCATGTTTTCCCTTAATATTCTAATAATATTTTTTACTTGTAATATTTCCTCTTGTAATTGTGCCAATGTCTATGTATACTATTTCTTTTCAGCGTGGCCCTAATACTCATTTGTAGATGTCAATTCGATTTATACTTGTAGAAGCATGTGGCTGTTTTAATCAATGCTGGCTATAGCTAAGACTAACTTTCCTATAATACATTCAATTGCATTTGTTTTCGAAACTACTGAGGAAAACACTTCATATTTTAAGTTCGAACAGGATTACTTGTATACAGTACCATAGTTACAGTATATGTGATAGGACATACAGCATATTACAGTGCACTCATATTTCTTTAAATTAAACACAGACAAATAGAAATAATGTATGTGTTATTAGTCTTTCAAGTTTCAGAGAACAGGCTTATTGCGGTTTATTGTAAAGTTTGATTTCTTTCAGTCGGAAAACTGAGACAAGATGGCACCATGCAGCACGTAAGGCTGAGCTTTGCTACAGGAGGAAAACTTATGGAGCAGACAGTATACAGCACAATTTCTGAACGCTTCTAAAAGCAATGCTCCTTTTTAACATCATCTAGACAACTTATACAAAACTAATCAACTTGTTGATTTATATTGTGCGTCTGCGACTTGAGACTAAAGTACGGTAACAGGGTTCACATTTTGTGTGTCGTACCATACGTTGTTGAAACGAGGTAGTAGACTCGTGCTGCCTGCTTAAAATTGTAAACCATAACTATCATGAGAATTAAATATATTCATATAGAGTACATACATTGGGCGTCTCAGGGAGGGGTTGTGATATTGCTTTTTTTTTTGCAGTTGAAATTTGCTGGATCTCACTTGTCAGCACAGTGAGCGTAGTCGGACTACATGCCACCCCTAACACAAAACCATCACGCTCCTCACAAGCAGGTTGGCTCATGTTAAAGGTTTTATCGCACAAATTCTAAGATATTCAATGAAAACCAAACTCAAAAGTTTTTGCAGAGGAATTTCTCTCAAAATTCTAATTTCATCGTGTTTTGTTACATACCTGACATCTCCCAAAATATGCCCATATGATATTTTCTTTCTTTTAGATGTAACAGTATGAAGCTTCTATTGCGTAATTATGGTTGTTTGAATACTAGCAGCCAATCTAAAGTTATTTTAAGACTTTCCATGCTCCTAATAATGTCCACACGAACACAGGTATACAACCAATGCGCTTCTTGGGCACTCTCTGGCACTATTTTAGTCTACCTGCAAAGTAGCACTTCCCAGCCAGCAAATCCATTTGTGTGGACATTGTATGTGGACATGCATCTTTTTGACACCGGCGTGGAAATACCTGTGTACGTGTGGACTTGCCGCCTAACATCTTACAGCCCAGATCGTGATATTCATTTGGGCTGCTCTTTGAGTTGGTGCTCCCTGAGAGCACCGGTAAAAGTAGCCGTCCACACGTGCAGGGCTGTTCCAGCAGAGAGGGTGAGGAAGAACAGGAAGGCCACTTGGAAACCGAACCAATCCACCACACCCCCGGCCAAAGCGCTGAACATCAGCTTTCCCAACACTTCCAGAGTGGCCAGGAAACTGTAGTGAGTCGCCTGAAATAGGATAGCATTGGGTAAAGATGAGTGATGAAATGTATACAATGTGTAGCGATGGGCATACATGATAAGCAAAGTGAATAATCTGTTGCGAAACTGGTTGTGGGTTAACTGCGTGTAGAAGTAATTGGGACAAAATAGACTGCACTGCTTGGCTGCAACCAGCAGAGGTGCTGGTCATTCAGTCTTAAGTCATTTGCAGTCTGAGTGTAGTTTATACTGTGTGTGTGTGTGTGTATATATATATATATATACACATACACACACTTTTCAATGGCAGATGTGACATTTATTTCAAGCTGTTAGTAATATGATTATGAGACATACAGTATGACAAAAGGGAGCAACAATGGATGAAAATGCATCAAGGAAAGCGTGTGAGATCATGGCCCATGATGATGGATGGGAGACAACTAAGAAGAGGCTCTGATCCCAGCCTTGAGGCTTTCAGGTCGGAGTGCGAATGAAAGATGTTACCTAATCTCTCCCGGCTTTCCTTCCTTTTCTTCCCGAAAGCGCTGCATTTAGCAGGTCACCACAGCATGACACTTATAAATGGCAGAATGCCAATAAATAGTGAGCAGTATTTCATTAAAGACACTTGAAATCTTCCGCCACATAAGTCTACAGTAAATGGTGTATGAATATTATTTTGTTGTCATTTTTATACACTTCAGCCAAAGAAGAGCAGTTCCATCTGTCATCACTTCATCACTTCTAAAGGAGATCACACCCCGGGACGAGGCGAATGAAATGACTTCGGATGGTGAGTTTAGAGTGACCGAGCACACCAAAGAGCCTGTGTGACCACATCTAAGTGGAGTTCCTTTAGTCCGAGCAACTTGTTTCACAGATTTGGTTTATTTCTCCTGGGGATCGTTAAGAAGCACTCACACTATCAGCTTTCAGTCACTGGATAGCTCTACCTTCAATAACACTTACAAACTTTGCCGCGTACATGAGCAGCTAATGCTTATCCTCTACTGTGTGCTACAAACAAAACAAAACAAAAAACAGCATGTGTGTCATGAGAGCCTTTCAAATGATACTATGGTTCATATCATCACAACTTTGGGTCGATTCCCTTTTGGTCTAGTGGCAAAACAATCCTTAAATATTTGTCAGCAAAAAAGCCTGTGATTTTCTTTTCCCCTTTTAATTTTGCCTTTCTTCTGCACTTTACGCTTGCCGGCAATTAAAATGATAATTTGTCACCTTGAGATTGACTGAGTGAATGGCTGCGCTATAACAACGATCACCTCCAGGCAATGATGGCCCAGTTACGACGGGGACAAAAGGAGTTATGTCAAAAAGGAGAAGACGAAAGAGGAGAGGAAAAAGTCCGAATGGAAAAGAGAGCACTTAAGGACCAGAGAATGACAAAGAAAGAGAGTGAGGTGGTTTAGGGGGGGCCAAACGGAAAGGGGGAGGGGGGGGGGGGGGGGTGTCAAAGAGGAAGGACGCACTGAATAGAAAGTGGGTCTTTTTTGAAATTTTCCAGGTGGAAACAGCTGATGAGAAGTGACAGGTAGAGTGGCTGACAGTGGGCTAGATGGTGTTAGGTGAGCTGCTGTCGGGCAGGAAGTGCCCGGCTGCCTCCCTTTGGTTCTTACAACAGGAAGTCATCGAACATCCCAAAGCAATACAATTAAACTGAGATCCGGGGGGCAAAGTGCAAAAAAACAAAACAAAAAAAATCAAAGGAGACATCGAAATGTCAACAGGGAGATGACCTCACACTTACGACACTGAAGAAAAAAAAAACAAGTGTTTAAATTGTTGCGTAACAGCAGTCGGGGCTTCTCCAATAACATATGACATCTTACCTGAATGCTCTCCTCGGCCCTCTGAGTGCAATGCATCATGGTAGTGAAGGTGAGTGTGGTGATCAGACCGCCCAGGAAGTGTTGAACGCTCATACTCAAGACGGCCATACCTGAGGGAGAAAACAATTACCATGACGCAAAGAAACAAGAGAAGGATCATCTTTAGCCCGACGGTGCTTGCTACGACACCTCTCGTCGCACTCAAAGTGTGCAACCGAAAAGTATCTTCTCACTACCGACACTCGCCCACCTTCTTGTCCCAAAAACACATGTAGTGTATCCTCAGAGGAAAAACGCAGGGAGGTGTCGGTGAGAAACACAGAGGAACCACAGAGCTGATCTGTCACTGCTCCTGCGAACGCTGAATTATTCACTCGAGCTGCCAGAGTTTGTGCGCAATAAGACTCTTCAATCACACGAGACACACACACACACACACACACGCAACGCAACGATCAGACTGGAGCCGTGGAAGTAGAAGGTTATCATGTAATATTGAAAATTCTGAAACTGAATGTTTTTCCATTTGCTTTTATTTCTGGTTCCATTTTCCCTGATATTTTTGTTTTGGCTTTAAAGAGGAGGGGGCTTCACTTCAGTCTGAGAGGCCCGAAATGGGGAACAGACAACGGGCGCAGATGAATGGCGCTCATCTGATTCCCAAATGCTTCGAGACGGGGCCGTGCAACTCAATCACGTGTCATTCAAGCAATAACCGCTGAATGGCTCTCTGGAGAAAGAACACCAACATCCTTTGAATCATTTAGATGGCTTTTATTTTGCAATCATTTGGCTTTAGACTGCTTGCCCAACAGATATATTTTACATTGTGTCGCCTTAAAAGGAATTAGTAAGAACAGTAGTTTGAAATAAAAGTAGTAGTTTCAAGTAAGCACTAAAATAAACTTTGTTAAATAGACAACATAAATTCATGAACAAAATAAATGAATCTATTATGCTGTATTTTAGCTTATTCATATAAGTTTAACAAAAGAAAACTATTGTATGTCTGATGACGTTCATCTTTTTACTGCAGCCTTTTTTTTTGTGTCTTTTTTAATAAACCACACCTACTGGAGAATGACACAACATGGACGTTAAGGACCTTGATATCAGTTCACAGTCCTGGCAGCCAACCTGACTGAACTCAGGCGATGACACGATGAGCGCAAACACTTGTATTTCATCCATTTATCAAATATAAAGACGACAACACAATGCACTATTGCTGTAGTTAATGTTCAGATGTTGCCTGTGCTCATCTACGAAAGAATTAACATGTTGGTTAATGCTTGCGTCAAATGTTTCATTCCAAAATATTCAACTTTAGTTCCAATTTAGAGAATGCAGCATGAGTTTGAAATATACACTCAGCAGTTAATTCTTTAAGGGCCCAATGCTCCTGTTTGCCCTTTTTTTTTTTTTTTTTTTTTTTAAGCGCCTGGACCGAACACACTTTTGAATTACGCAGATTCTCCCGTTCAAACTACAGACACATCCGTGGCACATGGATGTCTTATTTAACATTTGAGGATTATTATTCTCATAAAGGCAGACTGTCATTTTGGATCACATCAGACTGCACGTTGTTGCTGCCGTGTGTATTCTAGAGTGGCGAAAGAAGCTGAACATTTTTTATTGCATTTCAATAAAAGTCTCACCTTTCATGAGTGCTGATGGTTCCAGCACAGTGAGTAAGGAGCTCTGGAAGACCATACTGATGGTTCGCAGGACAAAAACACGTCGCATCAGAGCACCGATGCTAAGGAGGGACAAATAAAGGATCCAGAGATCAGAAAAAAATGTTTTGCTTTTTCATGTCTCACATACACAAGGGCATGCACGTGCGTGTGCACACAAACACACGCATGCACAAGAACGTACACTCGGCTGCTTAAGTAAACAAGTCCCCAGTCACTAATTGATTCGCTGTTAGAGCAAGAAAATCATCCCCCTGTGGTTTTAGTTCATGACGTAATCAATAAGCTAACGAGAACCCCAGCATGGGGAAGATAATTAATCACTGTTAATATACACACACAAACACGCAAGCACATGAACCCACACTGTTTTTTGACACCAAGGATTAACAATGCCAATCACTCAGGGGATACCTGCCACTCAAAGAAACAGTATGTGTGCACAAAAACAATGGAAACGTAAGAGAGGAAAAAAGAACCCCTTAGGATGACCAAATCACATTTTCATGAAGAACAAGCTAAAGTGAAGACTCCAGTATGGCCTGTCTGACCTTGTTTGCGGTCTATTGATTTATTCTGTCTTGGCTTATGTTAAGACCGGACTAGCCGAGACCAAGACTCGTCCGAGACCAGAACTCACAAAGAGCAAGAGCGAGCCCGAGACAAGCTGACACCGTGACAAGACCGTGTAAATCGATTTTAAAAACCATGACAAGGTTGAACAGCGAAGACCATTGTCTTTTTAATTTCGGTTTTCTTTTAAACACTGTATGTTTGACATCCCAGCTAAATTCATGCAAAAAATAAATTATTGTATGTATTAAAAAAAATAAAGACTTAAAGAAGATCTTGGTTGCATTTAAGAAACATAACAGTCTGCAGCATTTTGTGACCCAAAGGTGCACAGTGAAGTCTCGTAATATAAAGCCAATTTGGGGCGCTATTAAAAACGCTTTCCAGAAATATTTCTCTCAGAAAGACAAAATTAGATTCTCTGGTGTTACTTCCAGTTAATGTTAGCGGACATGTCGTTGTCCCTCAGTCACAACACCGCAAAGGTTGTACTGTTGTGGTCTACTCAAGATGACCAACACCCATAATGATTTCTGTCGTCGGACTAAGACTGACCTGGGACAGGGAGCGCGATGCCAGAAAATACCAAGGAGTAGATGAAAGAGTAGTTGTAAAAGAAGAAATATGCTAACTACATTGCCGTTGCAAATTCTTGTCATTTCTACTGTGAAGAATGACTTAGAAGACACTTAAACACTCAACACAACAAGTTTTGTTTCCATTTGTGTTCGACGACAGCAGCAACGTCACTTCGCTTCATAAGAGTCATTTCGTGTCACGTCACAACCACGGAGTTGACACATAACACACACTTGCGAGTGTGAATATTGGAACAGGTTTAACATTTGCGATTGCCTGCGTCAACCTTTCTCCGAGCAGCTCGCGTCGGAAATAAAAAAATCACTCCCAATACACTCCACACCACATGGTAATCGCTCAGGAGAATCGTTCAGAGACATCTGAGAATTGGAACTTTGCTAACTTAGATCATATAGAAGGGATCATTCTCAAATTTGGCCATATCGTTGGTATGTGTGTATCCCGCTTAACATGCAAGCAAACAGAAAACGATGATGAACCGCAGCAATGAATTTCATATCTGTCACCACAGAAGTCACATTGAAAGTTTAAAAGCAGTCTGCTCTAATTTACACAACTCCTGTGATAGTCTAATTAGAAATTGTAAGATGTTTGTATCTGTAAATTCAACAGTTGTGTGTATTTGCACACGTCTTTATGCGTGTAATGGATTTGCTGCTCATGCTGTTCTCACACCACACAGCAGACACGAGGGGGGTCCCCGAGCTCTCCGACAAGGCTTTGTTTACTTAAATTACTGAACACACTGAGCCAGCACGCGTGCATACATACACACAGAGGAGCGCGTAATCGAAAATAAGGAGAAACAGGTAGCATGCACCCGAGTGAGTTGTGTATACGAAAAAACTTAGTGAGTAAGAGCAGAATGAGGCAGAGGATGATTCTGACAGGCGCTACAGGACCCCTGCACATCGCCATGACTACCACTATCGCTGTTGTATCACTATCACCGCATTACTGCTCTTGAATGCACATTTTTGTCTGCTTGGATTAGTTATTTCTCAAAAATGCAGTGCAACGATGCAACAAAGAGTGATCATATAAAATTTGATTATGAAACTGAAACCAACCTATTGAGAATAACTGAATATTGCTACAATAAATGTGTTTCCTGAGATGAAAGGCAAGATGCGCTTGTCCACTTTAGGCAAAATACAGACGAGCATTGCGGCATGCTAGCGGTGGTGCTAAGAATGACACGTTGATGCTGATGAAGGCTACCTGAACTGAGCGAGCAGTAAGCCTCCCAGTGACGAGCCACAGATGGAGAAGCCCATGGCGATGACGCCGTTCCAGAAGCCCAGCTCCCTGGCGCTCATGTGGTGATCCAGCAGAAACAAGGGAAACATGGTGACTGCACCCTGCTCGCCTGCACACAAGGTCATTTGGGGTGGGGGATGTTGAGGATGGACACATTTAAAAAGCTGATTTTTGACTCAACCGACTACCAGATAAATGCATGGCAAATGTATCACGTGCCATAGCTTTCTCACTAAAGGGGATGTTAAAAATATTGACCATTTTTTTTGAAGGCTCTGAAATCTACGTGGCCTGCCATTTGCTACACATGCAGATTGCAGTTTTTTTTTTGTTTTTTTTAAGAAAACACTGACTTGCACATAGTAGCCTACAACTAAGGAGGGAAGACGCAAAAGTGAAGCAGAAGGGAATTAAGATGATTCTGTGCTTTCAATTTTAGACAGGTTGAATAAACCTCCATTTTCGTCGCAATTGTTGAAGGCACACTTTTTAAGACCTGGTTTATTTGGTACATTTAAAATTGTTTTGATTGTTACTGATCTGAGGTGGGGGACTCAAGTCAGATGAATGGATTCGAGTCCAATTTAAATCACCAATTTCTGGACTTAATTAGCTAAAACTGAACAAGCAAATGGGCGGCACGGTGGCCGACTGGTTAGAGCGTCAGCCTCACAGTTCTGAGGTGCGGGGTTCAATCCCCGTCCCCGCCTGTGTGGAGTTTGCATGTTCTCCCCGTGCCTGCGTGGGTTTTCTCCGGGTACTCCGGTTTCCTCCCACATCCCAAAAACATGCATGAATTGGAGACTCTAAATTGCCCGTAGGCATGACTGTGAGTGCGAATGGTTGTTTGTTTCTATGTGCCCTGCGATTGGTTGGCAACCAGTTCAGGGTGTACCCCGCCTCCTGCCCGATGACAGCTGGGATAGGCTCCAGCACGCCCGCGACCCTAGTGAGGAGAAGCGGCTCAGAAAATGGATGGATGGATGGATGAACAAGCAAATGTTGCCACACTGATAGACTACTACCCAAAAAGTTTGACTGATGGAAAAAAAACAAGCCAAATGTGCCGCGGTTTAAGGGCCTTCACACTGCAGGGCATGATGCCCAATTCAGATGTTTTGTTAAATCCGATCTTTTTATGCACTGTAGTCGTTCACCTTACAAAAACAAACGAGTCTGTGACGTCACACAAGGCGAAGGCGCCATGTTAGTGTGCATGTAAATATGGCAGCAAATAGGGCCCCTCGAGTAGGTCTCGCCGTGATGCATTTGTGGCAATTTGTGCAACTGGAGCAAACATTTTCTTATATTTATCCCTTCTAAAGCATTTTCTTTTCACCATTGACTGTTTTCTTCTCCTTCGTCTGCCGTTGCTTTTTATGGCATATCCGTTTTGTCAAACAACTGTGACGTTCATCGCCTTTTGATGACGTATAAGTCGGATATCAACATATGAAAAAGGCCTGGATCGGATATGAAAACAATCGGAATTGTACTCTTCACAATGACATGAAAAAAAAAAGCCAATACATGTCACATTGGGCAAGAAAAAAAATCTGACATGAGAGAGAGAGAGAGAGAGAGAGAGAGAGAGAGAGAGAGAGAGAGAGAGAGAGAGAGAGAGAGAGAGAGCTTGAGGAAAGCCTGAGTATTTGTTAACAATAGGTGTATCAATAGTGATAACAGTAATAATATTATGGCTATTAGTGTTAATAACAGAGTAATGGACGAATAACGTTGTAATAACTTTGATTGGCATTACTTCATTTTTGCTTTACTTTATGTAGAACTAGACTAAATTTGACTTGCTGTCCCCCATTTCAGATCTAATAAGTACGTGTTTCAACATTTAAACATGTTTTAAGTACAGTAAACATGAAAATCACTTCTTTCAAGAACCATCAGTCAGCTGCAACGAGAATGTTATTCCAAGTTGTTAAATCTGAAAGACCGAACAAAGAAGCAAGAGAAGATGACTACAGAATCGCATCCAGAACATCGGCATGCGGTGCACCTTGGCCTATTCCTGGAAAGTGTCAATAATAGATGCCTGACAAGAAAAAGAATACCCTCTGTCACTATCAAACGGGGGCCTAGCACTTTTCCTAATGCACAAAAAGGAAAACACAACAAAAACACCAGAACTTCCGAGATGAAACAGACATCACACAGACCTTTCAGTCAAAATAAAAAGTTTCTGTCAGGCAGTCAGACTTTCTGTGTGGTGTTGAGTGTGGGGGTAATGTTCTGCTGAACATTACAGTAAAATATTCAGCGGTGCCGACTACACGCCATTATTATATTAATGGAGACTGACTTCAGAAAGACAGTGGGACCAAGGAGCTGCGTGAGTGACAGCTTGGCTCCCAGGTTGCTGTCAAAGACGCACAACGCAACCAACGATTCGCTCACTCAGTCAGCCAGGAGACAAACAAAAATAGAGAAAGAGGGAGAGAGACAGATGAAACAGACTGCACAGAAAGAAAAAAAAAACCTGAGACGCTCCCAATGATCGAGAGTGCAGGAACAGAATGAGAGTGTCACTGCCTTAACGGTGGCGTGACAAACCAACAAAAAGAAATGCGCAGAACGAAATCTGTGCATTTGTTGTGCTGCTAACGTGTGTCTTTCTTACACTTCTGTCACTCGTGTTTCCCTGCTGGCAGTTTACTATGTACAAATTAAAAAATATAATAATTAGCTAACAAGATGCACTTGTAGGGACGAAACACACCATGTTACTGTAGTAGGCAAAAGACGTGCATGTCTTGTGAAGTGAAACCAATGGAGACATACTGAACACAGAAATTTTAATTGCCATACATTAATCACCAAGTCAATACTTTGGGAAAAATATCACGTCATGGTTGTTATTCGAACTATTAGGTCTGTTTAATTCGAAGATGAAATAATAAACAAAAGAGAGGAATGTATCAAGTTTTGTAATATAAAGCAAATACCAGATCCTAATATGCATGATTTGAAAATCAGTAGCAGTAGTACCCGTGATGCCAGGGTTGTTTACCCATGCTCCTCTGCATGTTTGCCTGTTGTTGAGCTCAGCGCTCGGCACTTGCACAGTCCTGCATTCAAGTAATTATTTCTTTAAAAGAGGGGGGTTGGGGCGTATGCAGACAAACACCACCGTGCTTGATTATTCCCTTCTATTAATATTCGCAAAGCAACAATTGTCCATTTCAGCAGGGATTTCATTAGATGTGCAAAGATTAAACAAACAGAGCAGAGGCGAAGGAAAAGGCTTTGAAAGGGGGACAGAATCAATGAGCTGCAACAGAAAAAAAAATGAGGGGGAAAAAACAAAGAAATAAACCAAGAGAAAGTCAGTCACAATGAGAGAAATGAAAGAAATAACGGAGAAAATGATGAGTATAGGTGGGCGGGGACAAGAGAAGCTGATAGAAAATGGGCCGCATGCAGGAAATGACAATCATTGACGCGTTTATTTCCCCAAAATGTGAGTTAAATATGACTGGAGAGAAAGGAGAGCAGTCAGAGATGGAGACAGTTAGAGACAGAGGGATAGCGGGGTGGGGGTGGGGGGGGGGGGGGGGGGGGCACAACAACACAGACATTGTTACGAGGTTAGTGAAGAGGAAACAGAGGAGGATGTCAGGCTCAAAGAAACTCTACTGTTTGTGTTTACATTAGAGACAGGCGCCACAAAAAATACACTGAGAGAGACAAAACTAGTTAATATTAAGAGCGGAAGTGACACACCGAAAAAGGCACCCGCCTTTATTTTTAGGTTCATTTCGGTTTATTGAGACGCTTTGTGACATTTATCTCAGCAGTGAGATTGCTTTTTGTTTCTGCTTATTGGATCTTCATTCTTTTGACACCACTCGTCACAATTGTACTTATGTATAACTGCACTCAATCACAATGAGAGGCGTTTTCAATCCAATCCATATGTGTGTACCTAATGTTGTGACTGGTTCGTGTGTGCAGTTTTGGCACAAGGGACAGGCTAAATACCCAATTAGTTAATTGATAGTTGAGATTTTTTTGATGAATATGGTATTCGCCAAATGACAAATGACTGGCATCTTTGTGAAATGTTAATCAAAAAAAAAAATCTCTCCGGAACCCATCGTCCAATTTTCAAAATTCTCGATGCATTGTACTCAGGATGAAGTGGCCATCCCAACCAGACTTCGCATTTCGACTGACGGCGGCCATTTTGGGGGAAATCTTGTTACAATGCTAATTGTATTGCAGCGCATATAATGTTTAAATGAGTTTAAACAATTGTCAAAATAAGGATATCTATTTGGGAACACACAATGAATACTAAAAATAACAAAAACAGAACTTTATACCCATATAAATAACTACCATTGATTTTCCCTATATTTAATCAAGGAAATTTTGTCAAATACTCCTTCCCATTTTGCACTAAATTATATAAAATAAAATGGCCCCAGCAGGTAAAATAGCTATTGGGTGTCCAAATATTGTCTTAATGAAGGAATAAATGTGACTTAAAATGTAATAGAACTGTTGTGGATTGGAATGAAGCCTTTTTGTCTGCGTTCACTTCAACACCGTAGCCGTCAAAAGTGACATTTAACCTAGAAACCGCTGTGCTTGTTGAGCCTGCTCAACTAACAGACATATTTTCTTCAGCAAATATTTAGAGCGCATTACATATTATTGAGCCCCTTTTTGCCCCCTGCAGTTTATTTTGAAAGCACAAAGTCAATACTCATTCACCAGTCACCAAACCATAAAAGAACAGTTTTATAACACATAAATGATGCATACAAAAGGTGGTGCGCAGCCTGCGATTAGTTCGATTGGTGTTCATAACAGAAATGATCTGTGCAGAAATGCTCACCCTTGACCCTAATGGGGAGCTGACAGCTCAGGTCACAATTAATGATGAATAATAAATTAAAAGGAAAAACATTAAAGCATATGCGGTTATGCTCAAAAATGTACCACTATCCTCAAAATTAATTTGTAAATTAATCCATGATTGAACGCATACGTACAGCGCAGTGTCTTCACTCTAGCCTTATTTCACAACAGTAAGACTTGAAGCTTTTTGCAAAAAACACACTTGAAATCTCACAAACGCATGTGAGAAAATGCATTACGGTC
Organism: Phyllopteryx taeniolatus; assembly: GCF_024500385.1. Classification (NCBI taxonomy): domain Eukaryota; kingdom Metazoa; phylum Chordata; class Actinopteri; order Syngnathiformes; family Syngnathidae; genus Phyllopteryx; species Phyllopteryx taeniolatus. The sequence goes on along the minus strand of NC_084504.1, from coordinate 31,205,165 downwards.
CAGTTAAAAACAAGGTTTGACTTGTTGGCCATAATTCCAAAATCACAATACTGCTCATCACCAAAAGAACACCACACCTCTTGCATTGCATACCTAACACTGATTACAAAAAACAAAACAAAACAAAAAAAAAAACCTTTATTCCAAGTGGTGTGATATGAGATGATATGTGCCCATGTGTTTGTACTGCATAGCGTATATGTGTAATGCATGGGGGTTGGGTGGTAGTATAGAGAGGGATCAGGGCGGGATCAGGGTGAGATGAGGGTGAGAGGTCGGCCGGGACAGTGAGGTCAATCCTCATGTCTATGTTGTAGCTTAGACAAAAGAGCTGGCAGAGCTCCAGAGATCACTGAAGACAGTCAGTCACTCTGCTCGACAATATTAGCCCTCACTCTTCTCAGAGTTGCATAAACAAAGACAGGTTCATGGATTCTACATGCTTTAGTACCTGTGCATGCACATCACTTGCACAATATCTTGTGCTGATGAGTCTGTCGACGCACGTTTCCGCATAAAGACACGTGGAATCCCGATGTGTACAGAGGTCCTCTAGGGCTGAAAAACATGGGAAAATATGCTCTTCGCTAGTGTGTGTCAAGTATTTTGTCACACATTGTCGGACTATATTTCACAACACGAAACAAGCAACGAAAACATTGTCAACTTCTCTTAATCAAGTGAAACTATTAAGCCCACCATGATGGCGCTCAGCCGTGAGTGATGATGGCAAGTAGGCGTGACCAATTGACCTTATGTCCTTCAGGGCCCAAAGGTGGAAATGTATGCATTTACTTTGTGACCAATTGCCCAGGAAAAAGTAATCGATAACATTTGCTTGAACTTTCTATTAAACACTGCCTCTTTAAAATGCGATCGCGGGAAAAACATGGAGGAGCAGGCCTTGAAGAACAGGGTAGTGCCAACACGCAAGCATGACACCAACTCAAGGAAATTAATTGAACTGTACTTTTCTTGTGCCACAAAGAGACACTATTTTTATTCCATATGGTTAATGAAGAAAGGATGGCATGCCCCAACACAGTAGGTTTCTACATGGCCAAATGTGTTTTATTTGTATGCTCATTTTGTTCTTTTTTGTTCCCTCTCAGTGCACCATTTGGTGCTTGTTCATTAATTCATCCCTCCCATCAGTCTCCCATCCCCGCGAGTCCGTTTCCCCTCTGGAAAATATCCTCCTGTCGCCATAAGTTCCTCTCCTCCCCCACAGCCATCTTCTGGCTCACTCCCACATTTAAGTTTTTTTTTTCTTTCGAGAGTACGATTTGTTTTATTTTTCTCCTTCATGATTCACCTGGACAATTCTCAAACAAACAGCATCTCCACATCACGTCAGCGACTCGCTAACCACAGATGTTATAACAGTGACGATGAGCCTAGGTTGAGTGCCAAGAACTGCAACGGCATTCCCATTAGGGTTTTGTTGAAGACATTTTAGCTGATTCGGCAAAACCAAGCATTAAGCTGTTAAGTAAGAAATCAAGTTACCGGTGAATCAACACCCCATGCTGTGACTTTAGTATGATTAAGACTTGAGATTGTCATATCAAAAAAGATCACGGGAGCTCCCACATGCACACATCACGCCTGCAGTCACTGGCGGCCAGGAGGTTACACTTCAGAGCTGAGCTGCATTCAATGCAATCCAACTCAAAGAGTTCATTAGGAAGAGATGAGAAAAAGGGGTACAAGCTCGTATTTGTGTCTCAACAAAGACCATCGGGGGGGGGGGGGGTGAGGGGTTTGTGTTCAGACTGGGAGATCACCGGTCCCACACAAACATACGCCCACACCGCTACAACGAGAAAAAAAACGGTTTCCCGCTGGAAATTACATTGAAACACTGAAGCCTAAGCCATTACAAAGCAATGCAAAAGGGAGAAATATTTAGGGTTCAGTTACAGGAAATGCAAACAAGTGATAGGGGTGTCAATAGAACAGCAATGCAAGGTCGCAATGATGAAAACACGTAAATTAGAACCGGCTGAGTGCATCCATGAGCTCGTGAGACAGAGAGAGTGCTGCAGGGTGGGGGTTTGCTCCCTAGACAGATTAGGGGCTCCAGCCAGCCCTCATATTCTGTCTAGTAGTGTCGTCTGTTGGGGCTCATCCGATTACGGAACACTCTCTCAAAAACACACATACGACTTCAAAACAAAAGGACTATGCATTCTCACACATGTACAAGTGAATGCTATGCAAATGGCACCGACAATTACATTTCCACCACCCACATGCAAACACACGTTTGAATGATACGCTATATCCTCTCAGTTTTGAAGACACAAAGACCATCTAATCCTTCCATAATCCCCCTTTGCTACCAAACTTATAGACATAAACTCTCTCACCCACACACACTCACAGAAATGGTCATAAACGGCTTTTTATATAATTTCCCTCCAGAACTATGTTGCTGACAACAACCTCCAAGTATTTACATAAATTCAATGAAGTATGGTTTTACTTCAGGTATTGTTTAACTTTGAAAATATATTCTGTGCATTTAAATGTATATATCCCGATGTAAACTCCTGACCACTTCGGCGGCTCCTTCTAGTCAGTACTTTTAACAAATGACTACTTTTGCCTGTGATGTGACAGAACTCCCTCTTCACAGACACGCCAACGGGGACATCTAGCGGTGGGCTTGAGCCATACACGCAGACGACTTATGAAAAAAAAAAGTAATACAAAAAGACAAAATAGACTACTACACGTCATAGTTCGGCCAAAGTGCTTGAGTTAAAAAACAAAAATGTGTACTCTGACACACTTTTTTGGTGTCATGTGACATGCACATTCCATCCAAGAGGCATCGCAATAGATAATCAAGTTGCGATTGATACTAGTGTCAAACATTAATTTCAGAATGTTTAAAAATTTGACAGTAGTACTGAGCAGTTTCTAATATTTTGCATGTTATAAGACAAATATCAGAAACACATCTCAGTCTGATATAGTGTAGATCCAGATTCTACAAAAGATGCACAGGATTTGCTCTAGCGTGCCACATAAAAGGATGTTGCAGGCCACATCTGCGCCCCGGGACTTGAGTTTGACACCTGTCATCCATATGTACGCACGTGCTTGTTTCTACATCAGACTCACCCAATTTGTACGTGAGCACATAGAGGACTGTCCAAGCGGTGCCTGGGACAGCCAGCAGCTTCCTCCACACTCTCCAAGGCATCAAAGCATCAACTCCCTGTCCTCCTCTTCTGCTGCCATCTGCCTGTTGGCCCCTCGCAGGCTCATCATCCAACACAGGGGCCCCCCACACAAACAGGGCCACGCCCGCGTACACGAACGCGAGCAGCATAAACATCCAGCTCCACCCGGCCACGTCGATCACAGCCAGCAGCCCGCCTCCAGCGAACACCGAGCCGGCTTTATAGCCCACGACCTGGGCTGTGTTACCCAGCCCGAGCTCCCCGCGACCTTTCAACAGCCCCACTGCCGCTCCATCCACTGCAATATCTTGAACAGAGGCCAGGGTGTTCATGGCGAGCAGGGTTCCCGCAACTCCCCAGATGTGCATCTCTGGAGCCAAAGCAGAACTGGTGAGACATGTCAGCGCCAGTCCAGACACTGTTGCCACCAGCCAACGCCGCTTGGTGCCGATCCTGTCCACCAAAGGGGCCCAAAGCACCTTGAGGACCCATGGGAAATAGAGCATCTTGGTGAAGCCAATCCGTGTCAGGGAATGGCCAGCTCCACGCAGGTAGACAGGAAGCAGGGAAGACTGGAGGCCGTAGGGGATGCCTTGGACAAAGTACAGCAGGCCCAAGAAGACTAGTTTGTTATTCATGATCTAGCTCCGAACGTGCAGCGGTCCATTGGTCAGGTTGTTGTCGTCATCGTTTAGGAGCAGACGGAAATGACCTGAAATGGTAGGAGTCGTATGACATGCATGGTTAATGACGCTGGCATTTTCGTTGAGCCATCATACAGTCTTGAAGGTAGTGGGATGCTCAAGTCCAACTGGATTTGACCCAACACCGGCCGGTCAGCAGGAATATCACTAACATTAGCCATATATAATATAATAACCACGCGTGCCCAGCAGCGTGTGAAACATTGACGTCACGTTATGCCGTTTCCTTAAAATCTACTTTAGCGCCGGTTGGCATTTTTTTTTTTTTTTTGGCCGTTTTAATTGTGAACGCTAGCTTGCTAATTCCTTCGATGTGACATTTCCTTTGCAACGCTTAGCTGGCATGCTCCGTCAGTCAAGCCAATGGATTTACAACACACACATCACCTTTGTAATCTTATCTGGGAGTTTTTGTTGGTTAAATTGCTGAGAGTGGATCAATCTTACTACATACTGAGGACATGAAAGTTGGTTAGCCGAGCGCTAGCTAAACTCACCGCTCTGCGCTTGGGATGTTTACATTGGTGGTGGACGAGGTTGCCACGTCGGAAAGTCACAATCACCCCCTTCTGCTCATGTCAAGCGAGGACGGCAGTTGACCAAATGTGGCAACCCTGATACGAACTCAGAACTAATACATAACTGATAAGTGTGATGCCCGTAACTAATCCCTACATTAAAATGCTATAATGTACTGAGAAAACACAATGCGACATCGGTGAAATCTTCTGAAAAACTTAAAAACAGACTTTTTTTTTTTTTTTTATGAGGTCATATTTCCCTCTTCTAACTTTGTACTTATTTAACTTTTTTTTAGTTACTATTAGTATTCTTATTAGTATTAATAGCAGAATTACTATTACTATTATTACCATTATTTTTTTCAACTTTGCTTTTCTCGTGTTTTAAAGTCTACTTATATTTATCATCCTTCATCAGCCCTCTTGAGTCTAGTGGGTTCTTGCATGGCCTGGGTTTCCCAATCTGTTGTTGTTGGTGGTTTTATATGCGCATGACGAACTTATTGTGTTATTGTGTTTTATGTACGCTATACTGTCTGTCAACAGCACTGTGTAAACAAGTGTTTTTAAAGGTGCTATATGGATTATTATTATTAACAGCTGACTTTTTTTAATATAAATATACGGCAGTACTTTGGATGGTATTTGAACCATGATCTCTGAACTGTGAGACGGATGTGCTAACCAAGTCATCCACCGTGCCGTTATTTCTTATAAGTGTTATTTTTTTGGTGTGTGTGTGTGTGTGTGTGTTCTCTAGATTCCTGACTGACAGTTGATGTGAGGTTAGAAAGAAAGACAACTCACATATTTAAAAAAAAAAAAACACTTTTATTTGCAGAAGCTCCTTCGGTTGCACCGGTATACAGTATAATTGTCACATGAGGAGGATATTTTGGTTGCAGTTTTGCAATAATGGACTCTTTTCTTTCAAGCGCCTGTTCTGTCACGCTCTAACTGTCCAGACAACACATTTTTTGACTATCTCAAAAAGTGTTTTGGGTTTAGAATTCATATTTTTTCTAAACATATCTGCTGAGGCAATGCTGATTTGGCATAAATCTTTTCTCACTGCTGTTATTATTTGTTGCTATGTCACGACAGCGTTATTTTACACAGCTGGACTTGGAGGCGAGCCTTCAGTTGCATGACCTTGTCATCGTCAGGAAATGAGAAATCAGTTCTCACTCCCGCACAGAGCAAGCAGGATCTTCTCGTAGTCTCCTTTAGTGTCGTCCTGGAAAAAGAAATCAGTGTTTGAATATTGAAACTCCTGTACTGCCTTTTATGAACAACATAGTAAGTATGTTCAGATAGTGACATGTGTCGCTTTAGTCCCTGTTTTCTCACCAGAATGTCCTGGTAGAGTGTTTTGCCGTATTTCTTCTTGTACTCCGCCTTGATTGGTTTCAAGTCTTTTTCGGCACGGCTCACCATGGTACGGGTAAGGATGTTTTTGCGCGTTCCGGATCCCTGAAAGGGAAAAGTCAAGAGTGAAGATGGTGCAAACTCCTACATGTGGTAGCACTCTGTGCATACGACACCTTCATGGCCAAGTAGAGCTTCTCAGCAAAGAAAGCAGGCCTGCTCCCAGCACACTTGACTAGAATGATTTACAGTAAATTACATTCATGACAAATGTATAAAGGTAACCGTGCTTGAGCGTGAGATTGTGCCTTTACCTACTGCTGTTAGGCAATTCTCAATATCACCCTTCATCTCCAGGTCAATTGCTTTGGCCACGTCCACTTTGCTGTACTTTGAGTACCTCTGAAACACTGAAAAATAAGAGAGACACGCATTAGGAGAGCAGACACCACAGAAGAGGGCAGCGAGCTAGCTGACCTTCACGGAGATGAGCGGCGCTCCTGACAGTGAGGATTTCAATGAAAACGGAGCAGTCTTTGCCTCTCCTCCCCTCTCCGGCCTCATACAGAGACCTGGCGTCGCTGTCAATCAGCTGTTCGCACACTCCCTCTGTGCGGTTGGCCTGCCACACAGAAACATTACGCTGAGATCGGCATTCTTCAAAGCAAAGCGTCTTGTCAAAATGAACTCAAAAGGATAAGACAAGGTGTCGTAACGCTATTCTGCTGGTTTGATGTCATTGTTTTAACTGAAATGTCATTGCATTATGGTAACTTAAAGCATATTGAACAGCAGTCGTCACGTTATGCATTGTAACCACCTCTGGGAAGCTTCTTTATGTTTTGTTATGTCACTGCGCAGATCCTGTAGCGCTAGCGCAATGTTTGTTTCCAATTCTTTCCCAGTTTTGAGGCGCTTAGGATAAAGGCTATCGTTGGGTTTAGCAAAGAACTATGATTCATGCTGATTCATGATATTTTGTTTCTTTTGTTTCTGGTTTTACAGTATATCACTCGGTGGGTTCACTATTAATGTTCCCCGTCGTGAACGTTGCTGGGCAAATATTTGCATGTGAGGGATTTCGTTAAATGACTGCCTGTCATTGTGGCAGCTCCAGTGGGCGAGTGGTATGTTGCCTTAACCTATTCAGACTATTCTGCAGCTGCGAAAGAAAGGCTGAACAAAATCCGCCTCAAACATCCTGTAACAAAAGAAAGAGCGCGTGCACATGGAATCACACACATATTGTACCTTGCAGAGTGAAAGGAGTGCATTTCTGAACTCTCCGCTGGTGTCACTTCTGATGTCTTCCTCCAGGTCCTTTTTGTAATCTTAACAAACGTTTTAAACAGTCAGTCAGTGTATTTATTGGCTTTCTACTTTCTCCCATACTTTACAGTGCAACATCTTTTGCCTCCAAGTTTGAACAATGCTATAATGACCATATTCTACATATATTCCACTAAAATGACAAGGAAAAGCGATAAAGTCACTCAGAAAATGTGGGGCATCGTCATTTGTGTTAGTTTGTTGGCCGGCTACAGTGCTTCCTACTGAATGAAATTGAAGGTTGCTGCTTGACATTTGGCTACACACACCTTCCTTGTAGGCCTTCTTTATTTCCAAAATCTCCGTGTTGGTTCGAGAGGCCAAAATCTCGACCAGCGTGTCCTCGTCAGTTCCCAAACCCTAAGACACGGGATCAAATAGAAAAGGGTTGAATACAGAAGTCGTTTTTTTTTTTTTGTTTTTTTTTACGAGCAGCTTTTCCCAACACGGTTTATTATCCCGATGGGACAAGTCAGGATGAATACGTGGAAGTGGGCGGAGTTCTATAACAAAATGACCGGACTCGGTGTTGAGCTCCAAAGGGCAACAACGGCAGTTCCCGGAAGGCCGCGGGCCAATGTGCACACGCACCTTCATGGCCAGCTTCAGCTGCTGGGCATCGTATTGGGCCGGTGTTTTCAGCAGAGCCATGACCACTTCCTCCAAATCTCCCTTCAACGCCTTCTTCAGTGCTGCCTCCAGAGGCTTCCGGGAAACAACACAACCAGAAATGCTGAACAATTATAATGTTTGGAGTACTTTCCATACTTTTGTAATGCACTATATTGACTTCGGTAAAGTTTTATGTAAGCTACTTTGAATCCATTACATTGAGCTACAGTCTGCTCGCTACTTTTATTTGTGTCTATGATTTCTTGGGTAATCTTTCTTCCCCCCCCCCCCCCCCCCCATTTAAAAACAATGAATTACTTATTCACCAGTTACTTAATAGTTGAGTTTGTTTCTCCCCCTCCCCCCCACACCCCCACTGAATACTCACTCAAGTCAATTATTTGGAGGACTATTTTTGACTTTCCCTTAAGTTATGTTATTCTAATGTGACATTGCTAGAGTTGACTTTTTGTCTACTGTACCCACGTCGGTGCATAAATTGTGAACGATCACCCTTTGGTACCTTTCCGCTGGCTTGCTGGTAAGCTTCTTTAATTTGCTGCCTCTGCTCATTGCTCCTCTTCACCAGTATTTCAATGATGGTGTTCTCATCCACACCTGCACGAATGACCGTGTTCATGTGAGACAGAGCCACAATTGCTGCTATAATCTGCATCTGAGTGACATCTTTCATTTAAACTCGAAACTGTTGACCGAGCGCTCACTCATTGTGATAGCGAGAGAGCGTCTCCGGCATTTGTGTGGCCGTGAGCACGAAAAATGGTCGAACGTGAATAGACGTCGGCCCAGGCGGAAAGTCGGACGTGTTACACGTCTACCAGCAGGAGGTGCTGAGTTCTAGAAACAAAAGGGAGCCCCCTTTTTTTTCTGCAAGATGGCACAATTTGTACTGTATGACCCGACAAGTTGGCCAAGCCTTCCTCAGAGGCCCTATGAATTTGGAGATCACCTTTAGCCTTGATGGCCTGGTCCAAGACGGCCGCATCGCCGCTGGAGCTGAAGTTGGGTGCTGCCTTCACTGTGCCCTCGTTCTTTAAGACCTGAGATGCAGCACAGATTGGTGTTTAGTGGTAGTTTCTGGTAAATATTAACTTTCATCCAGCGGTGTGCACGAGGGCACATTTTCTCTCTCTCTCCCATATTCATCTTTATTCAGAAGCAAGCTCATTTTGTCAATGATGATCAAAATACATCCATATTAACCGTCATGGTAAAAGATGCCTTTTCGTTCCCACCCATGTACTGAACGAGTGTGGAACGCAACACAATGATGCCGGATAACCTTTAAGCAGGGGAATGGTGAGCAACCTTCTACTGTTTGTTGAGTTTAGATAGGGAGGGGCTCAAATTCCTCCTCTGTTGAGTCACACACTCACAAGACACAGAAATGCTCATTTTCTTAGTTTGGAGGAGTGAAAAGAATCTATAGTCACCATGATCCTTTTTGTCTTAGGCAATAATTAGCCATACTCTCTCATTTTTCAACCCCGACCCGCCCTTCTGTAGCTAAACTTTGAAACTTTCCACTCATTCGTTCTTCTTCTCGCTATCTTTTTGTGTTCCCTCCTCTTTCCTTTTCTCTAAACTCTGCCAGGAAATACTTTCCACCCGAGCATACCACAGGAAGGGAAAAAAGGGGAAGAAACACGGCGGTTGGCCTTAGCAACTTACTGACTCATCGGGCATGCCCAGATAGACTGTCTGCATCATGAACTCCCGGATGAAAGACATGGCGAGGCTGGCGGGCGGCACGACTCTGCCGAGTGAGGACACACAAGAGAGTCAATCTTTTGGGGGGGGGGGGGGGGGACATATAGGAAACAACCGTCTGTAGGATCATTTGTAAAAAATGGGAAAACTGCATTGAAAGGCAATATTTCCAAAACAATCCCAATTTAAAAAGTGCCTTCCCCACATATGTGAGCATAAGCTTTGGGTCGTGTCCAGTAGGTGGATGTTGATTATATGATGGTAGTTTTCCATGATGGCAACGTTGTGGAGGCCGCCCGGCCACACCCACGCTCACCACCAACACGGACGGAAGTTGCGGCCTCTTCGGATCGATCGCATTCTTCATGCATTATACACACACGAGCTCATGAGCTCATGAACGCGTAAGAGCACAAAAGTGGCGCCTTTCCGGCCACACCCGCACCGACGGCACAGAGGGAGAAGAGAACTTTCATGCATTTGCGGCGAGCAGAAAGCGTTTTAAATGCCCGAGAGAGAAGCAGGACAACATTCTTGAGATTGTTGATGTCAGCAACGGGACTTACCGTGTGGCTGTGAAGGAGAGAGACGTTGAGGTGGGAGTGAGCTTTGCAGGGGGCGCTAGACGAGCAGAGGGATTGCATTTATAGTCGTGGCAAACTCCACCTCGAGGCGAGCCCGGCCCATCGCTCCCCTCCCTCCTCGCCTGCCTGCAATCCTGAGCTGCAGCCAACGTGGAACAGAAGAAAACAGAACGACGTCATCTTGATGGGAGAGAAACACTCGTCTATTGTACATGTACTCTTTGTATTCAGGTACTACTTGAAACACAAACAAAGTAAATGTGCTTATACTATATTTTACTCTGTATATACTTTTCTGGAGATATCATTAAAAATTTTGATATACAGTACTATAGAAAAAAAAAATACATGTAGTAGTAGTAGATGGTAGTAAACGGTGTAGTATGGAAAGCCGTTTGTCCGATATCCGTGCTGGACTAAAACGGTCTTTATCCTCTATCTGGTAAAACAATTCCGCGCAATCGGCGATTCATCGGAATGTAATCGTGGTTTGGATTTTGGCTTGTCACGATCATAAAAAAAAAGAATAATAAAATAAAATAAAAGGCATCGCACCACACAGCTCCCCAGAGGCCGAGGCGCGTGCAGCAGAAACAGCAAATACAGTCAGAACTTAAAAATAAAAAAGATAAAAAAGATAAAAAGACAAACGCTTTCCTCCCCCCAGACTCTCTGACATTAAATCAGACTAAAATGTTCATGTTTTAGGATTACCATCATTATTTCTATTTGCAAAATAACAGAATATTGAGAGTATTTCTTTTCATAAATTAAAAAAATATATATATATATATATATATAATAGACAATAGAGTCACCCCAGGCATGCAAAGGTTTTTCGCCATGACTGTATTTATTTTTATTTATTGTTTTTTATCTGTATTTTTGAATATATTATTATTTTACTTGTTACTAATTTATTTTTTGGTTTTACTAAATTATATTACTACTAGTAGAACGACTGTCTTACTAATAAAAAACAATTCTAATACTAGGGCTACTTTTCTCTTACTAGTAGGCCTACGAGAAAACCTTGCCAGTAAACCTTTGTGCTGCACTGGTAGCACTACTAGCCCAAACTAGTAGGCATGTGTCATGCACTAGTAGCTTCCTGACGCTCCCCAGATGTCGATGATGTCCCAACAGGCCAGATTAGCTCATCACTGATGACTGTGCTTAACACACAGTGATGACTGTGTCCTTTCAGAGTCATCACGATGTTGACTGACAAACATTACACACCCTGATGTGCAGAGGGGGACAATAAGCACTTGCCAACTAGTAAAAATGGTCTTACTCCGCACATCAAAAAAATACAACTTGACCATCAGTCACACACGTACATCATTAACTGGATTGAAATGTTTAAAAAAATGGTGTTTTTATTATGCCGTTATATTATCATGTATGATAACAATGCCTGCGAGTGAGGTGGCGCTGCTAGCATACTCACGGGTAACCTGATGACTATTTGGGGCGTCCTCTTACGAGCACAATTTGTGCTGCTACAGAGTGAAACTCCATCTTGGGGGGGGGGGGGGGGGTTTAATATTTAAAGACTGTGGAGAGTTTGGTTCCCCGCTCGGAGAACCCGATCAAATCTTGCTCGTTCTCATGGTCGGCACACAAGTTCTCAAAGTGAAGCACACGAAAGGAACTGCTCGGATCTGCTCGTAGGGACAGGTAACCGTTTCATTTCCCATCTGCATGACTATTCACAAGTATAGTAGTTTCTGGGATTTATTTACAAATGGAATGTGTCGACATTCCGCGTCATAGTAGAGATTTTAGATAAACTGTCACGAGAATGACATATGTCTTCTGTGAGATGAGATTTATGCATCGCACACGGGCAGCAGGAAAGTCCTTTTAGTAACGAGGAAACAATATTACGCTGATATTGTATTGGCAGTTTGACTCTTTAGAATTGCTGCTGATTAACAATTCAACGACGTGAAAGCTTTGTGACCTGGAATTCAACAAATATATAAATATACAGCACTGTGCAAATAGCCACCATTAGCTTTGTTTTCTGATTCACCCTTTTATTGTAAACATTCAATAATACCATTTATATAGAGTACTAGACGATGACGAGTATCATTGCGGCATTGCTGCTATAACAAATCTAATGGAGGCCGGAGACTTTTGCACATATAGAATATATGTAAAAAAAAAAACATATAATAATTGTATGAATATTTTGTACAGCTCAGTAGCTTGAGTTCCTGTACACGCGCACCATCAGTTTTGCCTTCAAAATGTACGTCAACTCTTCTGGAGCTGACACCGGGTCCATCACGTTGACCTTTCTGGGAAAGAAACTTGGACGCCATCACTCTGTGGCCCCTGCAGGAAAGAAATGTGAGTATAAAACTAGCAACAAAATGGAAGCATGTGAGCACAAACTAAAGAAATGGTTGTATGATGGTCATTAAATTGTGTGAATTTCTACACAGCATTAAAAAAAAGAACTATAAAGCTACTCTAAAGCCTTTGGGAACTCTTCTTTTGTGCAAAATCATTTCATACTCAGGTAGGCTAGAAATAATCATTGACTGTGCCCAAGTAAATCCTAAAACCTCCATTTAAACCAACCTCATGACTTGGTCTGTCTGTATTCCATGTTCATCTAAATTAACATCATTGAAATTTCCATCACATTTCCTAAGCTGCCTGGGAGGGAAACAACCCATCCACCTGCCCAGAGGATCCCACAGTGTCCCCAAAACCTGGACTGCTCCCGGTGACGACACACGACCCGGATCTACCGGGAAGCGTGCCACGGGTTCTGGATAAGAGGTCGTATCACGAAGACCACAGAAGGAACAACACCGCGGGTCAGATATGCATATCATCACTTTAATTCAACTCCCCAGCCCAGAAAGAATGGCTATCATATGAGTATTTATGAAAACCGTACGCTATATGAAACTCTTAATGTCTCCTCCTTTGAAAGGTGTTTCTGGAAAGACGACGCGCCCGCTTTCCTGATTGGGGAAACAGTGAGGAGGGGGACCAAAGGAAAAGTTACAAAGAAAGATGAAATCGACTGAGAAGGCCATTTAATGCCAACAATCAATATAGTAGATGAGAAAATATTTTGGGTTACTTACAAAAGAGTAAAGTATTGATGTCTCCTCCCTATTCAATTTGCAATAGGAATGACACAGTAGTGATGATTACATCAGAATCAGAATCATCTTTATTTGCCAAGTATGTCCAAAAAACACACAAGGAGTTTGTCTCCGGTAGTTGGAGCCGCTCTAGTACGACAACAGGCAGTCAATTGACAGAGAACACTTTGGAGACAGAAAGACATTGACAAAAAAACAGTCACTGAGCAATAAAGGGTTGCTAGTTATCTGGTAATGCAGGTAAAAAAAAAAATTTGACAATCGTGCAAAAAGAAGTACAAGTACTTAGAGCAGTTCGAATGACTAATCTCGCAATAGTCCGGTGCAATGACCATAGTGCAAAGGGCGCCGAGACTTCAAGGAGTGCATGCAGTTTAAAGTGACTAGTAGCGCGTAATCTGGGACAATGTTGATTGTGCAAATGTTGCAGATAATCCTCAATCAGTGTGCAAATGGGGCAGATGCTACTCTGGCATGAGTGGCCAATATTGGTCAACAACAGATATGCAAATAGTGCAGCGCATGCTAAGTTTTCACAGATTTTACGACTATATTGACGTATTCGACTGGAATTATGAATAACTTTTCACTTGCCTGGGTTCACTTCGCACTCAATGACGGTGTGAACGTGAGCGTTAATTGTTGTCTGTCAATGTGTGTGGCCGTTGTTGTTTTTTTGTTTTTAATTCATTTCTTTTCTTTTATTATTACTATTTTTTATTTTTTTCCTTTTTCCATTTTTTTTTGATGTGACCTTTGATTGACTGTCGACATGTCGAGGGCAGAGTCTGCCTTCGCCTGAAATTAGCTGGGAGGCTCCAGCACGCAGCGACCCCCGAACAGGATGCGCACGAACAAGTAATAACTCCCTCACTTACGATGAATGCAGTTGCAACACTGGAATGATGTATCACAATGTTGTGTCATTTCACAGCTTGAGAAATACAAGAAGATAATGTGTGCAATGTAGTCTTGTTCTCAAGTCAGCTGATTATATTTTATATATATATATATATATATTGAGTGGTTTTGATTTGGCTGACTCAAACAGCAAAGAGGTCCCAACATATCACTCTATAACTACCACTAATATCGGTAATGAGACTGTTTCTTTAACCCGAGTCGCGTCCGACCATTTCCCTCCGAGGGCCACATTAAAAATTCACATGAGTTAACATTAAATGAGTTAATCAAGCAATTATATATTGTTTATATATTATAGTTATGTGGGGGGAAAACAACTCTATGTCACAGCTTTCAATTAAAGGCGATTAGGCAATAGTTTAGGATTTTTCAAGATTTCTGGGGTGGCCGTCGGCCCCGCACCCCACTAGAATAGATCCACCCCTGCACTCAACAGCAGCCCAATCCCATCTGCATGTTCACAATCAAAACATGAGCAGTCTGTGGTAGGCTGACTGTTTTTAATATGTGTGGGGGGAAAAAATGGGCCTTGACGTAGCGCAGAAAGTGGAGGAAACATTGTTACATTGTGTTTTTGTTGACGATTTCTATAATTGTGACGTGATAGAGTTGAGTACGTCTCCGCTAAAGGCCGAGGTATATGCACGGCGTGCTACTGATTACGATGACAATATGACTATTTGACATTTCTTCAAGAGTCACTAAACTGTTGTACAAATGAGCACGTAAGAGGCCACTTTATTTGAAAAATAATAAATGAATTCATGTTTACCGGCTGACCTGTGTTGATTGTTGACTCGCAGGGAACGCAAACAACGGGGAGTTGTGTTCTCGCTCATACTCACGCGGCCACACTGACGCTGCTGGTGTGGTCCTGTGTGGCATCTGATCAGGGTTCTGATTTCATGTATGTGTAGTACGAACACCACATAGTGCAGAGGACAGGGACACAACGTAAGAAGAAGAATCAGAAGTAGACAGGGGCGCATGGGTAGACGAGTGTGAATTGTGTACGTGCACAAACGGATCGAAATGCAAAGCTTAATGGGACGGGTTGCTCAGAGGATCAAGTATCATTACCGGAACTCTTAAAGGAATCCTGCACATCTACCAAGAGAAGATCAGAGCGAGAGGAAGAGTGCTTTGCTGACTAATCTTCTCTTCTATTATGGAATCATTTGGGTAAGAGTATTTTCTCTTGTAATATGTCAGTTGTTTGATTTAAAAAGAAGAAATGAAACCCTCAGATTTATGGGTGACTGCAGCGCATCATCAGTCAGATCAGTTCACATTCTGTACGTAGCCAATGGTGGTGAAAACAGTGATTCACATTTGTTTGTGTTTTCCCAGCTTCTGCTGCCCGCAAGGTTGCACGGTTGAGAACATTGAAACAGCTTCAAGGACAGCGGTGGAAGAGGAGGAGGAAGAGGAGGAGGAGGAGGAGGAGGAAGAGGAGGAGGAGGTGCTTGTGCTTCAGTCTTGCGCAAACTCCAGCATCCTCCTGTGGCCTAGTGCCTGTATAGCAACAAGTTTTTTAAGTTTTAGTTTAGATAGCTGTTAAAAAAAATCGATTTACTTTGCACAACCGTTTTGGATTTTTGGAAAGTTATTTTTTTTTTTAAACTGGCTCATCAGGTGAGTCATAAATGGAGTGACACCATAGCAATTCTAGGACCCGTTGTTATTTGGAGCATTGACGTGGCGACAAAGTGGGATTTTTTATTTTAATTTTTTTTTAGGGGTGAAATTGGGACGTTGTGTAAAACGTAAATAAAAACAAGAGTACAATGATTTGCAAATTAGCCCGTATAAGCAATGGGACTGCTTCTTTAACCAATCAGATTTCAGATTGGCCAGTGAAGTGGACCTCAAATACGTCTGCCTTTTTCCGTCCCCTGATTGGTCGGTCAGACCAAAACTTGCTCCAGCCAACTTCAACTAGCATAACACGTTCGCAGCGATCTGCCCACATGCGGTAGTAATGCATTGAATCATCACAAATAGACGCAGACAACCATTCGCACCGTCGTTTTGGCCTGTACTCTTAGAAACGAATCAGCACCTTTTGCTTTGACTTAGCCTCACAGTCGACTACCAAACACATCACCGAGGCAACGCCTCTTGCCCATGCCAAAAATCTGAACCTTCTGTGTGAGCTCCTTGTTCAGAAGTCCCGATGAAGCCAGGAAACGCTCGGGGCCAAAAACATCTGGGTCGCCCACAAAATCACTGAAAGGCAAAAGTCGGCCACCGTGCCGCCCTGTGTAAAATCTATCTAGTATATATTGGAGGAATCAACAAGCACAAAGAAACGCCACAAAGACATACTTTAATAGATGCCATATAAAAATAGAAATACATTTAAATACTATTTACACATATTTCCAAATGAAATCAGTACATATGCCAACATATTTGGACCAGTTAACCCTATTTTGACTTTAGTAGTAAAAACAAGGGATATCTGCAAAGGTTAAATCAAGGCAACTGGACTGTTCTTGTTTGTTGAAGAAGTTTCATCTTCAATCCAAAAGGCTTCTTCAGTTCTAAAAGTTTGTAAAAGGAGAATCTAAAAGAAGCCTCTTGGATTCAAAGTGAAACGTCTTCAACAAACAAGAAGAGTCCAATTGCCTTGATGGAACGTTTGCAGGTTAGCATGACCTGGGTGACTAGGAATCTACACAGACACGAGAAATATCGGTTTGTTGCTGTGTAGATAGAATTTGTGGACTTGAAATTTGACATGGTCGTAATCAGTGTGTTAGGTCTTTCAGTAGACCTGGATTTTGACCTCTATTGCCTTGGAGGCCTGCCTCGACCTCTGCCCCTGCCTAGTCCAGGTTGAGGCCCTCGGGCATTTCCAGGAGGTCGACCTCTTGGTCCAGGGGCCCGTGTCACCGCACCCCTGGGATTGGAAGCAGCCAATGAGACATCTTTCTGCAGGTTAACTCCTTTCCCATTGGCTGCTGCACCGGGCTTCATTTTGGGAGACTTGCTGCCCTTCTCGATGACAACTTCTGAAAAGATGAATGAAGAGCACAACGAGGGAATAGGAGGCGAATGCAGTTGAACGATATTTAAGTGTGCGTTGTCTGTGCGTGGGCGTGCACGTGTGTGCGTGTATACCAGGTGGAGGCGGAAGTGGTATCAAAGATTTGTCCGGCAGCAAGTCTTCCAGGTCTTTCATGACTTGGTTAGTGCTGTCCTTGTTGTTCCTGCGATTCTTCTCCTCATCCCGAGCCTTACGGGTTGACCAAATTGTTGAGAGTCATTTGTTTGTTTCGGCTGGAAATAAACAACCTAGACGTGTGAAGAGAATGCTAAATACTCGCCATTTGCATCTTCTTTTTAAGATCTGCGTTTGCTTGTTGGTATCCCTTTGACACTGCATTCAGATAATATATGGCCAGGCTATTGCATGGAGGCACATTTTTTTTAAAATTAGCCATCACATGGAGAATAAGAACATTGAAACAGTGAAATCCAAAATAAGATGTATCAAAAGGCCGTCACACTTTTCCATCACACTGACAGCTCTTTCTAAGACGGCGGCATAGCTTCCTTATTTACGCAGCTCTTATTAGACGGTGCATGTGTAACTAAGGGTCTTGTGAACGTACGCCTGCGTTAATTAATCTTTTGTATCTGGTAGTTTTTGTGTAATCCTGCAGATTGATAAAGAAAACAAAAACCACAAATTGTGAAACATGGCTGCTGATGGTACATTCCATTTGTACTTACACCATAAGAAGTACAGCTGGCGTGATGAGTCCAGGGTTGGTGGCGTACGTGAATATGTTCCCAATGAAGGAAGGAAGATCCTGTTCTATAGTCTCCATGACGACATCATACATCTTCTCTTGGCCACTGCAAGTCAAATAAAACATATTTGCAGTTTTGTCGTTATTTTCTCCAGTACTTTCATAAATATCCCCCACTTACTGACCTGAATGGCCCACAGTCAAAGGACGGCGACAGAGTCATGATGGTGTAGACCACTGGCAGCAGGCTGAGGAAGAGCACAAGCAGCAGCAGACCCATGTAGAAGTTGTTGGAGCGCGAGGCCTTGAAGACTCGCTCGTGAGGAACATTACAGGCCATCACAGCCCAACGCTGGTAGTACATCGAACACAGCAGACGCAATACGTTCAGACCCACCAGCCCTGGAGCATAAAAGGCTCCCATCCTGGGAGAACAAGCAGGCTTAGTCAAGAAAATCTTCATGCCGTCGTGTTATCTGAGGGAATGGGCCTAAAAATCACCATATCATTCCTTGATTGAAGATGAGGCCCAGCACATTTCCGCTGATGTCAAACTCTCCATATGAGGGCTGAAGTCAACACAATGTCGTTAGAACCTCAAATGAATTTTACATTTCGACGACCTAAACATGACTCTTTTCCCTGTGCATCTGCAATCGCGCGCCTCGCTTCCAGTAATTAAGTTGGAAGTGCAGCGCGGTGTTTCTCTCACTGCTCGGGATCATCTGTCTCGACACGACCACAACGGGAGGTATCAGGTTAGCTTGATGCAATAAACACTGTGTCGTACTCGCACAAGCTTCAATAATACACTACACCATTAGTATAAACATAAAGACAACCCTTTCTGCTGCATATGTGCAAGAAGCAAAGTGATAAAGAACAATTTGGGGCTTTGATGAATCTTTGGGAATACAGAAACAGATTACACGTCATATGCTGCCACATATCGTGAGCACTCACAAATCCGGCCTCCAGGTCCCAGCACCAACAGTAGTTGAGGAAGCGGACAATGACAGCTCGCAGGAAGTCCCCGATCAGGATGGTCAAGTAGTTGACTTGCATGTCGGACACTATCAGCTTCACAAATTCCTGCGGAGCAAAACAAAGCCACGAGAACGTGACGGAAACAAAAGGTCGTCGGCGTGAGCTCGACGGGAGGACGGAGCCGCGGCTATTACTGACTATGCCGACCGCGGTCTCCCAGCAGGGGCCCCTGATGACATCGGCCGGGTGGACGTCAGGAGGAGGCACATCTGTGGTGTTGAAGTAGCTGCTGTAGTTGCTGCGGTACTCGTTCAATGCCCATTCACTGGCGTTCTTGATCGCCTTCTCCCTCTCTAACTGAACAATAGAAGGAACAAGCATGTAATGGAAGCGCATGCATAAAGGACATAAAAGCGGCCGTTCAAATAATCGTCTTTTTTTGGGGACCTAAAAGAAGAGATAACGAAGGGGAAAAGCTTAACAATTCCCTCTGTAACATGGCGTGGGTTAATCGACTCTAAATGAGTGTGGCAGGTCGCGGCTATATTTGCGATGAACTGGGAACCCCTTACCCCTGAACCCAATGAGGACAAGCGGCAAATATATTATTGTTATAATTGTTATTCTGTAACATCACTCACCGAAAAGCAGATGTGATTTGCTTCGCTCCTTTTTTTGTTTTTTTTCCCCGGGAAAATACTAATTCAGCATACAATCACAACCCTAATGTGTTTGGCCTTGAAGAAATGAATCGACCTGTACTCTAATAATTTTCTCGTCAACTCTTTTGCTCATTTTTTTCCTCCGCCATTTAACCGGACAGTCTCTCGGTAGGAAGAGCCTGTTATTGTGTTGTTGTTGTTTTTTTCTAAAAACTAATTATTTTTGACATTTTCAATGTTGAAATGTTTTGCAGTTTTTGCTCCACACAGCAAATTCTCTTTAAACTGCTCCGTAAATACCGTCGGCTATATATTGTTTCGACATACCTTTCATGCCTGACAGAAAATCAGTGAGAGAATCATGGACGGTCGGTAAACGAATGTGCTGCTCGTCGCACGCTACAATTGCCTTACTTTTGCAGTGACCTCATCAAAAAGGGCAAAAAGGAAGGTGTAAAGGTTTCCCAAGAAGAGTGCAAAGATGCGTCCCAGTTGCCACTTGAGTGCAATTCGAGGGTGATAGTCCTCCAGTTCAGCGATAGTTTCAAAAAGAGGAGGACACACCAAGCCCAGCAAAGACATCACCAACTCCACCTGATGGATGTTTGACAGAAGGGGCGATACCAACAAACAACATTGTTCATCACGTCTCAACACATCGGGACGCCTACAAAAAAGGTTCGGCGTCAACCTGCCTCATTCTTTTCAAACCAGGAGAGCTCGTCATTATCCATGTCAGCAAATTCCTGGGAGCGCTTCACCACAAAGTAAATAAGGTAACCACTGCCTCCGAGGCTGCACAGGATCAGAGCGTTGGCAAGGACCCTCAGGAAGCGACGAAGGTGGATGTTCTCGTCCTTCTGGTTCTCCTGTTCATCGACAATGGATTCCTGCAGGATACGTTCAAGCCAGTTTACGACAGATCCTTTTGGACGTTGAAATGAATTATAGGCACAATCGTTTTGATGTTAATGTATAAACTGGTTAGTTCCCACTATCAGTGCTATTTCCTCTACTTTGGCAATGGTATTTCAAAAAGCTAAACATTCTCTGATCTAACTTGAGTTGTGATTTGACACCATTCGTCATTGTGCTCTCACCTTGAAGCTGGTGGTAATGGACGCATACTTATTGTCTGCTGTCTCTGGGTTTCCAATCAGGTAGTCCCAGCTGGTGAACATCTTCCAGGCGAAGGTGAACTCGCCCTCTTCGGCACCGTCGCCTCCTTCATTGGAGTTTCGGGCCATCCTGAAAACGAGAAAAAAGTCAAAGTCTATTCAAATAACTGCAGCACTCCAAAAGGGCGTGCGCGTGTGTGCGTGTGTGAATGTGTGCGCGGGTGTGCGCGTGTTCCCCACGTTCTAATGACAACCATCAAGCTGTATCCAAAGATGCCGACGCCAACCAGCAAGTAAGACAACGGAAGTCTGAATTGCAGCACGCCAATGGTTCGCTGGTGGTCATAGTATCCATAGAATAAAAAAGAATATTTGCAGTAACCCTGTTGGGGACACACATAAGGAGAAATGAAACAAGGAGAAATGTGTGAACAAAGGTACCTTTACAGATACAGTACACAAATGAATATATGGTGCTCCTTTTGCAGCTACTACAGCTTCCACTTTGTGACAATCTTTGTCCATTCATTCACCAAAAAAACCAAAAAAACATTTGTGAGATCAGAGATGAGAGATTTTGGAACTGGGAGAGGGTCTGGCTCACAATCTCAATTTGATGGGGTTGAGGTCGGGACAAGTTGTTCTCAACCAAGCATAGATTTAGGGACTTTGCTTTGTGCGCTGACCTCCACCAAATAATTCCCACCTAGATGACAGCACAGAATTGTCTACAAGGCCCAACCAAGTCCTGATTCGTTAATTGGGCGCTTAAGAGGTGTGTGCCAAAAACGCACACAATGAATAACGTTGTCATTTTTAGGAATGTATTTGTTGACCACGTCTAAAAGTGGGACGATGAGAGCAGATCAATTGGACTCAGATCCTCACACCAAAATCGAAGAGGACCGAGAAGTCCATGGCTTTCGCCTGCTCCTCTCGGGGTACAGTTTTCCTGGGAATGGAGCCGTATGGAAGACCCGTGAGAATCTGATAAGACGTGATGAAAGGCTGTCAGACACAAGGAAATAGACACCATCCAAAATATCAACTCGAATAGAATTGAAATACAGTAGGTGCACCTCGGGCAGGACCACCAAACCAAACATGAACCCAAACAGGACCAGGTTCAGTCCATACATCCACCTCAAAAATATGAAGTAGGACGCCACAGAGGACCCAAAGTGACCTGCGGGCAGAATGCTTGACTCGTGAATGCAGCCAAACGTAGCCGCAATGCATCGTTTCAAAGAGAAGGTCATAATGGGACCAACTTTCGACTTCCTTGATCTTCTTCTCCCAGGGTACACAGGCCGTTTTGAAGTTGTCAAAGTCGCGTTTGAACTTGATGAATTTCTAGGGAGCAATGTCGAAACGATGATATCGCCAGACCTCAAAGCAGCAATTGTTGTATCGTCGCCGTTTAAACGGAGCAGATTACCTTCGTCATCATGACTTTGAATGCGTACAGTTTCTTCCCCTTTCCTTTCCCGAGAGCTCCTTCAAACCTTTCAAGGAATTCTTGTGCCTCCCTACGGGACAAGCGAAACATTTCAATCATTGGAATTTTGGGCAAAAGGTTCATGGAGGAAAATAAACAGTTAAAGCAGCAAACGAGCTTTAATGTGCGCAGTCGTCGTCACATGTACAGGACATAAAGTGATGGTAGGCCTTAGGGGAAGCACCGAAAAAAAGTCTTTGCGTGGAACGAATACTTGTTTCCAAAAGTTGGATTCACGTGAGGACGGGAGTTAAAACGAGGCATTCTTTACTTGAGCAAAACGAGCCTCTTCTTCATACGCCAAGGTTTATTCCTTAATGTGGCAATCAGTTTCTTCTTCTCCTCCACGTCTTCCTTCAGGGCTGCCATCTCTCCTTCAGACAGAGATTCTTCGTCAGAGTCGGAGGAGGAGGAGGAGGAGGAAGAGCTGATGAAGGGAGAAAGCAGTCATTGGTTTTCCGCAGCGGAAATGACAAATGTAACATCGCAGACACTTGCCGGATCGTTGCAGCACTCGGGAAAAGTGCCGCTTCGATTAAGAAATGTAAAAGATCATTTTTGCTGCTTTTCTCCGTTTTTTGTTGCTCTTTTTCCCCATTTTCCCTTTTTTTGAATTAGATCAGATACATTCGGTAGAAGTGCGCATAACCGTTTGTGTATAATACAAACTGGTATTTACTATTCTTGAACGTATCATAATTCACGACAATTTGGATCCAAAGGAAAACGCTTGAGCTTTCATAAGGCCGCATGATGACATTTTGTAAGCGATTCTCTTTTTGACTGTTCAATTTAAAATAAAATAAAGCTTGCGCTATTCATTGAAAACAGCAAATCTACGACGACAACGATATGTTTGTATCCTGACAGAAAAAGTGATTTTTAATTGTTTTTTTGTCGGCAGGTACTGCAGGTGAGAGAAGCTCTCAGAGAATACTGCACCTGCTCAACTTGCCCCTCTTCTTTTTGTCCTTCTCACCCCCTTTATCATTTCCCTTCTTCTCTTGCTCCTCTTTGTCCTTTTTCGCTGCCTTTTTCTTCCTCTCGCGGTCCTCTTCACGCTCATCCTCGCTGTCATCCCTCGCTGCTTTCTTCCTGGAAGCTTTGGAGCGTTTGCTTTTCACACTTCTGTCATCATCATCATCATCATCATCATTATTATCATCATCTTCATCGCTGTCCCGGCACTGAGCTTTCTTCTTTCTTCCTCTCTTCCTCGGCGCCTCGTCCTCTTCTTCCTCGTCTTCCTCTTCATTACTGTACCGCTTGGCTTTACGCTGAGGTTTGGCTCTTCTGTTTTTAATTCTTCGCCTGGCCTCTTCTATAAAAAAAAAAAAATGAAAAAAAAGTGAAATGCATTGTCGGTAACTCAAGTTTGGAGGGACATCAGGTAAGTGCAACAAAATGTTTTCAAATACGTCGACTGATTGAAGCATAATGAAGGGGACAAACGCTTTTGTGTACAGTTTTTCTCAATCGCTCAAACAGATTTCTTGAAACTTCCACCCCTTTTCTCAAATCCTAAGGATTCACCTCAAAACCAACTACTGTATCCTCCTCATGTGTTCAAAACCGAACACTGTGTTCAGATCTTACACACAACTCGTAGAAATATATTCCCCACAGAGAATTCGTTAAACGCTGCAGAAACTCATTTGGGACACCGCGTTATAATATTTTTGTAACCTTTTTAACCACACAATGAGGCAAAATGAGTATTCTTATCATTGTAAAGGCAGAATTTGTCTTGTATTGGACGTGGAAATGAAAAGCAAAACGGACTCACCCTCACTTCCACCGTCGACGACAGCATCCACCTCCATGCCAACTGGAACAAAGAAAAAGAATCAATGAGCTCTAATGACAGTTGAGCCTTCCAACATGGGAAGTGTTATAATCAATCCCCCCCAAAACATTCTCACCATCTTCAAGATCAATAGTTTCATCGTTTCTCTTCTTGGGGGCCATCTTGTGTCATTCATTGATTGCGTCTTTGTCCTATTTAGTTATTCCTCTTCGACTGTTTCCGACTGTCTCCTCGCCATCCATGAGCGAGCCCGAGTCACCTGCGAAGGTCAAATAAGCACACGCCTACACACACAAACGTGCCACGGTTCGGACCGCTCCTTGACAACCATGGACGACGCAAAGGCCGTCAGATGACGGGCACTAACCGTGATTTGATGCAACCTAAACTCTTCCATTCAAAGTTCTAGATAAAGGAGAGTCGGTGGCATACTTCGTACGTGAATGCGTTTTGTTTGGATGGAGCGCCTGCAAACTTGAGGAGTAAATGTTGCAGTGACATAAAAGTGACACAAAACAACCGTGATCCGAGCGTGCGGTCAAATGTCAGCTGGCTCTTTGTGAATAATGCAGTGAAACAAGAGACGCCGAGCTGCCCTTCACCTTAACCCCGATAAGCAAGCAAGCTGTCGTCCGGAAACTCCTCCTTCGGCTGCACCTGATCTGCGCCGTCCGACAGTCCTCTCAGTCTGCACACGTGCTATCTGCACTACTGTACTCATGTCTTCCTCCCACATTCGCGGAACTAAATTGCTATTCTAGACACGGCCGGCGATTCCCGCGTGGATCCCATCTCTCTCCCCAAGTCAGCTGGGAGATGCTCCAGCTCACCCGAGGTGACCCTAGCGGTGACTGCCTAATATGTTTTCATGAGTGTGTGTCTTTTTGTGTACTTATAATAACGTTTTTTTATATATATATATATATATATATCTTGCTCCTTTTATTCATTCAGTTTTTACTTCCTGGTTTGTATCTATTTTGGGTTATTCATTTGATTGAGTTTTGTTTCCCGTCAGCTAAATTCTCAACTCTGCATTTCCTCAAGACCGTACAGAAAGTCCAAAAGTTAGAGCCAATTCACAAACTTTGGTCTCCACAGCAGATCTTAGCCGATAGTACAATCTCAGAAGTCCAATGTCTTACTTTTCCCTTCATTAATATCAGGGAATATGAGATGCATGTCGTTGCACAGAGAAAGTTAAGATACCCGATAGTATGCCGCCGTGCGGCTCAGTTTTCTTGGCACAAAAATGCCAGCAAATCATCGTGATCTCAAATAACTGCAGACGGAATATTTGAATTGATCATGAGCATCCACGGATCATGATCTGATCAGTACTGTAAATTCATGTCTCTGGTATTTTATACAATATTTCTTTGTATTTACCCAAATGAATTCAGTATTTTTCATTGACATTGCACAAGGTGCTCTTTAGGGATTAGTACATCATACGGGACGCGTTGACTCGTAAAAGGTCAGCCGAGGGATTGTTGAGCGACAGGACCACAGGATATTTGATCCGACAGTGCACGGTTATCAGATGATCTTTGTAACGAGATGAAGCTCGGCTCAGGAGGCCACGACCGACGGATTTACAATTAAGGTTTTGGAATTGAATTGGCACGATGGCAAGTCAAAGGATGCCGGTGCAAGAAAAGGCTGCATTAGTCGGATAAAAGAGATTATAGCCCGTAATGAGAATTACCTTTACAATAAATGTACAATTATCTGATTTTAAAAGCTCCTGATAATATACAACTGTCTCTAATTTTATAACATTCTGGAAAAGCATATACAAATTTGCATGTTACAAACGCTGATATTTTTCATGATGACTAATTTAGAATCCGATGTGGTTGTTGGACAAATAAACAATGCTGCTGGTAGAATAGGTCAACGGTTGAAGAGTTTCGCGATAGGATTAAAGCATGGCAAAAAAAAAAAAAGATAAGCAATCACAGACAAATAATACATATACTGTCTGCAGTAAAGGAATTGTTACACGTATACAGAATTATGTCAATCTTAATAAACAATATACTCTCCTAACCTCTTGGACTATTAGAGTTAAAGTACAACATTTTATTATTTGAATCTGATTTCAGGAGAACGCCGTAAATGTGAAAATGTGAGCAAAAATACATTTAGTACTGACATTGGTGTCACACAATTTTTCAGTACAGTGCTTTTGGTTTGTTTGTTTGTTTGTTTGTTTGTCTCTGCAGCCCTGGCACCTTGTTCATCTTCTGAGCACCGTGCTGTGTGAAACCAGCCCCACTGTTGCTATGGCGACGACTCCCGGACGCTGGATGTACTCGCTCTCTGACAGCAGGAGAATTGTGTCCGTTCTTGCCATGATGTGGTTTCTGACATCTACCAGGGTTTTCCTTCCCATCTGTAGCGGAGGAATCCTTATTAGACTATCAAATATTGAATTGCAGCCACCTGTCATGGATTGAAAATGAAAAAAAACTTCCAGTCTTTGTTTTATGGGCTTAAGCATTTTCTTGTGCTGTATCTCACTTTCATGGTCTTGCAGCAAAGCTTGATGGTTCTTCTGTTCTTCTGCAGCTTTTCTGGCCTCTTCCAAATCCAATGCAGCTTGCTTGTTCTTTCGCTTGTTGTCTTCATTTTGCTTGAAGCAGAAATGCAAAAATCCAAATAAAAACCATTAGCTTCATACCGTCTACAACTGGATATTCAATGTGAAATACAATATAATACAATTAATGAATGAAGGACTAAATCGCTGTGGTCCGGATTCAACCCGCGACATGCATTTGTATACGGGTTATCATTTTGCTGCTATCTGCTGGATAACTGCGACAAGTACAACTAACTACCTTGCATCTACGACAGTATTTCTGCAAATGTGTACTGAAACAAACACTTCAGCAAACACTTAAACAAAAAATGACCCGAGAGGAATTTCCCCATTACAGTCTGAAACTCAATGTCAGTGTCCAATAGTGCATGTTCAAGTCAGTGGTTGCAGCTTGTTTTTGTTGTGGGATTTGGAATGCAATAAATGCATTTTTGCACACATGCAAACCACTATCAAAAATCCTGCTGGACAAAAAAAAAAAAAAAAAATGATGAATAAAAAAAAAAATTACTAATTTACCATCTGTAGTTTTTTCTTCAGTTCAACATTTGCTTCCTTGTGGCTTTTAGATGTGGATTGCAGGTAATAAATGGCCAGCCTATAAGGAAAAGTGATGGATTACTTCGGTCACTGGTGAATGCATTTACTGTGCGGCCAATGCCTTTCTGCCTGCAAAAATCAATATTGCAATATTATTAGCCCGTAATGTATCTGGCTGATGATGCTGCATTAAGAGCGACTGGAGTTACATCTACTCAACCAGCTTAGCTATTATGATTTTAAAATACACACACACATATATATATATATATATATAAGCAAAGCACTGCGTGCGTGTACTTGTATGAAGAAGACTTTTTATCAGTTTTACTCACACCATTAACAACATGAAGGGTAGCACCAGTCCAGGATTTGAGGCGTAGCCGAACACTTTTCCAAACCAGGCTGGGAAGTCTAACTCTAGCGTCTCGTGGATTACATCGAACATACGACTCTTGCCACTACGAAGAATGAAGAATGAAGAATGAGAACATGAATGAACCACCCAGGACCGGCGTTTAAAACAGGATGCATTCATTACCTGAATGGTCCACAATCAAAAGACGGCGGGATGGTGACAATGGTGTACATTGCAGGTAGCGTGGACAGGAAGAGGATGACCAGTAGCATGGCCATGTAGAAGTTGTTAGAGCGAGAGGCTTTGAAGACTCTTTCCTGCGGCACGTTACAGCACATGACGGCCCAGCACTGAAGGTACATGGACACGTGCAGTCGGAGGAGATTGAGGGCCGGCAGGCAGGGCGCGTAGAAGGCCCCCATCCTAAAAGAAAGCAGCGGGTACGCTGGTTGTGAAGCGGTTACTAAATATTAAAAAGTAATATAGGTAGGATAGAGCAGGATTCATTATGCCCCCACCAATGAGTTTGTGTGCGCCCCGGCAGTGTAGCCTTTGTTTGTGTCAAACGTTGTTTTTAATCTATCTGCAAATATATTCAAGTCAATAACAGTCAAACAAAGATGAAAAGAATTTGTTTTAAAAGGAGAAACAGTGTGGCTCATTTGCATATGAGATCATCAAAATGGTGTTCAAGTACGGTAAACGCGCAGCTGACGGCGATGCCAAGTGAGCTGACTGCTTTCAAACTTACCGAGCATGATAGCATAGTAGAAGAATGCGGTAGGCCTACTGCACTGTACCTGTATTTCAATTTTGCACTCAATGGTCTTTCAATGTGAACTTTTGGAGTTCACCTGTTCACTTACAGTTCTGTGAAAGAAAAAAAACAAAACTCTGTCAGTCCCCTACCATATCATTCCTTGGTTGAAGATCAAGCCAAGGACATTCCCACTGACGTCAAACGTAGAGTATGACGGCTTTCAGGAAGTGCAGATGGGGGGGGGGGGGGGGGGGGGGAGATGAATAAAACAGTCTTGTGAGTCAAATTCTCACAGCATCTGCAGACATGTCAGTGAGGCAGGCAGAAAATCCAGACTTACAAATCCGACCTCCAAGTCCCAGCACCAGCAGTAGTTGAGAAAACGAACAAGCACGGCTCTCAGAAAATCACCGACGAGCAGAGTGGCGTAGGTTGTCACGGTGTCCGATATGATGAGCCGCACAAACTCCTGCAAAAGACCACGCTTCTCTCATGTGTCGTAGTACACTAAAAAAGGTTTCTTCACAGCCAAAAGGAAAATGTCGCCTCGGACGCGGTCAGAATTGGTGGATCAAAAGCATCATCCGAGTTCAAAGGGATTATTATTATTGTGCACCTTAGACTGACTAACCTGCCCCACCATGGTCTCCCAGCAGGGCCCACGGGGAACATCAGCGGGATGAACAGCGGCTGGCGCAGTACTATTTTCTGACTGCGTTTCCCAGCGTGTGATGTTAAACTTGACTATTTTTTCCTCTTCCCGCTGAAACACACATGCACCTATGAGTTCACAGGTTCTTAAAGTTCCTGGCATGTACACGCGCCGATCCTCACTTTGAGGTTGATCTCGTCCATGAGGGCAATGATGAAGGTGTAGAGGTTTCCCAAGAAGAGGGCAAAGATGCGCCCCAGCTGCCACTGCAGGGCGACTCGAGGGTGGTAGTTCTCCAGGGTGCTAATCACGTCAAACAGCATGGGGCAAAACATGCCCAGTAAGGACATGACCATATTTACCTTTAGAGGGAAAAAAATAAAATGTAATAAAATAAAACACAGTTTGTTACAACCAACGATGCCCTCTGGAGGTGAACATCTGCAGTACTGAATCAAACAAATGTTCCACATACGTTGCAGACTAAAGGCACCTAACTGAAGGGCAATTCTTTTTGGTATTATTCTTACTGCTTTGATTTTCTAGAATACTTCATTGATGCTGGAGGGAAAACCATTTCAAAAAAAAAAGTGCAATACCTGCATCAGAAATTCTGGCTTTACTCGAATATTATTTCTCAGTTTTGACTGATACTGTAAAATGGTATTAGTGAAGCAACATGGTTATTATTGTGATGTGGTAGCTTGGGTCTGCACTCCATTCCTAATTTATAGCATCACTCACGCGCTAAAACATTCCGATATTGTTAATGGATTAGATATTACTATTGTGAACGTGTAGCTAATGCGGTCATTTAAATCGTGTTACAATCCTTCATTCTCTGTGAAACGCGTTCATTTGTACCTCGTTCCTTTCCCACCAGGAATGGCTTTCCAGTCCATCCAGGGCAAACTTTTGAGAGCGCCGCACGACAAAGTAAATGAGGTATCCACTTCCGGCGAGGCAGCACAAGACCAGGAAGTTGGCCAGCACGCGCAGGAAGCGGGTCAGATGGACGTTGTCGTCCTTACGGCTCTCTTGCTCTTCCAGGATGGCTTCCTGGTGCGGCGGCAGGAGGGATATTGACGCCGTGTTCATCTCGCGTGACAATTCCATTCATGTAAATGTCAACAGCGACACATCTGACCTTAAAGCTGGTGGTGATGGAGGCAAATTTATTATCCGCAGTTTCGGAGTTCCCTATCAGGAAGTCCCAACTTGTGAACATTTTCCCGCTGAAATGAAAGCTGTTGTCATCTCCGACCCCGGTCTCGTTTGAATTACGGGCCATCCTTTCATTGGAGATAACAGAATCAGTACATCGAATAGTATACTGTATGCACCGTAGGAATAAACTCACGTTCGAATGACCACCGTGTAGCTGTAGGCCACTGTTCCTACGCCAACCAGGAAATAAGACAGAGGCATACGAAAGTTGAGCCAGCCAATGGCGCGCTGGTCATTGTAGTAACCATAGAAGAGGACAGAGTACTGCGCGTAACCCTGCACATGCATGTTTCAATCCATATGAGCAACTATAAAAGGGAAATATTGTGACTCAAAGGTGAACTGACCCCGAAGTCCCACAAGACGGCAAAGTCCATGGCGCTGCCTTGCTCGGCCCTCGGGACCGTCTTTCTCGAGATGCTGCCGTAGGGCCGCCCCATTAGCGCCTGATTGACAAAAAAAATAGAGTCAACGGCCACTTGGAAAAGACACCCGAGCGCACACGGGGAAACGCTCAAAGCAACAAACCTCTGGCATCATGACCAGGCCAAAGGTCAGCCCAAACAAGATCATGTTGATGCCATACATCCACCTCAGGAAGATGAAGTAAGAGGCAACAGAAGAACCAAAGTGACCTGTGACGTGCAGAGCGTGTCGGCGACCGCACGCCAATGTTCACTTCGAGGCCGCTAATGCGCTGCAAACAACATTTGGGACTTGAAAACTTACTTTCGATCTCTTTGATTTTCATCTCCCACGGGATGCAGGCAGTTTTGAAGTTTTCAAAGTCCCGTTGAAACTTCATCCATTCCTAAAGGGGAGAGGAAAAAAAATCCAATCAAACACTAAAGCAGGTCCAAGGCATCTGTAAATTTGGATCGTCACTAAATTTTGCAACTTCAATAAGTAGTTGGGGTAGTTATATTTATGATTTTTTTTTTTTTTTACTATAAATAGTTCTAAAAACAAACAATCAGCAATGAAAAGATAACCTCCGTATACTGCATTGTATTTTACACTCTTTGTACATTTCTTACAAACAGATGAAGATCTCATCAGACACAAAACTTGTGTTGTATTCCAAAGGATACCTTTACAAAGATGTTCAGTTTTGTCAGCGATCGATTAATTGAACGTTGTGTTTGTTCATTGTCAAAATAGAATGAGCTCTCAGTATAACGCAGTGCATTGCTTTGGGTTGAATGTGTTGCAAATAAATGTGAGAAGTGAAAAGTGTTCTTGTAAAGACGCAACTTTTGATGCAGCTCTTCTATTGGCTCTCCATAGATCGCGCAAGTGTGCTCGCAAAGCGGTGAACTTTACGTGACAGACACGTTCCGCATTCCGCTGAGGAACTATAAAAATACTCATTTTGAAACAAACTGGATGTTTTTCGTGATAGTTTTTGAGAATGCACTTGAAATGTTGGCTATAGGTGTATTTATCAAGTATCCTATACTAACATAGCAATAAACAACTGTTTTGTTTAGTAGACAATGTGCCCAGCTCTTACTTTGTTCATCATGACCTTGTATGCGTAGAACTTGCGACCTTTGCCTTCGCCCAAAGCCCCCTCATAGTTCTCGACGAACTCCTGAGACTCCCTGGAAGTACGACGCTGATCAGATGACGTACAGGCGGTCGGTTGACCCGTGTCTCTTACCGCAAAGTCGAGAGCTTGTTTTTCATGGCCCACGGTTTTCCCCGGAGACTGCGGATCAAAGCCTTCCTGTCGTCCACTTGCTCTTTTAGCTCCTGCAGCTCCTCTGCCGTCAGAGACTCCGGCCTCAACTCTTCCTCATCGTCGTCTTCCTCACTTGTCTCCTGCTCTGAACTAAGACGTATAAATGCTTCTAAGTATTTCTTTGTTTGTTTTCACCCAAGGGAGGGGAAATGATTTACCTTGTTCCGATGGGTTTCTTGTGCCCTTTCATCTTCTCCTCACGTTTACAAATATCTTTTCTCTCTTCTTTTTTGGCGCTTTCCTGTTTCCTTTTCCCCGGGACATTTTCATCCTTATTCTCTCTCACCTCCTCCATCTTTTCTCTTATTTTCTTCTTTTGAAGGTTCTTCTTCCTTGCTGTCTTTTCTTCGTCTTCCTCCTCAATCCCCTTTGTGGTTTTATTTTCATCACTCTTTCCTCTCCTCCCCTTTTCTCGTTCCTTCCTCTCCGATCTCTCCACCAACTCCTCTTCAGTCTCTCCTGCATGCTTTTTCTTCTTTCTCCCTCTTTCAGCATCCTGCTTCTTTTTGTCTACGTTCTTTCGCTCGCGCTCCTCCGGCATTGTGCAAATACGATCGTCATCACCTGCAGCATAAGTAGATGTATGTTAACGTTGCATTTGGAGCATGTTCGCTATTGATGGAAAAAAAACCTGCAAAATCTGTTTTCGACATTCACACCTTGATGTTTACTGATTTTGCTTTCTTCATCTGACTTGAGTCTCGTGAATTGTTGTTCAGTTGTAAATCCAAGTTGATCGCATATAGAGATACTGTATTATGAGGTTTGGACTTACTGTCATGGTCAGTAGCGATCGGTTTGTCCCGAGGCATCTTCCTCTCGTGGTCCTCGACCTCCGAGTGGCCCGAGGTCCAGAGAGCTCAGTGAACATGTGAGATGGAAACGAAGCTGTAGGGTTTCTTGAACCTGTATGAAGTGTATGAACACACTGCCGGGACGGCAAATCGTGTGTGCGTGAAGCGGCGACAGGTCCACGATGAGCACCTCGCGTGAACGGTTGACTTTTTCCCCCCGCCACCCGTTGACCCGAAACACGCACAATGACATGCTGGAAACCTTAGAGCCACGTAATTTCACTGCCAATCAATTATTCAAAAGAGTTATGAGTGACTGCCTTTATGCAGTGTGATATGTGTGTGCAACCAATTTGACGTAAAAACAAGTCACTTAAGGAGCTCGGCCTGTGTCTGTAAATGTGTAGCCTATGTAGATTTGTTGGTTTTTTTTACTTATAGTAGCAACTTTTTTGCTTAACTACAAGCCAAACATCGTTATTTGAGTTGCTTCATTCCTCATTATTATAATGATTAATTTTCACTATATTAAATATAAGAGGCACCCAAAATATTTAAGCTACCTCTCACTTCACAAAAAATACCAAAAGAAAAAAAAAAGACTTTTGGGTGGTGTTAAATGGATGAATATAAATATAATTCCATGATCTTTCTCCTCGTTTCGCTCACATCCTCACATCACGTCTCTGCTCCGTGAAGTCTTCGATTTCTGTAATTCGCCCCCAGGTCACCTGTGCTCACCTTTGACCTATCCCCCAGCGCCTTTATGCTGTTCTGTCTCAGGTGGATTACCCCAAAATGGCAAATCACTTGCAGAAATGAGGTTATTATTATCAAATCTTGTTGTGTCCAACTGTCCATAAAGGAAAAAAAATGTTAACCTTCATGAGCGTGCTAATTGTCTGATGGCAAATTCATAGCAATGTGCAGCACAGTAATGTATCTGTCTGTAGTTGAATCCAATTTTAATGAACCAGCAGGAGGCGCTATTGCGCCAATTGAAACTATTTCTGGGTGCCTATATGCACGTGTGACGTTCCCCCCAAAAATGTTGCAGTCAGGCGCACGCTCGTGCTATTGCGTGTGCTGTGTCCATTCCCTCTTGCTAAACTTAGCTGCAGCTACGAGGGAATCTTGATGACGGAAACTGTCAAAGCCATCTGAGCAGAGTGACTTCCAGACACTGCAAATTGCAGCTGACGCGTGATTGATACTGTAGTCACATTATTGCTCTGGTTGCTCCCAAACAGCCAGGAAATTTTAGTCAACCACACTGTTTGCATTGTTTCCTTTTCTTTGTTGTACTTTTTGTACTCACAGCACGACACCAGACAACATGTCCCAAAATAATGATTATCTTGTCTCAATTTACTCCCAAATGTATTACTCAATGTGTAATATGGGCCTGTTCATTTGAACACAAAGCTATTATTCTGTGCATGACGAACGAATAATTGTACCTTCTGCTATCCAGTGGATGAGCATTTCATTATTCTGCCTGTCACTACTGTACATTCCACTCGCTGGCAGAGCTAGCGGAACAAAGATACATTATTTGTTGTAAATAAATAACATTTTTGGACCAGTTACGCAAAATTAAGCACACCTGATGATCTCTCACAGGACACTAATGTGCCACGGCACAGTGATTGGGAATCACTGGTCTATTGGGTTTTCGTTTAGACATCTCAATGTTGTTGCCGCAATACAGTTGCAATTATGTACAAGCTCTATTCAAACTGATCATAAATTAAAAACAAAACATCACAAGAGGCCTACTGGTTGCAGAGATTGAGGTCAGAATCACCCTAAACTCTAAAAACGGCTGGGTGAAAAACAACCCAAAATGAGTTATTTGGGTCACCCAATGCGTTGCTAAAGTTGGACCGACCCAAGGAGTGGTTATTTTAGACCAGCAGGTCTGGGTTTGGGGGGGTTTGATCCTGCGTGTTGTGTTGGGGCTGTCTACCCCAAAATGGGTTGAACACAACCCTGCCGTTGGGTCGACTGTGACCCTGCCGTTGGGTCGAATGCGACCCTGCCGTTGGGTCGAATGTGTTCCTGCCGTTGGTTTGGTCAAAAGTGAAACAAAAAGTGGTCTAAAACATCCATCCAGCCATTCTCAATAGCGCTTATCCTGTTTAGGGTCTCAACTGACTCTGCGCGAAAGGTAGACTACATCCTGAAATAGTCACCAGTCAGTCACAGGGCACATGGTCTAAATCATAACAACAAATCAATTATTAATCCCACTTTGATGTTGCTGCATCATACATAACCAGCCCAAACTGGTTTCTTCTGGAAAAGTATTTTCATCCATCCATCCATCCATCTTCTGAACCGCTTCTCCCCACTAGGGTTGCGGGGGCGCTGGAGCCTACCCCAGCTGACTTTGGGCGAGAGGCGGGTTACACCCTGAATTCGTTTCCAGCCTTTCGCATTGAACATTTCCACATATAATAAATGTATTGTCTCATATCAATGTAGAGGCTAGAATAACTAGACTCTTGTACTTAACTGTTCCACTTCACCATGTAGGAAACAGTCAGCAGGTGGCTCCAAGTCGCAGCTGAATGAAATAAGTGTCATCAAACAAGAACGGCGACTTGAAGAAGGCAGGTTTTCTCAAAGCAGTGATGTGCCTCCAACCCAATGTAGTTGAGCAATCTCAGAACTGTTAGCTTATACCAATAGCTGGGTTGTGAAATCAATGCATTTTGTTTTGCGTCGTGGGCGGAGCATCTCTTACCCAACAGATGGCTTCATCGTTTGCTCCAATTTTGATCCAATGTTGGTTCGAATTGACCGAACCGCTGACCCAACGATGCTAAACCAACAGCATTTCTTTGAGTGTGTATATAAAATGCTTAAAGCAAACATGGTCGGTCAGTATGGTTCCGTTTGTGTCACATCATGTGGCTGCATGTAAACTATCAACGAGTTTCATGTGTCCTCGGGATGCCGTAAAAGCTTGGAAGAATCCTTCGTTGACAATCTGTATGTACAGCCCATAACGCAACAGGACAATACCATTTATGAATTCACGGAAATTAGCGCGAATAACCCGGTAACTCCTTCCACAGGCTTTCTGCCAACCGAGACACCAAGTGACGAACGCTCCTATACCGTGCTCGTCTGGTTCGAAAATCCCGCCGAGGCCGAGACGAGACCAAAACGTTTGGGAGTCGAGGCCGAGACGTGACTAAGACTTTCCAAATGTGGTCTCGAGTGTTCCAAGTTACACTATCAGCATGACTTTGGTTACAAAGCAAACCGTGCATTTTGCCGCTCGCCAACCACAGTGCACATAGAGACAGCTAATCATACTCACCTGCAAGATTGCTTCACATCTAATCAAAATGAATTCTTGTTTCTTCTTGTTTTAATATCCGAGGATGACATGGTGAACCCGCTATAGGAACAGTGTGTCACTGCTACATATCATTTTTTTATTTATTTTTTTTTGAGCAAAGTAGAGAAATTGTTTGTCGAGATAAGTGACTGACTCACAGCCATCATGATAAGAGACTACCGAGCCCTACAAAATTTCCTGCGTGAGCCGTGGCTTGTTTGTAACTCATTGAGGCGGTCAGAAAAAACAACACAACATCAGAGGAGGTTTGATGTATTATGCCGCATTGTGTGCTTGTTTGCGGAAGTAAATATTCCATTATGTGGACATTTACAAACTAGGCTTTAGTTTCACTGGAAGAATTACAATATTTAATTAAAAAATAATAATAAATGAGTACCTGCGCTGTACCATAACAAGTCATAAAACAAATGTCAAATGTTCCTGCCTGTGTTGATTGATAACAATCATCAACCCATGAACTTCTACCACACCGATGTTGACGTTGATGTAAAACAGCAGGCAGTTTGGCCCTGAGGGTTAAACCATGTTGTTGTTTTCCAGTGAGAACGCAGACAGGAGGGTAGACTGCAGGTGAATCGGGTGTTGCTCACACTATAAACACTTTTTACAAGGGCGGCTCAAACAATAAGACAATCACGGCATACCGTCTTGTCCCTACAGAAATGTAAATTATAGAATCCTTGCACAAGGTTGTTTACCTGTTAGACTATCCCAGCCAGGATGATTGATTGCTTTGGAGTCGTGGTTGGAGTTGTTTATCACTTTTAAGACTGTATAAAGTCAGTTCTGGTTCATCGTTACTGGAGCCATTGTTCGAGACAGATACTGAGGATCGTTTTTTTAACTGCAAACAAAAGTGACGTTTTGGCCCTCGTTAACATTACAATGTCTTTTGGATCCAGGAAAACAGCTCACAGTTTGAAAACGCATCTCAGTGTAGACCAGTGAAGAGGAATGTTTTTTTTCCCTTTTGCGTACAGAAAACAAACCCTGTTGTTGTCAAAACAAACCCTGTTCACACAGACCTAAGAAAACAATGCTTTAATAGGCATGTGGGGTCTGTCACCTGCGATGGCAGTTTGTAACAAAACAAGATGAGCATGGACACCAACGGACAACTCGAGTAAGTAGTTCGGTTACGCTGGACACAATGGCAGTGCAGTTAATTTGCAAGAGAGAGAGAGAAGCATTCATTTAGAAGATATACGACCATAGTGTCGTGTTCCCGGCTTCTGACATTGAATCCGATGCCTAAAAATGAGAGTGTAAAGTTGGAACACCTGGAACACACTCCCCCACGCAACTTTGTGTTGAAAGCTCGCTGTTGCGCCGACGTCGCCGTGCATCTGATTATCTGAAAGCGCAAAGCCGCAACGGCTGTGTAAATTCCCGTGTTACTGCACTCAAAACATTTGTCTGGAATGAAGAACATGTACAAATGTTCAGTCTGGGCATTTGCAAGTACATTATACCCAAATAATATTGGTGGAAAACAGTGTTGGGGTAGTGTTGCTGTATAACAATTTTCTAAGAATATTATCTCAGGAAGTAATCAGTAACTCTCATTGGTGGAAAGTAACAAAGTACAAATATTTTGTTCCTGTACTGATGAGATTTTTCCTCGACAAAAAAATGTAAATGACTTACTAGTTGATAGTTGTGAAACTCTTCTTTGTGCATGTCTGCACAATGTGGAGCTGGAACGGATTAATAGCATTTCCATTCATTTGAATGGAGAAAGATGATTTGTGAAATGAGTGTTTCGAGTTACGAACACGGTCACGGAACCAATTAAACACATCAATTAAGGCACCGCTCTACTTACAGCAAGTAAAGAGAGTGAGTACTTTTGCCTGCTCTACTTTTTCTCTTCAAGGAAAAGCAGGGAGCACAGCTGTTAGTGGGTAAATCCATTTTTTCAGTTGTTTTGTGCATTGCAGTGTGAACACAGATTGTTTTGACAATGTTCCTATTTTACGAGGTTGTTGTTGCATAAACATACCTCTTCAATATCTGGCCGCTAAACAATGAATGACATATTTACATATTGGCACAATATGCCAAAGCATGTTTGCTCTGCTGTGCACACCTCGTGTGTACGGAGAGCGGAGAGGAGAGGGAGGAAAGCATGGGAAGTATGCGTGAGTAAAGCTACGTCATCGAGCAGGAGGCGGAGTTGAGCTTCGTTTGGGGGCGGGACTTGGCGCCTTCAATTGACAGCTTTACAGCGGAGGGGGCGTGGCTTGTCCTTGCAGACAGAGAAGCACGTGGCTCGGCCAGTGTGCACGAGGGCGCAGCAACAAAGAGCCGCCAGTCTCAAACGGTACACGGGACATCTGCTGCTCACATTCACGTTAGCCACACACATGCAATGTGGTCTCGTATGGCGTACAAACACCCACAAAGGCGCAAGAAAAAGCAAGACAAATAGTTATTCTCCCACCACGTGTACACATTGCTGTATGCTAATGCAGCACATTTCACCTTTGGGTCACTCACACTCGTGCTTATATAGTCACACAGTTTCCACAAGAACCACACTTGAGCACACATTCTTGTTTTTCCAGCAATCACCGAGGCAGCTATGCAAGGGAGAGGTTTTGTGTGTGAATACCAGAGGAGAAAGTAAGAATTTAGACAGCATGTGGCAGGAAAGTTGGGGGGGGGGCCCCTCCCTGGGCAAGAAACAAGAAACACATTCATGATGCAGAACGGCTGTTTAACAGTTTAACGATGAGGCGTTGCTGAATCAGCTGATTAACCCTTCTTGACCATCAGTCACGTTCAACATTTTTCAGATCGACTTGACTTCAACCACTTATCCCAAGCAGCTTGTTGAATTTACAAAGGAAGACTGTGCTCGTGTATTACAATGCACGCGCACAGTCTCTATGTAAATTCAATAAATACACCAATCGTTTCCAACAAAGAAGCTCCTGATCTCCCCAAAAATATGCAGACAAACACGCTCTGTTCGTGAAACGATACCCAAGGCCCCCTCATCTGGGGGCTCAACATAATGTTGAATGTTCAATGCGAGCAGAGCAGGGTAGGGATCAACTTTTGCAGCAATGGTTGAGGTCAACCCCGGTGCACAGTTTATC
Organism: Phyllopteryx taeniolatus; assembly: GCF_024500385.1. Taxonomy (NCBI): domain Eukaryota; kingdom Metazoa; phylum Chordata; class Actinopteri; order Syngnathiformes; family Syngnathidae; genus Phyllopteryx; species Phyllopteryx taeniolatus. The sequence goes on along the minus strand of NC_084504.1, from coordinate 31,166,065 downwards.
TTGCCCCACACACAGCTTATGTAAATGGTTAAGCTGCCGTTTTCCACTGCTAGCCTCTTGATCCGAAGTTTTTGCAACACAGAAGTGCAAGCTGTGTGCGTCTCTCTCTGGTGGGCCAAAATCTGCCTAGTAACTAGATGCATGGTGTTCCAGATTCCCATAAGTAATCCTCAAACTCCAAAAAAGGGTAGATTCTGTTGTCATGACGACATTGTCACTATCAGCTCAACACATGTGTCTGTCATGGTGGTGGAAAGGAAGAGAAGAAAGAGAAGAGCGCCTCCTTACAACTAATGCCCCAAAAGACGCCGCCGCCACTCACCAGCACACACTGGTACACAAACCTTTAAACATACAGAAACATAGAAGCTGAGTGATGACAGCAAATACACGCGGGGGATGGGTAATGATACTCAACACCTCCCACTTTCTCCTCAGTCGTCGTCCCTCCCCTCACTGAAACCCGTGAACCTTTACAAACTAAACAGACATACATTTCACATACACATGCTCCGTCTTTTCTTCTCTGTGCATAGCTGCGTTAACATAACACTCAAGACTCACAAAGGCCTCAGTGTAGAGAACCATGTAGCGTTACCCTCCCCCATCACTCTCTGTGCTCGCTTTACTGACATATGAACAGCTCGTGTCTGTAGAACCAGTGAACAGTGGCTACAACATCCGGCGTCAACAAATAATGATGACACAATGATAACCATTTATTTACATGTGACACTCACATATGAAATGCTTCATCCACAGTTCAAACAGTGAAGGTCGCCTTATCAATAGGTGTCAACACACACAATCACCTAATTTTATTGAGCTCTCACAGAACAATGTCCGCTAATACCAGAGTTCTAAGAAATATACTCATATACAACCGCAATTCCAATGAAGTTGGGACATTGTGTTAAACATAAATAAAAACAGAATACAAGGATTTGCAAATCATGTTCAACCTATATTTGACTGAATACACTACAAAGATATTTAATGTTCAAACTGATCGACTTTATTGTTTTTAGCAAATAATCATGAACTTAGAATTTTATGGCTGCAACACGTTCCAAAAAAGCTGGGACGAGTGGCAAAAAAGTTGAGGAATGCTCATCAAACACCTGTTTGGAACATCCCACAGGTGAACAGACTAATTGGCAACAGGTGGGTGCCATGATGGGGCATAAATGGAGCTGCCCTGAATTGCTCAGTCATTCACAAGCAAAGATGGGGCGAGGTTCACCTGTTTGTGAACAAGTGCGTGAGAAAATAGTCGAACAGTTTAAGGACAATCTTCCTCAATGTACAATTGCAAGGAATTTAGGGATTTCATCAGATACGGTCCATATTATCATCAAAAGGATCAGAGAATCTGGAGAAATCAGCTTCGATCCCTCAGGCAGCACTGCATCAAAAACCGACATCAATGTGTAAAGGATATCACCGCATGGGCTCCGGAACACTTCAGAAAACTAATGTCAGTAAATACAGTTTGGCGTTACATCCGTAAGTGCAACTTGAAACTCTACTATGCAAAGCAAAAGCCATTTATCAACAACACCCAGAAACACCGCGGGCTTCTCTGGGCCCGAGCTCATCTAGGATGGACCGATGCAAAGTGGAAAAGTGTTCTGTGGTCCGACGAGTCCACATTTCAAATGGGTTTTGGAAATTGGGGATGTCGTGTCTTCCGGGCCAAAGAGGAAAAGAACCATCCGGACTGTTAAGGACGCAAAGTTCAAAAGCCAGCATCTGTGATGGTATGGGGCTGTGTTAGTGCCAATGGCATGGGTAACTTACACATCTGTGAAGGCACCATTCATGCTGAAAGGTACATACAGGTTTTGGAGAAACATATGCTGCCATCCAAGCAATGTCTTTTTCACGGACGTCCCTGCTTATTTCAGCAAGACAATGCCAAACCACATTCTGCACGTGTTACAACAGCGTGCCTTCGGAGTAAAATAGTGCGGGTACAAGACTGGCCTGCCTGCAGTCCAGACCTTTCTCCCGTTGAAAATGTGTGGCGTATTATGAAGCGTAAAATACGACAACGGAGACCCCGGATTGTTGAACAGCTGAAGCTGTACATCAAGCGAGAAGGGGAAAGAATTCCACCTACAAAGCTTCAACAATTAAGTGTCCTCAGTTCCCAAACATTTATTGAATGTTGTTAAAAGAAAAGCTGATGTAACACAGTGTTAAAGTTTTTGGAACGTGTTGCAGCCATAAAATTCTAAGTTCGTGATTATTTGCTTAAATCAGTATCAATATCTTGTCTTTGTAGTATATTCAATCAAATATAGGTTGAACATGATTTGCAAATCACTGTATTCTGTTTTTATTTCTGTTTACCACAACGGTCCAACTTCATTGGGGAATTGGGGTTGTATTACATAGTGTATTTATTTGAAATAAATGCAAATGCAGTAACTACACTTTTACATTGCAGAAGAAGTTCACATCAATAGCTTTCACTCAGTTGTTTACATACTATATGTACTGGGCCGTCATAGGACTATCATGCCATTTCTGAAGGCTCCTACACTGAGATTACGCAAGAACGCAGTCATAGAGAACCGGTTAACATGCTACCTTGTTTGCACAGAACCCAATCACCTTTGGCAAAGCGCCACCTCCAGCTTGGGGATTTACACAAAGATCCTGCATTCCGTAATGGAGGTTTTTCAATACTTTGAATGAGCTGCTCCTCGGTCGGCATTCAGACGCTGGCAGATCATGTTACAGCCTCCACCGCTGCCAATCGTCTTGTTATATTTTATTTCAGTTTGTGTGCAGATTTCACAGGGAGGTGAGAAACATTAGGGGCTAACGCTCTCTCTGAATTTCTGCGACCAATCAGTACATCCCCTTGGCTACAGCTTTTTTTTTTCCATTTCCCTGTGTCAGTCAGTATCAATGACTTCCTGACTGTACAAGTCCTCTGAGTTCCACGAATCCACTGATAGATAGATAACATGTTCTGCATGATGCGCACACACATGCATTGACATACACAGTACCCAAAGAGTGTTGGTTTTCGACTGGGCTGTGCCTGAGGATGGGTTACATGTGACAGACGGACGAGGTACAGGAATACGTCGAGACTTGTCAGACCTGCAGGGCCAACTGACACACTGTGAGTGAATGGAAGGAACGTGGGTTTTTTTTGTCCCCCGCCAAACATGACAAGTTGTAGAAAGACTGCGGTGCCTCCTTACAGAGTTGAGTTGAAGTGAAACTACATGGAGGGAGAAAACATGTTTGCTCAGTGCTTTCTTATGTTTCTCCCACACGTTGTACTTTACCACCAAATCACAGTGTTTGATTTTACGATTGACTCACCCACCGTAGAGGTTTGATTTTCGAAATGTTATTTTCCAATTTAAAACTCCACATCATTCTTCACATTAGATTTTCACATTTATCTGATTGCTGATTGCAGGAAAATGAATTTCTTTGCCATTTTTCTGCGAGTACATACTGAGGGGCAAAAAAACAAGGAAACATGTTTACTCTCTGTGTGCAAACACTTAGGTCGAAAATGTAGCCTATTTAATTTGAGACGACAGTTGAAAAGTTATAACAGAAGTTAATGAGGGTTTTAGAAAATGGTCCAAATTAGAGTCTTGAATTCTTAACTATCAGTTAAGGGTAGAGGGTAATTATTGGAATACTTTAGGTATACAATCATGATACGTTTGGGTGATAATTTGGTCAGTGTTACTGTAAAGTGCCCATGGTGCCCTCATCAGAATCACAGAGTCCTCATCAAACATGTGTTATCATAAGTGGTCAAAAAATTGCACACATATCAGCAATGATAGTGAAGTCTCTTAAAATGTGTTTCCTTCATTTTGTACCATTGGACGTACGGTACATCATTTTGGCATGTCCCACACACTTCTCAGCAAACTCCAGAGTTTGTAATCAGTGGATAAATAATTCAACATCATTTTCACATCATGTTACTGTCTATAACAGGTTTTTTGATAAAATGATCGATTTTTATCTTGTATATCCGCTCTGTTATTCTGGGCTAACTTCCACTTTCGGAAGCCCTCTGATGTTTTCGGTGACATTACTACTAGCATTTTGTCTTAATTCAGTGAAAACTGAAACAGTGGATAGTTGCAGAATCTATATTTGTAATTGCGTTTTGTAATTTTCACCATATAATGTGTGTAGTTGGATGTTGTCCAGCTTCACATGTCCACTCTGTCATAGTGAAATATCAAAGAATATAAAAACCATTGAGAAAGGTGGAACATATTTGTCAACGAGTACACATTCATACGGAGCCCCCTTGGTGCCAAGGTATGAGAAAAATAAAAAAGTTTACTAAATTGAGGGAACAGATTATCAATGAATTTTATTTTTCTCATACCTTGGCACCAGGGGGGCTGCGTACATTCAGCTTGCTGACTGAATCATGTTCACGCTCAAAAATTGCTAACGTTTGCCAAAAATGTCAGCTGTATTTTGCCATTGGCATGTACACTGTCCGCCTGCAGCTAGTTCCTAAAAACAGCTTGAGCTTGACCAATATGCATTTTTAACAGCATAACTTCTTCATACAACTGAATAGTAATGGGTTTACCTGCACGGTTCTGTTGCATGACGTCACATTGTCAAGGCAGTGTGTGTGTGTTTCTAGCAACATAGTACCCAAGCTGTTAATTAAGATTTACAGAGAATGTACTTCGGTGGACAAAAAGCAACATTACATTACAGTACATTATTGAGCACCTCTTGTCTTTCTCATTTGAGTTGTATCAGCGCAGCACCAGAATTACTCAATAGAAACGATCAAAAGGTTGTTGTCCTTGTCGGTGGATGACGAGTGGAAGTGTATTAAAGGCGAGACGAGTTGTGCGCATGCGCCGGCCCAAACTGTAATCCGGGCGCTCCGCGGCCAGCCAATAGCGACACGTTGTTCCACCCGTGACACCGCCGCCGCCACCCCGTTTACTAAAGAAGGAAACAAACATCCACCCAGTAAGAGCTGGAGAAGAGATCGCCACAAAGAACGCGCAGGAAGGAGGGCGACGAACGGAGAGCGTAACCCATCCGAAGCGGCCTTAAAACGGACAAACACGCCGCATTAAGACCAGAGAAGGACGAGCACCAGGAACTGACAAATCCTCCATCTTTTTTTTGTGTGTGCCATAAACGTCAGGTTGTTTTTTTTTTCACGTCGCCTCGCGAGACAGTGGTCGACTTTCATCAGGTGATTTTTTTTTTCTTCTTCTTCTCGGATTCAGAATCGCTTTGGGTTTTTTTTTTTGTATCCTCTCGTAACAAAGCTGTTGTGAGTTGTTCCTTGTCATGGGGGGGGAAAGAAGGTGCTGTGATAGGTCAAAGCGACCTTTAGCGGTGGATTGAAAGGTCAGGTGATGTGTGCGTGACGAGAAACGAGGGGAAAAACCAAGCTACGTATTGTTTGTTTTCCAATTTGGACTGGTTGGACGTGTTTGCCGGCACCATTTGGACCAGTGTGCGTTCGACGCGGAGAGAGAGATTTGGCTGGTGCTCGTTGGGGGTCTGCGTGGTTCTGCCGCTTGGCCCGAGCTGGGGGAGGGGGCGGCCGAAACCAGATCGGTCCTGTCGACAACATGAACATTTCGACAAGCGAGGCCAAATCAGCGTAGTTCTTCGGAAAAGCAGCGAACAGCTTGCCCAAGTGGCTAAATGAGTGTTTTCTTTCGGGCTAATTCGAGGTTTGATCGGCGTTGCTATTGTGCTAGATGGAAGTACTTCCAACCAGGGTGGGCTTTCGTGTCACATTTTGAGTTCGAAAGACGTTGGATATATTCGATAGCTGAAATAGTAGTAGCTGCTAACGTTCGGTCCAAAGAGGGAACAAGGAGAATGGAGACAAAGGAAGAAACAAAGGCAACAACAGAGAGCACACTGTCTTAACTGTTGGACTAAACATCTTTGCTCCCTGTGTTCACGATTTGTGTTACGTTCTTTTTTGTTGTTGTTGAAATAGAACAGTTGTGTAGTTGTAACAAAATAACAGCTCTCTTTTTGTGTTCTGTCCAGTGTGACTCAGTAGTTTTCATTTTAGCAGGGCCTGAAATATGAGCTCAGCTTCCTGCTGATAGATAATCTGTGTAGTCAAGGAAAGGGGAAGACCGACCCCGGCCGGTATGATTTGAAAACCGGCCTTAATTTACATGGAAGCAAACACAGATACAAGTTAGATTGATCAAAATTCATATGTCGTGTGAAAAGAGTTTGTTGGGAGATGCTTTTGTTGCTCATGGAAACTATCTTCTTTACCAATGTGCTTTATCAGAACACTTTCTATTCTGCGAAATCAGAATTAAAGCTATGTTTAAGGAATATTTTGGGCACCTCTCCATGCCTCTAGACCTTTTACATCGTGACATGTTTGATGTCTTAACAGGTCTGCTCGACATTAGATTACGCCGATTTTATCGGACTTACCGGTATCGGCCGATAATTAGCATTTTATGCTGATCTGCTTTAATGTCATAATTTGCCGATCCGATCAATGACGTCATTGAGCGGCTCCGCAAAAGACATTTACTCCCCGTCCCCATCATGTACAGTATATTTGAATCCAAAAGCTAGTTTATTTTCAGCCTTGTCGCGCGTCTTTTGACGTAGACCGGTAAATATATCTGACGGCCAATAAAGTTATTTTTAAAAAAAAATACAAATGTCGGCGGTGTGGACCAGACAACACGTAATGCCCGGATCAGACTACAAGACATTTTTTTACGATCAGTGGGCTTTATCTTGTCAACTCAAATGCGACCGGATACACTTGTTACCATGGCGATGACAACAAGAGTGGCCCACGCCGACTGTATTATAAAACAAAATGGAGAACAATAAGTGTTGGTGGTCGGGACAGGAGAGGACGTTCGTTTAAGGCTTGCTTGAGGTATGTTCCTGTACTTTGAATACGATACAGCTCGCAAGCAGGCGACAAAACGTTATGTAGCCTAGCAAGCTACTGCTAGCACGAACAGGTGGATGTAAACATGCTGCCGTTCTGTCAAATAATGCTCTTAGGTTTCGGTGTGGGTGAAGTAATTGAATTAAAAATAAAGTAATTTAATTACAGTAAGTTAGCACCCATTATTTCTGTCATGTAATGTTGGTTTGACCTGACTGATTAGAATACAATTCTAGGCACAATTTTACAATTGAAAAATCTCACGGCACACCAACAAACAAAAATGTCACAACAAGTGGATACATTAATTACTGTATTTACTTCCTGCCATCTAATAGAAGACCATTCATTTGTTCTGTCTGTCCCTATAACTCACTGGCATAAAAAGAGGAACAAAGATACATTATTTATTGTAAATAGATTTTTTTGAGCAATTAGGTACACAAGTATATACAGTAAATGAACAGGTCATTTAAATAGACACATCCCTCCATCTTGTGATGGGTTATCATTTTTTTAAATTCGCTGAACGGTGATCGGCCCCAAAAATTCTGATCGTGTAAAGCCTACTCAACGTGGGATTGTGAAAGTAGAGCTCAAATGTGACTGCTAAGCCTGTTCCTTTGTTGTAATAAGTGCATGCTTTATAAATGTGGAGTCATGTTGACTTAACATTAGATACTTAATTGATCCCATAGGAAATTATGGAATTCTGTGCTACTACTTAGTGATTAAAACAGTAATATTTTGTTTTGTTTTGTGGATTCGGCCATAGTGTAAAGAGCCTCTAAAGTTCTGAACCGAGGAGTGAAGAATTTTCACCAGTCAGCATATGAACATGCGACGCAAAGGCAGAGAAGGTCACTGTGGGCTTTTCCGAGGAAACCCTTTGTTGACGCGCATAGCATGCACGAGGGGAAGCGGAGGTGGGGGTGGTTTAAGATTTAAAACACTTGTTGGTGGCGTCAGGATACCTTTGCTGTGCTGACTAAGATGTCCTGATCCAACTGTCAGCCTCTTTGCAACATAAAACTGTCCGACTCTATTGGTGACCAAAATATTGACAAGCGAGCAGCTGCTGTATTATGGAACAGTGTGAAAGGTTATTTGGGAAAGAAATCTGATTCTTTTTGCAGCGTGAGCTGGTTGTTTTTTTTTTTTTTCCTGCATCAGTTATCAAGCGTCAGATCAGGACATCCTTTAATCTACGCCTTCCTGTCGCCCCCCCCCCCCAACCTCTGTTTGTTCATTCATCAAGGACTGTTGTGCAGTTTCCCATTACACAACCTTCGCTTGTATTTCATCACTCTGGTGTTGTACGTCAGCGTCATCGGACTACATGGTTTGCCAAGAGAACGTGCGTGTTTACTCTGTGTGAACATGCAAGGGAGGGGGGGTGACTGGGAAAGTTTTGAAAGGCCTTATTTGGTAAGATGTCACTGCAGAGAATTGAAGAGGGTGGAATTTCCATAATAATTATTTTCCCTTCATTTTTGCTAACCCTGAGGCGGCTCAGTATGTTAAATATGGGTGTGTAATTATCACAATTATAACGTTGATGAGTCATAAGGTATTGTGTAGTAAGAAAGTAAGCCAGTGTTCAGACAATGTTCTATTAAAACGGAAACGAGTAGTATGCCGTCATAACTGTGATACGTCATGAGGGTGCGTTTTCCCGGATGACAAATGGTGTGTCAGCCCTGGAAGAGCCGTGCCAACTGCTGGCAGCAATTGCGCTCAAGGTTGAACAATGCTCCATTTTCTGTCAGGTGGTGATTTGCTGAACACAGTTACCTAGTGTGTGGGTTTTAAATGGTCATTCTCACCCTTTATTTCTCATCTTTTCAGCAATGGCCCAAGAGACGAACCAGAGCCCGGTGCCCATGTTATGTGCCACAGGCTGTGGTTTCTATGGCAACCCGAGAACCAATGGTATGTGTTCTGTATGCTACAAGGAGCATCTGACACGGCAGCAGAGCAGCGACCGGATGAGCCCCCTCAGCCCTATGGGTAAGTCCGGTCTCAACAGAATCACAAAAGGTGGACTCCAGTTTGCCAACGTGCCAAGCAACACATCCCGTGTGCTCTTATTGTTGAAGTTTAGGTCAGTAAAGGAGAGAGGGACATTGTTTTGAAATTTGTTCACGACACTCCTTCCGCTAGTGTATATTCCCAGCACCTTCTGCCCTCCCTCTCTGTTTTTCCACTTAGCGTAATGAAAGACAGCTGTTTTCCTTAGTGGCTGTATTGAAGGTTACGGTCACTTGTAAGGTCAACCAGGGGAGTAACTGTAACAGTCTTGACACAAGATTACCTCTATTTTTGAGTGGAGAAAGGCACTACCCAGAGATACATATTGCATATGTTACTTTGTGATGATTTCAACTCATGTTGTTGTCTAATGGAGGTAACTTTGTGCTCATACAGGCTCAACATCTAGTCCTACCTCAGAGGCCTCCGCAATCCAGAGACTAGAAGCCAGTCTAGCAAAGGTTGATCCCTCCCCTGCCTCTTCGCCAGACATGTCTAGGTTAGTACCAAATGCAAATGGCCAACACTGTTTCTATGAATTGGCAACTAAAGACACACCTACCTGTCTGACTGCTTGCTGCTCTCCTGCTTTTGCCTCATGTTATCTTCCTTTTCACACCTACAGAACTATTCAAGGGTCTCTTCCTGTGACTCAACAAATGACAGAAATGAGCATCTCGAGAGAGGACAAGCCTGAATCCCTCGAACCTGGTAAACACACACACGTATTTGAGCAGAAATTTGATGCACATGCAGGTGACAGCTCACGCGCAGGCTTCTGTTAGGCCACGTTGCATTCCATCGACTCGACCACAGGGTTTTCTTTCTGCATCCAAGAAAGCAAGGCTGTCTAAAAATAAACCTGTTCAAAAATACCTCTACACCAAGAGACATTTTTGGATTAACTGCTGGCTACCAGAAGCCCACTAAGCAGGGCAGAAAGGGGTAATTTCAAGACAGTCTACTTTAATTACTGTCTAAAGTAACATGGAGTGCTGCTAAGGAAAACGGTGTAGTTAAAGGATACATATACATACGTATTTTTTTTTTCATGGTCATTTACAGTACTTCAAAGAAAGCTTCTTAATTCTGCTACATTTGCAAATGAAACGCAACTAGATTAGAAAAGGAGTCCCTTTTATAATATTATTTTCTCTTGATTCTGCAGTTGTAAACCAGCCAGCTGCCTCTAGCCCAACTCCTTTAGCTTCTTCCAGCAGTGACGATAGCAAGGATGACTCGTCCAAGCCAAAGAAGAACCGATGCTTTATGTGCCGCAAGCGGGTGGGCCTTACAGGTACATGGGGGCGTGGGGGAGTTGTTCAAAACGGTCATTTTGTTGTTGATGATCTAAACCAGGGGTTTCAAACTCATCTTTGTCACGGGCCACATCGTAGTTATGACTTCCCCCGGAGGGCCGCTACGACTGTGAACCCATATAAACGAAAGATTCCCTCATATAATTACATACAGTATACACAACACATTGATGAATAACCAGTTTTGAAATCAGAAGCCTATAAGAACATGTTTTTCAACTGTTACATATCTTTTCAAAGGGGGATTGGTAACAAAAAAAATGCTTGCAAATATCTCGGTTATTACACCAGAACACAATTAACAATTTTGATTTGCTTTCGCGGGCCACATAATATGATGTGGCGGGCCGGATCTGGCCCCCGGGCCACCAGTTTGACACCTGTGTTCTAAACGGTTCAAAACTTGTGTGTTTCCAGGATTTGACTGTCGCTGCGGAAACCTCTTCTGCGGTATCCACCGGTACTCTGACAAGCACAACTGCCCCTACGACTACAAGGCCGAGGCGGCCGCCAAGATCCGTAAGGAGAACCCCGTGGTGGTGGCTGACAAGATCCAGAGAATATAGATCTCGCGAGGCAAACGATGCAAGTGGCAGTGATGAAGATGACACTTTTTTTGAAAAAAGACTGCAGTGTTTAACCTTTGGAATTGAGCACTGGCATTTGTGGCCAAGTGAGGATGGAAAGGACTTGATTTACAAAAATTAAAACCTCAAGAAGACATTTGGGGGGAAAAAAAAAATCATGTCTGAAGGAGATGCATGAATGATCACCTTGCTTCCCTTTTGATTAATCCATTTGTTAGTTTTATCTTATTTTCTGTGGTGTGATTTTTCTTCCTAAGAATACATATTGTCTTATAAAGAGCAGCCCAGAGTAAATGTCTGAGACAAGCTGCACTCCTCTCACCGTAACCAGGCATACAGTGCCAAACTGTAGACCGCCATTCTTGCTCAGACCCTGTCATGCGTCAGAAACCAAGTCCAAGTCAAGAATTGAGACCACGCTGCATGAGCGTACAACTGTCCCCCAAAATGTTGCACAAGGGGTTCTGTTACTTTGTCTCTGTCTTTCCCGGCTTTACCTACCTCACAGCTGCTCTGGTCTCCTCGTTGTCTTCTTTTTCTCTTTTTTTCTCCCCTTCTTTCTCTTTGTGCTCATCCACTGTGACCCCAGCAGAGCAGCATGTCACCGCTCATCCGCCTCAGTGACCCCTCTGATCAGCATTCTTATGTTGACTGATTGGTTTGATTGTGATGAGGCTCATTCTCGTTTAATTCTGGAGGTATAGTGCAGGACAGGGACAAATAGACTCCACGTTTCACTAAATTTCAGCCCTAGCTGTTGGCATTCTTGGAAAACGAGCTCGCGCGTGAGTGACAGGCTGGAAGGATGGAGGCCTCACAGCTCAATATTGGCTACAAAGTTGAATGAATGGGATTTATGCATGAGTTTCTCTTCCTCTACAGGAGAGTTTCCAGTAAAATGGCCTCAGTCTCAGTCTGGTTGGGTTGCAGGCATTTGTACTTGCTCAGACAATTGTTTTATTAGCTCCCCCCCCCCCCACCGCCCCGCCCCTTTCGCATCAATTGTGTTTTGATGTCGGCGCATGTCTTCAATGCATATGTGCAGTTAGGATATGTGACCCATGATTTTGTCTTTGGTTTTTATTCATTTTAAGTGCGCTAACAAAACGTTCATATGAGCACTGTGTGTGTTTGTGGAGAAACAAGGTTTATCAGCACATGTTTACAGAAAACTACAGGAGCATGCCAGAGCTAGATTTAAATAAAATGAAATATACTAGACCACCACAATTACATGTAGCGTGTGCGTGTGCGTGTTTGAGTGTGTGTCTGCAAAGTGTGTTTTCATGGCTGCCTGACACATTGTATGTACGTGACTTGTTAATCTAGTGTGTTTTTCATTTAAGACAACGATGTATCCGTTTGATTTCCCCCCCAGTCTGATTCTTAGTTATATGCAAATTTGTACAAAAATGAAAAAAACAACAAACTGTTGATATTTATGTATTGCATATAATCCTGCTATCCAGCATTACCACAGAATAGTATCATGTAAATAAAACTGTACAGAGAGACATTACCAATCTGTCTTGTGTATGTTTAGATTTGGATTTACCTTGTGTGTCATGCATTGTATTTATAGTATTCGGGTATATGGAGGCTTGATTTTTCTCATTTGGGCCAGAAACCTGCTGCTGTGAGCAAGATGACATCATAAAGTGGGCGACTCAGCACAGTAGTCCCGGAACAGCCATGCAAACAATAGAAAGTGAGTGGCCCCTCCTTCACCTCAGCTAGACCGGTTCCTTGAACATCCTCATGCCATTACTGGGACCTGGCAGCACACACTGAAGAACACTGACAAGCCGCATCCAAGCATTGTCTGGGTCACACAGGACATATTAGTATTGCGCTTTTATTGGATGAAGGTCATACTGTACGGACAGGCCTAACCGTGCTTGTGCGTGTGTCTCAAAAACAATATGTTCTTTCACACTCCTTTTGGGAGAGTTCACAGATGGCGTCACTGCAACAGCTGCTCAGACAGCTGAGGCGCGCTCGTGTGGTGTTCCTGTGACAGAGCGACAGAGATCACATTGTTTGGACACAGGCCGAGGACAATAGAGCGTTTACACAACTTATTAAATAACAAACGACTTGGACTCAAGGTGTTAAAACAGGGGTCAGCAACCTTTTTGAAGATTACCTTCAATAATATATTATTGATCATTATCATCTACAATGATTTAACAAGGTACAGATATCAATATGCAACACTCCTTATATATAAATCTCTGGAAGTGTTTACATTGTTAAATGATCAGTTTTTCAACATTGGTAGGCTATGAGAATATCTCATCACTGTTGAGCTATTTTTAGAACAGGCCTACAGGCTGCTCATGTGGTCCTTAGGGGTTGCCTATAGTGACCCCGGGCATCATGTTGGTGGCTCTGCCCAGAATGTAATTTTTGTGTGTGTGTGAGCGATTTGGGAAGAGGATTCAGCACATTCCACATGTGACTTGCAACAAATGCTGACCTCCTGTGAACAAGAGCAAAAGAGTGGAACAAACACTTGGTTGACACTTACCTGCCACCACATACACACTTCATTTTCTAATTTCAACTGGCGCGTGAAGCTGAGGTCTGTGCCACTCTCCGTGTTTGTCTGCTATTGCAGGTGTGACTTAACGGGACAAGAACGAGACAAGACTGAAGGACAGTGATAAAGAGAGAGTGACTGGTAAACTCCCACATGTGAAAATGTGTTGGATAACAAACTAAGGCACATTAGTTCCACATTCTGGCCTTGCATTCGATAATATTACTTAATTCACGTTTTTGTCTAATTTTTATAATGTTTTACACATTTTTAATTGATTCTGCATTTTATAGTTAAATTACTCAGAACATGCAGTAGATGTGCAGTATGTACACACACACACACAGTGAAACTCATATTTTACAGCTTCATTAAACTAATACTACTGTATTCGTAATATATGTTTCAGAAAGGCTATTCCTACTTTATGTAAAAATATATTTAAAAAATCAGACTGTGTCTTGTGTAATTCATTTAGGTTTTTCACAAGCTATAAGCTATATATTTTTTGAGTATTAGTATGAGTGTGTCATTACCCACAGTGAAACCAATACTTTTACCGACATACAGTTTGGGCTGACAAAACACTCTGCACATCTCAAGAAGCCAAATTACAGTTTGCAAATGCACACAGCGACAAAGCCTTCAATTTTTGGAGACATGTTCTGTGTGGTCTGACGAAACTAAAATGAACTGTTTGGCCATCATGAGCATCATGACATTTGGAGGAAAAAGAGGACAGCTTCCCAACTTTGAAATACGAGGGTGGCAGCATCATGTTGTGGGGACTTAAGCATAACAAAGTCAATGTTTTGGAGTGACCATCAAAGCTCTAATATCAATCATTTTAAAAATTAATGGGCAGATATGAAAAGGCATGTTCGATCAAGGTGCCCCACAAACTTACTCAGTTCCACCAGTTCTGTCAGGAGGAATGGGCAAAAATTCATGCCAGCTATTGTGAGAAGCTTGTGGAAAGAATCCAAAACGTTTGACCCAAGTCATACAGTTTAATGCCAATAGGGCCAAATACTAATGACATTTATGTAAACGTCTGACTTTGAAAAAAGTAATGAAATTTTTGATTTAAAAAAATCCTTCTCTCATTATTCTGGCATTTAGCAAATAGAAATGTAATAATATAATAATTTAAAAAATATGATTATGCTAAAGCGCTGTATAAGTCGTATTATTTCTTCTTCTTCTTATTATTATTATTATTAGTATTATTAACGCAGAGTAAAAAAATGTACAGCAGGCAGACAAAGAAAAGGAAGGGAAGTGTGATACCATTGCGTCAGGTATGCATGTATGCATTGCGCGTCAAACCTTTAGAGGGCGCTACCTTTTGTCTTTCTTTTCTGTGTGACCTCTGACACCGGAAACGGAAAGAAATGCGTCGGGCGCTCGTGTTAGCGGCGCTATTGTAACGTCGACTGAGCGTGAGTTGCACTGAAACGTGAATATTTTATCACCATTTTCATGATCCACCGTCAAGCCCTGCGCCGATGATTCCCGCGTCGACTTCCAAGAAGAGCGTGGAACGAGTTTTGTGGTGGATTTGAGCCCGTATCGCATTATTTAGAAAAGTCCGCTGAAAGCTAACATTAAGTGGCACCATGGCGGATGTTACCGCTCGTAGCCTGCAGTATGAGTACAAGGCGGTGAGTATGTTTTTGTAGAATACTTGGCACACAAAGCTTTCTCTGGTTTGTCATATGTCTACTTGGATTCAATACGCTATAAAATACGTTGACTGAATGTATTAGTTATTATTATGGACAGTTTCCGCATTAGCGTTTAGCCTCGCTGGCTACATGGACCCAATACATTGAATATGTTTTGACCGCAGAACTCGAACTTGGTGCTGCAAGCTGACCGCTCCCTGATCGACCGCACACGGAGAGATGAACCTACGGGGGAGGTGCTGTCCCTGGTGGGGAAGCTGGAGGGGACCAAAATGGGGGACAAAGCTCAGAGGACCAAACCTCAAAAACTGGAAGAGAGACGAGACAAGTTAGTACTGTCATAATACATTTTTTCGGACGTTTCTGGATATCACCCAACGTCTTCTGACGAAATACATTATTGTTATTCACGTACATTGTCCGCTATCTAAATGAAATGTGCGCGTTTGTATTGTGGAATGTAATGGGATTCTGTACAGTTATGATTTACATTGTTATAGTACTGTTACTTGATTTTTTTTAATTATAGATGCTCACGGTGTGTCAACAGAGTAAATAGTCTGAGCAAAATTAAAATTAGACTTATCGGGCTGATTGGTATCGGCCGATATTTAGCATTTTATGCTGATCAGCTTTAATGTCATTCGCCGATCCGATCATTGATCGGCGCTGCAAAAGACATTTATTCCGCGTCGCCATCGTGCACAGTATATTTGAATCCAAAAGCTAGTTTATTTTAGCCTTGTTGGACGTCTTTTGACGGAGTATTGGAAATATCTGACGGCCAATAAAAAAAAAAAAAAACATGTCGGCGATGTGGAACAGACAAAACGTCTGAGACAGACAACACGTAATGCCGGATCAGACTACGAGACAAATTTGCTCTTTCACGATTGCACGATTGTCAGACTAATTCAATAAAATCTCTCTATTCCGATACCACCGCATCCCGTTTTTTACGATCATTGGGCTTTATCTTGTCAACTCAAATGTGATCAGATACACTCGTTACCGTGGTGACGCCAACAAGAGTGGAGCGCGTCGACTTTGTATTATTAGGACAAAATGAGGGGAAAACGTGTGTTGGTGGTCACCGGTGCTCAGGAAAGGAGAGGACGTTCGTTTAAGGCTTACTTGAGGTATGTTCACGTACTTATAATACGATACGGCTCGCAAGCAGGCAACAAAAATGTTATGTAGCCTCGCAAGTTAGCAGTACCACTAACGGTTGGACGTAAAGATGACGGCGTTCTGTCGATTCATGCTCTAAAGTTTCGGTGTGGATAAAGTAATTTAATTAAAAATAAAGTAATTTCATTACAGTAAGTTAGCACCCATTATTTCTGTCATTTATGGAGCCAAGGAACATATTTTACAATTGAAAAAATCTCATGATACACCAACAAACAAAAATGTCACAAAAAGTGGATACATTAATTACTCTATGTACTTCCTGCCATCTAATAGAAGACCATGTATCATTTGTTCTGTCTGTCACTATGCGTCACTGGCATAAATATATGAACAAAGATACATTATTTATTGTAAATATAATTTTGGGAGGAATTAAGTACACAAGTATATCCAGTAAAATGAATAGGTCATTTAAATAGACACATTCCTCCATCTTGTAATCGGATCGGTGATCGGTTATCGTTTTTTTTTTCAACTCGCTGATTGGTGATCGGCCCCAAAAATCCGGATCGTGTAAAGCCTAGTTAAAATTGTTACGCGTAACAATCCTAGTGACTCCTGTTTCACATTCTCAGACAATGTATTATAACACGCAGAACATGGGGGATCTCAAATATCAAATTCACAAATAGTTTTCACTGATTAATCTTGAATATGATAGAAGACAGTATTTGTTTCTCTCCTTGAAATGTTCTGTTATTTTTAGAAATCATAAAATACTGTGAGTTGTATGATAATTAGTTTTATACATTTAAGCTATGTCCCCAGGGCTTTTAATGTTCATTCAAGTCATTCCTTCTTTTTCTCTGTTCAAACAGGAGGCGGAAAAGAGATGAGGACAGACATGATATCAACAAAATGAAGGGCTTTACTCTTCTGTCGGAGGGCATCGATGAAATGGTGGGAATTGTATACAAACCCAAAACCAAAGAAACAAGAGAGACTTATGAAGTTTTACTCAGCTTCATCCATGCTGCTTTGGGAGATCAGGTCTGTAAATGCAACTTTTTAACATCTGGGTCAAATGACTGCCCAATCAGTTCATTGACTGGACTGTTGTCTCTTATAGCCGCGTGACATTCTGTGTGGCGCAGCAGATGAAGTCTTGGCGGTGCTAAAGAATGATAAAATGAGGGATAAGGAGAGGCGGCGTGAGGTCGAGCAGCTTCTTGGACCTGCCGATGACACACGCTACCATGTGCTGGTCAACTTGGGAAAGAAGATCACTGACTATGGGGGTGACAAGGATTTACAGAATATGGGTATGTTCAAAAGAAGGAACTGCAATAAGGCCTGGTTGCCAATGAACCACTAAACATAATGCTTGTGAACTAGTATTTTTCTAACAAATCCTATTTTTTGTAGATGACAACATTGATGAAACATACGGTGTTAATGTCCAATTTGGATCTGATGAGGAGGTATGTTTGTCTTGTAAGAGGATTTTAGGGAACCTCTGTTTTGTAGCCTAATGTTTTTTTAATTGTTTTATTTGCTGTATTGCTTTTTAGGAGGGTGATGAAGACAAGTATGGAGAGGTGCGCGATGAGCATTCAGAAGAAGACAGTGAAGGAGAGGAAGCCGACGTGGGCTGCACTCTTTCAGCCAATGTAAGTGAACCATCTGCTTGAGTAACTGAGGTTACGTCAGCCTGATCGTTTACTGATAAATCTTTATGCCCCCCCCCTCCCAAATTCAGCTTGGTGTCACAGGCGACGTGATGACTGTGAAGAAGAA
Source organism: Phyllopteryx taeniolatus (assembly GCF_024500385.1). NCBI lineage: Eukaryota > Metazoa > Chordata > Actinopteri > Syngnathiformes > Syngnathidae > Phyllopteryx > Phyllopteryx taeniolatus. The sequence continues at coordinate 31,148,033 of NC_084504.1, read as the reverse complement.
AGATCTCCACCCTCGTGACATCGACGCCTTTTGGCTCCAACGACAGCTCAGTCGCTTTTATGATGATGCTATCGTCTCTCAGAAGAAAGCTGATGAGGTCTTAGAAATTCTCAAGGTCTGTTAACCATCTTGCGCTTCTTGGTATCAGTGTGTTGTTGATGTTGTTTCTCTTGCAAACTGAGTTTTTGTCTATTTACTCCAGACTGCCAGTGATGACAGAGACTGTGAAAACCAGCTTGTATTGCTTCTTGGCTTTAAAACCTTTGACTTCATCAAAATCCTGCGCCAACATCGTCGCATGAGTAAGTGCTTGTCGCTTTAGTGTAATTCTGCCATGGAACCAGGAGGTCAACTTTTGAGACACTCAGTGGCATAGTCAACACTAAAATGTGTGAGTTGTGAGTCAAAATTTAGTTTGCATGCTTTTTCACACCCCACAGTTCAGTATTGTACAATGCTGGCAAGTGCTCAAAGTGAGGCAGAAAAGGAACGGATCATTGGAAAGATGGAGTCTGACCAGGAACTGTCAAAGATTCTGTACCAGCTGCAGGAGACAGAGAAAGAAGATATTATTCGGGTAAGGTGTATGTCTTTGCATTTCTTAGTATACAATCATACTTGATTTTTATTTTTTTTTTTCCCCAAATCACACCTTTTCCTGTTGGGTTTGTTTTTTAGGAAGAACGATCTCGCAGGGAGAGGGTAAGGAAGTCCCGTGTGGATGACATGGAAGCAATGGACACAGGCCACGGAGAGGTAAATATACAACAGGGTTGATGTAGTTTCTAGACGTCATGTCAGCATGTTGAGATGTACAGGTTGTCACTATATAATAAATCTACTTTACCTGTAGCAAAATTATGTACGGGACAATGAAACTGGTATGATTGCAAGTTTCAAAGTCATTTATAATATCCGCCCTTGCACGCCAGGCAGTTGCTCCCCGACAACTGTTGGACCTTGAAGACTTGACCTTCACCCAGGGGAGCCATTTCATGGCCAACAAGCGCTGCCAGCTGCCAGATGGTTCTTTCCGCAAACAACGGAAAGGTTATGAAGAAGTGCACGTTCCTGCACTCAAACCCAAGCCCTTTGCTGACAATGAGGTTTTTTTTTTTTTGCCTGCTCCGGATTATTGTAGCACTGGAGCAGTAATTACACATGGGAAGCACTGGAAGGGTGACTGGATTTCGTCCTCATTTGCTTTCTCATTATTGTGTCATTAGGTGCTTGTTTCCATTGAAAAGCTGCCCAAGTATGCACAGGCTGGCTTTGAAGGTTTCAAAACCCTAAACCGTATCCAGAGCAAGCTGTTTAAAACCGCCATGGAGACTGATGAGAACCTGCTTGTATGTGCGCCAACGGTAGGTTGCCTTTGCGCACCACTGATGGGATGCATTGGCTGTGCCACCCTAGAGATTTTGTTTCCACATCTGCTTTCTTTGTAAATTCATTTGGATGTGTATGTGCAGGGAGCTGGTAAAACAAATGTTGCTCTGATGGCAATGCTTAGGGAAATAGGAAAGCACATTAACATGGATGGCACCATAAATGTGGATGACTTCAAAATAATCTACATTGCGCCCATGCGCTCTCTGGTACAGGAGATGGTGGGCAGCTTTAGTAAGGTAAGTCTCACCACCTTCCGACATAGAGTTGGAAAGTGAGTTATTTAATGCCATACGTGATGAAAAGCCATGTTACTCATTTTTTTATGTACTCTTCCAGCGGTTGGCAAGCTATGGAATCACAGTGTCTGAGCTGACAGGAGACCACCAACTGTGCAAAGAGGAGATAAATGCCACTCAAATTATTGTCTGCACCCCTGAAAAATGGGACATTATTACTCGTAAAGGTGGTGATCGTACCTACACCCAACTGGTGCGCCTTATCATCATTGTAAGTGCCATCTGTTTTTTTTGAAAGACTTTGTTATAAAAAGTGTAGCTGGTTTGAAATGACGACTGTGAACGCTTGTGCAGGATGAAATCCACCTGCTGCACGATGACCGTGGGCCCGTGTTGGAGTCTCTGGTGGCAAGGACCATCCGCAATGTGGAGCTGACTCAGGAAGACGTGCGTCTGCTTGGTCTCAGTGCCACACTCCCCAACTATGAGGACGTGGCCGCCTGCCTGCGTGTCGATCCTGCCAAGGGACTCTTCTACTTTGACAACAGGTATTCCATGTAAACGTTAAATGTTTAGTTAAGACCCTTTTTTGTGGGATGATCAACATTCATACAAATCATTCGCCTTTCGGCGAAATTTGCCGTTTTGAACTCAAAATAGGCCATTTACGTAAATCGCATAGTTCCGATGTGTTTTTCCTGGAGGGAGCGGGGTCGTCGTCACTGACGTCATAGGCTGTTTCGTACTCGTTGAACGCTGGCAGATCCATTCCCCACATCCACCATCAACACACAGACGTAATTGTGAATATTACTCTGCGGCGGACTAACTTGCGGCATGATGTTCCGCCTGTGCACTCGAAGTCTCAGGAGTTGACGAGACCAGAAAAAAAGCTTCCGCCGCTTCTGCTAAGAAGTCACGGCACTTTTAGTCTGTTACAATTATCTAAATGTCGCTCGCTACTTTTATTTATCAATTGTTGCTTATTTGTCAACTATTTCGTGCGCGAGACTACGACTTTGACTTACGCATCGGGCGCTGTTTGCGTCATCCAATTGATGTGCTAGTGACTTTAAGTCTAGTTCACCAATCAAATGACACAAGAAAGTCACATGACCTCACACAACGTCTTCTATTGGGCTTCCTGGGCATAGGTATCGCCACTAGATAAGCCTGCCCCGCTGTTCGTCGAGTGTACGTGACAATCTTTGGCTACTCTACCCACCTCTGGAACGGACATCCTCTATTGCTACTCTTACGTTGAAACAACATTTTTGCTTATCAGATCAGCCAGTGTGGTATTTGTTGCGCTGGTCTTTTGTATTATCACATTGAGGTGCTGCGGGTCGGGGACCTGGTTGCGGTCCCAAGTGGAGCACACGGGACAGGTGACATCGGTGACAAGAGTTGATCCGTTAGTACATTTTGTATAAATTAGGAAACGCGGCTACAATTATCTAATTAGTTTTCTGATGTTAATGTAAAATGTATTACGCGACGGAGTGCTGTTAAGGATTATGTCACAACACAGAATGAACTAACTTCAAAGTCACAAATTGCAAATTAAAAACAGAAAAATATTGTACTTAATATTTTCCTGGAGGATGCATTTGGGATTAGCCTTTGAAGTTGGCAATAGTGAAAAATGAAGTCAAACAGACAATGATTTTAGTCAATTCTTTTCCAGAATGAGAGCGCTTAAAGAGGAGGATGTTATTCATGTGGCACAGCTTGAAGCAGGCAACAGGTGCAGGTGGAGATGGGCCTGGCTCAAGTTGGAGGCCAGAACAAAAAAAGCAAAGAAATGAGGCAAATGTAATTTGAATCTGAAATTTGTACATCAACATGTACTTGAGCAATGTAAATGCGTTTTTGTGCGTGAAGATTATTATGATTTTTTTTGCCTTATTGTACTCTTTAGAGTCTTCCCGATTGCTTAATTTATGTTAAAATCAAATAAGTTCTCTGCGGGGGATCCCCCCAGAACCCCATCAAATTTGTAATTTTTTTTTTTGGTTACCTTTGCATGCCTTTTGGTGTTTGCATGTCTGGATCAACTATATCACATGGTGTCAATAGTGACACGTGTCCCATTCTCTGTCCAGTTTCCGACCAGTTCCCCTGGAGCAGACTTATGTTGGCATCACAGAGAAGAAGGCTATTAAACGTTTCCAGATCATGAATGAAATTGTCTACGAGAAGATAATGGAGCATGCTGGGAAGAACCAGGTATGTCTTTTATTACTCTGCATTTGAGGAAAACATTCCGGCCTCTGATGATTGTAACTATTATTTCCACATGCTCCCATCTGAAATTAAACAGTATAAACTACAGTGAACCCACACCAAATCCTATTTGCAGCTTTCAGGCATATTTTTGTCTTCTTTCTGTAACGTTCTAAGATGCCACCAAAGACATGGCTAATATGAAAGTAGCAATTGCCGTCAAGGAATAATGTTGAAGTGATACAGCTTGACTGTTTTAAGATCTTTGTATGTTGGTGAAAAGGTAAGTTTAGCCTGGGTTGTCAGCGGAGGTTACAGAGTGTATGCTTTTGCTCTGTTCAGTGTCTATTAGAAAGCTTATTGCTTGACAGGTGGTATTTTTACGGGTTGGAAAGGCGACATACACGTCAGCGTCCTCGCACTTCCTGTGCACTTTTTTAAAAAGAAAATCAAAACACCTGTAATCCATTTTTATTTTAGGGTAACATTATAAGATGAGTTTGATATTATACTCAACTGTTTTTGGTATGTGACGGTTTAAAGTATTAATCTAGGCAATTACAGTATAAGCATTTTTCGGTCACTTGCTCCTGTTTTTTGCTATTCGCGGCAGGGCCCTGTCCCGAATTGTGGGGGTTTACTTTACAGTAATGCTGAATCACAATTAGGAGGCTACTAACTTCTGTTTGTTTCTTCCAGGTGCTCGTATTTGTTCACTCCAGGAAAGAGACGGGAAAGACAGCCAGGGCCATTCGAGACATGTGTTTGGAGAAGGACACGCTGGGTCTTTTCCTCCGAGAGGGCTCAGCCTCCACCGAAGTGTTGCGCACTGAAGCCGAACAATGCAAGGTAACAAGACAAAGAAAATAACATTTAAATGAGCAGTTATTAACTATTTTTGAACACTTGTGCAAAATTCCAATGGCCTTCAACCCGAATTGCCTTTTCATAGAACCTTGAGCTGAAGGATTTGCTACCTTACGGCTTTGCAATCCACCATGCTGGAATGACCAGAGTGGACCGTACGCTGGTGGAAGATCTGTTTGCTGATCGGCACATTCAGGTTCTGGTGTCCACGGCAACTTTGGCTTGGGGTGTCAACCTGCCAGCACACACTGTCATCATCAAAGGTACACAGGTGTACAGCCCTGAGAAAGGCAGATGGACTGAGCTCGGTGCCCTGGACATTTTGCAGGTCAGTGTCAATGGCATACCAAGAAGGAGACTGGAGGAAATAATTATTTGATCCCTCACTGATTTTGTAAATTCACCCTGACAAAGACATGAGCGGTCTATAATTTTAAATGAGAGACAGAATATCCAAAATAAAATCTGGAAAAACACATTGGGGAAAAAAAAAGATACAAATATATTTGTAAGTATAACAATAAGTATTTGATCCCCTACCAACAATAAAGAATTGTGGCTCCCACAAACTAGTCCTCTCACTTTAAGAAAGTACTGTCTAAACTCAGCTGTATGAAAGACACCCATCTCAACTTGTTACCTGTATAGAGGCCCCTGTCCAAGAATCAATCAATCAATCAGTCAGACAGCAACCTCTCCATCACCGACAAGACCAAAGAACTTTCTAAGGACATCAGGGATAAGAAGATTGTAGACCTGCACAAGGCTGGAATGGGCTACAAGACCATTGGCAAGAGGATGGGTGAGACGGAGACAAACTGTTAGTACAACAATTTAAAAAATGGATAAACATAAAATGACTGTCAATCTCCCTTGGCCTGGGGCTCCTTGCAAGATTTCACCTTGTGGGGTATCAGTGATCATGAGGAAAGTGAGGCATCGGCCCAGAACTACACAGGAGGAGCTTGTTAATGATCTCAAGGCAGCTGGGACCGCAGTCACCAAGAAAAACATTGGAAACACACTACGTCATAATGGATTGAAATCCTGCAGCGCCCGTAAGGTCCCCCTGCTGTACAGGCCTGTCCGAAGTTTGCCAATGAACACCTGAATGTTTCAGAGAATGATTGGGTGAAGGTGATGTGGGCAGATGAGACCAAAATCGAGCTGTTTGGAATGAATTTGACTCGACGTGTTTGGAGAAAGAGGAATTCAGTGTCAAGCATGGAGGTGTAAGCATCAGGCTTTGGGGGTGTTTCTCTGCAGAGGGGATAGGTCAGCTTCACTGCATCGAGGGAAATATGGATGGAGCCTTTGACCGTGAAATCTTCACCTCTCAGCCAGAAAACTTAAAACGGGTCGTGGATGGGGCATCCAGCACAACGATGACCCAAAGCAGACAGCCAAGGAAATGAAAGCGTGACTAAAGAAGAAGCACATTAAGGTGATGGAGTGGCTTAGCCAGTCTCCAGACCTAAATCCAATAGAAAACTGTGGAGGGAGCTGAAGTTTCGAGTTGTCTTGTTGAGACACAGGCTCAAAACCTTCAGGATTTAGAGAGGATCTGCATAGAGGAATGGTCCAAAATTCCTACAGAGGTGTGTGTGCAAACCTGGTGATCAACTACAAGAAACGTCGTAGCTCTGTACTGGCCATCAAGGGGTTCTCCACCAAGTACCAAGTCGTGTTTTGATAGGGGGTCAAATGTTTATTTCCTTCAAGTAATTGCAAAATAATTTGAGTCTTTTATTTCACGAGATTTTCTAGATTTTCTTTTTGATATTCTGTCTCTCCCTGTTAAAACACACCCACCATTACACACTTCATGTCTCTGTAAGTGGGTAAACTCACAAAATTAGTGAGGGATCAAATAATTATTTCCTCCACTGTAAGTCTGCTCTGACTGGCATCTGTTTGTTGTTGAACGTAATCCATTTCAGATGCTTGGCCGAGCTGGTCGTCCTCAGTATGACACCAAGGGCGAAGGAATCCTGATCACATCCCACGGAGAGCTGCAGTATTACCTGTCCCTGCTCAACCAGCAGCTGCCCATCGAGAGCCAGATGGTGGGCAAGCTTCCTGACATGCTTAATGCAGAGATCGTGCTGGGAAATGTTCAGAATGTGAAGGTAAGTTTCTTACATGTACAGACGGCCCATCAACATTAGTGTTGGAAAGTTTTCAACATTTTTGCTTCTGTATTTTAGGATGCCGTGAACTGGCTGGGTTACACCTACCTGTACGTGCGCATGCTTCGCAACCCAACGCTGTATGGCGTCTCCCACGACGACCGCTCTACTGACCCACTGCTGGAGCGGCGCCGGACTGACCTGGTGCACACGGCTGCCAATGTGCTGGACAAGAACAGCCTCATCAAATACGACAAGAGGACTGGCAGTTTCCAGGTATGCGCCGCAGTGTGTTTTCATGATCCTTTTTTCATAATTGGCCAATTTTGAGTTGGTCTCTTTGTCTCTTTGAAGGTGACTGATCTGGGCCGCATTGCCAGCCACTTCTACATCACACATGACTCCGTTCAAACTTACAACCAGCTGCTCAAACCGACCCTGAGTGAGATTGAGCTCTTCCGTGTCTTTTCACTTTCCTCCGAGTTCAAGAACATCGCTGTGAGAGAGGTATGATGGACTCCGGACAAGTCGAGTCAGTTTTGTCTGATAACAACAAAATGACACGTACAATACTGGGGATTTGTTTTTAGGAGGAGAAGTTGGAACTTCAGAAGCTACTGGAGAGAGTTCCCATCCCAGTGAAGGAAAGCATTGAGGAGCCCAGCGCCAAGGTAGCTGTCAAAGTTACAATACAAAATCCAGTCGTGACTTGAATGTCCAAAAGGCAGACTGCATCCAATCTTTTTCCTTTTGTTTTGTTTTACCTGGCAATGTTTTGTGTCTTTTCACAGATCAATGTGCTGCTTCAGGCGTTCATCTCTCAGCTAAAACTGGAAGGCTTTGCCCTCATGGCAGACATGGTGTATGTGACACAGGTATGTATTATTGTGTATGTATTCCATCATTTTCTTTTTGGACGGTACATATGAGGTGAATAATGTACCCTGGCGATGTTTATCCAAGGAGATGTGAAATCATGCAACCGGTGCCTTTTGTCTGTTCACATTCTCTTGCAGAGTGCTGGAAGGTTGATGCGAGCTATATTTGAGATTGTTCTGAACAGAGGCTGGGCTCAACTCTCGGACAAAACCATGAATCTGTGTAAGATGATTGACAAGAGGATGTAAGTCTGTCAAATTGAAATAATATATTTAGATTTGTTTTGATTGATTTGCAAAAGCAAGTTCCTAATTTGTATTATGATTTCTTTCAGGTGGCAGTCGATGTCCCCATTGCGACAGTTTAAAAAGTTGCCAGAAGAAGTGATCAAGAAGATTGAGAAGAAAAACTTCCCCTTTGAGCGTCTCTATGATCTCAACCACAATGAGATTGGTGGGTTTCCCTCCTTGCACACTCTCGATATTCCATTTACAGTCAAAATCATAGTAAGCCGTGTTTTTCCTTATTTCAGGGGAGCTGATCCGAATGCCAAAAATGGGAAAGACCATCCACAAATATGTCCACCAGTTCCCCAAATTGGACCTAGCGGTGCATCTGCAGCCCATCACCCGCTCCACACTCAAAGTGGAGCTCACCATCACTCCTGACTTCCAGTGGGATGATAAGGTCACTAATTAGATGCCAATAGCAGCGAATAATGCGCAGCGCTGTACACTTGTCTGATATGTTTCCATGTGCCATGTTTTAGATTCATGGTTCATCAGAGGCTTTCTGGATCCTGGTGGAGGACGTGGACAGTGAGGTCATCCTCCACCACGAATACTTCCTGCTCAAAGCCAAGTACGCCCAGGATGAGCACCTTGTGACATTCTTTGTCCCTGTGTTTGAGCCTCTGCCCCCACAGTACTTCATTCGTGTGGTATCTGACCGCTGGCTCTGTAAGTGAATCAATGCGACTTTGATTCAGGCTCCTGTTTGTGTTGACACGGTATAAACGTTTCTAGTGACCTCTTTGATTGCTGTATTGCGCATTGTTTCAGCGTGTGAGACGCAGCTTCCAGTGTCGTTCCGTCACCTTATCCTCCCTGAGAAGTATCCCCCACCCACAGAGTTGCTCGACCTGCAGCCCCTTCCTGTCACTGCTCTCAGGAACTCTGCCTTTGAGGCCCTCTACCAGAACAAGTTCCCCTTCTTTAACCCAATTCAAACACAAGGTACAATAACCAGGGGAATATTGAATACACTGTATTGAACCAAGGTGAGCATTTTAGTTTTGAATGTAACTTAAAATTCTGTGTCCCTCCAGTGTTCAATGCTGTGTACAACAGTGATGACAATGTTTTTGTGGGAGCACCCACTGGCAGCGGCAAGACCATCTGTGCTGAGTTTGCCATTCTGAGGATGCTGCTTCACAACGCAGAAGGTCGCTGTGTCTACATCACCCCCATGGAGGCACTTGCAGAACAGGTATGTTGTCACTTGGAGGTAGGGCTGAGCAAACCCATTTTATTGATTCCCTCTTGTTTGTTAGGATAATTTTCATTTTTGTTAGCGGCTTCTGTAGTTCAAAGTGTGCCCCTGCTGACATGCTTACACTAACTACCTGGCTATGAAGAGAGGTACTAGTTTACAAAAGCATAGTCAGTGTTGCCAACTAAGTGATTTGGTCGCTATCTTAAGCAATGTTTCTACTACTCTAGTGACTATTTTTCAAAAAAGCTAAGAAACAGACAACATGAGTGGAATCAGCGTCACATTGTTTTGTGATTGACAAGAAAGTCACGCTGAACATGTTGTCGTTGTCTTGTTTTGACTGTCATTTTCTTTTTCTATAAGAGAAGGGTAAAAATCGATTGCAATGGGAAATCTGATTTTTGTGGTAGTTTTTATTTTAAGGACATATCGCCGAGCTCTACCTGAAGTCCAGAGAGTTGTTTAAATCCTCTTTGAATGAGTGTGAAGTCTCACATCTTCGTCTCGTCAGGTGTTTGTGGACTGGCACCAAAAGTTCCAGGACTTCCTGAACAAGAAGGTGGTGCTGCTGACAGGAGAAACCAGCACAGATCTGAAACTGTTAGGAAAAGGAGACATTATTGTCAGTACGCCTGACAAATGGGACATCCTGTCTCGTCGCTGGAAGCAGAGGAAGAATGTCCAAAACGTCAGTCTTTTTATTGTGGATGAGACGCACCTCATTGGAGGAGAAAATGGGGTAGGAATAAAATACTTAAAAAAATAATAATAATAATAAATAAATACATAAATAAATAAATAAAAAAGTGCCATGTTTTAATAGGCCATTCAACGTGACTGTGAACCTTGTTTTTCACCAGCCTGTGCTGGAGGTCATCTGCTCAAGGATGAGGTACATCTCCTCTCAGATTGATCGGCCCATCCGCATCGTGGCCCTCAGCTCGTCTCTGTCCAACGCCAAAGACGTCGCCCACTGGCTGGGCTGCAGCACCACGGCCACGTTCAATTTCCACCCCAACGTCAGGCCTGTACCTCTGGAGCTGCACATCCAGGTGTGGAAAAGTCTGCCCGCTTTGTCTAGCATGGTAAACGCGTCCCTCTGAAGTCCCTATTCTGGTGTTTTAGGGCTTCAACGTGAGTCACACTCAGACTCGGCTCCTCTCCATGGCCAAGCCAGTGTATCACGCCATCATGAAGCACTCTCCTTCCAAACCGGCGGTGGTGTTCGTCCCGTCCCGCAGACAGACTCGCCTCACGGCCATCGACATCCTCACATTCTGTGCTGCTGATGTGGTTCCTCAGAGGTCAGTCTCCCCTCTTGTTGGTCACATCGCAGTGGAGTAGTGTGTTCTCCTGCTATATCGCGGTTCACCTACCACAGCCTCGCTACATGTCTGATTTTTGTGAAACGTATTTGTAGTGAATATTCCCCTCCATGTCAGTGATTCTCAAAGTGTGCTGCAAATAATCACTAATGGTATGCTGGCTCCCTCTAGTGGTACCTGGAGAAAAAAAAACTGAATTAAATGTTGAAACTGCATAATGCTTTTTTAAAATGCAGTCCAGTTCATTTGTTAAGTACAGTTCAATTGTTTTTTTTAATTACAATACATTCACATTTAATCTGTTAGAACTACTTTTTTTGTGTTTGAACATTTATTTTGGTATTGGTATTTCTATTTCACCTATACCAGGTGGGTATCCCCCGTGATGAAAGGGGGCTCACTGTAAATGTTTGTTGTCCTTTAGGTTCCTGCATTGCACTGAGAGAGATCTGACTCCTTTCCTGAATAAGATAAACGACGCAACCCTGAAGGAGACTCTGGCCAACGGTGTGGGCTACCTCCACGAGGGCCTGTCTGCAACCGAACGTAAAATAGTGGAGCAGCTCTTCAACTCGGGTACGACCGCTGATGCTCTACGCTTTCGTGGCGCCGCGTTTGACTGTGAAGGTTTAGGAGTCCATAAATTCTCTCTTGCCTCTGATCTTGTTCTCCAGGCGCTGTTCAGGTGGTGGTGTCGTCTCGCTCCCTCTGCTGGGGGCTCAACATTTCTGCACACCTTGTCATCGTCATGGACACGCAGTACTACAATGGCATAATACATGCGTAAGTATCGATAAAATGATCATTTCGAGGTATTGCTATAAAAAAAGATGCAAACAAGAAAAATCAGACACACTCCGAAAACATTGCAAAACCTTTATTTTAAATGTTAAAAATATTTTTGTTCAAATTTAAATACATTGACTTCACCTACAAACATGCATTTATTTTCCATTTTTTCTTACATAAGTGTTTTCCTATCCGTCATTCTTCCAGCTATGTGGACTATCCGATATACGACGTCCTCCAGATGGTAGGCAAAGCCAACAGACCCATTCTTGACGACGAGGGGCGCTGTGTAATCATGTGTCAAGGCTCCAAGAAGGTATGCGTTTTGTTTGTTTTTGAGGCTAATTAAAATGGTGCTCAACGATCGAAAAGTATTTTTTTTCCTTTTGTTAGGACTTCTTCAAGAAGTTCCTGTATGAGCCCCTGCCAGTGGAGTCCCATTTGGACCACTGTCTCCACGACCACTTCAATGCTGAGATTGTCACCAAAACTGTGGAGAACAAGCAGGACGCCGTGGACTACCTGACTTGGACGTTCCTGTACCGTCGTATGACCCAGAACCCCAACTACTACAATCTGCAAGGTCCGTACGCGTCTGTCTTGCTTTAAAGAGAACAACAAGCTGGTAAGCGAGTCCAGACTGGCGCCCGCTGACTCTGTGCTGACCTTGTCGCAGGCATGTCCCATCGCCACCTGTCTGATCACCTGTCGGAGCTGGTGGAACACACGCTACATGACCTGGAGCAGTCCAAGTGCATCAGCATCGAGGACGAGATGGATGTGGCGCCGCTCAACTTGGGCATGATCGCCGCCTACTACTACATCAACTACACCACCATCGGTTTGTGTCAAAATATTGGAATACACTCTGTTCCAAATTATTATGCAAATGAGATTTTTCTCTGATTTGATCAACTGTTAGAGTATATTTTTTCAAACAAACCTCCAAAAGATTTTCGAGTTTCGACATTTTTTCGGTTTCACAGAACTGAAAATAGACATTTGTTGAATTTTGCAGCATTAGGAAGTTTACTAAAATCAAAATAATTTCAAACAATAAAATCTCACTGGTCAAGTTACATTTTAAAATAAAACCCCTTACTTTATAGCATCTTCACAATTCTTTCATCCTCTGGACTTGTGCGTTTTGTGGGTCATGCAATGTCATGCTGCAAAGAATACCTCTGCGTTATTGTCTGCTATGGGCATAAAAGGAGGGACACTCATGGTGTGGCCCCCATTCCCCCGACCTCAATCCTGTTGAGAACCTTTGGAGCGTCTTCAAGCAGAAGCTCTCTGAGGGTGGGAGGCAGAAGCAACAGATCTGTGAGGGTGGAAGGCAGTTCACATCCAAACAACAGCTCTGGGAAGCTATTCTGACATTTTACAAAGTCATTCAAGCATACAGAAAGTCTACAAAAACTCAAGTTCAATGGATTCAAGAATTGTGAAGCTACTATCAAATCAGGGGCCCTGTGTTAAAATGTGACTTGACCTGTTTTTATTGACATAGCTCTTGATTTCAGTAAATATGACCTAATGCTGAAAATTCAACAAATGACTGTTTTCAGATCTTTTAAACCTATAAAATGTCTTGAAATTCTGGTGTATGTTATAATTTGGGACAGTGCATTTTAAGTTCTTTATTTTTCAGGGGGAAAAAATACTGTTCTCATTGGGAGGTTTGTTCAAAAACATTCCAGTTATGCTGACTGTCATTTGCATTGACTTTTTAGGAAAATCTGAGAAAAAATATCATTTGCATAATTATTTGAAACGCAGCGTAGCTCGTTTTGTTGGATTCCAGCTGAAGTGTTGTTTTTTTGTTTGTTGTTGGTCAGAACTGTTCAGTATGTCCCTCAACGCGAAGACAAAGATCCGCGGCTTAATCGAGATCATCTCCAACGCTGCAGAGTATAAAAACATTCCCATCAGGCACCACGAGGATACGCTCCTCCGACAGGTAAACGAGTCTCGCTAAAATCTGCAGAGTGGACTGTGAGAATGTGAACAAGTACCGCAAAGTGAAAGCGTCCCATTTTGTCAACTGCAGCTGGCTCAGAAGGTGCCCCACAAACTGAACAACCCCAAGTTCAACGACCCCCACGTGAAGACCAACCTGCTGCTCCAGGCCCACCTCTCCAGGATGCAGCTGAGTGCCGAGCTGCAGTCGGACACCGAGGAGATCCTCAGCAAAGTGAGAATTTGCCTTGCAAAATGTCCTTACAAGATTGTGGGACAACTCGAGTAACGTCCCTCGCGGTGTTGTGCTCGTCAGGCGGTCCGTTTGATCCAGGCCTGTGTGGATGTGCTGTCCAGTAATGGCTGGCTGAGTCCTGCCCTGGCAGCTATGGAGTTGGCCCAGATGGTCACGCAGGCCATGTGGTCCAAGGATTCCTACCTCAAACAGCTCCCGTTCTTCACCTCGGAGCACATCAAGCGCTGCACAGACAAGGTAAATAATATCTTGTCTCTTCTCAGACCCTTCCAAGTACGCGTGTGGTGCCGCGCTAATGATATTGCCGTCGTGAATGAATTAGGGTGTGGAGAGCATCTTCGACATCATGGAGATGGAGGACGAAGACAGAAGCGCTTTGCTGCAGCTGTCCGACGCTCAGATGGCCGACGTGGCTCGCTTCTGTAACCGCTATCCCAACATCGAGCTGTCCTACGAAGTGGCCGAAAAGGACAACATCAAGAGGTTTGCCTCCAATTCACTCGCGCCAAATTGCCAGATTTATTGTTGAGCTTCATCAAGGATTTTTTATATTTGATTTCTTGGAGAAGAACTGTGGCTTGATAAATTAATATCACAGAAATTATTGCAGTGCTTTAATTAAAGGCATATTTGTGTTTGTCTTTATTCTCAGTGGCAATACAGTTCTGGTTCAGGTTCAACTGGAGCGAGAGGAGGAGGTGACCGGGCCTGTCATTGCGCCGATGTTCCCTCAGGTATTTGTTTTGACTTCCTAAAGATTGTAATTCAACAAAAACTGAATGATTGTGGTTGTTGTTTGCATTGGTCTCGAACTGTACTGAATCCTAGTGAAACTGAGGTTTCTGACAGTCTTGGTCAAATCTCAGCGTTAGCTTTGTAAAGGCCAATCTTTTTTTATACCGCTTTGGTATTGAATGTGATTATTGTGCTAGTCTAACCTATTTGTGAAAGTATTACAGCATTTTTTTCTTATCTAATACTAAATACAACTCTTCAGAATCGCGAAGAGGGTTGGTGGGTCGTGATTGGAGACCCCAAGTCCAACAGCCTCATCTCGATCAAGCGCCTGACTCTTCAACAGAAAGCAAAGGTCAGTGGGTCACGCACTGCCGATAGTTGTTCTGCATGAAGGACTAAATGTTAAGTCACCGTTCATCTCCTGCGACAGGTCAAACTAGACTTTATTGCACCGGCGATGGGCGTTCACAACTACACGCTGTACTTCATGAGCGACGCATACATGGGCTGCGACCAGGAGTACAAGTTCAGCGCGGACGTGAAAGAGGCCGACAGCGCGGACAGCGACTCCGACTGATGTGAGAACCAGCACAAGAGATCAGTTTGAGCCTGTTTTTCTGTACATAATGCATTCACATCCTATTTACTCTGAAATCAAGTATTTTGTTTTGTGACTTGTATTTACAACTGTTGTGTATCTGTTTAGGTCAGCTTTATTACACTCATCCAGAAAAAGTGAATATTTTTAGTTTAGTAAGACAGAATCATTCAGATTTCATATTACTTGTAGGCACTTCTTGTCTTTGCCTGTCAACATTGTCTTGCCACAATAAGTCAAAGTTAGTACAGTCAGTGACTAAAATAGTTAATTTTGACCAGTCCATGTGTTTTTAATAAGCTGTCCTGATTGAGTTTTGCAATAAACAAAAAAAAGCCTTTTAGTTGTGTTCCCGTGAGCCTTTATATAAACATTTGGAACCTCAACAAACGGACCCCACATTTTCTTTTTTTACTCCAGAAGTACATTCATGATAAAGATAAATGAGAGCTGAAAGCACACAGTTGTCAGGGTGACTTTGGCTCAACAAGAGGTCACGACAGAAATGTCAACCACGTTCAGTCCTGCTCTTGGAACCTCCAGATGGCGATGTCTCCGACGTCGCTACAGGAAGCCAGCAGTCCCGCTTCTTTTGGATTCCACGCCACACTGTTGACATCCTGGCTGTGAGCTTTGGCCATGTGTGCGGCCAGCGAGAAGAGCGGCTGGTCGGAGTCGGGCGACGCCTCCTCCTTAAACACTCTGACTGCGTCGTCACCGCTGGCAGTTGCCAGGGCGCCAGTGAGACGACACCTGAGGAGAACACATTCATGGACTTGCGAGGAGCGTCGTGATGCATGCTCATTATTGAGACGTAAACTCATCACTAAAGTTCTCCCTGAGCCCTTAAAAGTATTTAAGCAAACTAGGGAAAACACCTATTTCAATGGGCAGTGTGAAAGGAGGCAGTAAAGAGGAGCACGCTACTTTAAAAAAAAAAACTACATACAAAAATTAGATTTTTTGGGGGCGGGCGAGGCCAATCTTACCAGTCAATGTCATACACTGCACGCCCATGAAAGCCAGACAGCGTGCACACACACTTCCACGACACGTCCCCTGATCACAGCAACAGTCGAGCTCATTACCATGACGGGAAGACATGATTATGTTCATTTTGCCAAAGTCAACCCACCTTGACCACTTTCAGTGGGATATTCCTTCCAAATTTTCACGGTGCGATCATCGCTGCATGACGCCAGCCTCTCTCCGGTGGCGCTGAAGGACAGATTCCACACGGTGGATGTGTGGCCCTGCAGTGTGGCCTGACACTCCCAGTCGTCGTCCACCTCCTTGTAAATACAGATGTTGTTGTCGTAGCTCGCCGAGGCCAGAAGCTACATGTACATTTCAAAAAATTAAAAACAGTTAAGGAGCACGGAAGAAGTCGATTCAAAGTGCGGGGACTCACTTCCTGCGTTGGGTGCCACGCAACATGTTTGACATCCTGCGTGTGGGAGTTCAGTACGGTAACACACTCATAATCGTCATCCTCATCCACTGGGACACACAAAAGGTAGGAGATCATTATTTGTGTTGTACAAAGAAACCTTGCTAAACTGCGGGTTTTTATTCTACATCTATGTACTCCCTTTTGCAGAGTGCACCTATTGTTCAGACTGAGACATTACAGAACTGAAATGCCATGTGGTACAGGCTACATGTAAATGAAATCTGTGGTAAGTCCAGTTGCAACTTAAAATATCAGTAAGGACAAGTTGTTCCTCTATAAATTTATTGAGAACGCAAGACAAAATGGTCGTTGACGCTCAATAAACTAACCGACTGTGAATCTCGGGATATTCACAGCACTTTTCAATACATTTTATGCTTGCAAATTATGATATAAAAAAAAGCTTTTTTAAGTGGTTTCTCTATTACGGTAGATTTTTACGTATTTCGGGTGCATCTGGATCGTGTGCCCTGCGATGCATTCGCTGTAAATCAAACGTGACATTTCAAACACACCTTCCCAAACCCAAACGCTTTTGTCCCGGCTGCATGTCGCCAGCAGGTTGCCTGAAGGGGCCCAAGCCACACATTTCACCTCATTCTCATGGCCCTCCAACACGGTCAAGCTCTAAAAGGGACAAGAGAAGGGCCTCGGTCATTACTCAAGTGGACAAAAAAACATTTCCAGCATGTCTATAAGATGAAAACTTACCTCAAATTCTTCATTTTTCTTCTTCCAGATGCACGTAGTGGCATCAAAGCTAGCAGAGGCCAGATAGTTCCCACACGGAGACCACGCCAACTTCCTCACGGTGCGCTGGTGCCCGTCCTCCAGCACGCCCTTACAGACCCATGAGTCACCTGCACATAAAACAATATTAGAAGATGCATCAAACTAAGCACACAGTTATGAAGGACACAAAATGTTTGACTATTAAGGTATACTGATATGGACTTTGAAATGATTAAATTGGCAGTGGTGACTTTTACAGTCATAGCCGATGAATTTTTATTTTTATGTTAAAATAAATATTTATTACAGATTGGGGAATTTTAAAGTATATCCATTTTACTAAATAATCCCCAAAGTTCGCAGACGACATTGTGATCTGCAGTGCGAGATGTGAGCAGTCGGAGGAACATCGAGAGAGGAGAGCAACGAAGATCGAGGTCGAGGTCAGACATCATGCATGTGCGTGAATGAGAGGGGTGAAGTGGGAACAAAATGATCATGCTTTCCCTTGACAGTTTGATTCAGAAGAAAAAAGGGGAGGAAAAAAAACAACTCACCCTCTCGTCCCCAGATCCGGATGGCCTTGTCGCCCCCACACGAGGCCAGCAGACTCCCGTTTGGACTCCAGCCAACGAACCAGCACCGAGAGTCCGGATGCGCGTTCAGTCTCTGAACCAGAATTAAATCCTCCTTCATGGCTCAAGAGGCAGCTGCGATATTTCAATTGGATTTACTGACCGACGTCGAACGTGACAGACCGCTCACGCGCGACTTTACAATGAAAAACTGCTAACCAATGAGCCCGTCAAGTATGTTGGTCTTGGTTCATGAACGGAATGTTAATGCTAATATGGAAATCTCGGATGTATACCGCCAGGGAAAAAAAGGACGAAAGTTTAAAAGCACAGCTACTACGGAAGCGGCGCCATGTTTGTTATCTTGTTTTGCGCAATGCATTGTGGGGCACAAAGTACTGATATTTGTCGTTTTCAAGTTCTATTACTTCATAAAACTGTACAAAATGTGCCAAATTATGTAAAAACTAAACTATAAACAATTAAAATAAACTTCAATACGTTTAAAGGTTTCGTTTAAAGGCATGAAATGTAATTTGCAATTCTAGGAATTATATCCCAAACTGAATGATTAACCAATTTAGATTTTTATAATTCTGAGTACATTTTCAAGTCAATTAAAATAATCACAACGGTTAACGCTTAAGCAAAGATTCCGAAAACACGGTATATGGTTATTTTTTCAGTGGGAAAAAAAAGTGAAAACAAGGGTATCCAACAGAAAGTGACACATGCTATTTTACCCTTCGCCAATAGGGGTCAGCATTGGTCGTTATGTGCGTAGAGGCCAGTTGAGCAGTGGCGAAGAAGAATGTCGTGAACAAGGAAGTCAATAAATCTACAGGCAGCCACGGTCGGCTTCCTTTTGTTTTGTTTGTTTTTTTGGTTTCCTTTTTTTTTTTATTGTAATCGCTATCATTTTTACCAGGACAGTTATTAGGATTAACGAAACCAGTTTCATTCTCCGTATTGACTTGGTTTTTGCGTAATGGTCGACGATATTCGACGTTAGCGGTGAGCTAGTTGTGTGGGCTAATAACGTTGCTAACAGGCCTGAAGCCATCGGCTCTGTTCACCGTTTGTCAAAAGCGAAATATTTTGGGACGGCGGTGATCGAAACGTTCGTTCGATAGCGTTGAGTGTAGCTGAGGTGGCTCTTGGGAGCGGAATCGTTAAGACTAAGTGCAAACCAACCAACTGGCGCAGAGCGAAAGGAGCGGACGAGCATGTATGCCCCGCCGGGTTCGACCGTTCCCGGAGGCCGTAGAAGGAGAGGGGGCAGCCCTTTGCCCAAGCAACCAGAGCGGAGCCTGGTGTCGGCTCTGCCCGGAGCCCTTTCCATAACCGCCCTGTGCACGGCTCTGGCTGAGCCAGCCTGGCTCCGGATTCATGGAGGAACCTGCCCCAGACAAGAGCTCGGAGTGGCGGATGTCTTAGGCTGCGTTGACCCCAAGCTCCTGGACGGTGAGGACCAGGACTTGGCCTCTCCACGCAGCACGGAGGCACTCGTATGTGTGTGTAATTCTGACTTTGTCTTTCAGAATACTGCGTGAACCCCCAGACCATATTGTTGCTGCGAGTGATCGCCGCCTTCTGTTTCCTGGGCATCTTTTGCAGCCTGACTGCATTCCTCCTGGATGTGTTCGGACCGAAGTACCCAGCTCTCAAGATCACACGGAGATATGCCTTCGCGCACATCCTCACAGGTCAGCCTTAATGTCACCGCTTGCTGCTTCCGGGTCGTGTTGGAACGATGCTACGATTCTTGACTTCGAAACGATATCTGCATAAATTGATACTGATAAAGAAACGATACCATGGCCAAAACCTAAAAGAGCAGTAAAAGCTGTGGTCTCATAGATGATCAAACATTAAACTTTTAAGTCTAATAATATCAGATAGTGCAGGATTTTAAAGAAAGTTGTTGTATAATTTCTCACTTGATAAAACACAGCACCTCAGCTATTGGCCATTTTTTTCTTCTTCTTGCAGCTGCTGATATTGCTTAAAAAACAAATTTGCTTCACAAGATGGAGCACACATTTCTTTCTTTCCTTTTTGACTTATTGTCTGGGGAGTTTCGTGATCGGAAAAGTGGAACGTGCTCAGAAGTGTCATATGTGGGAAGTGTTCCTTTGGGGTACCGTTGTGAGCAGATTATTATTCAATTAGGATCATTTATTTTCATACTGTATAGTTTACACAAGCTCTTTAAACTGAGAATTTACACATTAACTATTAAATTTTTTTTAATAATTAGAAGTTTTAGATAGTATGTAGTATTCTTATATCTGTTTGCATTTGATTTCTTTAATTGAGTATGCTTGACGATGGTGCTTTTTGGCCATATTGGAGGTGTTTCCGCCTTTGCTCTGAGTGGCTTTGTAGTATCTATTTGCTTTCCCAGACTGACAGCTATGTAAGCAAAAATTGTTTCCATATCTCAACTCTGCGCTTCTTTCTCCACCGGTAGAGGCTGTGGCCATTTCTTTGTCTCTCGTATAGGGGCACTGTGGTTACAGACACTACTGGCTCTTTCGCGTTCAGGTCTTAAAAGTATTGACGCTCGAAACGTGCTTTTGTTTAATTTTTGACTGCAAGCTTGCGATCCTTTTCTAGTTTCGGTGTATCGTGCAACCTCACTTTTGGAAATGATTTGTTTACACGCGTGTCATTTCCCTAACCGTGTTGGATGCGTTCCTCCCTCACAGTGCTGCAGTGTGCCACCGTCGTCGGCTTCTGCTACTGGGCCTCCGAGCTCATCTTGTCACTGCAGCAGCAACACAAAAAAAACCACGGCTCCCTCGTGTACGTCGCCTTCGCCATCAGCTTCTACCTGGTGGCGGGGGCGGGCGGGGCCTCCATCCTGGCCACGGCCGCCAACTTGCTGCGCCACTACCCCACCGAGGAGGAGGAGCAGGCTTTAGAACTGCTCTCCGAGATGGAGGACAGCAGCGAGACGTTTCCCGCCGACTATGACATTGGCAACCAGTTTCAGCCTCCGCCCGCGTACACCCCCTGACAAGCGGCGGTGGCGTTCGCTTGAGGAAGCGACGTGCTCGCAGTCGGCTTTGCAAATACTTCTATAGTTGAACACGGCATGTGCAGCCAGTGCGCACGCTCCATGACTAACAAGCGCTTGGGTGCATGAGCGCTAAGAAATGGTTGTGACTTTCACAGATGACGTATATTTGCATGTAAATGGCGCGTAGGGCTCGTTTCTTCATCTAAAGCAGAGTGCTCAACATGGCTGATGAAGTCACTGATGGAGCAGCCTGATCAATACTGATTTTCTTTCACTATTATCCAAGCAGGCTGTCGACCGCCGGTTGATTGGCTCCTAGCGTGTTCCGGGCTGAACTTTGAGCATTCTTTTGTCCCATGTTTTCACAAAATGAACACATCAAAAGTACAGAAAACCACTTGAAGTATTTTATACAAAATAACAAACAGCCCTTATTTATTGATTAGTTAGATGTCTCGCTTTTGCTTCTCTGTCACTGGTTTAGTCTTGCGTGATCACGTTCTGTGCTTAGGAGAGAGAACACGTTTTCTATGCTTTGACTCACCGCCACTGATGGACGTTAAGGAAACCGTTTTGCTATTAAAGTAAGATTCACACTCATCAGAAGCCTCGCTGCAATGAGTTGTTGTCCTTTGTATTCCATTGGTTTCAATACAACTTTATTTGTACTGTGTGAGCCAGTAGTGTTTTGTTTCATGTGAGATCTTTTGCGTGCTAATCTTAAAAAAGTCTTGAAATTGTGATTAGTTTGGTGAGCCAAGTTGGTTGTGTGCTTTTCTGTTTCACACAGTTCCTGCTTTGTATTCCTGGTTTTCAGATAATGTGTTCGTCACTATGTAAATATTGTTTATAGATTAAAAAAATAACTCAAACTTCAACGGAACTACTTTTCTTTTGTGGTTTGACATTTCCAACTACAAATAGACTTTATTGCCACATTGCACATATGTCCAAAACTATTTGGAAGTTTTTTATTATTTTGATCTTATACACAGCGACACCAGATTCGGAAGAACCAAGTTGTGATTTTAAATTGAGACATTTCACAAAAATGTATTTCACCATTTAAGAGTTGGCAAATTTTTAAGATGAGCACTACATCCATTTTCATCAAACCACAATGTTGTACAAAGATAGTATTTTGTTAACTTTTTTTTTTAAAGCCGGGTAAGAAATAACGCAAAATAAAAGAAAGTACAACAAATTGTACCATGTTTATGTAGTTACATACATTATTTACATAACACATTACACATTAGGTTCATAACGGGCTAAACAACTGGCCGGCAGGGAAAGGTGAAACGTTCACATCGGTCTTCTCAGAAGATGCAGTTGATGTGGTGACGTCACGCTCTGGACTCAAATTAAAACGAAATAAATACACGGGCATCATTCTGATTCTTTTTCAAACCATCATTTGACACCCTAACCCTTTTTGAAACGCTAATCCCGTTTTGAAACTAATTTGAAACCCTAATCCTGTTTTGAAACCCTAATTTAAAACTCTAACCCCATTTCCAAACCCTACTTTGAAACTAACCCCATTTTCCAACCCTACTTTGAAACCCTAAACCCATTTTGAAACCCTACTTTGAAACCCTAAACCTGTTTTGAAACCCTACTCTGAAATCCCAACATCATTTTGAAACCCTAACCCTATTGTCAAACCCTAACTTGAAACCCTATCCTTGTTTTGAAACCCAAATTTGAAACCCTAATCCTGTTTTGAAACCCTAATTTAAAACCTTAACCTTGTTTGCAAACCCTACTTTGAAACCCTACCCCCATTTTAAAAACCGAATTTGAAACCCTAACCCCATTTTGAAACCCTACTTTGAAAACATAACCCTGTTTTGAAACTCCAATTTGAAACTCTAACCCCGTTTTTAAACCCTATTCTGAAATCCCAACCCCATTTCAAACCCTTATTTGAAACCTTAACCCATTTTTCAAACCCTACTTTGAAACCCTAACCTTGTTTTGAAACCCCAACCCTTTTTTGAAACCGTAATTTGAAACCCTAACCCCGTTTTAAACCCTACTCTGAAATCCCAACCCCATTTCAAACCCTAATTTGAAACCCTAACCCCATTTTCAAACCCTACTTTGAAACCCTAACCTTGTTTTGAAACCCCAACCCTTTTTTGAAACCGTAATTTTTGTCTCGTCTTTTTAATCGCCTATTTTGTTGTTTTCCTCCTCCTGGTCTGCAAGTTGGTTTCAATTTTACGGAGTTTTCTCTGTGTCGCTTCTGTGTGTTCATTTTTTCCTCAGCAGCATCTCAACAAAGGTGTTGGAATCCCCATATCAACAAAATGATTAAATCACTCACTATTGTTTTAAATTAGCTAATTTCTGTCTTCATTGTACTTCACGTTTACTTATCAGAAAGTCTGACTGTTGTCAGGTTGTTGTGTTTGCTCGTATAAGCTGGGCGCTGCACATTCATTTGCAACAATGGAAGGATATTTTGTCATGAACTACTATTGAGACATTCGAAGTGAGCCAATCAGAATCGAGTATTCCCCTAGACCATTGCTTAATACTGTGTGCTCTCACGTAAACATTGTCGCTGCACTTCCAAGAGTCTTACAAAGAAAATGAGGATCAAGATATATATTTTTAGACATTCATCATTTTTTGTTTTATAAACTAGAGCTGTCGTAACAGTTAAAATGAATACATACAAGTTTCCATTCTCCATACTTTCCACACTTCCTTAGGGACCCTACTTTTTGCATGACATAACAAAATAAAAGTATGAAATCAATAATGACTGAAGATCTACAACCTCTTTTTTTTCCAAATAAAGCAATTTATTCATTACAAACATATAAAAGCAACAAAACAATCTATAGAACTTTTGAACAAAACCTCCAAAGTC
The DNA here is from genome assembly GCF_024500385.1 of Phyllopteryx taeniolatus. Lineage (NCBI taxonomy): Eukaryota > Metazoa > Chordata > Actinopteri > Syngnathiformes > Syngnathidae > Phyllopteryx > Phyllopteryx taeniolatus. The sequence goes on along the minus strand of NC_084504.1, from coordinate 31,124,473 downwards.
ATCACTGCAGATGTAGATTCTCATTTGGGGTTATTTTAGTAGTAACAATTCTGAAATGATGTTACAATGTCAAAGCTTTCCATGTGACCAAACCAGCTTTTGCCATTTCTCTGTAAGGAACAACAACGAGAACAAAAAAAAACAAAAACCATGGGAACAGAGTTTATAAAAGACTGAATCATTCACAGTGCTGTCTTCACATCAGTGAATTGTAAACATGTTTGCATATTAGAACTCACTTCAAAAAACATGTGAGCAAAGGTCAGAGCAGAAAAAGGCAAACAACATTTTCCTGGGTGACCGAGTGTCATTCAACTATAAATACATTCCAGTTGAATTCTGACAAGAATGCGAGATTTGCACATCTCAACAGATAATAATGGGAGCGAAAGGGGGCCAATAAAACTCAATTGTCTTGACTTAGAAGAACAATTAACATCACCAAATGCCCTGAGGTGCTTGAACTAAAGGTTAAGAAGAACTTTAATTATATTAGATTTGAGTACAAGAATGTCAGTAGTAGGGGAGAGGATAGGATGAAACACATTTCCGTTTTGGAAATAACAAAATAATTGTCATAAGCGTTCTTTTTTTTCTAGTTGAAAAAAAAAATAAAATCTTAACCTGAAATAACACCTTCATTGTTTTGTGAGCTGCTGGTTACACTAAAGCAGTTTTTTGTTTCCACTTCTGTGTCTGATTGTCAACAAAACCCCAACGCAGTTGCCCAAGCGTTTATGAAATGAAGTAATCCCTTCTCAGCAGAAACAAAAACAAGATAACACCATCAGATGACAACTGTGGACAAATCGCTTTCCCGTCCTGTATTGTATTATTATTTTTTTTTAGTCGGCTCGAACAGACGATTGAAGCTTTTGTCTTTAAGTTTTTCCACGTGTCAAGTGAGACTGTTCACATCGCTGGTGTCTGCTACTCGCTGTCTTTGTCAGGCGCACCTGTGGAAACAAAGAGCATCGCAGCATTGAAGTATTGCTCTGAACAATGTTACTTTTTTCTTACGCAATTTGCATGCAAGCACGAGTCTGCTGAACATAAAAAGGTGTGAGTGACAGGCAGGAGCAATGAAGGGAAATCGAGGCAGAGAGAGCAGCCAGAGAGTGACGGACCGAGTTGTGCCTCTAGAGCAGCGCTGAGTTGGTGTCAGAGTCCGAATCGTGTCCAGGGGCGGGGTAGGGCTCGTGGGAACGGATGGACTTCTGAGCCCGCCTGTACTCTCGGTACTCCTGCCGGAGAGCGTTGAAACGTGCCTCGCTAAGGGATTGGCGGTACTGGCTGCAAGGTGGGTCGGAAACAGTTGGGCAGGCTGGGGGAGACGGGCCTGGGGGAGGGCATGGGGGACAGGTAATGCATGGGTGGAGGTTATGGGAAAAAGCTCACGATAATCACAGCACGTAAGGGGCAAGCACATGCGGCACCGTCACATTTAACGCCACTCGCATTGGCACATGCAACAAGATCAAGAAACTGACATCACCTTTGTTTCTTTGGTCCTGGAGGCCAGCAGGTTGACCACACGCAAGCCTCCCTGCGCTTGTCTGAAAATCTGCTTGTGACTGATCAAACCTCAAGGCCTCCAGGACTTCAGAGTCCACACATGCGTCAGCAGAATCCCACTCATAACTCTCATCTACTGATGTGTTCCTTCTACTGGAATACACAAAAGCAAAGTGTCAGAATGATACAACAGCAATACACAGGAAGTGAGACGAAAACAGTGTCATTTTGGCAACAAGAATCAATCCCTCCACGTTCCGTCTGTCGTCTTTTTCCGCGTGAGGTAACGTTTCACCTTTTCGATCTCCTCTCAGGTGGGTCCAGCTCAGCTCTGTGCCGCTGACTCTCCTCGGTGGTTTCGGGGGAGCTGAGCAGTGTGGGAGTGATGGACAGTGACTGGCGGAAGAAGCCGGCACTGCCCCGCCCGCTGCTCTGACTGGCATAGCTGGCCCTGCCACCTTCTCGGACCTCCCGAGGCTCGGTCTCGCCCGCCCTCCTCATCGTTCGCTCTGCCTGTCTGTAAGCGTCCCCTTCCCTCTGAGGGAAAGGCATGCAGTAGGGTGAGGGCCAGCTGATACCTCTGGGAAGGTAGGACCTCGGCGGCCCCGTTCTGGGGTCCATCAGCCTCACGTTCTCTGGTCTGGGTCCTGGCCAAGGGTGATGACTGGGGACTGGGATGGAGGTGGACATGGGGAAATATTTGTACTGAGCAGACCTCAGTGTATCTGGATAGGAGGGCGACCACCTTGAGGAATCAGGGAAAACGGTCGCCTGCCTTCGTGGCTCGCAGTGTTCTGACATTGGAGACAGTGAGCTTTCTCTGGGTGGGTACATGGAAGGAGTGAAGTAGGAAGGACTGGATCTTTGTGCACACGGGGGTCTCTCTAAGCTCCCCATGGTGGGACGCCTGAGGGGGACGTACTCTCTCCAGGAAGGACCTGGCCTGAGAAAGGAAGATGGAGTGCGACCTAAACTGTAAGACTTCACCCTGACTTCCGGCTTTGGGAACTCATCCCAGTAACATTTCTCCGAGATGTATGTCCTCGGGCTCTCAAAGTGCTCCCATCTCGGGGAACCAAAACTGATAGATTTCTTAAGGAACGGTCGGGGTGGTCCCATACCTGAGCGTGTTCTACAAGGGCCGGCGCTTAAGGATTTCTTCAGAAATGGCACCGGGGCTTGACTTATTCGCGATGCAATGTTATTGGTCCTGTTGCCCTGAGAACTTTGTCTTTGGGTTTGCTCTGATAAAGGCTCACTACTGTCCACAAAGCTGGGAGAATGTTTTGACACGATATCTACCATGCCTTTCGCGGCACTGAGCAAAGTATGAGCTGGTCTGGAACCAAGTCTTGACTCAGTGTTTTTAGTCTCAGCCCGAATCTGTGTTTTTTCATTGTATAGTTGTTTGCTTGTTTTTTCTGGAGCCGCCGATAGTGGACTTATGTCGTCCGGAAACCTTACTCGAAGAAGAGACTCCCTTGCTTCAACCTGAGGCTGACAGCCATGTTTTTCTGGCAAAAGTGATGGTTCAAAGCAACCCTTCATTTTAGTTGGTTCAGTTTCTGCAAATTCCTGGACATGAACCTCCCAGTTTTTAGGCACTACATCAGGTTTAACCACTATGGAGTCTCCAGATTTTTGGTCCAAACATTGTCCAGTAGAGTCTGTAAGCTCAGGTTCTTCCACAGGTTCATCTACACTCATCTCAATAAAACCTGGGAGGCTCAGGTATTCCAGAATCGCACTTGTCTGCACTGAGGACATTTTAGGAGGAGATGCAGCTGGCTTGGTCTTGAATGGCCCTGACATCCTGGGGATAGAAAATTGGGATCGTTGACTTTCAGCTTCTTCTACAAGAGTCAATGTTGACATGGGGCTGGGACTATCGGAGAAAAGACATTTTTCACTCCTCCTGGAGCGTGCTCGGACACCTTCTCTTTCTGATTCAAAGCTTTGGTGCTCATCGCAGCCTTTATGCTCGCTGTCTCTGGCATTTGATTGAACTTGAGGCTCATAGGGTAAGGTAGAGATACCTGAGGGACCGGGATCCCTTGTGGCTGCGTATGATGTTGAAACAGTAAAAGCTGGACTTTCAGAACGCTTACTGTAGACCAAAGGACTTCGAGAAGCTGAATCCCAATTCCGACTTCCATAAGCATATGAATTCCTGGACCGAGAGGGTGCACCTCCAACACTGTTTTCCCTTAGCCCGTGTGTCACGGACTTACTACACATATCCGAATCTCTGTGAGGACTCAACGACTTGGCTCTGGGCGATGTCGCTAAACATGGAACGGTGGGGTTTTCAAATGTCACATCTGATGAAGGCATTGGAAGGGAGGTGTTCTGAGTCACCTGAGAATGTGACGAATCAAGAGTAAGAGAGTCCTCTGCAGTTTCTGCACCCGAATGAGAACGCTGTAACTGCTGTAATACTGCCAACGTGATGTCCCACTGGCTCTTTGCTGGAACAAGTTTCGTTATGGCTGTAACGGGGCTAATGTCCCACTCAATGTGAGAAGTAGGAACTCTGTCCGTGGGACTACTCGTGCTCCCAAAGTAGCACGCCCGTCGATAGTCTGCAAGCCGACTCGTGTGGCCTAAGGGCTTGTGTTTTTGACGGAGCGTAACATCTTGTAGTTTCCATACGGGCTCTTCATCTGACTGGGCAATGCTACACTGAGGGCCTTCTTTCCATCATCTTGGTTTCTGTTATTGGTTGTATAGCGTGCGAGCTCACGCTCCATTTGCTCCCTCTCCTTGGCCAGTTGGATGCACTTTTTGACGCTGTCGCTCTCCAGTTCACTATCAAGTTGTGTGATTAGTGTGCTATTATCAGTAAGCTGACTGGCCATGGGTTGATAGCCTAAGGACTGTGGTCGGTCTGCGTCTCGATCCAAAATGTAGGTTCTCCTTGACAAAATGGGGAAAAGGTCTTCAGTGCGGGCTGGCGTGCGATGCCTTTTCAGAGAATCGCAGTTTTTTTTCTCGCTGGTGTCTGAATAGAAGCTCGCTCTTTCCAGGAGGTTCTCCGAGCCATGTTCCTCATCAGAGTAAAAGCAGCCATGACGGGAGAAATTCCGAGCAATGGCCCGCACTCTTCCAGGAGAGGAGGAAGGCCTACTAAGCTCCAGGACATCCACGCTAAGTGGAGAATCCTTCTTCTCGTCCTTGTCGGAACTTAAGATACTTGATTTTGGGGAGTCCCGAAACGATGTCCGGTTGCTTCCTGAGCCACTTGCGCCACCATTACTCTGCAAGATGTCCTTCAAATTTTTCTTGTTGGAGGGGCTGGAACTCTCTATCAGAGGTTGGATTATGAAACGTCCATCTGGGCCTCTGTGAATAGACTCCAAAGATGTTGGAGAGGGAGCCTGGGACCCCAAGTGGCTCTCGAAGAGCGTGTAATGCGGCGGCGGAGATGAGTTAGCCAAAAGTTGCTTGCGCTGGTCTTGATATTCTCCTCGACTGCCTTTATCGAAGGAGGAGCGGTCATACTGTGAGGAGGAGGTAGGGAAGAAGGGAATAGGAGGACACAGCTTCAGCTTCAAGACACTGTCTGGGCTGCGGGGAGGAGAGCGAGCACTGAGGGGAAAAACACAGACAGAATATAAAATGATCATGATGAACACTTTGGAAATGGAACGTACGAACTATGCAGGAAGGAATTAAAACAAACATATTGACGACATGAGACACAACAATTTAAACGTATTTGCAGTTTTCTTTCTGTCAGCCGTATGATAACATTTAATAATTACACATTAAATCAATTGGGACACTTACTCTATGGATGGACTCTTCTGGAAAGCAGATGGAACATCTATGACAAGAACATCGTCATCAAAAAAAGTTGTCCAATTAAAGAGCTTATATACTGTTTTGCGCCTATATTTGTCAATCCTGCTTCACCTTGTTGTCTCTTCCTGCGCCGACGCTCTCTCCAGTTTCTCATGTAGCAAGCTGTTGCCAATGAGAGCACAATGGCCATGAAAAGGAAGCACACTCCTCCGACCACACCTGCCAGGAGAGGCCCAGGGGCGAGCTCCAAGAAACTCGGGCTCAGCGGGTAAACCTCCATCCCTGTCGCCCGATCGGTCAGATCTCAGTTAGTCAAGTTTTCATTTGTATTTTGCAATAATATGCAAACTTGAACTTCTGTAATTGACTGTACCTGCAGTAGATATACTGACAAAATCACTCGGTTCACTGCGCACTTGATTGCTGTGGGACATCAGCCGCAGATCGTAACGAGAGTCCTGAGAGACAAGAAGATTTGATGAAGTCATCTTAAGCAACTTGAGCATCAACAATGCCGTTTAGAAATAACCACGATAGTAAGACATGAAATCAAAAAGCATCTGTGCACGCAAACCCTGTTTGATCTCAAGAGCCAGCAGATACTAAGAAATACGCCTTACGCGAAGCAGTCCCTGTACAAGGACTTCACTCTCATTGGCACTGATGTTGCTGCTAAGGACGAGCCACTGGCCCTGATTCCGACGAGCTTGCAGCACAAAACTTGTCAGCGGAGGGGATGGATCCGCAGGCGGTGACCACTGGAGGAGAACACCTTGTCTGGTCCGGTTAGCGGACAAGATGATGGGCGGTTCCAGTGTGAGTAGAGTGGCGATGACAGTCGGGGCTTCTGTCGGCACAGCTAGGAAGGGAACGAAAGATTTATGCCCATGCCACTACAAAAGTGGCTAAAAATGGCAGGCTGCAAAAATAGTCACAAACCTCGGGTTCTTACAGTGACAATTTGACTGAAGGGTCCAGAGCCGAGTTTATTCTGAGGTAGGACACTGAGCTGATAACTGGTCGCAGCCAGAAGACTGCTGACCAACAGGTAGTTCTTGGATGTGGGCACAGGTAAAGACGCCCATTCGTGTTTACCTCTTGACGCCTGCTTGACCCTGATTTCAAAGGAAGAGAAATATTAGCCACTGGACTCCCACGTCGCGAGATGAAAAGTACAACATCCGTTTACCACACGGTGAACTTCTGGGTGTATCCGCCATCGAACCCAGGCACCCAGGACACATTCGCTTGGTTGATCTCCGTGTTTACAGATACTGAAGAAACTGCGTGAGGACTGGTACCTGAGAAACATACAGAAAAGACACAGAAATACATGCTGATGAATCCCCCATTACATCGGTTTCAAATGCTCATTTTGACACGGACCCACTTACCCAGCACCATGACGACAGTGCCTGCGCTGGCAGTTGCGACACGGTTTGAGGCCAAGCATTCCCAGCCCCCGTGGTGGTCTTTACTGAGAGGCTGCAGCAGGAGGGAACCATTAGCCAACACAAAGTATTGAGAACGGGGAATCGAGCCAATCTGGTAGGGGAGACATAATCCGTTAAAAAAAAAAAAACCCAAAAAAAGCAGACACATTTGTACAAATCTTATATGTTCATGAGCAAAAAATGTGCACCTTGCTCCATGTTATGTTCGGTGCGGGATCTCCACTCGCTTCACAGGGGATGACCAACTCTCTGCCCACCTCCTGAAGGTACTCAGGCCGAGGAGGCACTTGGAATGCGGGCGGATCCTGGAACAGAGACACAGCCTCTGTCACATTGCGCAATGTGCGGGGGGAAAAGCGCGGAAAAGCAAAAACGCAGTGGGAGAAGCCTTGCGTACCTGCAGAATGACCTGGGTGGGCTCCGACTGACCCATGGTGCCGTAGCTGTTGTATGCAGTGCAGCTGTACATGCCCACGGCGTTGTCATTCGCTGTCGCTATGAAAACCGAGCCCTCCGAGTTCACCATCCAGCCGGGGAGCTAGATAAGTCGCAGATGTCAAAATAATCTCTCTACTTCTGATGTGAGACAGTAGTGTAACATCTCACAACTTACATTGTCGAGATTTAAATCGTTCCCATCTTTGGTCCAGTTCACATAGAGCACAGGGGGGTCCGCCTGGACAGGGCACATGATGACCCCCTCCATGCCAGAGGGCAAGTAGGTTTCCCTGGGCATTCGTACGACTCGAGCGGGGTCTACCATACAGTCGGGAATTTGCAACCAAAATAACAGATTTATGGCACTAAACGAGGACTAGTTTTTCACACAGATGAATTCTTACGTTTCACTTTGAGATGTGCTGAGGCCGAGGGCGGAGTCAGTATCCCGTTTGTTGGGATACAGGTGTAGTTTCCGCCATCTTCTGGGATTAAATTAGGGATCAAAAGGGTTCCGTCCACCAAAACCTTCACTCTGGACTTTAGCGACCTAAGACAACACAAACAAAGTCCGTTTCTACATTTTTTGTGATCAGAAAGAACATCATTTTAATTTGAATCTGTAATTAATTGTATTATCAAAGCTTTGCAGTGTATGAGTATGTATGACAGTAATCATATATATCTTTTGCTTCTCTACGGAATCAGATGAAGGAATCATTGTGTTTTTGATCTTGTAAGACATAAGATTCATCGAAATGTAATAATTGGCAAGATAAATAATGCTACTATGGATGATAAGACTCACTCAATATGGTAAACATTCTGCCCTTGTTTGATCCACTCATATGTGAGGTTGGAAGGGTAAGAGTCAGCCTGGCACTGCAGAAGGGCATCCTGAGACATATTGAGAGTTGTGTCCTCTGGCGAGATGATGATGATTGGGGGACCTTCATTGACAAAGTGCAAGACAACGTCAAACAGCAGCCGATGTTGCAAGTGCAGTGCACACCTGTACGGATTATGTCCCTTATTGTTGTAATATGGGGACACGGACAGAAGGTGGCACTACGGGCCACTGATTCAAATCGAATTTTCTGTTTACGGTACTGCATTTCCAAATGCTCCAAACCGGGTTTCGCTGGCAAATCTCGGCACGTGTTTAACGTACAAGAACACCTTTTGTCCCTTTCCATTAGCAACACTCACCTTTGACCTGCAGCTTCGTCGTGTGCGTCAGGTTGCCCTCTGAATTGGAAACGTGACATTTATACACTCCGGAAACGCTCCTTGTGGCTGAGGCCAAAGACAAGGTACCGTTGAGCACCTGAGAAAGAAAGAAATAAAGCGCCCGAGGATAAAAGGAAGGGAGAAAAGTTAGCGGACAAGACGGCTATTGAGTACTCGTCAAAGCAATTTGCTGCAATCGAATCACAAGGTTTCAACTTTCACAGAAGTCTCGGGTTTGAATGGAAATGTATGAATGCAATACAGTCAGCTCCCTCACTTTGATTTTTTCACGTTTGTCAATCGGGCTCTCATCTTTGTGCCACACGACGGTCGGGCGCGGGTTGCCCTGAGCGCCACAGCTGAGCGTCAGCGAGTCTCCGAGCAGAACCTCCACAAAACTTGGTGGCGTCTTGATAAACACCGGCGGAGCTGAAACAAACATATTTCTATTTGGTTACATAGAAAGGTAGTCGTGGTTCTGGCCCTCATACAGCAGAGATCCGGTGGAAGTTGTTTGATAAGAAAAACATATTGTTACATATTGTCTTTCTGCTCTTTGCGTCTCTTGGACCATCTAAGATCAAAATAAATGCAACATAATCTAAACACAAGATTCATTTCGTATTGGGATTACGTCACCAATTCTTTTGTGGCATGTATTCAAATGAAATACAATATGTGCACTAATGCACCACTGTTACGTACAAGAATGAAGAGTGTCGTGTGGATATTTGCAACCTGATGCCCCACATGGAGGCCTTTCATTGATTGAGTCTGCTTCTCACATTCAATAACTTCACGTGCTGTGTGGCACAATTGTACAAGGATAAGTGACCAGTATCTCCAATTTGAACACTGAACAAAAAAAAACCTTCAGGACACACAAAAGGCAAATGTTTTCTTGCGACAAGTTGTGCTTATGTTGTACACAACTGTGAATTTGGTTTAGCCTCACGCTGCCTCTGATGTCAACAATGGAAGTGCCAGCAAATGAGCGGCTCCCGTTTGGGCAAAAGCCTGCCGCGCTGCACCTGTGATGGAGAGGAAGGTCCACGTGCCGTTCTGGGAGTCGTCCGTTTTGGTGTCCAGGAGCAGGATGCGGCACTCGAACCAGCCCTCGTCCTCGAGGGTCAGCCGCTCCACCAGCAGGGAGGCGCCGCGGGTCAGAGAGACACGCCCTGCGGGGGTCCGAGAGAGGAGGGGGTCAGCGCGACCAGACGGCCGCAGTCAGCACATGCACGAGTGGAGCTTACGGTGGAGATGACACAAGCATCGTTGCACAATGGCCACAGCCAGTCGTAAAATTTGCGTCCACTAACAAAAAAAACTGTGCCGCTCATATTTAGAACAAATAATTCATTATTTATGGCATCAGGAGAGATAGCAGATCTATCTCAAATTAGAGTCCATTATTAAATGATGTAATGATTTGTAAGGTTGAAATGATATGAAAACACAACATTAGGGCCGCAACTAACAATTACTTTATTAACCCATTAATATGTCAATTTTGATTAATCGATGAATCAGAATCAATTCCTATCCCTTCTTTCGAAAACAGGACATTATTTCAAATTGACAGTGCAGAAAATGCTCAAACAAATGAATTATGAGTCGGTTCAGGTTAGAAAATGGGGAAAAATGTTGAGCATTATTTTCCTCGGTAAAGGCAAATCTTATTTTGACGAAACACAAAGATAACACTGGTCTACAAGAAATATATTGCGAAAGATTTTGCGGCTCATTTAGGACAATTTTGATGTGCTGAATCCAAATATCACATCGGTTTTGCTCAATCAGGTCACCTTTTTGAACAATGGCGACATGTTTTTGTTTCCATGTACAGCTAGTTTCGTTTTCGAGGTTCAAATAAATGGAGGTTCGTGCTCGGAATTTGAAACAGTGATGACATAATATTCAAATTACAGGTGCTGACTTTTAACAATGTCTACTATTCAATTTACAGGAGGCAAAGATTGTTAACATTTGAAGAATGAACTGTTGACGACATGGCATAAAAAACTGACCTGAACAAAAGAAACAGATTCAGCGATGCAAAAATGTCCTAAATCAGTTGAAGAAACATAGTTTGTAACCCAGTGTAATCAGTCTGCTTTCAGGAAGGACTTCAGAAATGGGACATGATTTTCTGTTCAGAGGCTGACATTTTGAGTATTTGGACTAAATGATGAATCGATTATCAGAATGGTTGTGGATTATTTTGACGCTCGATCTTGGAACAGTTCAAACTGGCAGATGCACGCATGCACACTCCCCCTTCCCTGTACTTCTTATACTTCTCTTCTAGGCTTTGAAACTTGATCTGTCGGTTGCCTGGTGACTGCAGCCTGAAGTTACCCCCTCCTCTATTTCTTTCCTTTTATTCTGTCTCTCAATGAACTCTTTTTTACCCCTTCAATCTCAGCCCTTTTAACGACAGGAGGGTGTGGGCGGGAGGGGAAAACACACACGTTGTTCACACCGCGCCGCGGCCAAAGCAGTTTGAAGGTAAACAGAGTAAATATTGGGAAGTTCCCAGCATTCCGTCATTCTGGTTTGCAGGGGGGGGGGGGGGGAAGTTGTCGTATGTAGGCTAATTGTAACGTCTGTTTACTCCTTTTTTATACTTTTATCATGCGAGGTATTCAAGCTAAAGCTGCAATTCTTTACTTTAATCGATTGGCACATCACCTCACGTTATATTCTAAAGCAGAGCCAACACAGTCAGACAGTGAATAAGAGAGAAAATAATGACAAAATGTTGTCCAACCTTGCAAGCAAGCAAAGCACAAAGGAACATAATGTCTTCACTATTGACTTCCCCTCACAGAGAATCGTCTGGAACGGAGTCTGAAAGCCACGAAACTCATTTAACTTTCGACACGGCCTCAAGACAGGGTGAAACTCCCGCTGTGAGTGTAGACGAGCAACAATGGCTTATAATTAACCCTGCATTCCTGACTGGGGCTGTTGCTGCTCTTAATGGTCACGTTTAATAATTGACTGAACTCGTCAAGCCTTGGACGGGCAATACTCGTCTCTCGAGACGTTCCATTAAACTGATGCCTTGAATCCAAGGTCAGCATTGAACAAAGAAGCGGGGCGGGTCACGGAGAGAAGAAATGTGCAGGAAGAACAGGTGAGGGAAAACCTCAGGCATGTTGCTCTTATTTCTCGACGCAGGATCCTTCCTATCCACTTGGATATGGAATGAAATGCAATTTGCACTCTGAGAGGAAAATCGGACATGAAAATCACAAAAACAAAACTAATACGCTTATGGCTAACGGCTCTTTAAAAAAAATAAAATAAAGTGCTGATCTCATGGGTTCAGCGTCACGTGGCAGCGTGTTGATTTTCAAAATTTCACCGCTGAGGGACTGCAGCTCCTCCGTTGGGACGTTTAACCCTCGCGCTTGTCCATCAACGACAAAGGGACGACAGCCCCCCACGCCGCATGCTCGCTCGTTACCATAGCGACGAGACCGTTTAGATTTGAATTCAGTTGCTGTAGAAACATGGCTGCATGGATAGGGGCTTGTTGAACATGCAAGCGGGAAAATTAGGAGCCTCGAGACAAACAAAAGGCGGAAAAGTTTTTTTTTTTTTAACGTTCTAGTCTTGGAACTTGAACTCAAACTGGCTCAGCTCTATATGGCTGCGTTACATGGGCCGACGAGCACTAACAATCATCCATCATACGAGAAGAACAACAACCAAGGAAGTGAATGAGAGGTTGTGGAGAGGTTACTCAAATTGTGCGCATCAATAATCCGCTGACAACCAATAAGAGGCGAAGCCCCCTACAGACACATTCATCACGCCCTCGACTTCAAGGGACAAACGTTATTAGACAGAACGGCAGACCGAGCACACGTTCATCCTCTCGCTCCTCTCCCTCCGAACCGGCTTCCTTAAAACCGACCCTTGTCCCTACAGGTCAGCGCATCCAAGTGGAGATGATGGGAAGGCCTATTCACAGGTGCCGTGTGGATATCGCCAAAGAAGCTAGACTCAAATTCTCACTGTGTGGTTTGCAGGCTGGAGAAGAACTCGCATATCGGAGCAAAGAATTCCGAGTTCCGTCTAACTAAAAGATGTAAAATTGCCACCAAAACTTGACTGAAACACGGTTCATGAGATTATCCTGTGAGATACATTATAGCAAGAGAGGAAGAAAGATTATTTAGTTTGGAATAGCATCAGCACTGCTTTTCTTTGTCCGTCCGTATGTGCGTAAGAGAGCGGGGCAGGGGTGCATTGTGGGATATGTTTTGATTTGAATACAATCATAAGTCTGGGACCCGGCCCCACGCTTTTGACAGCTCCCCCCCCCCCCCCTCCACCCTCGCGTTCCCCCAAATTTCCCTCTTCAATCCTCCTGTCCCCCTAATCACTTTAAGCCTCTTCTGAATAGCTCTTTGTCGTGATCTAGATTACAGTTAACTCTGCCCCTCTCACTCTGTCCAGCTCCGTTAACCCCTGCGCCGTTAAGCATGCCCGCCTCACGTGCCAACTTTCACCACAGGCATTGACGCATGATCACAGAATATTTATTATCCTTGAATTTTAACTTTCATGACTCTGGCCTATGCTCGTCATCTGAAACGTGATCAGTGAAAAAAAAAAAAAAAAAAAACTTGGCTGCTGCTCCAAGCCCCCCAAAAAAAAAAAAACACAACATCTTTGCCAAATACTATTTTGGAATAGTTGTAGCAGGAAAAAAAGGTTGTTGTAGGATGAAGAGGATCAATTTCACGTTGCCGGTGTTGTTCTAATTGTGATTTTCACTTTAAGCAACAAAAACAAACTATTTAGTCTTTAATATTATTTACTGCACATTCAGCTAAATTCACCTCACGGGATTTGGATTATTGGTTTCAAACACCTAAGGCTAAACTACTTAACTGAGGGGGGGGGGGGGGAACAAAAAAACTGAACTTTTCATCACGAGGAAAACAAAATGTGTGGTCTTCAATCTGTCTTTGATCGCTTGTATCCTCTAAATAACCTCCAACACATTTATGAATACACTGCTTTCCATAATAAAATCCAGAATTGGCATCCTGTGTCGTATTAAATCATCTGTCACTTATTGTGCAAAGTACAACTTGGGCAAAATGTCCATTTTAGATTATGGCTTTATTATTTACAGATTTTTTACACACTTTCATATCACGGCGCTCAACACTCCCAAGTCTCCCACTCAATCTCTGTTTCGACGTCCCGAATCATCCAATTTGACTTAATTTGATGTAAAATGATTATCTGTGAACTACAAATTTGACCTTTGTTCATCTATCTATGCCAGCAATGTGTAGCGACAGGCAGAATTATTAAATGCGATGGAAGACGCGACCCGTTGCCAGTTGTACAATAAAATAAGTCATAGCTTGCTGTGAGCATATCAGCTTTGTGTTCAGCTAAACAAGCCCAGAAGTCAAATTGTGAATTAATTGAGACCAGATCGTCATTATTTCAGTATTTCTACTTTTTGTGATATTTTTCGACCATAAAATGAGTGCCTTGGATCAATAAAGGTTGGGAAACATTGTGCTCGAGTACTGTTTGCTCTTAGCATTAAGCGTCCTGTGCCGTTCCCAGCTTGAATTGTTTAACCCATGTCGACTTTCTGATCGCTTCAGTGTGTATTTAAGACTTGTATTTTCACTCTTAGTGCTCAGCTCTTGTTGAATAAGCTGAAGAGTTTGCCTCATACTTTTGCATGGACTTGATCATTTAAGCTGCCTTTTTTTTTTGGAATATTTGGACTTCCTTGCTTGCATGTGATAATGTCTTTGTGACATCCATGCTGATGGACATGCATGTGTGTGGGTGTGTGCGTGCGTACGTTTGCGTGTGCGTGCGAGAATGCCAGAACCTCTCCCATGCTCAAAGGGCCCACTGAGAGTATAATGAAGGCCTGCAGAGACTTGGGGGCTTGCCCATTGTTGTCCTAGCCTCAGGTCCATGATTTTCCTCAGCGCACGGGAGCCATTTGATCTCACGCTGCAACAGTAAACCTGCCTGACACCATCAGACCCCCCCCCCCTTTTTTTTTTTTTTTTTTCTTCAACAAATTCACCTCAAACAGACTATAAAAGCGTGTCAGCCGGAGTTGATCTGGCCGTTTCCTCTGTTGTGTGTTGACTGATGTTCAGCGCTGCGGGGCATGCAGGATGTGAAACGCGAGAGGGCTGAGGGATGCTAATACCTTTCGGATTCACTTGAAGCGGACCACCACGACTGGTGTCACAGGAAGGATGCCGTCCTGTAGTCTTCTCAAATACCTGATACATCGATTTAATGGCTTCAAATAGTCGCGCTGGATATCGCTTGCTCTTTAATTTCACTTTGAGACGGAGCAGTGTGAGGCAAAGTTTGAAAAGGCTTGTACAGCTTTATTTACCTACACTGAGTGTACCAAAGGTGGACCACAAAACTCCATGTAGTCTAGTCTGGCGCCGTACTACCGCTTGTGTAAATCCGCCTCTGAACAGCAGGGAAATTCTAAGTTTACGGTTATATTTAGGGATTTGAAACTTCAAAGTAGCAGTACCACCCCGGTTTAAGTTGCCGATCTCAGACAAGTAGGGACAACGTTCTGGAAACTGCCACCAACTCAACAGTCATCGTAAAACCCCCGCCACTGTAATTGGAGGGTAAGATACATTTGAGCAGCAACGCTGACACGCTTCACATGCTGCCATCTGCCTCCAGTGGGAGGGGAGGCGGAACGCTCAAAGGAGATAACAACACACACGGGATGGCTGCGCCAAAATACCGGGATGTCCCGGAGAATGTTATTTACTCCGTCAGGGCTGCAAAAGCATCAGATGACCGCTCAGAAACAATAGCGTCGTTCACGGCCTAACATGCATAACATGTAGCCCAATTGCTCAGTGGAAGCAGCCTGTTTGTGGCTGTCCCTGCCCTCCCTCGATCAATTCCACAAAGGTGCACGTTACGACACCGTAGGGGCTTGTCGACATTTTGCCGGTCAAACGCAGCGCACATGTACAGCGCGTGAGCGTCCGAGCGCATTTCCATGACCTATTTGGGACAGGATGCGATGTTGGGTGTCCTAGTGGTCCTGTTGGTTTTTCTAAAGCGAAGGGAGGTTGTGATACCCCTCTTTGTCTTTTGTTTAGGCGCAGACAATGACGGGATTATAGGGCTCCAGCAAGAAAACTCCCATTATCCGCCATGCTTCATCCTTCCTCCTCCACTCGCGATCTCTTACTGGGTCACCCCTCTGCATACTAATAAAAAAAAAAAAACGCCGAGCCCCCACCTGCACTCTTAATCCCACCGTGCGCAGCGCTTCTTGCACCCTCCCCCTCGGTCTTTGCAGAGCTGCCCCACCCCCTTTCATTGCCTCCATTTAAACATAAGCATTCTCGCCCCTTTTTTCCCACTGCTTGTGCTCAGACAGGAAATCCACAGACTGAATACCTGCTTCAATTCTCACTGTTTGAATGCGTGCAAAATAAAACTCAAACGACTGACGAAAGGCCTCATGGCCAATTTCCAAAGTTTCAAAGTTCCCGTTCGGGGACAACATTTATGACGGTAAAATGTCCTTTGTTTAGTGAATGAGAAAAAGATTTAACACGAGATAAAAAGATCTTACCCTTGTAGTTGGGATGAACTCGAGGAGCGTACACTCCGAATTTGATGAGGATAGGAACGCTGTAACCGAGCCGCACCCACTCCACCACGTGCAACGGGAAGAGGTTTGGGCTGGCGGCGCCCTTCGATTCTGGAGCGAGACTGCAGCCCAGCTCCGCGGAGGCCCCCTCTCTGCCACGAACCGCTGATGACAAACCTCGCGACACACCTGGCAAAACGAGAAGATATGATAAAGCACATGGGCGCAAAAAGACACGCACAATATCGGGAAGCAATCAAACCCTATCCACCATGAAGTTCCCCATACAGTATCGTGAGTTTGCCATTTTGTCGTGTCGTTCCAATGTGTGGCGACTATACCGCTCGTAATGTATCCCACAATGCATCTTGAAAAGGAATGAAAAACAACGCTCACTAAAAAATCCAACATATCCCAGGATGCATTGCGCAGAACAGAAAAATGATTTTCCACTTCCACGGGATTGTTTGATTTTCCGCATGATACAAATTCACGAGTTGTGGTGCAAAAACATCTTTAACATGAGTAGAGCAACACATCACAACGGGGATGGACATAAAGTGCTTTGTTTGTATTGCTTATATAAACTCCACTCATCTTAAAACAACATGATGTTAGAATTGATTTGCTCACTATTTATTTTGGGAGGTGAACCAGCAGACGGTGATCCAGTAACTGTGCAACAGCGATGCCATATTTAACTGCGTGCCCCCAGTGGTGTTCAGAAACATTTTTTTATAGCCTACTATATAAAAATCCCTACATAGGGAAATGTGTGACTGAATTCCAAAGACAGCCTTTGAGCCATTTAAAGCGAGTAATGGCTGCCAGACTTTGGGGTGAAGTGCTTACTATTGTACAAATATTGTCTTTAAATGTGTTTTGGGGTGAGAGAAGCAAATGGAGCGCTCACAATTTGGAGCGGCGCTTGGGCGAGCAGTTCCCCGCGCGGCGCTCGCTGTGAACGTGCCGCGCGGGGATTGTAAGACAAGGATGTGCCATTTGGTGACGAGATCTTACGGTGGCAAACACACTGCAATCCCATTAGCGGCACCTGGAGTCGCCTCTCCTCTGTATCTCGGCGAACTCCCTCGCCGCCATGTGCTCACGTGGGCGTGCGCGCTACCGGGTGCCAGTGTTTGCTCTACTGCTCATCTGGCCTGGTCATGGCTTTAATCCCGCAGGGGGGGAATACTCAGGCCTCGGCTGTGTGCTCTCTCCAGCCGACCTCCCCACCACCCACTGGGGTACACACACGTTTAGAAGACCAGCGCAATCAATCCCCCGACCCCCCCTTACACACGCATGCACTAAAAGAAGCATGCCTGCGGTGGAGAGCAGCGTAAATCCCAGATTGATCTAATTCCACACCCAGAGATGTTATTTAAATTGCATTTTGGCCCCAATTCTCCGTCATTTAAGCGAATTGCTGTGCTATAACCCTTCCTCTTAACAGAGGGAGCTGTGCCAGTGTGCTCATCGTCCCGCTGCCTACACCGAGCGTGGACAGTTTAACAGCAACACGTGCCAACAGCTGAACGAAGCTTTGACTTTGGCAGCCAATTTGGCAAAGCGATGAAGGCACGGTGACCAACACAAGCTACTAGTCTTTTAACCGAGTGTAAATAGCCAGAGCCGGCGCCGCTTTGTCATTGAACGCTAACATAAATGAGAATAAGCTCAAAATCTTCAATCATGAAAACCCAAAGTTAAAATGATGCTCTTATTCTGATTTTCAAGTGTGCTTAAAAAAGAGTTAACGGGTTTCATTGGTAATGTAATGCAATGTAATACGCTTAGTTCCCGGCTTAAAATGTAGTACATTATTGTACGGTTTAGTGCTTGGGTTGCTTTAGTCCTTGTACGCAACGTAAACAAACATTTTAGCAGTTGTCAATTCCAGCTGTTTGAATTATTGACCTGTCTTCATGTAAAAGCTTGACAAAGACAAATGAAGACTATAAAATACATGCATTTTATTTGCATTCAAGACTAAAAATCCATCTTGGATTCGCATACTCACTTAGCAGAAAGATGGCTAGAGCGGTGGTGATCGCCCGACGCCGCCGTCTCTCCAGTCCCATGGCCGTCCGTCAGACAGCGCCGCGCATCTCCCAACCTACGAGGCGAGAGCGCACGTACCAAAATACTGCAGCCATTGGCAAATCACAGAGACGCCGCATCATCTTTCAAATGTAGTCCTTCAAATTAACAGCAACTACTCAAAAAAACTAAAAAATGCATGTCTGCGTTGGGGTTGGATGAAGGCAAAATACATTTCCAGCTAGTCGCGCAGATATTTTTTTGATGATATACAACAAATATTCTCGCCTTTGACTGTTAAAGGTGCACATACAAGAATAGAGCAAACTATTGACCTACTTAATGGTCAAATTAAAACAAGAACCTTTGCAGCTACTCAAGGGCCTCATCAAGCTCCTCTCCAGTTACTTCATTCAGTAACCAGAATTCCATCTTAACAACCTGACAGTCTTTCAAGCAAAATCAGAAAGTTGTTATTCTTTGAAAGTAGTTGAGGTGTTCCATATTAGCTGCACTAAATGTCAACGTTGAACCTATTTAGCCTGAAACTGGACACGTGACAGATGCAGCCGACTGAAACATGAGTCGATGAGTAGCGAAGAAACAGCGCCGTACACCAAATCATCAAAAACAAAATCAAATATTCTTTGCTTTGTCACTTGTCGGTGAACAGGAGACCCGACCTTTCAGTCCAGCAGCTAATTCAAACTAACAAATGCATTTGCAGACCTCTCGGTGCCATAAACGGCCCTAAACTCAATGTAAGTAGCTCCCAAAGAGCAAACATAAGCCAAAGAGCTGATACACCTGCAGCACGTGCTAACCGCGCTGACACAAATTGCTTTGGATCTAGTCATGCCTTAGCCTTCTGGGTGGTATATTTGTGGCACCTCCACTAATCCTACCCCGCTGCTCCGAGTGTTAATAGTCTCATCGAATTAGAGATGAAATGGTGAGACCCATCAAGGACATTGAATGATGTCTGCTGATGTCTGATTTTCCACATCTAACCTTGCTAGCTGCTTTCCATAGATGTATTTCCGAACCTTTATTGAGCCAAGCCACCCAATTGACATTGCAAAAGTCTCGCCACCGAACAAAAATGTGCCAAAAAGCAGGAATACTGAAATGAGGAACTTGTCTCACTTTACTCACAAATGGACTAACTCAGTGTGAAACCTTGGACTGTTTCATTGAACACAAAGGTGATGTGCTCGCAGGAGGCCATGTCCTTATTCTGTTGTATGAATGGCAACAGGTTCATTTAACCTTCTGCCATCAAATGGAAGAGCATTTCATCGATCTGCTTGTCACCGTACGTCACTGGCATAGATAGATGAAGAAAAATACGTTTGTAATTCCTAAATAATGGTGTCAGACAAATTCAGTGAAACTGGACAACTTCCCGCGGCCCCCCTGCTGATATCTGACGGCGGCACGCAAGTGTGTCACGGCACCACAGCTGCAAAAGCTCATGAAATATTGATGCGTAACAATTATTCCAACTTGGTGAAAATGAAGAACTGTACTGTGTGACAGTGATTCTTGTATGTGCCGGAATTATTTCGCTTGGCGCGTACGAGGTCGATCTCCAAATGTTCCAGTTAAACATTCCCAACAGCGCTGCAAGTATAATAAGTATGATAAGCGTTCGTGACTACGTACGATACGTACTGACTCTCTCCTCCACTTTAACACGAGATAAAACTTGTCATCCTGGTCTTTTTGCCGTAAGCGCAGGCGCTGCCTTTTCTTGTGAACGCTCACAACCGACAGAGGCTAAAACACCTCGTTCGGTCGCACCTTGACTCTCACAAACGCTCATCGAAACAAACGGCACATTAGCATATTTTGAAGTCGTCACCCGTCACAAATCAAAAACTCAAAATAGCGACAGTGAACATTCCAAACTTCACTCATTCGTTCACTCTCTTATGTTCATTTATTATATGACTGTAAACAATCAATCCAACCACGACTAGTCGAACCAGCCTGTACAACAATCGATTTATGGCTTGCGTACCATGGCACAGCAACCCGCTTTTGCAACTGTATTGACTTTGACTTGCACAAAAGGAAATGAGCTTGGCAGGCAGCGGGCACACGAGCGGCGCGCTGGTCCCGTGAGCGGGAGGCCTGCTGTGCGTGGATGAACCGCCACAGCGTGCATCAATAACTGCTCATGACAAATGATGGAATGTTTTTACTATCAACTTCGCGGACAGAAATTGAGCTCACGACATTTTGGCATCAAGTGCGATCGCTGTATCGTACAAATCGACAGCGTAGGAAACTAGTTGTAACTCCTTGTGCCACCTGCTCCCGAAGCGCGGGGGGTCAGCTCAGTGCCATTAAGCTACTTTACAGACATGATAAGCAGGAGAACCTTGGATTAAAAACCGCAACTACACTAAGACACTTCTGAGCTCCATTTCACTGTTGAGCATTTTTTAACGGGGCCTAACAAAAAATATAGAGGAAGAACACCCATTCATCTGTTCTCTACAGTGCCCGGCCTCGTTAGGGTCACAGGGTACACAGCCAATCGCATACGACCAACCATGCGCACTCACATTCACACCCGCATTCTTCGATGAACTGAACCTGCGTGTTTTTTTATTAGATAGACCCGCGCGAGCACCGGCGAGAACACGCAAAGGCCGCGCGGGAAGGCCAGAGCCGGGATTCGAACTCCAAACCTCAGAACTGTGAGGCAGACGTGCTAACGACTTCGTCACCTCGCTTCCCGTCGTGCAACAAACGTGTATATTTAATTTTTTAAGTATGCGGCGCGTTGCCTCCTGTTTGGCGTCGGATTGAGTCGCAAACAGTGAGGACATGAAAGCAATATGTCGGGTATTGCAGTCAGACGGCATCCCCCATTAAATCCTGTGGTACAACACAAAGGATTACAGGCGTTAGGAATGATGTGAGCCTCTCACATTCCGCATCGACACAGGAAAAAGGAAAAAACAAAAACTTGATTCGTGAGTGTTCTGTGTTTCAAATAAAAAGGCAAGACTGCACATAGCTGCGTGTGCTGCAGCAGGCAGATGACGCCGGCCCGTGTGAAAATGAGCAACAAGCCCTTTACATCTGCACCCCTTCACTCCATTGTGCAGCTCAGTGCTCCTTGCCACCACCCAGACGGAGCTCCTGCAAATCACAACAGGCGCATCTTTTGTCTGACTCGGTCAACTGGAAAAGACAGAGCGATGAAAGACAATTTCCCTTTTACTCGTTTCTCACGCTTTCAATCCGACGAGCCGTGGTCACTCAAAAGCCACGGTCGTGGTAAAAATTTCAAAATACAACTATTGGAGATGACAAGATTACTAACATGATGTTAGTTCACATGAACTATGGTGCTATGACACAATGCATTCATGTTATATTTTAGGCAGGAACAATAATGTTGAAATACCAATGATATTAATCCTGTTTTTTGCTTGAGTTTTTTTTTTTAAAGTTCACTATACAGTGAATGGCCGCAGAAGATGCTGCATGCACATTTGCTTACCTTGCTTCAGGCACTTCTGCACTTGGAAGTTGAATGTTTCAATCCATGGATGTTCGACTCGTCTTGCAGATTCACTTCAAGTTCATTTCATCACTTTGTGAAATAGCGTTTAAAGACCTTCAACGGGTTGGAAAAGTAGTCACATTTTCTGCAAAAAAAAATTAATTAAAAAATAAATTAGTCCTTCGTGATGATCAGACTTTCCAAGGATAGAAATTCAAGAACCAACCATGAAGTCCAGTCTCGGGCAGTTAAGTCCATTTAAACTTCGCGTTTATAACAAGACTCTTCTGAATTCAAACTGGCTGAAAGTAGCTCAAACCATAAGTCATGCTGGGGAACAAAAATAAATACTATTTCTGAGAAGAAAAGCTCACTACACGGTGCACCTTCCCTTCATGTGGCCGCTCGTTTCAACGAGGGGGGGAGGGGGGTGGGGCAAAAAAAGAGAGAGAAGCACCGAGCACGTTTCAGGCCAAACTCGATGTTGATACTCGGACTCTCGCCTCCCATTAGCAAGACGCCCTCCTCCCATCGCAGCGAAGCGCAGTCAATACCCGCAAAATCAAACGCACTATGCGCTACTTCCTGTTACAGCTTTCAGAATTAACTTCATAATAATAATAAACAAAAATAAACAATCCGCTGCAGGGTATGACACATTATACAAATATTAAAAATTTTATATACTGAGACATTGGTGAATAGGGTAGGTACGTTGTATGAAAGCTCACTAGAGACAGTCTTAAGTGAACTTCAAACGCTTTTATTTTGAAGACAAACTACCGCAATTCCGTCGACTAGCCGCCAGTCATCGTGAGCTTCACGCAGCGGCTTTTTGGGCGCCTCACACAAAAGCGTCTTTTCGTGGGAAAGAAGAGTTTAAGAGTCGTTGTTCCGACGTAACAAAAGGCAAACAAGTCTCCAGAAGGTTGGGGGATTGTTGCCGCAGGCCGAGATTTATAACAGTTACCCAAACGCCAAATGAAGACAAAACAAACGTAGAAATCTGACATTTGACGCCATATTTAAAAACACACACACGCGATTTCGCGCGCTCAGTTGGCTAATTTGGAGCCCAAGAGGAGCAAAATGCTCCACCGCGATTTTCTCGATATGTACACAAATACGGTATATCGGCGTCTTAAATACACGAGACATTCAGAAAACGCGGGTGACGAGCCCACTGGCTTGATGCGTCACAATTTCAGGCATGAAAGCTAATCATACAATTCATGAAAAGCTAGCTACACGTTCTAAATACATATTAGTATCCAATAAAAATAACTGACGTCATGTGTTCATAGCGCCTTATCTGTTTCCTCCTGCGACCTAAGGCTGCTGAAATTTAATTACTGCTGAAATTAGCCAATGATGACAACTGCAAGAATACAGCTTACCTTTTGTTTTTTTTCCCCCTTAGAAATGTTAGAACGCCAGAAGCTCGTGGTTTTTAGACTGTGGTTTAAGACAATAGATTTGACACAAATCATTATTGTAGCAAATTGCTGCTGTCCCCATTTATTTATCTTTGTTGTCCCCGAGATTCCAATCAGTCCAACAAAATCTCAACCACGGTTGACTTTACCTCTCTTTATTTACGCTGTGTCTTCATCCTCAAAGGTTGACCAAAAAAAAAAAAAAAAAAAAAAAGAGACTATCTTGACAAAAGAGTAGAAATGACATCTGTTTTCAAATCTAGGGAATAAAAGTAAAAAGTGGCCAGGAAAAGAAATACTGAAAAAGAAACCTGAAAAATCTACTGAAGCACAGTAACAAAGAATTTGTACATCGAAATGTGTCACTTACGCTTGCTAATGCAGTAGTAAAGTCATAATTACACTACAATCAAGTAGCTGTTTGTAGTGCACAATTACAGTTTGGGCCAAAAACAAGTCATCTTTTATTTTGACATTATTCCGCTACATTGTCTGCACAGCCATTTTGTCGTGTGAGGAAAAAGAAGTTTCCATGTAAATATCTCAGCATAAGGTAAGCACCTAATCAAAAAAAAAATAATGAATTAAGTCATAAATTGCAGATGTTTTAATTTACTGGAAAACAAAACGATTACATGTATCACACAATATTTGCTTCATATCAGCAAAGGAACAATAAGCGAACAGATTTTTTTTTTTTTTAAAAGCTACTAAAATTACATCCTTCACTGAGCGGGGACGTGTGAGAAATTTGAGGACGTCGTTCTGCTTCAAGACACAACGCATTTAGTCATCAAAGTCTGGGATGTCATCGTAGGAGTATCCTGGGTATCCTTTCGATGCGTAATAAGCTATTCGCAGATGGTAAATTCCAGGAAGAAAAACAAGGATTCCTATGACCAGGACGGGAATGGTGCGGTCGGAGTGCTGGAAAAGGTTGGAAATAATAATAATCATCATCATTTCAATGCAATCCATCTCAGATGTCCTCACTTTGGTGACAGGGTGAAAACGCTTTTACTCACAGTGACTCCAAAGTATCCTGCCAGGAGAAGTGAGCCGATGATGATTAACAGCGAGCCGATTAAGAACAGGACCGTGGCGAGCGCTATGGCTTTGTACGGCACTTTGGGTGGACTTCTTTTGAACTGTGACACAAGAACAACATTCATTTCAGGACACTTTTCTCACTCATACTCTGAACGCAAAGAGACTTTTTTTTTTTTTTGTGCCACGAGCTTTGAATGCGCATCGTGGCCTGCACATGCGTGATCTTGTTCTGTGTGCTGTGCAACATAAAATAACCGCAAGTGTGTATTTTGAATTTGCGCTTGGGGAACTATAAATCAGTGTAAATAAATAAAATCAACAGCGATGCCCATTCTTTTGTTAGCCGCGAAGGTTGTGTGTATAATTGCTGGGGATGTAAGCG
Organism: Phyllopteryx taeniolatus; assembly: GCF_024500385.1. Taxonomy (NCBI): domain Eukaryota; kingdom Metazoa; phylum Chordata; class Actinopteri; order Syngnathiformes; family Syngnathidae; genus Phyllopteryx; species Phyllopteryx taeniolatus. The sequence continues at coordinate 31,099,947 of NC_084504.1, read as the reverse complement.
GCATGAAAAACAAGAACATTGTTTGCGCACGTCAGTTTTAATTAAACCAGAAAATGTTATTGGCCTAATCAAAGATCAAACACCTTTTGTGAATTTTACATTTCAAATCCTTGTTAGAGAACAGCAAGTTGTGCAAGAAATACTGAAACATTGAACAAACGGACAAGTTCAGACAAATTCAAATGATGTCACCTGTAAATGTTACAGTGCATCTTATGTTCATCTTGAAATCAAACTAAAAGCTGTAAATCACAAACATTTTGTGACTTGTGTATAAGAGTACAAATGACACTCGTTAGCATTACGGGGTAAACTAAATAAATAAATAAATGAATAAAGGCCACGTCATTGCATCGACTCCTGGCGACACAGATACTTTGAAATAAGAAAATAAGACAAAACAATAATCATGTAATTTGTGAGCCACTGTACCTGTAAATCAATGTAGCCGTCGTCATGAGTGGCTAACCTGGAGTACTTCACAGTACTGGCAGGAACGCCGTTGGACACAACACTACGAGCTGGCATCTTTGCTTTGCTAATGAAAGCCTGTTTAATAGTGTCGACTTCTACCTACAGCAACACTGACAACACGATGGCCATTATTCGGAGGCCTGGCTAGCGGTACATAACAAAACAAAGCCCAGAAGAAAACATGTCGGGACGGGATTATTTTCTGGACGCTGACTTTCACTCTCTTTATGCAGCGTTTCCGGGTTTTCAGTACGCATGCGCAGAAGGCATTTGGCTCGGGAGCATTGTTTACAAATATATTTACATTTACATATCTACCATATTTACAATTATTTTTTTTAAAATAAAACATACATTTTACACTAGTACACGTGTACAATAATACATTTGAATAAAATCAAAATTTTCCACATCCTCTTCAACTACACTGTGCCATCTCAACCGCTGGAGTGCGCTGTCGAGTCTTTAGTAGTGAAGACCAACTGCCACACGCTCTCCTTTGTTACACTGCAGACTTGCAAAAACGCTCTCGGGATTTGTATGAGTGTATGCGTGTTCATTTCCGCAGGTGTTCTCTCCGGTCATCTTTTTTTTTTAATCACACCGAACTCGGTCTCACAAGATAACGTTTCTGTCCAGGCTGCGGGTTTGCTAATAAATCATAAATGATGATAATAAATCACAGATGATGATATTCCATCTGAGATTCCGTCTGGACGCTGTTTAGAGGGACATAGCTGCAAAATATGAGCCTATTATAGGTTCAATGAATGCTAATGTTTTCAAACTGTATATTTATAAAATACTTTTCCCATTGCGCATCAAAATACAGAACACACGGGTGATGTATTATTATCATGTATTATACATATTTATTAGGAAAAAAATAACTTTTCAGGTCAATTCCTTCCTGAAAGTATTTGTTTGATTGTTTCTTTAATAGTCTAATTTCTTGAGATGGTGAATTTTTTGTCAGCTGTCCATTTTAATCTGTGTGTACTGAATATATATATAATGTATGTTTCACATTTTTAAATAAACCCCAGAAATAAATTATGCTTTCCACTCTATTTTCATTTATTGAGATGCACCTGTATGTTAAAAAACAACAAACAGAATCACCTTAGACATGCATGTTTTACAAAAAATAAAAATAAAAAAAAATTACAATTTATATACACTGACATTGCCCTGATCATGCCTAAAAATAGCCCGTGGTATAACGTTCTATGAAAGACATCCTATTTGCCCACAATTGGTCTCTCGAGAACAATTCAAGCTGTTGTGGTCAGTGAAGCGTTGACCCTACGACCTCCGCCCACCTTTGCCCTGCAAGTGTGTTGGAAAGTTTCCACTTCACTCTCAAGGGGAATATAAGCCCCAAAATCATCCATTTATGTTGCATATCCCCATGGTGCTGCAGGTAGTACATCAAGTAGGAATCATATGTGCATCGGCCATGTCTATATATTCATTTTTAAATGGGAACGCGCTAATCGATCCTCAGCTCTTCAAGATAATCAATCGACCTCTTCAACTTGATGCTGTATTACAGTACTGACTGTATTTGCATCCATTTATTTGGGATTGGGTTGGTGCACTTAAACTGGCCAATAAAGACGTATGTACCATGAAAAAAAAGTGCTTAATGCGGCGTGTGGGCTGGTACGCATGCAGGTGCTGCACACTTTGAAATAGACACACAAACACAGACATCATGTCGTTATTCTTAGGTTGGCAGAGCGACACGCGCGCACACAGCAGACAAATCATTTGGCAGATATATGTGCTCCTTCATTGGACGGTACAAGTAATATTTTTGGCGGCTTGAATACGAGTTTGGAAAAGGAAATCCCTGTTTTTAGGATGTACAGTACAGGTGCATCCAAAAGGAAGGCAATTTAGAAAGATTTGCGGTAGTTATGGTAAAAATGCAATGAACTTAGATGCCAATTCTATGAATGATTCAAACGCTAGTTACATTGTTGTTTCCGTCCAAGTCCGTCCTACCCCGATATGATATGATACTCAAGTGTTTTTTGGCTGTCTCTATTTCAGGTGCGAGCGTGTGAGGAGGTGGACAGCTGTCATAAAACCAGAAGCTTCATAAGCCAGATGACGCAGCCCGGCACCTTCATTTCACAGTGTCAGGGCGAAGGTCACACCCCCCAAGGAGTATAATGGCTTCCGGAACGTGATTGCGCCAAAATAACATATGATAGCGCTTCAGTTTGTCTTCTGTTAAGTGACAAACAAATTCTGCACATTCATTCTTTAATCTGACGAATTGATCCAATTAAGGCCAATGTCAGTGTAAATCAATTAACATCAATGTGAATGCTTAGCTCAGGGAGCGTTTTTCTCCGGTGCGGAGAGTTGAATTTGGCTATCTTTGAAACGTCGCCAGGTTTGAGTTAGCACGACAAAACCGTACACAGATGCAAAGAGCCAGCTACACGAAATGAGGACGCAATTGTCATTGTTGTTATTTATGTAATATTTTCAACACAGAAATATTCCTTTGCCTTGTTTTGTGATCAAATGTTCGTTCAGTCGTGAGAGAAAAATGTTACAACATCTTAACTGCTCTGCTGATGTAGAACACGCTTGGTTGTGTTTGTGCACTATAATTATCTGCAATCTTGTTCGACTTGATGTCTGCGACACCAAAAGTAAAAGAAAGTCTTCACACGGAGAACTCCATAGCTCTTTAAAAGTATGATTTCACTTTTTCCTCACGACAAGATTGAGGACAGTTTGCCTTGCCCAAGGACACTTGAACGGCGGGGAGGCGATTTGAAGCGCTTACTCTTCGGTCAGCGGACGACCCGCTCCACCGACTGAGCAACATTCGCCCTGCAAAGGGAACTTTTTGACTTTCAACGTGACATTTGAATGTTTCTCCATGTATCCTGCCTTTATGTTGGGATTTAGCTTAAATGTCATCTTTTAATTGAATCTCTTTTTTGGGGAGTTTCCGACTATGAAAGGTGCAAAGCCAAATCAACTCGCCTTGCCTCTCTTCATTTCCACACACGCTGAAGCGATTTGGAGTTTGGCCGTCCATCCGTTTTGGATATCGCGTGTCGTGATTATCGGGTGAGCCGGCCGGAGCCTATCCCGGCCGTCGTTGACCGAGAGGCGGGCTACGACTTGGACGTGTTGTCAGCCAATCGCAGGGCACGGCCGTTCACGTCTCACATCCGCACACGTCCCAATGAGATGATTCAATTGACCTTACGGGCATGTTCTTGGAGGAAGATGTGTGTGTGGGGGGAGGGGTGGGGGAACACAAGCATGGGGAAGTTAAGATTCGAACCCTGTACCTCAGAAGTGTGAGGCGGACGTGCTGATCACTACCCCACTATGCTGCCCTCATTGTTTCAAAAGGATGAAGTTTGCAAATGTTTCTCAACAAAAGGGCTTCTTTCTGCGCGCTCGAACAGACTAATTAGATGTCTCCTGATAAAAACAATTACCCGGCAAATTCAATTAACAGTGCATGTGATTGTTGTAGCTTAGTCTCTTCATCATACCTTGACTGGAGCGAGAGAGAGAGAGAGAGAGAGAGAGAGAGAGAGAAAAAAAAGGGGGCGTCGTGTGCAAGCACTGGTTGAATAATACAATGTCCTTCATGGATTGGCACCGTGCAGATGAATTGTAATTGCCTGTTGCACCTCAGGCAACTGCAAAGGTGCATTGACCGGATGCTTTTAATTATTGAAACCAAAGGTTATACATGAATATGAACAAGGTTAAACTTATATATATATATATATATATATATATATTGTGCTTTGAGTGTAAAGTGTACACAATAAGAAACTCGTCAAGTTCAGCCAATGAGCTATGAAAAGAAAAGCGAGGCTTGTAAAAGTCCCAAAAGTAGTCCTACCACATTTTTATTTTTTTTCCATTGGGGTTCTCCTTAATGGAGGTGAGAAACTGAACGTTGGTGGCATATTTGTGAATGGAAGTCACTTTGGGAGATGGGGGGGGGGGGGGGGGGGGGGGGGGAGTTATTAGCTGGGATGACGTGCAGAGTAGAATGATGCGGGAACGGCCGGGGCGGGGGTTGGGCAGGGGGGCACCGTGTAAGGATGGGGATGCTGACTGTGTGGTGGGGGAGGTGGAGGGGGGCACAACCTGCCCAAGCAGACTGAGCAGTCAGGCTGAAGTCCTCATCGCTCTTTGGAGTGTCGGGGGGCACGCGGATGGAGCTCCGTCGTGAAGCTTATTTCCCCGGCGGTGGGTGCAGTTGCTTTCTGGCTCTCAGCGCACGCACAGAGACTCCGTGGGCGCAGATGTGGCCGAGACGTCAAAGCCCAACAACACATTGGTGAGTCCGCCTCATTTATTTGATCTTCAAAAAGAAAGACACTCTAGTAGAGGAGTGCTACATTTGATATATAATTACTCAATAATCCCGAAATTGTTGCGGTCACTGGCTGCTGTAAAATGCAAAGCAATAAGAATCAATTTGCGGGTACTCTATTAAAAAATTGGACATGAATTGAACTGCATCTAAAACAGCACAAGACACTAGAACTATAATGAATACGAACGCACATTTTTGCAGTAATTAGTCACAATATATACATAATTGTAACTAAGTGTAGTACAAAATGGGACAGCAATCTCAGAGAATTTATGCAAACATTCGGCCTACCAAGGAAGTATCTTTTTTTCCCCTTTTTTGCTTTCATAAGGTGAAATGCATTGACCATAAAATGAAGTACACCTGCAATATCAAAGAACAGGATTGGCACCCCATCCTCCGAAAGAGGGAAGAGGACGAGCACAACGGTAGCCGACCTGCACAATCTCGTACAATTCAGCCGGAGCTGTAGCAAAACAAAAGCAAACAAAAATACCACATCGTCAAGTTGATGATCTATTTGGAATAGTACAGAATTGACAGTTACTGTTTATTCATTGTGGCAGTGGAAATACAAGCATAGGTATTGGTGTTTGTGCTTTATGATCTTGTTCGTATGTTTGCCTACCTTGTGGCGTTGCTGACATTTGAGCCAAATGAGCGTGCCCAATGTGACAGTGTCAATCCAAACTGAGCATTATTTGCTTTGTAAATGCAGAATGATTGACAGAGCTATGATGCCGAATTGGATGGAAGCGTGCAGGTGTAGCTACGACTTTCCCCCGACAATCTGCTTCAACTTCACCCTGAAAGGTCTTTCTCCTCTGTGAGAGGTTTGCTGTTTTGACCCCTTAAACGTCCCACAAGCATCTTCACATTTGAGTTAATGAAGTGGCTTGCAGTGCTTCTCAATGGAAATGATTTTCAATCTTAAAAATGGACTTAATGGCGCAGTGCCCGGCAAAGTCGAACAATGGGCACGAGTCGCTTGTGCTGTCATTCTTGAGGAGGACTCCACAGTGAGGTTCCGTCAGGCAGCTGACCAGACTGCTTCCCCTGCGCGAGGATGTGGAGATTGCAAGCGAGCCAGAGTGGATGTTTACGCTTCCACTTAAAAATAACCGCAGCCACGGCGTGGCCATATGCCTCAAAACGTCCTTGACGTTATTGTGAATCCCAGTCCCTGCTCATTAGCGGCCATTCGTGGTAGGGTGTCTGCCAAGTTCACTCATTCTCTTCCCACCATAATATTGCGAGCGTATATAAAAGGGAAGGCCTTCCTCGCATTTGGCACCACATCAGCTCCGTGGGCTACCTGTGGAGCATGAACTGCTAAAAAAGATCAAGAGCACATTACTCGGCTCATCTTCAAGCACATACCGGGCCTCTTTCTTGATGGCTCAATATAACGGACTTCCATCCAATCATCTCAGAAAGAGGATGAAACAGGATGTAAATCTGAACACTCAAGAAATGGGTCCGCTTGAATCAAACGGAGCACTCCGATACAAGGAAAGCAATCATGGTTGCACGCATGCACTGCTGATTTCCTCCAGTTCGGTAAATGCCATGCGTTGTATATATACAAAGCAAACTATTTGATTGAAGCCGGGGTTGATGTACATCCCCGCTTCCAATGAAGTTGGCCCGTTGGGTTAAACATAAATAAAAACAGAATACAATGATTTGCAAATCATGTTCAACCTATATTTAATTGAATACACAGCAAAGACATTTAATGTACAAACTGATCAACTTGATTGTTTCTAGCAAATAATCATGAACTTAGAATTTTCCATCAAGTCCAAAACGATGGCAGCAGAACTGTCTTCTGAAACGCCCATGTGGATAGACATTTACAGAAGACTTTTTGTAACCTCCTCAAAGGCAATACGCACCGCAGCATGCAGACTCATAGTGTACATCTTCCCAATTGTGTGAGTGGAAGAGGCGCTGAGCTGCCGGTCCCCGATGACCGCTAGGCCACGCTTTCCATGAGGTGACGCCGAGTCCATCAAACAATCCGCAGCCTTCTGTGCAATATTGATGCAGAGATTTGCAGCAAAATGTCAGTGGTTAATAGCGCGGCGGGGAAAGGAGAGGAGCGAGCGAGAGACGCGAAGGGACAACATGACGTTTTTTCACCTCTGACCATCTCTAGATTGTTTGATTTTTAACCATCGCAACTGATTGGAATACAGAGAAGCCACAGCGTTGTTTCACGTGGGTCTGAAGTGAATTATCTTTCGCTCTCTTGTTTACGTCGTCATTTTTTCCCCACATTTGTTCTGTTCTGGTGCTATTTACTTGTGGGATGCGTTCCAACTAAAAATAAGGGTGAAAAAAAGGAAAGTTGTCAGTTTTGACATTCATTTATTTAATCTGCAACACGGCATTGTGTTTTGTCGATAGGTGCAAAATGAAGCCGTAGTCACACTGATCTGCCGGGCTGAGCCTTAAATATTGTCGCTGTGCACGTGGCCATGAAGAATCTGACTTACAGAAAGACATCGCGGCAAACTAAAAAGACAAAAGCAGAATGGCAGCTTTGATTTTCCGATGCATGTCAGTTTTAATGTCCTCTGTCCTTTCAAAGGTTGCGGACGCTGCAACACTTTCAAGCCTGCTGTATTAACTCTGCAAATACTCCAGCAAACAAGAGCAGCAATCTGGAACATGACTGCGCCCACCGACAATCTTGTTGTGGACTTGAATTTCGTCTTTGGAGAGTGACACTCACAACCCAAATTTGAAACGGACTACAACGTCTATTGTACAGGGGTCACCTGGCCCGAGGGTCTTTTTGATGGGAACTCCACGACCTTGGAGCGAACATTTCTTCTTCTGGCAACAATCCCGCAGACACGTCACACAACTTTGAGGAATAGTCCCTTCAACCGGATTTGAACCGTTTTTTGTTTTTTTGTTTTTTTTAAAGACTGAAACTGTGCAGTGAACACAAAGACAAAGCCAGGCTCCCGTACAAAATGGCCGCGCAAAGTCACCCATCCAGTGGCAGCTCCATGCCCGGTACACGTACCCGGACGCCCCCGTCATCCATCCCGAACGTCCTCGCAACTGGGCCAACCCACTTCTGACACCATTTGTCACAAAAGTCCACTTTTCAGAACTCATGCCAAATGTTTAGAGTGCACACCGATCTTTCAGCACCATGATGTGCACACAAATATGCAGAGTAGCATCCATTTCGAACTGATTTTCAATATGGAGCATGAACATTTTGAAGGAATTCATCGCTCCTCTCCCTGTGTTGCTGCATACATCATGTGGTTGCGAGATCATATTTCATACGGCAGCAATAGCTTTCAAACTGTGCTTTGTCAAGGCTGAATACTGACATTCATGACATGTGCTAATGTCGCCCTCCACCTGTGGTGAAACCTAAAACAAAAGCTGACACAAGCTGCTGCATACAGACTCAGTCCAGCGTCATTGCGGTCCCGGCACAGATGGCTTCTCTGACTCAAAACTGCTCCACCTGCAGCCAGGTGTCGGCTCCAGAACTCAGCGCGGTCAAGGCTGTAGTTCTGGGCTCGGTGCTCGGCGTCTTCATCGTGTTCGGAGTGGTCGGGAACATCCTGGTCATCCTCTCAGTAGTTTGCCACCGACACCTGCGGACAGTCACCCATTATTTCATCGTTAATCTAGCAGTGGCGGACCTGCTACTGAGCTCTACGGTACTACCCTTCTCTGCCATATTTGAGATCCTGGACCGCTGGGTGTTTGGCCGGGTCTTTTGTAACGTGTGGGCGGCTTTAGACGTCCTCTGCTGCACGGCTTCAATCATGAGCCTGTGTGTGATCTCTGTGGATCGCTACATTGGCGTCAGTTACCCGCTGCGTCATCCAGCAATAATGACAAAGCGCAGGGCCCTGCTGGCTGTCACGCTGCTGTGGGCGCTGTCTGTCGTCATATCCATCGGCCCGCTGTTCGGCTGGAAAGAGCCGGCACCGGACGACGAATCCGTCTGCAAGATCACCGAGGAGCCAGCCTACGCTATCTTCTCGGCCGTGGGCTCCTTCTACCTGCCCCTGGCCATCATCCTGGCCATGTACTGCAGGGTTTACGTGGTGGCTCGCAGAGAGAGCCGAGGCCTGAGGGAGGGTCACAAGACAGACAAGTCGGATTCAGAGTTCGTGATCCTCCGGATCCATCGAGGCAACACGACCGCGAGCGACGACGAGGCCCTTCGCAGTCGCACGCACTTTGCCGTGCGATTGCTCAAGTTCTCTCGGGAGAAGAAGGCGGCCAAGACGTTGGGCATTGTCGTGGGCTGCTTCGTACTCTGCTGGCTGCCTTTCTTCCTGGTCCTCCCCATCAGTGAGTATCAACTTGTCAATGCTTTCGTGCTATTGTGATTGAAAATACTTCAGCTCCCTTCAACTCATTTTGTGTGTTCCTCTCACCGGTCGCAATATCAGGTAAGATCATCTAGTAGTCACCTACGTTGTAATAAGAAGATACAATACTGGCTATAAGGTCAGTGAGAAGAGTGCAGACCTTCTGCAAGGCCAAACGATCCTAAACATGTCTCATCCATCCATTCGTTTTCTCCTGCTCATCCCGTTCCGTGTCGCAGGGATCTGGAGCCTACGCCGGCAGACTTCAGGCGAAAAGCGAACTTCACCCTGCACCGGTCGCCAGTCCATCACAGCGCACGTATAGAGTCAGACAAGCAATCCCATTCACACGGTCACTGGCTAACTAAAAACACTGAAATCTCCCTTTATCCATCGCCTAAAATGAAATTTGAAGCCACTTAAAAATATCCTGGCGGTGTCACATAGTTTCGTGCCTAAACTTTACACCACATTTAGTTGTACTTTTATATAGACCACACATGCAAGACAGTTGTATTCATCCTATAACTGAATACAAGTTGAAAATCAATGTCCTACTTCTAACTTGTTAGTCAATGCAGTTTCATTATAATCAGAATCTGAATCTTTATTTGCCAAGTATGTCCAAAAAACACACAAGGAATTTGTCTCCGGTAGTCGGAGCCGCTCTAGTACGACAACAGACAGTCAATTGACAGAGAACATTTTGGAGACAGAAAGACATTGACAACAAAAAACAGTCACTGAGCAGTAAAGGCTTGCTAGTTATCTGGTAATGCCGGTACACTTTTTTTTTTTTTGACAATCGTGCAAAAAGATGCAGAGTCCACTAGCACTTAGAGCAGTTCGAATGACTAATATTGCAACAGTCTGGTGCAATGACCATTGTGCAAAGGGCGCCGAGACTTCAAGGCGTGTATGCGGTTTAAAGTGACGAGTAGTGCGATCATCTGGGACAATGTTGGTTCTGCAAATGTTGCAGATACTCCTCAATCAGTGTGCAAATGCTACTCTGGCATGAGTGGCCAGTATTGGTCAACAACAGATGTGCAAATAGTGCAGCGTGGCGAGACAACTACAGTGAGTGCACGAGTAATGCATAATTGGCCCCACAGAAATGTGACAACGAACAAAAAATTGCCAGCATGTTGTAATGGAATTGTAGGTTAGGTGTTTAAGAAGTTGATCGCAAGAGGGAAGAAGCTATTGGAATGTCTGCTAGTTCTAGTTTGCCTTGATCGATAGCGCCTACCTGAGGGAAGGAGCCGGTGAGCCGGTGCGGAGGGTCTGAGAGGATTTTGCACGCTCTTGTCTTAGTTCTGGCAGCGTGCAAGTTCTCAAAGGTGGGTAGAGGGTACCGACAATCCTTTCAGCAGTTTTGATTGTCCGTTGCAGTCGGAGTTTGTCCTTTTTTGTAGCAGCACCAAACCAGACTGTGATGGAAGACCACAGGACTGATTTGATGACCGCTGTGTAGCACTGCCTCAGCAGCTCTGGTGGCAGGCCGTGCTTTCTCAGAAGCCGCAGGAAGTATATCCTCTGCTGGGCCTTTTTGAGGACGGAGTTGATGTTGGTCGCCCACTTCAGGTCCTGAGAGACTGTAATTCCCTTCCTGTCGATATGCAGACTCGTCACCGTCCTTGATGAGGCCGATGACATTGGTGTCATCTGCAAACTTCAGGAGTTTGACAGTCGGGTGCGCTGAGGTGCAGTCGTTCGTGTAGAGAGAGAAGAGCAGCGGAGAGAGGACACAACCTTGGAGCGCCCCAGTGCTGATGTTGCGTGTGGATGAGGTGGCCTCCCCCAGCCTGACCTGCTGTGTCCTGCCCGTCAGAAAGCTTTAAATCCACTGGCAGATGGCAGGTGAGACGCTGAGCTGGAGAAGCTCGGATGAAAGGAGTTCAGGGATGATGGTATTGAACGCTGAGCTGAAGTCCACGAACAGGATCCTCGCGTAGGTCCCTGCACTGTCGAGGTGTTCTAGGATGAAGTGCAGTCCCATGGTGACAGCCTCATCCGCAAACCTGTTCGCTTGGTAGGCAAACTGCAGGGGGTCCAGCAGGGGACCTCTGACGCTCTTGAGGTGGTCCAGCCCGAGGCGTTCAAAGGACTTCATGACCACAGATGTCAAGGCGACAGGCCTGTAGTCATTAAGACCCGAGATTGCAGGTTTCTTGGGGACTGGAATGATGGTGGAGCGTTTGAAACAAGACGGTACTTCGCACAGTTCCAGAGATCTATTGAAGATCTGTGTGAGGACTTATAAAAAATACAACTTGGTACATTTGAGGACCAATGTCTTTGTCTCCAAAGTGTTCTGTAAATTGACTGTCTGTTGTACTAGAGCGGCTCCAACCACCGGAGACAAATTCCTTGTGTGTTTTGGACATACTTGGCAAATAAAGATGATTCTGATTCTGATACTGAAAAGTCAGTGTGGATGTTAAATTATACATGTGTAGAAGCTGAATAGCCTCGAGACCTGCAACGCTTTGATCTGGCCATGCCGGCAAACTCATCGCAAATCGGCTCTCTAGATCTTTGAGATCACTAAAGTGGTCCCTTGTCTGTAAACAATCGCTCAGAATATGAGCGCAATGTCTTTCAAATGCACTTCCATGATTGAAGTGTCAATCCCGCGTCCTCTGACCCTCGTGTCTGAGCATCATTAAATAACAATCTTAGAAACAGACAGGCAGAGCCATCAAACCCGTCAGACTTTATGATGTCCCGTACCTGATGGAGACATAAACCCGAGGGAAAATCATACAAATTACCAGAACATGCGTGACATACAGATAGAAAAGATACAAAAGAAAAATCTTGATTCATTAGCAAAGGAACATGATGATGATATCAACTATTATGGATCATCCAACTTTTAAAACTAGTTTTCGGATACTTGCTTTGCCTTTGCAGTTCAGACCGTCAAAGCACATTTAGGACTTACTGGACAGCACCACTATCGTTAAAATACGGAATGAGAAAATATTTCACCTTTTATAAGAGTACCAAGCCCATTTCCTTTTGCAGTTCCTTTCATTTGTATCCTGTATTGTAGGCGATGTATTATTTAAAAATGCGTTGTTTTTTTTTAAATGTAGCTGTCGTTTGCAGCGGAAGACAAGTTACACTTCATTTAGTTACACAAAAGGGAAAATATTAAAAACACCTCTCAATATGATGAAGTGTAGTTGTACAACTACAATATTAAAGATGATGAAATTAATACCTCTCTGATGGTGTCAGTTGACAAAAATCCAACGCTTGCATTTGACTTTATTAGATTAAGTGGGCGTACCTAATGTTGTGGCTGGAGAAAATAATTTGAAATCCTGTTGATTTATGGCTCGTCTTGGAATTTCTGTAACCAGTCCGAGACGAGAAGAAAATGCGGCCATCTTGTTTTCATTTCGAAGACACTTACGCACTGGCACGTGATGATGTGTTTCATTTGTCCACTTCACGCTGTGGGTGTTGGAGGGGCAAAGCCGTGTGACTCACTAACACCGTAACCATGAAACAGTGACATCACTCGGTCACACTTATCGGAGTCCATTTAAATATAAAGCGGAACATTGACGACAAAGACTGCAAATGGGTGTGTGCAGTCAGAAAAGACACCGACGATGCTCAGCGAAGATGAACAAACCGATACAACCTACTTGACAAGTCAAAGGGGGGGGGGGGGAACAGCAGGAATGTAGTGGAAATAAGACGCAGCTGAAACCACTCAGACTAATCACAGCACACAGCTGTGAGACGCGTCACTGATAGGCTGATCCCCGACGGGTCAGGCCTGATGAGACACAAAGAAGAAGACACAAAAAGGAACAAGGCAGAACGATAGCGGGGTACGATACACACTACAGTACTATCATCCGATTATCGGACGTCATCGGATGTTAATTGTTCGACACCGAGTTTGTCCGAGCCACAGACGAAAGGCCAATTAAGAAGCGACCTTAAGCTTGTGTTGTTGCGGTATATAATTAGAGGAGCAACTGGCTGTGTTGAGCGTTTCACAACCTATATTGAGCCAAGGCGCATATTTGACGTTGCAAAAATTTCACGCCACGTCCCCCCCCCACATGGCCAAAATCAATGGCTTGTACCCAGTGGAAAATGCATGAAACCATTAAAAAATAACTTTTGAGTCTACTAATACCTTACAGTACTGCCGAGTGCGACCAGTCCAGGGTACATCCCTGTCTTGCCCAGTCAGCTGGGATAGGCTACAGCTCAAGTAGGCGCCATAAGGCTTTGGTTGGTGTGGCGTGAGATTTTTTTCCGCGACCCTAGTGAGAAGAAGCGGCTCAGAAAAAGTGATGGATGGACTTTGAAAAACTAATTGAAATTGCTATTACATTTTCAACAGGCTAACTTGTAATTGTAGCTGACTACATTTCCAAAGGAAATTTTTTACTCAATAAAAAATAAAGTCTGAGCCTAACACTCAGTTGGTCTGTTTGGTGATTCTGTGTCTCCTGCAGGCTCCATGTTCCCCGCTTACAGACCGCCGGACACAGTCTTCAAGATCACCTTCTGGCTGGGCTACTTCAACAGCTGCATCAACCCCATCATCTACCCGTGCTCCAACCAGGAGTTCAAGAAGGCCTTCCAGAGTTTACTGGGAGCTCACTGTCTGAGGGCCACTTCGAAACCGCATCATCATCATCATCAACATCAACATCAACATCTGGCTGTGGGCCAGAGTCAGATGCACGTCCACAACCAGCCCCTGACTCTGAACCTTGTCGGCGGGGGGGCATCCTGTGGCCTCAGCCCCTCCTCTCCCGTTGATCTGTCCAGGACTCCGTCTTCCCGGGATAGCAGGGAGTGGAAGGTTTTCTCGGACGGTCCCGCCGGGGCAACCGGGCCAGCAGACAAAAGCAGAAAAGTGGCCCAACTCTGCAGTAAAAGCTTCCAGCGGACCTGCTGCTGCGTCCCCATTGGTGGCAGCCCCCGGCAGGAGGCAAACTGCGCCCGTCCCCCTCTGGTCGCAAACCTTCCCACCATTAAAATCCACCAATTGTCCTTGTCGGATAAAGGGGAGCCTGTATAACCTCTGTATTCTCACAGGAGAGCATATTTATTGACTTGAGCCAGCAGTCTAGCGTTTTTAAAGTTCCACTATTTTGGATCGAGATCACTTGTGTCCAAATGGTTTCCTCCGAGGGCCATATACAGGAAACTCTACGGTTAAAAATGCTAAAACCAGACCATTGAGAAATGATTTATGATACTTACTTAGAAAAACTACTACGTCACAGCAGTTTGCTGAAGGTGACAGGCAAAAAGTTTAGGATTTTGGCCCTATATTGACGAGAGCCGCCCGAGCACTTAGCAGCAGCTGAATCTCATCTCCGCATTCAGAACCAAAACAAGAGCGAAAGTGTACTAAGCCGAAATTTTTGAAAGCAGTTACTTGAGGATCATTGTGATAGTCTCCTAAATAGGACCTTGGCATGGAGCAGAAAGCGGACGGAAACATTTTAGCTTCTCACACTGAATTTTCTTTATTCACCTGGTCATTATGAAGACAAATTTGTTTCTATTTCAGTTGTAAATAGTTTATTTGCATCTTTGCATATTTAGAAAAGCTCAATATAAAATCAATGTAGCACCCACATTTTTCTTCAATAATGTTGTGGGCTGTGTCAATTGTTATTTTTAGTCGGTATATTCCACAGGCTGCTAAAAAATGGAATTTTTTTTTTTAGCAGCCATAATTTGGACACCCTTGATCTAACTCCTTAAAATTTGACAGTCATAATGTATATGCCATCCGTGGATGAGGATGGTCTTGCAGGAAGAAGCCAAGACGTGAAGCAGATACATTTTCTTTGGCTTAGTTTTGTGCAAACGTATCGTTTACGTATTATACAAATATGCTACTGAAGAACATTCAAATGTATTGTTTTGTTGCATGATATATAAAGCACGTCAGTGGTGCGTCAGCGATCTCCAAATCTTCCCCAAAGGAACCTTGCGTACGTCCATGTCACGAGACAATACATTTGTAATTCACCAGCAAGGGTTTCGTGGTGACATTTGTGGACTTTGGTTGATAAACAAAAGTAAAAAGTATTAACCATCCAAAACTTGAGGTCCATTCATCTCTCTGCATATTCCCACAAATTGATGCACCTCCTTCGGTCCATGAGCCAGATGGAAGTCTTAATATACTCGTGTGGAATTTTGACTGACCCTGTGGTTGCTGACCTCAATCCTGACCAGCCCCCGACCGAGCCTTTTAAAAAAAAAAAAGGTTGATTTATTTCCTCCAGGGTGCTTTTTTGGATGGCAGTGATGCCCGTCAGCATCGGCGCGTCGTTCTCACCTTCGCGCATTAAGTTTGCTCGAACAAGTGCAGCCGACAGCTTCTCCACACAGGGGAGCTGCCAGAGTGCTTGTCATTGGCTGGCATGTCTGTGAACTTGAAAATCACGCCATCTCCGCACAGATGCCATTAGGGGAGACACTAGACTAAACCCGTTGACCATACTGCTGCCCTAATTCTCATCTCCCTCTATTGTCCTCTGCATGGGGATTATGTCCATCAACCCCTCCAACAAATAACTGTGTCCTGATACATAATTTTTTTCCTTACGTATCCGTCTGGAATGAATACTTGAATTAGATTTCCAGCTCTGTGTGAGTCAGCTGTAGACTACAGAGCAAGTTTGCCATGTTGATTTAACACCCAATCATGAGTTGAGGATTGGATGTTTATTTAAGATTATGGTCAAATCATAAACTGTACAAAGAAATGTATTGGAAACTTGGCCTTTGGACATGCTAAACAAAAAATAAGAAAACACGGATTTAGGGCCCTATTTTCATGACCGGCGAAAGCGGTCAACCTGTGCCGCTGTGGGAGTGTTTACACCCGACTTCATTTGCCGCCAATCAAAGCGGCTCCTCTCATTCCCCTTAAATGTGGCGCAATGCCTTGATGGAGGCATCTCAGTGCGGAAGATGACGATGCGTCATCGCAATGATCCGTGCTTGACTGAAGCATCGTCTCTGCTCTTGACGGTGTGGCAACAGACAATGTGAGCGGGTAATATTTTTAAATACAGAATGAGCTGGTGATAACATGGCCTGAGTAGAAGTAAGTTTAGACTGACTTTCTGGCACCAAATTGGCACTCCGCTGGGCACATCTCCAAGGACACACCCTCGCGGCGCAGCTTGGCGCAGATGGGTCTGCCAAATTGGCAAATATGCACAGCGAGCCTTACTCCTGCAAAAAAAATCTGAATCCGCCACCATTTGTGCCCCGCCACAGATGCGTCATCTACGAAAATAGAGCCTTTAGTCTCACCTTTACCAGACTTTCTACAAGGTTTTGAGTGTGTCAGACTGTCAGGTCTGCCTCACCATACCTGCTCATACCAGTTCATCTCAACTGCGTGTCATGGGGTTAATGTCAGGATTGAAGTTCTTCCACACCAAACTCCTCGATGCATGCCTTCAAAATAGCTCTGTAAAATGGAATTCTAATCAAGGGGATTGTCTCGACGCATTTGCTCACGTGTCCATGTTGTCCAGGCTCTGCCGATGACTCATGCTCGCAAAGTTCCTCAAGAGGGCTCAGTTTGGTGACGTCTTTCAGAGGCAATTTCTCGTCCAAAGCTATCATCCTCGGGTGGAGACGATGCAAAACCCAATCAAGAACCCTCCTTTCCATTGTAATTAAAATGCTTATCATATCACGTCTAGACTGGGTACTCGTCTAATAGCCATTGGCTCTTACTTAATGCCAAAGTTTGGTACATTTACATAATCAATGTGTTCAGCTCTTACGTGCAGGTGAAAGGGCTGAACAGCTGGAACATGCAGTATGTAACATGTTAGCGAAGCTGTTGAGCTCATTCTGTCCTCTTTGCCTCCACCCAGTGTTTGTATACTGTAAAATTCCGTATGTTGCACACTACTCAAGAAGGGTGCGTTTGATCCATAGACCTTTTCAGCTTTCCATTGACTTTTTTTGTTTTTTTTAAATGGGATGTGTAATGGTAAGTCTCAAACCACCTCAAACAATAACCCTGAATGCCGGTTCGACTGCAGTTTTGTGCCAGTTGAGCATACATTAGTATTTGTAAAAAAAAAATTTTTAAAAAAAAGCAGTCATACTGTACACGTTAGGAGTGACCACTACGATTAGATTTACAAATTGAAAACAGGTATGGCGAACGAGTGGCTAGCCGTTATACTTCTAAGATTGGTGGAATTTGCATGTTCTCCCCGTCAAGGTTAAAACTCTAAATTGTTCCTAGGTCTGAATGTGAATGGCTGTTTGTCAATCTGTGCCCTGCGATTGGCTGGCGAGCAATTCAGGGTTTACCCCGCTCCAGCTCACCCGCAACCCTGCTGAAGATGAGCGAGTGGTAAAGGGAATGGATGAATTCAAAATACAGATTTGGTGTTAAATAATACTGTGAATAGTTCCTTTATTGGGGGAAATATATTTGCAATTGCTTTCTTTGATTTGTCTAAAACAATAATAATAAAATTACGATATGTGTACTAGTTGTGACAAACTTTACAGCTACTTTATTAAGATAAATTGAGTATTGGGTTTATCCATGTGCAAATGAACACATTCAACACTGAAATAAATTATGTTCCTTTCTGTAACTTTCTGGCAATTTGGGCTCACATAGCAAAAATCAGCCCTATACATTTGGGCATATACATATATATTTCATTATACATAGTAAGCACATTAAAAAAAAGGGAGTCTTTACCAAAGGCTTTATTTATATTATTTTACTCCACTGAAGTCAACACAGGCCAGGTCAAATGCAGAAGGGACCACTGATTTGTGCCCTGTCAAATTTTGGTATCCTACAAGATATACATGACTGAATATCACACTAAGTGGGACAACACCAGCGTTGCACAATGCAGCTCAATAACGACCATCAAGAACCCTACCAAAATAAGGGAATCAACTTCACATTATAGCCTGGCAGAAGAGGCGTACACTTGACAAGGCAATGAAGGGACGGACTGTATCTAGAACTTACTGACCACATGCTGTGGCTCCGGCTCAAACCGGTGGCAATAAATACTGTAAGTGAAGGCAAGACAAAGGAGAACTGGATTTCTGGTACTTGTTTCACAACACAAACACAAAGAGAAGTGGACACATCATCACCACGCAGTGAAGGATCTCCTAAATATATAGCAATCCATGTTGCAATGTTCCATCAGGTCTCAAAAATCACTTGTTTCAAGAACCTTCATAGATACATTGTGCTAGCAATATCATACAGAACAAGCAGGGGACTATTTCAATTCAACATATAACCTTTAAAACATAAAAAACCCACACACACAAAAACTTGCAAGCTCACATACATGGGTATCATTTGGATTGGTACAGGTGCAAAAGAAATTTGTGTCACTAAGTGGCTAAATCGGTCCCCGGGAAGCAACGACAACTGTAGGATGATCGACGCGGGAACAGTTAACATATTATCTGCACATATACACTTTAGCATTGCTCATATAGCACCAGATGCAGAGAACCTTTCTGCAAACCTCGCCTCCGACTTTGCAGCGTCTGTCTCCTCAAAAGTGTTCAGCAGACACATTATTACAAGTTTGAGGAAACATTAACAGGTGAGTGGAAAAGACGTCAAATTCTGCGTGGCTCCCAAATTGAAAGGTAACCCTTAAATACCATTCATTTATCTTTCAGTTCATTCGCTGCATTAATACATGATTCAAAACAGTATTTAAAAATGGGAAGTGCAACTATAACACAAAAGGAAGAGCGAGGTGAACAGCAAAATTAAACGACAGGAAAAAAAAAGTCTCCATTCGTGTTTTAACAACAACAACTGTGGTAAAAGGTTAAACATCTAGCAACAGTTTCAATTCCCTGGAATCTTCCCTATCAGATGAAATTAAATTAAGTAGTGCTTTCCTTTTTGTTAAATACAGCAAAATAGAGAGAGACAACAGAAGTGTGTGGTGCACGGCAAGTCAGGAGTGACAGACCGCCAGTCCTATGCCCCCCTGCACCTTGGTGCAATTACAGGAAGCGGTACATATCAGTAAATTAGAATACATTTTTTTCAGATTTATTGACAGGACATACCTAAATAAAGTGTGCAACAGAAACCTGCAGATGGCTATAGATGTGATTTGTTGTTCTCAAATTTGTAGTGCAACTGTGTGAGGCTTCAGGCTCTGTCCTTATTGTATTTTCCAGCTAATAAATCACGTCGATAGTCACCTGCAGGCATCAGTTGCACAATTGATTGTAGGCATCTCATTTCAGTAAATTCGAATAAATATATTCTAATTCATCGAGATGTACCTGTATAAAACACCTTAGCCGAGGCTGGTGATGTTGGCTTTTCCTCCAGGGGGAGCCACGATGCGCTGGGTGTTACGGCGTGGAACGCTGTCATCAATTTGGGCACCTAACACCGACAACATTTATAACAATACACAATCACATTATGACCGCGAAGAAAATTGCTGTCCGACGAGGGAGTCAAGTTGCAGAGAACGTAACTCACTTACCTGACAGACTGAAGCCCGACTGGTGGAGGTTGCGCACCGGCTGCTGAATAAATTGTTGTTGCTGTTGCTGCTTGGTAGGAGAGGTCTTCACTGCAGAGACCGAGGTCAGAACCTTGGGAGTAAGAATCACCTCGCACACGGGCCCATCATACTGACCCCGGGGGACTCCACGCAACTCTGTCAGCTGAACATTCAAATCAATCCGTCAGTGTGATGGCACTTACGACTTGTCACGCTAGATCAGCGATTCCCAACCCTTGTGCCACGGCGCAGTCGAGCGTCGTGAGAGATCGTCAGGTGTGCCGCGGGGAATCAGCCAGTGCCATTTCATTGGTGTGAAAATTATTATTTACATGACACATCTTGAGTTCAGTACATTCAACTCCAGTATATTCACATTTGCTAATTCACCTTTGCTGATTTCTTTTTAACCCATCCTCCCTTATTGCAGAAAAACTCAGCTTTTGCCGTTTTTGTGCCAAAGCAATAAAAGTACTACTTTTGCCCCATATTTTTGCATCTTGGTACCAAGGAAGTATGTTAAAGTGAGTTGAGGAGTTGCATTTAGACAAACATTGTGCTTTGTCACCATCTTGTGGCATCTATAGGTAATTATAAACCCTTTTAAAAGGGGGGGACACCAATTACTCTCGGCAGGGCTCAGCGCCTATCCCCAACACAGTATGCGTGTGCCTTGGCTCAATTGATGTTGGGAAACACTGAGTTAGATCATTCTTTCCATATGGTCGCACCCGGCTGCGAGCTTTTATCTTCTTGTACACGTGGTCCGGAAAGGCTTTACGGCTGATGTAGCGCCCGCAGCCCTCTGTCGTGTGAAGGCTGCCCTCTTCCAACACAACTTTACCTTGGCTGATCACCACCAGAGGACCACCGCGCACCTCTGTGCCCTCAAAGATGTTGTACTCTACAGCCTAGCAGGAGAAGAGGAAGCCAGAGACAGGAATCAAAAGCAGTCTTTATTCACATACATCCACCCATCCATTCTTTACTATACCGCTTATCCTTTTTGGGGGATTTGCGGTACCTGGAGCCTATCCCATCTGAATTATAGGTGAGCAATTGGGTACACCCTGCACTGGTTGCCAGTCGATCGTAGGGCACATATAAACATACAACTACTCACAGTTACATTCACATCTGACCATGAGCCAGACAAACTAACCACTAGTTCTCTGTGCCACCCTATTTGTGAAATTAACCCCCAACCCCCGCAATTAAAAAAAAAACCCTCTACAAATACCGAGTTGTGGTTCTTGGCTGAGATGATCTTGGTGACATCTGGGTCCCACAGAACGAGGTCAGCGTCAGAGCCCACAGCAATGCGGCCCTTGCGAGGAAAGAGGTTGAAGATCTTGGCGGCATTCGTGCTGGTCACTGCCACAAACTGATTCTCATCCATCTTTCCACTCACCTGGTGAAAATATCATGGGAACGAGGTCTCAAAACACATGCAAGGAGGACGCTCGTTTGCAGAGTGAATTTTGGCCCTCACCACACATTTGTCCCAGATTAGGGACATCCTCTCTTCGGTGCCATTGGTGCCCTCCGGGATTAGGGTGAAGTTGTCTTTGCCTACTGCGCGCTGCGATGTCTGGAAAGTGCAGTGAGCGCTACCTGTCACCTGTAAATCCCCACTGGATTTGACAGAATGCAAAAGTCTAATTTTAGATGGCAACTGGGATTGCTTCAGAAATGTAAATGTTGAGATGTGGTCTCGTTCTTAATGCCACATCATCGCTTTTCTTTTCATGATCTCGTCATTCAACTTGGAGAAATAGCGCAATACGTTAGTTACAAGAAAAAATTCCCCTTCCCGAAACAAGATGCTGGTCTGAGCTTTTCATGTATTTTAAACTATCTTTCAGTTACCACCGATCAGCAAAGATAATTTCACCATAAAGTACTGAAATGCCATTAATCCATTCCAGCCCCACAACATTTTTTTTTTTTTTTAAATGTGTCACGTGTTTTTAAAGAAAAGTAGATTTCTATTTTCAAATCTAAATATAAAAATAAACTGGTTTTAAGGAGTGCAACCTGCCATATGCGGAACATCACGTGACCAAACCTGGAAAAACGTGACTGCTGACTTCCTGTGTATGCTACGCTAACGAGCATGACTGCGGTTTGATTATGATTGTTTGAAGCCGAACTTGCTGAACTTTCGTTTTCTTTATGACTGGTGTCTTCGGACAAAAGTTGCGTGTACATGTATACCATTTGTTCATACAAATATGATATATGTAAACACAAATGACGCCGAAAAATGAGACATTGTAATCTTTGGTGGCTCTGATGACATTTTGTGATTAAAAAAACACATTGGAGACGTTTAAAGTCAATGACAGTGCTCTCTTTTTTTTTTGGGCAATCTTTGATTCTAGACACCAACCATGACAACAGAGAGCTGAGGTAATCAGGGGTGGTGGGATCCGGACTGAGTGGTGGAGAAGTGACGTAGGTCGCAGCCTTGGCCCAGTTCTTGCTCCAATAATGGGTGCCGTCTGTGCCCAAGCTGGCTGAGATGGGCTCTCCGAAAACAACAGAACCTAAAAGAGCGGACAGGAGCATTGTAATATGGAAATACACTGTTCCCAAAAGGAAATTGGACAACATTTCACGACGTACCCTTTTTCCTGGCCAGAGCGATGACATCGGCGGCACTCTTGCTCATCACCTTGGTGATGTAGACAGGACAATTTGTCTGATTGGCTATGGTGATAGAGCGATTGACTGCCTCTGCCTCCACCTGCCGCGCGTCACACATGCACACAACAGAACAGTTCTCCTTTCTGTCGGCCTCTCTCGAGCCCTCTGATGTGTTGAAATTTTAAGGCACCTCACCTCTTCTGGGCGGCTGAGTACATGACCTTCAGGCCCAGTTATACCCAGCTCGAGAATACGTCTTTGCTCCTATTAAATCCAAACAAAAAACCTCATGTTCCAAATTCAAGAAAACTGCTTATATACATTAGTTTGTTACCTCAGCAATGATGTCACCATTCTCAGCATGCACTTGAGCGATGGCACCGAGGTCTCTGATGACGCTGAACACCTCGTAAATCTAAAATATCACAAGGGAGACTAGTGAGCTCATTAGCATAAGGCACGCATTGACGTCAAACATGCAAAGTCAGTGGAAAGAGAAGACCTCGCTAATGTCATCCAAGAGCTAAGCCTACCTGAGAGTCAGAAAGTTGAAAAACATCCTTATAGGCCAAATAGACCAGGAAAGAGTTGACACCTGAAGATAGAAAACTTATGAGAGCCAAAAGTGGAAAAAAAGAGAGCAAGAGGGAGAACCCAGAGCAAAGGAAGAAGAGTAAAACAAAAAAATAATTATAAAGGAGACATGGGAGAGTGTTGTGAAAATGCTTTTTAAACACCATGCAAGGACTGAATGAGGAAAAAACGTGAGATTGGTTGTGGCACAAATACTCGACTGGATATTTGTGGCTACACCTTTGACAGTAGCAGTAATTTAGTGGTCGCTGACTGCATACCGTGTTCCTTCACCAAGGTCTCCATCTCCTCCTGAGTGCCTTTTTTCCAGTCGGTGATGTCCACATGGAGAGAGTAGTCACAACAGGATTTGCTGTCAACCAATTCTCTCCACTGCTTGAAAGCTGCAACCAAGCCTATGCCAGGCTCTGGCACCACGTGGTCAACTAGAAAACACACCCCAAAAAAAAAAAAAATTGTAAATAAAACAGCCGAGATTTCATGTGTGGAAGGTAGCTGTAATTAAAATAAATAAATAAATAAATTTAAAAAAAAAGCCTTATAACACACACGCAAGCAGTGTTATAATCTCCGTGACGGGATGTGTGCGCCTTAGTTGAAAACACACTGAAGTCTGGCTGCTGGACAACTTACTGATCATGGTGGTGCCCCCCGCCAGAGCTGCCCTGGTGCCCTGGTAGAAGTCATCCGCTGCCACCATGCCTCTATCAGGCATCTGGAATCGGGTGTGCACGTCGATGCCTCCAGGCATCACCATTCTTCCATGAGCCTCTATGATCTTAACTCCCCCAGGGACAATTAGGTTGTCACCTATTTGCCTGGAAGAACAGAAAAAAAAAAAATGGAATCTCAGCAATTCAAATGTAAATGAAGCAAAAATCTAGAAAAAAGACACCACCATGTAGGTCACCATCTTTCACATTATATATTGTTTTAGCTGAAAAATATGCATTTCAGATTTTAAAAAATCTTTATTTGACCATAAATGCTTGTCATTGGCCGTTCACAAAATGATAACAATTTACTTAAACAGTTCACTGAAAAATGAAAACTTCAAACTCACTTGATGACTCCATCCTCCATGTAGATATCAGCCATGAAAGACTGATCATCATTCACGATCTTTGCTCCTTTTATGAGGAGACGGTCACTCTGCAAGGTAGAGACATTTGATTTTCCAAAATATCTATCAAGCCATCCATTTTCCATAGCGCTTGACCTCATTAGGGTCACGGGTGAGCTGACGCATATCCGAGCTGACTTTAGGGCAAGAAGTGGAGTACGCCCGACAGCCAATCGCAGCCTGTGCACATATAGATGTATAACCAAGTTCAAACCTATGGGCCGTTTAGATGCTTTGGTTAACCAAACATGCATGTTTATGGAATGCGCCCCCCCCCCAAAAAAAAAAAAAAAAAAAACAGGCAAGCACAGGCCGAACATGGAAACTCCACACACGAGGGCTTGAGTTGACATTTGAATCCAGGACCACTGGCCCAGTTTGGGCTAATTCTGTCTCCATCATCGAAGAGAAGCAAGAGGGTGAACTGCTGGCCTACTTTTCATTGGTTCTTCTACACGCTCACAAAGACACGACGGCAAGCTAATAGAGACAATGTAATTTACGGAAACTATCGCAGCATGAATTGTCCGGATGGACATGAAAAGCAGTGTGGCTTTAGTGACAGTCTTCGCCCTACGTGAAGTTGAACAGAACAGACTGAACGAAATACGAATAACGCTGTAATGTTAACACTTTATAGCGCCAATATTGGAATTATATTGCACACTGGTAGTGAATGTCAGATGCCAGTCACTGCATATCACCCCAACCAGTCCGCGCCGTTAAATTGTTTGCACTGTGACAACAACGGCAATACAAGGCCTTATGTCCATCGCACAAAGGACTCAATGTGAAGCAGTTTTGAATACACTATTCACGCAGTACAGTAATAATAGAGTTGTAGAAAAAGGAAGCCAATACAACACGACTGAAACATTCCCATGGGTGTGAAACTAAAGGCCCCACAGGTCACCTGTCACCCTGCCGAGGGTTCATTCTTCCATGACCTGATCGTAATGCACGGTTACAGACAAGGAGGGCTCAGATTAGGAATTGCAACTGGCTGCACCTGCACGACATCTGACTGCTACCTGTTGTCAAGAACCTCGACGCACTGCAGGTTCGCCCGCGTGCCGATGCGACGCGCTTCAATCCAGAAGCGCCATGATTTGATGTCGAGATCGCTCAGTCGATGTTGCCCGAACAGCTGAACGATTAGCGCTTTTTGGGATGGGTGCTGGCCAGTGACCTACTTTACACGGATTTGCATTCTTTCGACGATCACGATATTCAGTGAGGTTTAAAATCTCAAGCGCAAATGGGACAATTGGTGCAAAAAGAATTGCTAGTTGCACCTATATGAAGGTGAAATAGGGATGCATACGACGGCCGAGCGTTCGCTAGCCTACGGTGGCAGGTAAAGAAAAAATGAATAAAAATAACATCAAATCCCAAAATGAAGGGGACAAAATAGCAATATACTCACAGTGATTCGAGGAATGTTCTTTTTCCCTTGGTAACCCGACATTTTAACGATCACTCCAGCGCTCGGCTAACGCTAGCTAGCAAGACTGGAAAAGCTCAGCAGCCAGTGAACAAGAAAAGAACAAAAAAAAAAAAAAAACAGGAAAATTGGATGGATGCTCAATGGACAGTCGACGCCCAGGGCAATTTGTACCTGCCTGACAACTTTGTTACAACGATGGCGAACGACTTTCACAAAGTGCTCATTCGAAACCAGTTCCTAAATGTCAGACTATCGTTCCAATGAGTGGATTTGTGCCGGAAAAGATCCCGCAAGACAAGACAAGTCTCAAGACAGGGGCGCAATCGTTCCGCGCATGCGCGATACCCCACCCTTGTCAGCCACGGCTCCATATTGTTTGACGCCGCTCAACCTTCACTCCTATTGTCATATTTTGCTTTTCTCAACAGGGAATATTGCTGAATTATATTGTAACGTCAATGCCTGGCCTAGGTTGACTTCCAAAATTGTTCAGCCATCTGTTTAAATCTGTTAGTGAGCACTTTGACCTGTGCAGAAGCCATTCACCTCACAGACACATTAAAATGCTCATGAGACAGCACGATCCCCTTCATTAGGAGCCCCTTAATAAAAGGTCACACTGTATGCAGTTTTATCACCAGAGGTCCCGCAACACGGGGCGGGCAAGCCAGCAATAATTGCCCAGGGCCCCAAAAGCTGAAGGGGGTCCCGGTAGATGGCTGACATTGGCCCACATCAACGACAAAGCACTGCAACGGCAAAAGTTTCTTTTGGAATTACGGCCAAAAAAAGGTCACGCTTGGTTTCAATGGACCATAATGCACTTTCCATATGCGTTGAGGAGATTTCGAGTGTGTTTTTGTAACATTTTGAAACCAAGGTTGAACTTTTGGGGCGAATTTGGTGCAAACTGCTAGACAGAGCTAGTAGTTCTCAATTTTTTTTTTACACCAAGCACCACCTCAAAAAAAAATACTTAACTCTCCAAGTGCCACTTGAACGACTAATAAACACAGTAATCTAGTAGGCCTAAGTGTTCATGAAAAAAAATGAGGCAGGCTTTATTCCTAAAAAATGGGTATAGAAAATAAAAAAACGACTTAAATATTGATTCAATTCAAATGCAGTGCACGTGAAAGTGAAATAAAAATTGTACTTGTCATGTTAAAAAACATGCCCTTCTCAATGATTAACTGCAAATGTATGTACTGTTTTTAAAAGTTACATAACACTGAACTGTACCATGAAAAATAAAAAAACAGAGTAAACAAAGTAAAACATGAACTGGATTTAGGAAAAATTTATACAAACAAGCTTTATACCTCCATCCATCCATTTTCTGAGCCGCTTCTCCTCACTAGGGTCGCGGGCGTGCTGGAGCCTATCCCAGCTGTCATCGGGCAGGAGGCGGGGTACACCCTGAACTGGTAGCCAGCCAATCGCAGGGCACATCGAAACAAACAACCATTCGCACTCACAGTCATGCCTACGGGCAATTTAGAGTCTTCAATTAATGCATGTTTTTGGGATGTGGGAGGAAACCGGAGTGCCCGGAGAAAACCCACGCAGGCACGGGGAGAACATGCAAACTCCACACAGGCGGGGACGGGGATTGAACCCCGCACCTCAGAACTGTGTGGCTGACGCTCTAACCAGTCGGCCACCGTGCCGCCGCTTTATACCTTTGTTGTGATTTTGTGCAGGAAAGGCCTACTAGAACAGCTGAAATTAAGACTGAATTGAAAGCACTTTAAATGGTGGCAGGTGTGTGCTTACTCCCATTTAACGAGTTTGAATGTGATTTGTTAATTGTGAACACAGCCACATCCCCAATTATAAGGTGTGCACACTTGTGCAACCGCATTATCTCAGTTCATTTTCCCTCTTGGAAGTTTTTTTAAAATTTATTTATTGAGTTGGTTATACATAGGTCACATTAATGGTGAAAAATGTTTTTAAATTTATTTTGGTGTGATTTTTTTATATCACAAAAACCTGACATTTAAACGGGGGGGTGTAGACTTTTTTTTTTTTTTTTGTATCCACTGTACATACACATACAATCATCAGTATGCGCGGTCGCGCGCGCACACATCTCATATTGGATGGTGTATTAATACATGGGAACTGACTTCCAGATGACCAGACTTATGCTTTATTCAGTACAAAGTAAATTCAACATTTCCATTGTTTTCGACTTTCTTACCCGCTGTGCAGAAGCCTGTCAATAATCACAGACACGCTTGAGTCATTACGACTACTTTCATGGAAATGTATGTTATATTCCGAGTCACTGTCTCAATAACAGTACACAAGCCCATAGTGATATTTAAGAGTAAGGTCTTAATACGTGTTATGTAATGCACTGAAAACCCACATTGAGTGTTTTAAAAACCCAATCTTCCACAGCAGTCAAAACAATAGGTTTGGGTTTCACATTACGTCACAATGTCATCAATTTTAAAACACTGACAAATGACTCATCCAGTCATTAATCTTCATTATCATTATAAGCATCAATATACAGAAATTACATGCGTTTAAATTAGTAAATGCTTGCCTACGTACTATTTCTTTTGGAGGTTTACATGGATTGTACATATTAAATCACACTGGAAATGATAGACAGTGACATTTAGATGAAATCCGGCTCGTGGAAACAACTTATTCAGTGGTGGGTTCTGCCTCAAACGGTGACGTAAATGACAGCAAAAACACACCACTGACACTAAACATAAACAGATATATTATGCATGAATAGGATGGATTATTGATACAATATTATGCATTAATACGATGTATTATTGATACAATATCAGGGAGTTTCTACTAAACGGAGCAGATCACAGCTTTAAGTATCTTCACATCTGCATTTAAATAGCATAGCATGTCAGGGAAGTTCCAAAAAATAATATAATGAAAATGTGCAGCGGTAGAAGATATAAATTTGACACTTTGCCATTGTTGCTGTAATATGTGTTAAAAAGAAATACTGTATATAAAAGCAAAAACACTAATTAAAAAAAAAAAAAAAAACAGCATATGGCCTGGTACATTGCCGCCCGGCCCAAGTTCCACTATCATAATATAGTCAAAGACCACAAAATGCAAAAGTTGCTGGCTACATGGTAGATCGAGGTTTAGGATTTTAAGCTTCAAAACATGAAGCTTTAAAAAGAAAACCACTGAAGGTAAAAATGATCAAGCTTCTATTCTGAAAACGTGTGCAGCATTATTATTAGTTTCCTTCGACAACGGCACCTCTAAAGTTCAGCTCAGAAAGTTAAGGCATTACAAGTTCCTTCTGTCACCACCTGTACTTTTCATATATTAGATATGGCGCATAATTTTGGTTCGTCGACACTGGCGAGTAACATAGTAGGGCGACTCGGCCAGATTGTCTTGTGATTAAACAACAAAACATTTGTGAAATTTCAGAGAGACCCATCCCTAAACTTAAAA
The DNA here is from genome assembly GCF_024500385.1 of Phyllopteryx taeniolatus. Lineage (NCBI taxonomy): Eukaryota > Metazoa > Chordata > Actinopteri > Syngnathiformes > Syngnathidae > Phyllopteryx > Phyllopteryx taeniolatus. The sequence continues at coordinate 31,070,891 of NC_084504.1, read as the reverse complement.
CCCACAGAGGCCAAACCCTTGTCAAATTTGCATTTATATTGGAACATGATGATGAATATTTCCCATCCGGAAAAAGGATTATTATTATTATTATTTTATTTTTTTTTTAATCGAGTGGATGCAAGTCAACTGGGATGGCCTTGGGTCAAGATGAGGAGGAGTACCCACATTACAACGTGTACATACACTTACAATGTGACACAATCGAACATGGATTGGGAGGGCAAATGTGCGCGCGCGACGACTGCAGAGAAACACGTGATCACAGGCTGCTTGAAAGACAGGAAGACGTCCAGGCACTGCTCACTCAGTAAGAGCTGGCGGAGGCTGTGGCGAGTCTTTTACCGATGTACACCCTTCAAAAACAAAACAAACGGGAAATTATTGACACGGAACGAGGCTCAAAGGGATTAGAAACATCTCTTACATAACAATTATAACAGCGTTGTAACAGACAATCTGTATCCGACAACGGTTTTGTTTTCTTATGACGAAAGCTTTAGTGTGTAGGATACGGGTAAATCATTCTTGGTATATGTCAGACAGGGAAAAATATATTATAAAGTGATGAACACACAATAACATACGCATTGTCAATTATCTCAGGCAGCAGTCCCCAACCACTGGGCTGTAGACCGGTTCCAGTCTGTGAGTCAGTAGGTACCGGGTCGAGCAGAGAGACTACAAATATATTTGATTGATCATCAGAGTCTAAAAGAAGTTTGATTTTGAAAATCACGTGCATCCCCCAATATGGGAATGGCTGTAAAGCATACAACTTCTTACCCGATTCCGAGCGCGAGGATGTGTGAAATGAGAAGCGACGGGATGAAAACTTTGAGGAATTCAGCAGAGAATACGCCGCCTTTCTTCATAACGCCACTCTTTCTCATACTGAGCGATACTGAACGCCGGGGGTGCCTAAAGTGGAATTCCCTGAAAAGATAACATAAAACAATCAGCACCATTAAAAAAAATGAAAAAGTAAAAGCCCTCATCAAGATGAAGGAGCCTGCTCACTTGGGTGGAATGTTTTCTGGCCTGCTGGACCAATCAGCAACCCAATCTACTTCTTTGTTCATGAGGATGTCATCCTCTCTGTCTTTGTCCGTGCCTCCGTCTTCTTCTTCTGACTGCAAATGTGAAAGGAACAAATAGTAAAGACAGATGATCACAATCATGAGGTAGTGTTGTACAATTTGAGTGTTTTGCTTTTTCTTTGGTCTATAGTGTTTCTTTGTCGGGGTGAAACTGCCACAGATGGGCACCAGTGATGGCAAAGATACTATATGCGACGATGACCATAGCACCAGAAATACAACTTATTGCAACATAAAAAAATGGAACGTGCATCCGTCGTCCTGGTTGCTGTTGCTCAGTTAAAAAAAAAAAAGAAAAAAAAAAAAAAAAAAAAAGAAAGAAAAACGGAATGTACAGAATGCAAAGTTTGCTGTGGGCGGTCTTTATTTGACGAGCCAAGCGCAAGCAGTTATCCCTCTTGGCAATGGCCACTGCATCTGGCACCCATCATCAAAGCTATGCTAATATACTGTATAGACATACAGTATAAATTGTTTTTAAATCTTTCCGATCACATCTTACGTAAGTGCCAAGTTTCCCCATATTCAGTCAGAAGGTGCATATTGTTTTTTTGTTTTAGTGTAACCTGTTAAGAAAAACATTGCCTGTACATTTGATCAATATTTTACGACAACAACACTTCGACTGGCAAGGATTTTACATCCGTTTTCTGTAGCTCTTGTCGTCACGAGGGTCGCAGGTAAGCTGGAGAGGCTGGGCTACATCCGGGACCCCAATCTGAGATTGTGTTTCAGAAATAGAAACAAATTGTTGTGTATTTTTGAAAGGTTGAAATAAGGTGTGACCTTTACCTGACTACCTCTCGGACTGGACATGTCCACATCAAAAGTGATCTGACCCTCATCTTGGTTGGGACTCTGTGGCCTGTGGGGACTGAGGTGACACATTGTGGTTCATAAATATGTTTGGATACTACTGACACCGTGCGGCACATAACTTTAGCCGCACCTTTCACACGAAGAATTACTCGGGCTGGATTCATGCTGTGCATCCAAGAGGATCTTCTCCATGTCTCCATTGTGAATGGAGGAGGATGACGGCACGTGTTCGAGTCCTCCGATCAGGGTTTCATCTAGCTCAGGCACTACTTGCAATGTCTGACTCGTGCCAGCGTTTGCATTTATTTGGTCTGCAGCAGCTGATATTTGCAAGCTGGCGTGCACGCATTGAGCTCCTGTGTTTCCGTTCAACTCCAACTCCACCCAAGAGCCTTGGAAACACAAAATGCTGAAGTTAGTTTTACAGTATTCAATTTAAAAGCGGGCATAACAACCATTAATGCATGAAGCGTTGTATTCAGAATAGCTGCACTGCATCAGTGATAGCGTCCATCCCTGTGCCACTGCCCTACTAACAGCGAGTTTTTTGTTTTTTTCTGCTAGCCAGGAGGGCGTTATGCAATTCATTACAACCAGGTTGGCTGCACACAGAATGCAAACAAATCGCACGAAATGCATTTTTTTTGTCCGTTCATATTATACTATGAACAAATCGGATGTATTGACCATAGGACGATTGAACGACCTGCCCGAGAATGGCCGAATGTATTTTATAACCATGTCAACAATGCAGGTCTCTGTTGCGTAACAGACAGACTGCTCCGACGTGTCGCTGATCCAGATATCATGCTCATACTCTACATTTTTATTATTTTTATTTTTGCGTGTGAACATACCCCGGCCCAGTTATTCGTCTAAAATGTTTCTTAGCAGTGACAACGCAAAAAAAAAAAAAAAAAAAAAAAAAAAGCTGTCGCTACGAACGTCAAATAGCATCTGAATTTTTTAAAATTTAATTAGAAATACAGTGCATGCATGGTCAATCAACGTATTCAAAACCCCAAAGTATTGATGACTACGCGGAAACGCTTTAAATAAAAAGCAGCGCAATGTTAGTCTTTCGTTTTGTCTCCAAGTTGTTTTAATTTTGGTTAGAGTCCGCCCAACTCTGGGTTGGCTCTTTGATTGGCTACAATTGCCATCAGTAAAATAATTGGCGCAATCCTATTGGCTTTCTCTCACCAACGTCAAACAACATCACCCACCGCCCCTCCAAGAGGATGAGGAAACGCTTTTACCCGATATAACTTTAGCCATAAATTGCTGCAGCACCATTACACTCGAAAGACAGACGTAAACCTAAAATAGCTTCAGGTTATGTGAAAGCCAAAAAGACGAACGATGTTACGTACCGTGAAGTCCGGGCTCTTCGTTATTGTTTTGTTGAGCAGCAGCGGTGGACATGTTGACTTCTCAGTTTTAGCATTCGTCAACATGACCAGGGTTTGCGCATGCGCAGTGTCTGTCCACAGTCCGGGTGAGACAGCAAAAGGCCGTGTTTTGACTCGATAATTGTCGACTATCTTTCATGTCGAAATACGTCTATTGTGATGTGTAGAGCCAAACAAGTCCTGACAAAAGCACAAGGCCTTGTGATGACTTATCCAATTATTGTGTAGGCTTTAATCACGAATGGTGGACGAAGTACTCAGTAAACTCAACTTCAAGAATTTGCCGTAGCAGTAATTCACTGTGAAAGCACCACAACAACTTCGTAGTAAAACGATAATAAAACCCATTTTAGAGGAATTTGTCACTATACTACATTCCATAGAACAATATACAGTATGATCTCACTCATAAGCCGTGTTATTTTAATTTTGAAATGCATTACTTGGTATCTAGTAATTGATTCCATCTGAAAAATAACAGCCGTACAATTGAGTAATTTGCCAACCCAGACAGACTTCCAAAACGATTCTTCCATCATTTATTTAAGAAAGAAATAATGCATAGAATTTCAACATCTCAAAAATAAAAGTGCATTTAACCCAAGGGATACAGTATATATGATGGTACTGTAAAAAAAAAAAAAAAAAAAAAAAAACATACATCCAATGTTGTAATTCACCATAGGTTCATAACAATTAGCTGTAACACAATCAAATTCCATAGGCTTTTGATTAAGGCATTTTTTAAAAATTGAGTACTGACAACCTGCTTTCTACAAAGTTTTGAACATGGAGCACTGGTGAATTCCCCTGAGTATCTCCTGTCTGGCATGCTAGAAGAAATTGATTTTTCAGGTTATCTTAATTCTTAATACTTGAAAAGAAAGGCAAATGGGAGTTTTGTAGTTTTCAAACTATCCAGTGCAGTAGCAATAAACACAATTCTATTTTTTTTTTTAAAATGTTGTCAGTAAATGTTTTCAAACAAGGGTAATGACCATACCGGCTATAAGTTGGCAGTGATGTTTTCCCACACATTTGGATCGGTTTGGTGACGAATGGGGCTCGAGCTTGAGCTACACGGCCTCTGATCGTGCGCTGTTTAAGGGTGTTGCGAGAATCTTCAAACACACTGTTTGCCTCTTTTCACAGAGATCCTCCAAGTTAGCAGCAGCAGTCGTAACCGAGGATCAGGAAAATGCCCCATTACTGAAGGGTATTATGCACAGCCCTGACGAAGTGACATCATCACTACCTTATTTTCTTGGCATTCCAGTAATTGTAAAAATTGCTCTGTAAATTGGACAGACGTTAACTTCGATTTAAAAACACAAATAAAAAAACAGGACGACAACAACAGTAAGTCAAAGAAAGAAATCCTCCACCCGTTTGCTCCACAAGATTGGCAACTTGTGACAGAGGCAAGGCATAGCATAAAAGTAGCAGACTTAAAATTTTAAGTAATTTCTTCAAGGACATTAAACAATCATCTGCAAACCAAGTGCTTCACAAAGTCTCCCCTTAAATAATAATATATATATTTTTAAAGCTTATAGAACAGATACCTTTTCAAGAAAATAAGGCAAAAGTCACATGACTGTCTTTGAAAAAGAGTATGTTGAAAAATGCCTTTCGCCCCTTTCAGACCAGATACTGCCTATGCTTTCACAGATACGATTTAAAAGAAGTGTTGAAAAATATTTGCCCACCTCAGAAAACCATGCTTCTCTTCTCCTTGCTTGACATCACAGAACTTTCGACAAATGCCCAGATTGAACTGTATGTTTGTAGGCTGTCATACGGCCTTCCATCGACAAGCAACCAGCCAACAGACAACTCAACTTTAAACATCAGTGATCAGACTGGAACTATTGCTTTCATTTATCCAAAAATAAATCACCTGTTGTGACTATATTTCTCTTCAGAGGTACACTATAAAACTTCATTAAAATGAAACTTGATCCAGGGGGGGTTATCTGTTTGCAACACAACAGATTATTATGATATTTTTTTTGTCCTGGAGAGGTTGGAAGCAGCATCCGACTTTGACATCACAAAATATTTGCGCCACCCTACGTACAGAATTACCAGCCTTTCAGCCTGAGCTGCTGTTGGTGGTCCAGTCTCATTGGTAAGGATTGAGCAGGGCATTAACTAACAGATTATAATTTGCAGGAGTAAAGTACGGCTTTCTTTGGCATGATTCATTTTCCCCAACCTCAATACCTGCCACGTGTGTGCATAGAGTGTCCAAAGGCAACCATGTTGTTGACAATTTTCATTCTTCAAACAGAATTGCATCTGCACTACTGCTCACCATTTTACAAACTATAGCCATTATATATACACACACTATTTAAATGTATGTGAATGATGCTGCAGATGAAAATGTATTTATTAGCTATACTGAAAGTAATTAACATCAGATGTGTGTATTTAGAAAATATAACCAGTTTATGTCAAACGGAACTAACCAGGTAAATTAAGTGATTCAGAAGACCGCTGTGTGGTAGAAGTCATTTTCAAGTGCAACTTGACATCCTTACTGCTAAGAAAATCAGTGTAAACGACAGGGAATTTTAGGATAAACATTTCAGATGGTACATATTGTTATCTCGCAGAAAGGATTTGTGGCAGTAATGTTTGTAGAACACCTTTCAAGAATTAACCTTAACAGGAGTAATCCTAGTCTGGCCCTTTAACAAAATAAACAAACGAGAAGGAGTGCTGAGTGACTTGGGCAAGTTGACAAATATGTGGAGGCAAATACGGAGTGTCAACCACGTGTATCAGCAATGTTTCATGTCAGTGCAAATGAGTCTACAATTAGACTTTTTCCTGCTAAAACTAACAAAATGTTGTAGCAACAAAGAATGCATTAACAATCAGCAATGGCACTAATGTACAAATGATTTTTGTTTTTGTTTTAACACATCTTCCCTTTGGTCTGGGATGTAGTGGGGTTGGAACCAGTAGCTGGATGAACAAGTGCTTCTATTGGAGGGAAAGAGAGCCCCTGAATCCCAAACTCTTTACAGTAATTAGCTCAACAAAGCCTGGATGTTCATTTTGTATTACACATGAAAAATGGGCTTGTGATGATCAGTCATACCCAAGGTCTGAGCCAGATTTGAGCATTTAGACAGATGTTGCGTCTGTAATGGAGCTCATCAAATGCTAGTTTAGTTTGTCCTGGAATATATACAGGTTATTGGTGGTGGCCACAGCAATAATGTTGTCCATGGGATGCCAGGCAGTGTGGAGGATCTTCTTGTTAAAGTCCAAACTGTCTACACTGATCTCATACTTTTTGCGCTTCCCACCCGAGCTTACTTTGCGGGGTTTGAGGACAGACTGCGGTTTGCTGTGCTCCCTTGACGCCTCCAGGGTCACATTCTTCCTGTAGCCTCGGTCAAACATCCTGAAGAAGTTATTGTAGGAACCCGTCATGACCACGCTGCAGACACGGCAGAAAGTGATAAAGACACAGATTTGGGTAAGCCGGACAGTAAACAAAATTAACAAACAAACACTATAGTAAATGTTAAGGAAGAAGCGAATGCTTCCGGTCTTGCCACTTTTAACAGAACCGCAAACAGCCTTGTGAGTAGCTTCATTGGTATTAAATTAAAAACCGCCGAACAAAGAAGCCAGAATGCAAAACAACAGAGAGAATGTACGTCCTCACCTGTCGTTCCCATTCCAACAGCACTCAAATTTGTCAAAGATGCAATCGTTCTCATAGAGTGAACACAACTTGCTCCTGATATATTCATGCACCTGATGGAGGACAACGATTTTGAAGACCTACAAAATGACCAAGGTACGCGTTTAAATCATTTATCTTAGCTAGAGTAACACACCTGATAAATCTCCACTGGGCGAGTCTCCATATGGAGGTCCCAGATTTTGATGGACAGGTAGTCACGGGTCATCATGTAACGTCCACTGTGGCTGAACTTCACATCAGAGATGGATGACGTTATTTCTGAGAAGAACGAACGATTGTTTGGATCCTCTGGCTCTTCAAACACTGTAAAAACAAAACAAAAAACAATGTACTTTAACTCATTACCACATACATTTATCCTTGTCATGTAACGCAAAAGATTGACAACTTATTTTTAGACTATAGACTACATATTTTAACACTTTAAAAATGGAATTCATATTTTCCAGGTTATGTGTGGTTTGATTCACTTTAGGGGTGCCACCGCTCTCCAGCAATGATGACTTCTGCTTACATTTGGCATGGTTGTCACACAGTGCTGACGCCCTCATGTCGCACAAGCGGATGGCTCCTTTACTGCTACTGTACACAAACGTATTGCATTGGTTAGGATGAAACTCTGATGCTGTGATCACCTCAGTCAACTCCTCCATGTTAGCTGGCTTAATGTCAACAATATCTGAGTAGGGAAAGTTCAGGTCCAACAGCAAGAGGAGACTTCACAACTTTAAATTAAACCGGGACAATCGCTGTGCATTTGCCCTACAATCACAAAAATGTTCATAGTTTATAAACATGTTTTTAAAATTACATTATTGATTTGACTGAGTTGCTGGTTAGCACATCTGTCTCACAGTTCTGAGGACCCACGTTCAATTCCGGCCACGCCTGTGTGGAGTTTGCATGTTCTCGCCGTGCCTGCCTGGGTTTTCTCCGGGTACTCCGGTTTGCCTTTAATTTTAATTGTGACAAGAAGGATGTGGCAGTACGTCTTTCCACTCAGAGACTTAACTCAATGGGCAGACATTAACATAGTTCGACAGCATTTTTCCCCTTTGCAGTCTCTGAAACGACGGCCTACTCCCACAGTGGAAAGTCATGTGATCAATTATCGGCCTGGAAAAGATAAGCAGTTTCCGCCACTGATGATGTTTGCGAGGAGCTTCATGTAAAAGGATACTAAAGCTGCGATCGGTGATCTCCAAGTGCCACAGGTTGATGCGGAGATCATCCGAGGACAGGTAGGTTTCACAATCGCTGTTGACCGAGATGGAATTGATGTGGTAGGTGTGAGCGTTGGCAAACACTCGCCGGGGGCTGGCCTCCACCATCAGGTCCATGGGCCTGAATATTGGGACCTGGGGAATAATGTTAGTGAGTCTTTTTTCAATAGTAGATGATAACATGTTTCATCGGGATGTCATGCAAAAAAATAAAAAATATAAAATACCCACCCGTAGTGTTGTAACTGTATTTGGATCTCTATATCGACCATCATCTTCTTTTAAATTGTAACCTTCTGGTCGCTTGTCTCGCTCGCTTATTTTCCACAGCTTTATGGTTTTATCTATGAGAGGAAAGGGAAACAAGCAAAAACAACAGATTACTCAAAATCAACAACTATTATAAATCTGTGGTTGCTCACTACATCATGTGGTTGCATAGACAGAAAAAAACTTTAATATTGTCCTAAAAACTCTTAAAATTCATTGATGTTGCGAGGCAGGGTCACTTATCGATATGCCTTACTTGAGATGTTTCGAAAGTGCACGTCAAAGCTAGTCAACTACAACAGTCAGAGCCAGCAAATATGATAATACACTCTCCAGTATATAGCGAACCCCCAAAATTGCACTTTTGCAGCTGAATTTTCCTGCTGGCTAGTATTATCCGCAAAGTAATTTTTTATTTTATTAGGTTTTTCAAAGAAATTTTAAACTTCTCTACAGTAAACCGGAAATGCTTACCTTTGCGTACGCGCCAAACAAAACAAAAGCGGAAAATGCTTGCCTCGCTCTGTGCGCGTCCTTACAGACACTTTTCAGACACTTCCATCTACGGAGGCAGTTACTTAGTCTATTCCAGGGGTTGGCAACTCTTTCATCCTTCTGCTGTGGCTCCCTGTGACTTTGGAAAATAAATGAGTATTTTATGAAAATTAATTGTATTTTCGTTTGTTGGTTTTGAAATATAATTCTAAATTTGAAGATTATGGTAAACGAGTAACATTCAAATAAAACGTTTTTAACATTTCTATCGCCCAAAATATGCGTCACATCCACCGATGTGCGACACTCGAATATCTTGTATACCTGGCATACCTCATGTGTAGCAGCCCAGATTAATCCAGCACACCACCATCGTGATTTATTCAGCTTTTTGACCCTTGCATGGAAGGTAAATGATGGATAAATCCAAGAAAAGAAAAAATTCTGAAGATAACAGAACATTTAATGCTACGTGGGCAGATTCTTTTGCTTTCACCACTGATGAACAGTTGACCGTACACTCCAGTACACAGAAGCTGACGGCACATTTTGGTTTGCATTGTTGGTTCAGTGCCGGTGTATAATCTTTGGATGAGTTTGGATTTTTGTCTCCTAAATACGAGGAGGACAGTTGATTGCACAATCCAGTACTACACGCAATAAAATGATCAAACACGGATGCAGATGGCATCTGCAGCGTTGCATTTTTCGTTTAGTGCGGGTTGGGTAAATTTGGATTTTTATTTCTTAAACACGGGGACTCAAATAGACAATGAGTATTTTATTTGAAATTAAGCATCAACCAAGTGTAAAATGCTTTTTGTTACATGCAGAACTAAAATTCTGTGTTCTCTGCAGCAGTTCGTTGATTTCATAAATGCAACAGTTTTTTTGTACATAGCATACAGGTTATATATATATATATATATATAGCACATCTGCCTGACAGTTCTGAGGACCGGGGTTCAAATGCTGGCCCTGCCTGTGTGGAGTTTGCATGTTCTCCCTGTGTCTGGGCGTTTCTGCCATCTAGTAAACTAAGACGCTCAATCACGTGCCGTGTTACGTCAAACACGCCTAGGTACTGGTATAAGTCTATACTAGATTTTACACCGATTTCATTGGCCTGATCGGTATCGGCCGATAATTAGCATTTTATGCTGATTGGCTTTAATATCATAATTCACCGATCCGATCAATGCTCCGCAAAAGACATTTACTCCGCGTCGCCACCGTGCACAGTATATTTAAATCAAAAAGCTAGTTTATTATTAGCCTTGTCGCGTATCTTTTGACGTAGTACTGTAAATATATGGCGGCCAATAAAGTTATTAAAAAAATAAAAAAAACATGTCGGCGGTGTGGGACAGACAACACGTAATGCCCGGATGAGACTACAAGACAAATTTGCTCTTTCACGATTGCACTGTCAGACTACTGCAATAAAATCTTGTATTCCGATACCACCGCATCCCTTTTTTTTTACAATCATTGGGCTTTATCTTGTCAACTCAAATGCCATGCGATACACTCGTTACCGTGGCGACGACAAGAGTGGATCGTGCCGACTGTATTATAAAGACAAAATCTAGTGTGCGTAAACATGCCGCCGTTCTGTCAAACCATGCGCTAAAGTTTTGGTGTGGGTGAAGTAATTTAATTACAGTAAGTTAGCACCCATTATTTCAGTCATGTTGTAATGTTCGTTTGACCTGACTGATTAGAATACACGATCTGACAAGAGCACTGATTTCCAACCTAGATGGAACCAAGGAACATATTTTACAATTGAAAAATCTCACGGCACACCGACAAACAAAAATGTCACAAAAAGTGGATACATTAATTACTGCATGTCCTTCTTGCCATCTAATAGAAGACCATTCATTTGTTCTGTCTGTCACTATGCCTCACTGGTATAAATAAATGAACAAAGATACCTTATTTATTGTAACTATAATTGTTTGATCAAGTAAGTACACAAGTATACACAGTAAATGAACAGGTCATTTAAATAGACACATTGCTCCATCTTGTGATCGTTTTTTTTTTTTTAAACTCGCTGATCGGCCCCAAAAATCCTGATCGCGTCAAGCCTATTCTATACAGTGTAATATTGCTAAGCAGTAGGTATTAGCAGGGAAGTATGTTCCGTTGATTTTCACCAGCTTGAGGCTGACTAATTTTGGTATTTGTACACCCATGTACAATGCACACCCTCAATTTTTAATTAAAAAAATTGCACAGTAAAAAATGCACAATAAACAAGAAATCACAATATTCGGCTGACGTTACAGTCTTTGACCACCTTAACTAAAAATGTATTTGTTTCCTAAAAGTTTTATTTCTCCTTGTATGTACATGTATTTTGAATCTAATATTAATCTATATATGAATCTATTTTTTTTTTAAATCTAAAACATGTTGAGAAGTTGTACTATTTGGCCAAAGTTCTGGAAAACAAGTTGTCAAAAATAGCATTACAGCAACAGAGCATTATCTCTGCAACAGACAAGTCAACTTGCCATTTGTGGACAAAAGGAAATGAGCGGCATTCTTCAGGGGCAACCATCGAATTTTGTTGATCTTCTCCTCGATCTCAAGGCTCTTCAGGTAGTCAAACTCAGGTTCATGGCTCTGAAAAGTGCTGTAAACGTTGTATTCGCCACGGCACAGAGGGTGATTCTTGCTCTAAAACAACGAGAGAGCAAAGATCACATCGGGTACGACAATGTGAGACTTCAAATAATCTGGGACGTCTACATAAAAGGTACCTCTGGCTCCTGTTGAAATATGACGACACGACCTCCTTTGTCTCCCGTGGCAAGCAGCTCTCCACAGTGGTTGAACTCAACAGTAGATATGATGTCAGCTGTCAACACAGTAGTGTTGTTAGAATTTTCATTTCAATATTCCTTTAACATTGGATCTCTGTCCAAGGTAACTTGTAACCACAGTGTTAAGGAACATTAGGTTCGATAGTTTTTGTCACCAATGAGCTGCTAGAATAATGCCAATCAGAGTTGGAAAAAAAAACAAAGACAACGACACAAACCTATTCACAGAGTACACCACACGAATCTGGTGCTGAGGTGCAGTAACATTAGGCAGAGCTCGGGAAACTCACAGTTGGCACCTAGAACCGCAGTTACATCTAATCATACAATACAGTACAACAATCAATTCATGTTTACTGCCTGGCACTATTGTGAACACGATTCTTAACACGGACAAAGAGTGGAGACCACACAATGTGCCTGATACAGCCCTTCCCCATACAAGCTCATACAAACACAAAGGACGATTAATTAATGTAAAACAAATGTTTTAATGGTGCAGTTGATTTCCACATTAATCAAGATGTCTTACTCAAAAGTTATTTTGAATCTGTCCATGTAGCTTGGGCCGAGTCAATAAACCTTAATGGTACAAAGGTACCGGGTAACAGGATTATCACAGACTTAGTAACGTGAAAGTGTTTGTTGAAACTACTGACCATTTCAAAGAGTTAGCGTAAAGCATGTTTGCGGTTCACTATTCGCCTATTCGCTTTTCTTTCTCTGGAACGTGTGTCCACCTCTTCACTAAAAAATTCAGTTCACTCACTCACCACTCCCCATGTAGAGTTGCACTATATAGTGAGCTCACAACACAAACACACACTCCCTCCATTGGGAGGCATCGACTACCCCCATTCTTCTTCTCTGAAGACAATGCATTATGGTATAGCACGGCTCGGCGAGTGACCATCGGTTGGTCAGTACTTTTTGTTATGCTTTCTGGGGAAAGTATTTGGGCACCACTACAAAATGGCGTAACCACTATATAGTGCACTATATAGCGCTTAGTGGGTGATTTCGGACATAGCCAAGCGCTGTGTGTCGGGAGGAGCGAAGTTTAGCCTGGGTTGCTAGTGCAAGTTATGGAGAATCATTGCTGCATGTGCACTTGCTGTGCATTTTCTTTTTAATCAAGTCATCTGCAAGCTATTTATTTTTTAATTGAAATGTTGCAAGATTGGTTTGAAATGATATTAAAGTGTTTTGGGATCATAGTTTTTGGTATATTTATGGTCCTTTAAACTATTAATATAGGCAAATATAAAACATTTTAGGGAGGGCATCAATTACATTCATTTTGTTCCCCTCGATTCTCAGCAGGGCTCATTCCTTATTCTACTGTATTCCATTTCATTGAAAACTGAATTTTGAATATCTACACAAGGATGACATTTTAAGTGTCATCACGTCTTTTTACACAGAAAGCAGACAAACAAACAGTGAAAGCGCAGCGCCAACAATACATGAGAGATTGAATGCAAGTTGAACTGAGGACAAGATGCAGCTCTTTCCTCTTTTTCTCAATAATTCACACAGCTGGAGTCGTCTATTATGGGAACAAAACGGCAGACGAGGTCTGACAGTCCCAAAGTCACAAGAGATGGCGCTGGGAGTCAACAGCTGTCAGGCAGCTCACACACATTTAACAGCACGATGGCGTCCGTTAGATTGTAGCAGAAGTATTTTTAGCAGGAGATTTGACAGTTCAAAACCGTAATAATTGCTTTAGGTATGCATTACAACTAGGTGAAACTTCTCAAGCTGAGTTTACTGTAAACAATGTAGATTTACATTTCAACGACTCTTGACAATAAAAAAAAATAATACAAAAGCAACCGGTTATACATTATAATAATTAGTGTTGTTCTTTGTACAGTACATATTGGTTATCAGTGTTTTTAATCACATTGTATTTGTGTATTTCAGCTTTTGAGGGAATAGGTTCTGTTAAATAAACCCCTAAAAAATGGTCACTCCTCAAGAAAAGGCCCAATGTGTATCGTGGTTTATTGAACTAAGTACGGGACATCAGCGACCTCAAGCAAAACATCACTGATGTCGTTGCCACCATTGATGAGGTCATGCTACAGTAAACATGGCAAGAAATCAAGTACCGGCACATGTCGTGTCTTTGTCAGCTTCGGCCAACTAACGTTGCCCATACGTATAGTAACATACTGTTATTTTATTTATTATGTAATGTCCATATTACACATCTCACATTCAAGCATGACTGTAGAATATGGGATGTACTATATTAAGAGAACATTTATATTTGTATTCATCTTAATGTCTTTAATAATTTACCTAGTATGCATATCAATAGATATTTTAAGCAGATTGCTTGTGTAATATAATTCATCAATGTAGTATACACCACAGTCAAATTAATAATATACTTCCCACTTTGCACTATTGTACAAATATTATTGTATAAATATAATATTATTATTATTGTAGCATAATTAGACTATTTATTATTTACTACATACCAACATGCAACATCTTAATCTTGGGTTTTCTTCTTTAGGTTCAACTTAAGTTTCTTTTCGTCCTTCAACACTGCTCTGTTTTTAAGTTGTATATATTTTTAATACGCGTGTACAGTAAGTAGTAAAGTAAGTGATTTCTAGTTTGAACAGGTCTGGAGGTAATCAGGCTTGGGTGTGATGAGTGAAAATTCACCAAAAATCGTGATTAGCCACAATGATTTCATGATTTAACATGTGTGGATTTTTACTTTTTCCACACATGGCCAGGTAACTTTGAATAGTTTTTTCCTTAATAAATGAAATCACCAATTAAAAACAGCATTTTAATTTCACTTGGGTCATGTTTGTCTGATATTTACATTTGTTTTATGATCTTAGACAAAGTGAGGAAACTAGGCAAAAATGTAAGAACTTGAACCGCACTCTATCGATGTACTAAATGAGGAAAAATTAATGCAATATGTGCTCCTCATTTTGTAATAATTTCCAGAGATTCGCTATTCACTCGTCAGCATAGGCAATACAGAAAATGGATGAATGGATTTGCCTGTGTAATAAACTAGTTAAATTGTAAAGAGACCTTATTGACATGTCAGGTGAAACCTGAAGTTGCACAGCATGACCGCCACCAAAACGGACTAGTATACGTTTGTTCGATTCAGCATCTAGTTGCACGCACCAAGTGTCAATGAAAAGAAAAATTAGAGAAAGCCATTTGAGCATTTCTTCAATATCCTCAATGTCCAGCGTAAGAGTCATGTACTAGTACACTCTTAGTTCTTGCGAGTAAGACAATTCAGCACACAAGTGAAACAACTAGGGTAGAACTGTGTCTTACTAGCAATATTGTTTTTCTACTACTGCTGCAAACCCTATGCCTTACTAGTAAACTCCTGTGCTGTGCATAGTAACACTGCTAGGCCCAGCTAGTAGGTAAGTGTCATGCATTCTCTACACTCCAGGACTTTACTTGTAACACTAAAATGTCTAGTACTGTAGTAGTTTTTTTTTTTTTTTTTTTTTTTTTAACCTCACGAGTCACGTGTAGTTGTCTTACTAGTTTGCAAAAGTTGCCCTATTAGTGTCCAGAAATGTCAAGTGTAATGGAAAAACATCACAAGTAAGACAGTCTACAAGTGCACTGAATTGTCTTACTAGTGAAGACAAAGACCGTACTAATATATGGACCTCAGGCTGGATATTGCAGGGATCTATAGAAATCCGTTCGAGCATTTATAGGACAACTACATGTTATGAGTGAGGCTAAAACTGTGCACTAGTTAACTACTGCGTGCTACTAGTGAAATAAAACTTGACATTCAGATGTTAAGTACTGCACAGTTTAGCCTCAATAACTAACATGTAGCTGTCCATTTAGTGTGCAGTAGTATGAAGGCTATCGAACATATGCTCAAAACGGCTTGTAGCAAGTGTCCCAACGAGCACAAACTCAGCTGGACTTACCTTCGGCGACGTCGTCATCTATCGCTCCTTTGACTTGGGAAAAGCACCATTGCACCTGGTCGCTCTCATCACCGACCCCTGCAGGAGGCAAAAGCCCAGTTTGAAGAGCTCGTTGAGAGAAGCAAGAGAGGACCGCTCACTGCACTAGCATGTGGCTAGCACAATAGCTAACCCCTGCTTGCTTAACACCTTCAGACTAGGTTGAGTTGCCTTTTATTCGCGACTCACTAAGCACTGACCGCAGCCTGGCTGTGTCTTTCAAGTTTTACCTTCCATGGTGAGCCACCCGGGGGGAGGGGGGGGAGGGTCTCAGGCCCTGAACTGAGCACTGCTGCTGGCTGCTTCTGGAGATGTGGAGGAATGAAGTTGACAGTGCTGCTGCCAATCTTTTTTTTTTATTTTTTATTTTTAAGAGAAGCATACACGCCCTTGGCAAAACTGTTTTCAAAGGTAATCTTTTCTAATAACAAATGTTAACAGCGTATTCCTCGAGACAAGTGTTGAGACTTTGCACTCTACTTTAAGAATTCCCTCGTCCCTGCCTCTCCCCACATTACACTTTCAAAATGGCGCAACGCGGGTGGCGTTGGCAAACATTGTACGAGTCACACCGGGAGAGCGGCGAGGGCGAGCCAAGATATTCATCTTTAACGCAGTCCTAAATGTTTGTCTCTGATTCTTAATACACCACAAGAATATGTGGCCGTTTGAATCATACTATGATTTTGTTTTAATGAAATGATGATTTTGCTTCGGAAACAACCGGAAACGCCTAAACCCCGCCCGTGTGGACTGGTATCGCGAATAAATCAAATGCAACAACGCACATAGTTTTTGTCAACAAAAAATGAGTTTTACATTGAGTTTTTAAAGTGGCACTAAGCAGGCGTTGTAAATTCAGTGTTGTAAATTCAACACACCACAGAGAAAAGTCATGTTAACAGCCTACTGAATTTGAATGTATAAAAAAAAAATCATTAAGTGTATCAAATCAGGTTTCAAAACTTTAATTATAAGGGGCACCTCTCAGCTCGCATATGCTGTGGGCGTGTCGAATGGCTACACCAAAAGGAATCAAACATACTGAGTGGGTGATGGTTTATACGATGTAAAATCACGTTAGGAGGCTCAACTTCAAAATCGAATGGTTATTGTGGACTATCATCATAAAAATAAGCACACAAGTCAATTTACCCTCGTTGTTGGTGACATAATGTCTGACGACAGTGGGATGGTCGTAGGAAGCCCAGGTAGTTACAGTCGGCACTGCCCCATTCACTGGTATCAAGTTCCCCACGAAACCGTGTTGTCTCTGGTGAAAGTTTATAAAACGAACTATCGTAAAATGCGCACTTAGAGTCTATTGGTGGTGTTGATGTTCAGCTCGCCATCCGCACGTCTTTCAAAAGTCAATCCATCACTTTCTTATTTCCTCATTTTTTGGGAGCTCAAAAAAATGTCACCGAGCTGTTCTGTAAATTGAGGCATCCAGCGAAGACGCATTTTCGGGGTGTCGCCATCGCTAGCTTGCTAACTGCACGCTGGAGTGGTAAATGAGCCTTGTTGTGGGAGCTAAGCACAGCTAACTCACAACTGAGCAGCATAGCCAAACGAGAGGACGTCACTTTGTACTTATATAGTGGTGGGACAATCTCAACAAGCGGCACGGTAGCCGACTGGTTAGAGCGTCAGCCTCACAGTTCTGAGGACCCGGGTTCAATCCCCGGCCTGTGTGGAGTTTGCATGTTCTCCCCGTGCCTGCGTGGGTTTTCTCCGGGCACTCCGGTTTCCTCCCACATCCAAAAAACATGCATTAATTGGAGACTCTAAATTGCCCGTAGGCATGACTGTGAGTGCGAATGGTTGTTTGTTCCTATGTGCCCTGCGATTGGCTGGCAACCAGTTCAGGGTGTACCCCGCCTCCTGCCCGATGACAGCTGGGATAGGCTCCAGCACGCCCGCGACCCTAGTGAGGAGAAGCGGCTCAGAAAATGGATGGATGGATGGATGGATGGACAATCTCAACAATTCAGCACTCTATTGTTTTGTCTTTGCATATGTTTTCAGCACTTCAAACATATTTAATGTGTTTAGAAACAAAACACGGATATCTGCTTTAATACATTGTAACTTACATTTTCATTCTAATCGAAATAAGATTCACATCATACAACACAACATAAATCAGTCTTCTAATATATAATTGCTTAGCCTGGTTAATGTCTTGAGAGGAGTACCCAAGCAATAAAAACAGCTGATAAATACAGTAAGAATACATACATATAAACAATTCTTTACATTTGTTTGTCCTGTATGGAGAAACTATATCTCAGCCACAACATGAATTGAAATGTCTATTTGATTACTTATATCAATCCCTAATAGTGTATCCCATATGCAATAGTGTTTTGGACTACAGACATCTCTTAAAACATAATTCACTGTGACCACTTTGAATTTATATATTATATAAGTTAAAGAATAGAGAATACACCAACACATTAGAAGCAAAGTTTGATGCAATTCAAATTGTTCAGTGCAATGTTGCTTTTTTTTTTTTTTTTTTTTTTACCTGCAACTTCATGTTTAAATAAGTGCATTCTTACAAAATGACTACACCATTGTGATAGCTTTAAGCAAGAAAGATCTTTTTCACTTAAAATGTTACTGTTGTATTTAAAAAAAAAATCCCAAATGAAATATTTTCAATGCGAATAAAGAGTTCCACATTCAAGTGCAGGTCGAATCTGTGTCTTTTTACTTCCCCACCATGTAGTAAGTGGTCCATCGGGCGAGAAGCAAGGCACCGAAAAGCACAGTGTAGCTGAAGAGGACAAATTTGAGGATTTCTCTGAATGTCCGCAAGAAGCGGAGTAACAAAGGCTCGGAATCCAGATGCACATGCTTTGTCTTGTGCGCGGGAGCCGCAGGAGTCAGGTGTCCCATGTTCCCACCTCGTCCCATTCTGCAAACACACGCTGATCACCTTTCAAAATCAGGAAGTCTAAAGTCACTAAATAATTTCTATGAATGTGCGCTATTGTAGGACACACACTCTTTTGTTGACAATTCTTAAATAATTAATCTGCAAATTGCACTAAAAGGTTTGAGCATTGATCTTTATTACACAAACAACATAACCACTTGAGTTAGTTTAGCGCTCAGAAATCTGTTCTCTTCAAATAGTCACACTTTAGAAAAAGGTCATAACTAAAAATATTCACAATAATATTTGTTAAATTAGCATTTTAAAAAAGGAACAGAGAAATGTGAAACAGTGGTGGAAGTTGCAGCAGAGTCTGTAGTATAAAAAAACAAAAATGCATGTTATTTGCTAAAATAAGATACCTTTAAAATGTACTGCTTATGCAGCAGCATAAAGTTATGTTATTCAAATTAAAGCGCCGCAAGCAGCCGTCATCACACATTGTGGGAAATAAAAGCTTGAAAACAAGTCATACCTCGATGCTGTTGCAGCAGGAGCGGCGCAGTTCACAGGGTTTGCTGGTGCACTTCGAGCCGTGAAGCTGACGGGTGCAACCTCGAGCCTTTCAACTCCCAGTCGAGGAGGAGCCGAAAACAACTGATCACAAGGATCTTTTCCCCCTGGGATTGATCCTAATGGTGGTGATGTCTCTTGTCCACCTGCTCCACAAACAGACACACCCTTGTATAATATCAAAGCCGTCAATCAAATCTCACACATAAGCCTAATTAGAAATAAGAAACATACCCGCGAAGACTACACAGAGTATGACCTGTCAGCAGGTAGCCCTGTTGAAACTGTAAAGACAAGTAGATGCTATTGACTAAAGACACAAGACCCTGCTGCTGCAGTTATTCCCTGCCGGAACATCGAGCAAATGGCCTCCTAATTGAATCAGTGTCCTGTGCTGTCAAATGATAGGATGCTGAGGCCTGAGCTCTCCAGACAGCACAGGCGCATTATCGGCTGATCGGGAGGCCTGTTACTGCGCTAATTGCTCCTTCCGAGGGCTGGACCAGTCCTGACAGCTATACTCGCCCTTCCTCATCAGAATCCTCTATTCAAAAAAAAATAAATAAATGCACTCACAATATTGTGTGACAGAGGGACCAGCTTAACTTCATGATTTAATGATTTATCTGTAAGGAAAACAGCATACACACAAAAGAGGAATGTTTCAACAATGATCATAATTAAATGGAAAAAAAACCACACACGACAAACACTTCATAAATACATTATGTACAGCATCTCCATAACAGAATTGCCTTTTCTAATGGTACACAGTAACAGTTGGATTAAGCCAGTTGTTTTCAATCCCCTCAGTACAAGCAAGGTACAGAAAAAGTGCTTCATCTGCTTCACTTAACACGGACATCAGTGAGACACCTGCAACATGCTGATATCGACATGAAAACTGGCCAGTCAAAGGGTGGTTTGATGTGTCCAGGTGCGCCACGGTCGACTCAGTGCATCTGAGCTTCGGGTCGGTCCATGAGGGATTTGATCCAAGATGCGCCGTTGACGAGTTTAGTTGTCGCTATAACATATTCCATCCCGCTGTCCTCCATTTGAGAAAGGAAACGGAGGGCGGCTATTTCGGCATATGTCACCCCGCCGAGGAAAAACACCAGCGTAGTCCTATTCTCCCCCTGCTGGCCTGCAAATTAGTGAAGAAGCCGTCATCTCACACATACAGTAAATTGTATGCACAACCGAATGTAGCCGTCTGTGAAAAGTTGGGCCATCAAATTTATCGATGCACATCTTTAGTATTCTACATTTAAAAAAAAAAAAGGTCCCTGCTAGAAAAAGAATTATTATTGAAAGCATCCATTTATTCATCAGCTTTCCTAAGACTCTTCTATTATCACCTTTGGAAATCTGTTGTTATAAAGGCAAGCAGAAACAAGCCACTAAATTTCATCTCACATTTCTAATTAACATTTTTCAAACAGTGTCTCATTCCCACCAGTGTTGACACCTCCAGCTGCCAACATGGCAGCACTGGTGGTGACTTGACAAATGCAGTACTGTTATCTCCCCTACGCTTGAATACATGTACACAAACAAAGACAAGTGCAAACTAACAGGGCTAGAGTAACAACGTCAGCCTAGTGCAATCCATCTACTCATTCAGCTTTTGCCCTCACATGAACAAAGCCCGACTCTTATCTATATCATGCAGGCAGGAGGCTGTTGGATAACCAGGTTTGTATTGGCCCTCACGTTTTTTGTGGAGTCCAGCAGGCAGCTGCTGGCGCTCCTCAAAGTGCGGACCTGGGAGCATCTTCAGCACCTCCTCGATGCTCCGCCAGCCTGGCCTGGACAACACCTGGGTGAGTCGGACGCTTAATGGGGCGTAGCCGCTGTACACGTATGAGATGTCATTGGGGTTCTGAGAGCAAGATGAAACCAAACCATCGAATACAGCCGTGTCCTCGTCACAGTTAAACGTTGGAGCATATAATCTCCATGCTGTTCATACCTGTTCATTTGCATCTTCCATCCACAGTTTAAGGGTTTTTCTAATGGTAGGGTAATTATTCCTCGAGCTCATCTGTGGCTTCAAAAGACCCCCTTTCTCTAGGTTATTCAGTGTGAGAATGTGCTCGTAGCCATAGGTCTTACAAAAGAATGAGAAACATTTTTAACAAATTAACAGATGTCACCAAAGAGATCATTCAAAAAGGAGTCATCTCATAACATTGACACACAATACATTTTCATTACACTTGTAACTTCTCCCTAATTCTTAATTCTCAACCTTACCGAGACATTTTGGACAATTGTACGATGGCGCAATTGTGTTGGAGCAACTCCATATTTCCATTTATTTTTACTTCCTCTAAGAGTAAGGGGTCAGGTGTCCCAAAGTGGTTGTCCAAAGAGTATACATTATCCGTGTAATCGCCAACAATTGGACATTTTTAATTCAATTCAATTTTTTACTCTACCTGGAGAATCTCTCGCTTGTAGTAGTCGAGGACCTTCTGTTTAAGGCCGTTGTTACAAACGGACTGCATGCACACGAGACGCACAATCTTGATGAGGGGATCTTTTTGGGCAATGCAATCTTCAATGTACGTGTTCACCTGGATTATAAAATAACGTTATGTGCAATACACCATTTCTCAAAGCTACACTAAAGATGCAAGGACAATAGTTGAAATAAAAGATACATTCAAAGACTAATTACCTTATCTGTGTCAACTCCAGTCATGAACTCCTGCTCCACTGTTAGGTTATCAAAGAAGGCCTCAGACGCTGAAATGGACACAACCCATTGAAACAAACTTTTGTTATGAATCGGATGTGTAAAACAAGATAAAGCAAATGATTGTTGACACACTTGTGATGTCCTTAATAAGTTCTGCTATGGATGTGTGGTTGGCCAAGGAGCTCCGTGCTGCCTGCATGTGAGGCAACTGAGACACAAACTGCTTAATTTCCCCCACTGTTTTGGCATTGTGGCGTTCCTGTAAAATAAGACAACAAACATGACATATCTATAGTTTATCTACCATATTCATCTGGGAAGAAAGCACTGCGGATATTGTTCAACTTTCTGTTGAAAATAGTACTTCAGCTTATCTCTTGACCATTGCCATCAACTCCCGACCCATATGGATTTTTCCTCAAGACCTTTGTGACACCATGTCAGATTACAGATCACATCAATAATTCAATCAAGGTGTCAGAAAGGGATGGCTACATAGAGTCCAAGTAGATTTTGTAACTACAGCACACGCCTTTGCATATATCAGAGCGGATAAACATGCCAGGGGTTATTTAAAGCTGAAGCAGGACCAACCTCAAAGGCAGCAGAAATAATTTTGGCCTTTTTACTCAGTGCTGCTCCAACAGCATTGAAGTTTTTGTCACGGATTTCGGCATAAAGTTCCTCTGCTGAGTTGAGTTGCAACTTCTTGGGCTCTGTGGGAAAATCTTTACTCGCTTCGCCTTGTTTTTTCTGGGCAAACTTCTCGGGTGGCAACTTGACATAACCTGCAAAAGAAATTGAAATAAAACTTGGCCACTTAACAAAGGAGGCTGAAATATTGAATTAATATATTACAAATGTCACCCTAACCATTATTGATTCCGTAGATCTCATCAATGAGGCCTTCATATGTGAGCTGCGTGGCCAGAGGGGTTAGCAGGTCTACATTCCGGTCCAAGAGGAGCAGTGTGTCAAACACGGGCAGGATCTGATTCTGAACACCTGCAAACTCCCTCTTCATCCTCAGCATCATGTTAGCAACATGCTAACAGCAACCAGGAAAAAGAAAGACAACAAATCGCAGTGAACACGCAATCAGATGCTTTGCTATTGAATCATTTCTGCTTTCAAGCTACCCACCCGCGCACACTCTCCTTTGCCATAAATCTGTGGAATAGTGCCATACAGCGCCTGGAGAGTCATAAGGCCCTTGGCTGTGTGGTAAAGGCTCGTTTGGTCATTTTCCAAGTAGCACTCCTGTAAGAGGATGCACAATATATTAATATCACGCTCAGGACCAAAACATGACAACTGTTGAATGTGAATTCCTTTCTAACAATTGTCTGCCAATTGATAACGCGATCATTGCAACGGACACTGCTATCGGAAGGTAATGCAACTAATTGCAATTAACTTGACCACCGGACTTTGTTCAATCCAACTTGTCCAAAGACTGAACACACCCTGAAGGCACTTTCATATTCCATGGACAGCAGGTCACCGTCATAGGGAATCAGGTCCAGGATATACTCGTCAATGTTGATGAAGGAGCCCAGCACACCCTGCTCCTTGAGCCGTTGTTCACACAACATGCTCCGCCGGGGTACAAACAGGATGTGGAAGTCACGTGTGGAATGCAGCTTTTCTTCACTGACAACACAAAATACAGTAAGAAGCATGCATGGTGAATAAGATGTATGAGGGTGACATTTAAGGACTTAAAATTCTGAACTGCCTTTAAAGTAGCAAATGAAATATTTGTTTTTCGCATACCTTTTGAAAGCGAGACACACAAAACCTACCTGAATACATTCTCAGCAATGATATCCATAAGCTCTAGTCTGGGGCGGACAAAGAAGATAACGTTTTTGACATCGGCAGAGGGGAGCCGACCACTTTTGAGGGTGAACATCTTTTCCACTTCATGTTCCTGAACCAAAGAACATGTATTTGTGATAAAACCACATGAGGTAAGTCTATGTGATCACATTTGGGCTCACAGCAAGTCACGATGTTGTGAAATTAATACCACTCTGACACTGTCAATCAAAAGTCAGCATTATTGTTGCTGAGGCAGAAAGGGCAGATTTTCAATTCCAACTCTGGTAGAATTCACAAAAAAGTTACCTTTAGAAGAGAGTATTGTGCTATTAATCCAAACGGTCCAGTTAGATATTCATCCCAAACTATGGCCTGGAGAGCAAAAGCACAAACACAAACACATCAGTAACTAGACCTGAAATAGGGGTACTTAGTTACATCATTTTTTTTAACTATTATTTGAACTGCTAAAGCCCCTTTAGCAGGCTATGTTGACAGCTCAGCTGCATAACGCAATGCCAGCGACTGATTCCGTTCCTCTGTAACGTGACACAGGAACATTGTTCTTGCCTACATGTTCAAT